>NW_024070194.1:58485613-59095613 GCF_014754425.2 Oryx dammah
TTGATCCCTGTCTCCTATACAATGTCACGAACCTCATTCCATAGTTCGTCAGACACTCTATCTATCAGCTCTAGGCCCTTAAATCTATTTTTCACTTCCACTGTATAATCATAAGGGATTTTTGAAAATAAAATTGCAGAAAATGCAAAAAAAAAAAAGAAATGAATTTGCCTCCGGCCAACAACTATTGATACAGTATTTATATGACAATTGTTTACAATTACAATAACAATTGTTTATATGACGTTTAGGGGCTTCCCTAGTGGCTTGGTGGCAAAGAACTCCGTGACAATGCAGGAGATAAGGTTCCATCCCTGGGTTGGGAAGATTCCCTGGAGGAGGAAATGGCAATCCAGTATTCTTGCCTGGGAAATCCTACAGACACAGGAGCCTGATGGGCTACAGTCCTTCTGCAAAAGAGGTGGACACAGCTGAGCGACTTAACAACACAACAACATGGCATTTACACTGTACTAGTACGGTAAGTAATCTAGAGATAATTTAAAGTATACAGAAGGATGTGGGGAGGTCATATACAAACGCTCACCATTTTATATAAGGGAATTGAGCATCACAGATTTTGGTATCTTGGTTGGATCCTGGAACCAATCCCCCCAGAAATCCCCAGGGAAGACCATACACAATTATAACCACCTCCTCAACTGAAATACAGACTATTTCCATCACCCCAGAAAGCTTCCTCATCTCCTTCTGCAGTCAATTTCTCCTTTTTTCCTTATTTTCTGTATCTACCTTTTTCTGGAAGTGTCTTGTACTTTATACATAGACATATATACATATATAGTTGACCCTTAAACAATGTGGGTTTAAAGTGTAAAGTCATGTGGATTTTTTTTCAATAAATATACAAAAATATACATGTAGGACATCATGTGTAAGACTTGTACTGAAGTGGTTAGCTCATACTTACATAGGCATAAGGTGAATGATATTTTAAAAAATTAATAATACATAAGTTTTCTTACTGTTTTATAACTTTCCTTTCAAAGAATTACATTACTATATAATATGGTCTCTTATAACTGGAGAAATTGCATATCAGCCTATCATTTTAGATAACTGGTTTTTTAAAATGTAACAATTTTTCCAAAATTATATTATGAATATGACTGTAATACTGTATGCCATACAAATTTTATAATGGTTCATTCTTTATTGTATGGGCTAGGCTACTGTGAAGCAATTCTATCAATGACACTAGTCGGCATAAAACAATCATAATGCTGCTGCTTCTTCTTCAATGTGTGAATTGCTATTAATACATATGTAAGTAAATGTGAATTTCTTTTTTACATTATCTTTTCATTGTTGATGTCTAGTGTAACACACATAACATCTACATTGTTTTTATCATATAAGACAATATTGATGTAGGTACTGATACACTGAGAGAAAGGCTGAGCACCTAAGAAGTGATGCTTTCAAATTGTGGTGCTGGAGAAGACTCTTGAGAGTCCCTTGGACTGCAAGGAGATCAAACCAGCCAATCCTAAAGGAAATCAACCCTGAATGTTCATCAGAAGGACTGATGCTGAGGCTGAAGCCCCAATACTTTGGACACCTGATACAAAATGCCAACTAACTGGAAAAGACCCTGATGCCGGGAAAGACTGAGGGCAGAAGGAGAAAAGGGCATCAGAGAATAAGATGTTTGGATGGCATCACTGACACAATGGACATGAGTTTGAGCAAACTGTGGGAAACAGTGAAGGACAGGGAGGCCTGGCCTGTTGCAGTCCATGGGGTTGCAAAGAATCGGACACACTTAGGGACTGAACAACAACTGATAGACAATTTGTCTTATAGATGATAGATGATATAAACTAAAGGTATCGATAAATACGATACAGTACTGTAAATGTATTTTCTCCTTCTACTGACTTTCTTAACATTTTTCTTTATTTAGCTTACTTTATTATAAGAATATAGTATATAATACATACAGCATACAAGTATGTATTCCCCAACTGTTTATGTTACTGATTTATGTTATTAGTAGTTAAGTTTTGGGGGAGTCAAATTTTATACATGTATTTTCAACTGGCACCCCAACATTGACATTGTTCAAGGGTCAGTTGTGTGTGTATATATATATTTATATATTTTTTTATTTTTGGTAATGTTGTATTGGCCAGAGTCTCCAATACAAAGAATAGAAGTGGGGAGAGTAAGCATTCTTGCCTATCCTTGTTCCTTGTATGTCAATGTATCATCTTCCTTTAGGTGATTTCAGGATTTTATATTTATTTAGCAGTGCTGCTATGATGCACTTAAGTGTGAGCATGTGCTTGAATTATCAGAATTTATTTTCTTGAGACATGTCAATCTGTAAATTAATATTATTCACAAATTTAGGGATGTTTTGGCTATTTTTTCCTTCATGCCTTGAAAACATACCTTTATTTATATTAGAGTCAATGCCAGGATTACCAAAGGAGGTCATTGTTTCTTTAAATACTTTTTCTGCTTCATTGTTTCTCTGACTTAATTTTTGTTCATTTTTTCCTCTCTGCTCTTTATGATGTATCATTTTTTAAAATCTGAAATCAAGGTAATAAACCATGTCTCCAATCTACTGTTAAGTATATCAGTGACTTTTTTCATTTACGCTGTTTTACTTTTCAGTTCTAGAATTTTCATTTGATTATTTTTAAAATTTCCATTTCTCACCTGATATTCATTTGTCTACTCTCTACTCATTATTTTTATTTTCTTAAATACATTTATAAAAGCTGCTTACGTCATTTTTTTGCTAATCCTCAAATCCTTGGCTTCTCACTGACTGTTTCTATTTGCCACTTTTTGTTTTTTTCCAGTCACACTTCCTTTTTTCTTCACATATTTTTATTACATACTGAACACTGTCAATAACATGTTATAGAGGCATTGAATTTTGCTTTCTTCCTCTGAAGAGTGTAGATCTTTGTTCTAGCAGGCAGTTCAATTACTGGTTGATTATTTTGACATTGTGAAGCACTACTTTTTCATTTTGTTAGGACAGGTGACTGTTTTGACACTGTGGGGCACTGTTTTTTCATTTTGTTAGGACAAGTCAATTTCAATTTTTATTTCTAATCTTAGGATGAATCCTTAGTCTTGGGATATAGACTTGACTCCTAAGGCTTGGCTGTTCTGTAATTTCAGGGGAATTTTTTTTTTTTTTTTTAATGTTTACCAAACCCCTCTTACTCTGGTTCGTGGAAACAGCAACTATTCCAAGTCTTACGTGAGCTCTGAAGAAATTTCTGTTTGTTCTTTTTGAGTGGTTCATTCATTCTCCAACCTTAGAAAGTTTCTTCACATACATTTGCTGAATATACTCAGCCAAAGGCCTGAGAGGGACCTTCTTCAGGTCTCCAGTGCTCTCTGTCCCTCCAAGGAGTGGTTTTCTCTCTGATACCTTGCCCTGTGAACACCACCCACCGTGGCGGCCCTGAACTCCCAACTCTATCTTCCCTACTCCAGGATTTTTCTGGGCTTTGCCTGGGCTTCCTTTCACAGTATTGGAGTCTGGAGATTCACTCCAGGAAAATAACTGGGGCAATGATAGGGCTCATCTCATTTGCTTCTCCTCTCAGAAATCACTATCCTACACTGCCTTCAGCTAATGTCTGAAAACCACTGTTTCTTATACCTCCCCCAGTTTATTCGTTGGGTCAGGAACAAGGAAGGGAAAGCAAGGGACCTATTGCTCCAATCTGGCCTGAAGCACATGTTCCTACTTATTTATGATGATACCAAATTAAGTAGGATGCTGGAGGGAAGCAAAGAAGGGATAATTGGCTGGTGTATGGATCTTCCTCTTAGCTATCTTTTATAACCTGGCTTTTCTCTCTCTCTCTCTCTCTCTCTTTTTTTTTTTTTGGAAAGCAGCATATGAAACCTTGGTTACTGGGGCTGGAAGAGGCATAGGTTCTGGTGAACAGAATTGAGGCAGCACGGCCTGATGTGTAAGTAAAGAGGGTGGAATCTGGAAGGAGAGTAAGTACCAGCAGGTCAGCCTTAGGGAGTTGGGAGGTCAGGTACCAGGAACGAGTCTGAGAAGGCTGGTTGCTCAATGAGTCACAGAGTAGCCAGGCAGGGGAGTATTTGTTTGTGTGAACATAGTATTATCTTGGTGGCTCAGATGGTAAAGAATCTGCCTGCAATGCGGGAGACCCAGCTTCGATCCCTGGGTCAGGAAGATGCCCTGGAGAAGGAAATGGCAACCCACTCCAGTATTCTTGTCTAGAGAATTTCATGGACAGAGGAGCCTGGCATAGGATCGCAGAGAGCAGACACGACTGAGCAAGTAACACACAATATTATCCAATCAGGAGTCTAAGAACACCATTCTTTAGTCCTAACAGGTACAACCCTTCCTCATTTCCAAACATTTCCAGCCCTATGATTACATTTTATGTTACCTAGCTTTGCCACAACTTTATGTGTGTCAGCTTCCTAGGGCTGCCTAAACCAATCACCATTAACTGGGCTACAGAAATTGATACTCTGGAGCCCAGAAGGCTGAAATCCAGGTGTTAGGAGAGCTGTGCGCTCTAGGGAAGATCCTTTCTCTCCTCTTCCTGGGCTCTGGGGTTTGCTGGCAATCCTTGCTGTTTTTTGGCTATAGCTTCATCACTGTCATCTTTATCTTCACTGTTACATAGCCCTGTCTGTTTGTCTGTCTGTGTCTCCATGCCCAAACACCCCTCTGCTTTCTTGTATTAAGACACCAGCCATTGAATTTAGGGCCCACCCTGATCTCATACGACCTCATCTTAATCTGATTACATCTGCAAAGACCCTTTTTCCAATTGAGGTCACAGTCACAGGGACCAGGGTTAGAACTTGAACATATCTTTTGGGGGGAACACATTCAACCCACCATAGATATCTACCTTTGACCCTCCACCTATACTCCGTCCTTCTCTACCCTTTTCTTAGTCTCTGGAAGCTGACCTAAATGGACTACGTCAATGGACCCCCATGGCCTCTGGTTTCCAGTTGGATTCAGCAGATGGGAAGTCCCAGGAGGAGACTAGAGGAACTGAGAAGCGTGGGGCCCGAGAATATATTTACCAGGTTTCTCTCTGGGAGGTGACCCTAGTCTTGCCATGTGCCTTGACAGGTCACCAGGCCACCTGCTCTAATCAACTCTGTCTCATTCCTGGTTCCAGTGAGCATTTCTTTCTGCTCTCTGAAACAAGGAGTAGGGATAGCTTGGCTTCTGTTAGCTCTTTCATATCTATCGTGCAGCCTCTGTCAGTTCAGTTCAGTTCAGTTCAGTCGCTCAGTCGTGTCTGACTCTTTGCGACCCCATGAATCGCAGCACGCCAGGCCTCCCTGTCCATCACAAACTCCCAGAGTTCACTCAAACTCACGTCCATCGAGTCAGTGATGCTATCCAGCCATCTCATCCTCTGCTGTCCCCTTCTCTTCCTGCCCCCAATCCCTCCCAGCATCAGAGTCTTTTCCAATGAGTCAACTCTTCACATGAGGTGGCCAAAGTAGTGGAGTTTCAGCTTTAGCATCATTCCTTCCAATGAACACTCAGGACTGATCTCCTTTAGTCCCTTTATTAATAAGGCATTGAAAATTATCCTCGTTTGTGTGTGCCATCTGTTTCCTATTGGGATCCTGATGTTTATCCACCATTAGCTGGACTTCTATTCTTTCAAATAAATTACATATATATATATATATATATATATATATATATATATAATCTCTTTCAGTACCAAAACTTAAAAGAAAAATTAACCATTTTGATGAAGACCTTTAGAGATAATGTTATCCACTCTTTCTTAAATAAATGCTGGTGCAAATAACTCAATATATCACTAAAGATACAATTACTTTATTATGAATATTAGTCTTAGTTTCAATGATACAATTTTTTGTCTACTTTCTATTTATCTATTCCTCAGATCCAGCTCTGAAACCTCATTTCCCTTGCCTTTATTATGTGTGTTTCTAAGTGTCTCCCTTTGCCTCACTGCTAGTTTATGTCTTGGTCTGAGAATCATATAACCTAGTCTATACAATTTCAGGTAAAAGTGCAGGTTACATTGAGAATACCAGGCTAAATTAGAGCCAATGAATGCTGAGTAAGGACAGACAAAAGTGCATTCCTTTAATGCAAGTGCGTGCATGCATATGTGCTAAGTCGCTTCAGTTGCGTCCGACTCTGTGACTCCGTGGACTGCAGCCCACCAGGCTCCTCTGTTCATGGGATTCTCGAGGCAAGAATACTGGAGTGGTTTGCCATGCCCTCCGCCAGTGGTTCTTCCTGACCCAGGAATCAAATCCACATCTCCTGTGGCTCCTGCATTACAGGCAATTTCTTTACCACTGAGCCACCTGTGAGGCCCCTTTAATGCAAGTGTTTTCTAGCAACTATTGTGAATGTTCAGATATATCTCCGTTAGTGGTCTGGGGTTCACAGAAGTCTGATATTTGGATAATCATGTCCATTTACACTGACTTAAGTCATTTTAATAATTAGCAATCAACCTATGGTCTTTGATTGCCTCCTATTCATTCTTTAACTTTCATAGCTTTGAAACAGAGCAGGAATTTTACATCCAGGGGTTTCCATCACTTTCCCTCCATTGTCACTCATTTCCATATAGAACACAGGCCTTATTTATCCTAATGAGAAATGCCACCAACATAACAGAGGAACATATGAATAGCCCATGAATTTTTTAGTCAGTTCAGTCGCTCAGTCATGTCCGACTCTTTGCGACCCCATGAATCGCAGCACGCCAGGCCTCCCTGTGCATCACCAACTCCCAGAGTTCACTCAAACTCACGTCCATCGAGTCAGTGATGTCATCCAGCCATCTCATCCTGGGTCGTCCCCTTCTCCTCCTGCCCCCAATCCCTCCCAGCATCAGAGTCTTTTCCAATGAGTCAACTCTTCGCATGAGGTGGCCGAAGTATTGGAGTTTCAACTTTAGCATCAGTCCTTCCAATGAACACCCAGGACTGATCTCCTTTAGGATGGACTGGTTGTATCTCTTTGCAGTCCGAGGGACTCTCAAGAGTCAGCAATTCCACACTCCGGTCAATATTCATGGTATTTATCATTGAAGGCTGGGAAAATTAAAGCATTGTTTTAAATGTGCTTTATTTAGAGAACTTTAAAAATGTACTCTAAGACCACTTTGTAATTTTGGTGAGCAAAAAATTATGAGACTTACTGGAAAGTGACTTGGTGACTGTTGAAAATTAGCACAATGATTTCACAACCAAATAGATGAAGGTTCAGAAAAGCTAGAGTCTTGCTCCAGGCACAAGAGTTGGTGGCCTAGCAAAGAACATGTCCTGGGCTCCCAGAACCCTCATCCAAAGCACAACCCTCATCCCAGAAGCCAATTCAGCCTTTGTGTGAAGAGTGCTGCCCTCTGAGGCTTTTCAAGAAATAGCCTTTAGTCTGAATCTCTATCAATTTCTGTGATCACCCCTCCCTTCAAGATGTGTCATTACACAGCTTGCAGAGAAGATGTAAAACTGGAATACAGTTTTTTGTATCTAACAGGCTCAGCAAAGAATATGCTGATTTTATTATACAGGAAGTGAAATGGGCAAAATAACTGTGATCATAAGCCGTGCTGAAACGCTAGTATAATGCCTCTATGGCACTTACATTATAAACTGCTTGTAGTTCTAGCTAATCGGCTAACTAATTGTTCATAACAGTTTCTTAGGATATTCAAATTACCTGTCAAAGTAACAACCAAAAAAGGAGGGGGCATTGCCTGTAAATGGTCCTAATTTTGCTTAATATTTGCTCATTTTTCTAAGCAAATGTATTCACTTATTTATTTCTGCTTCCTCATTATCATAATTAGTAATTTTAGTGTGCAGACAGTTCTTCTACAATCTGAAAACCAGGCAGTAGCGATTAACACTGTCTATTTGACTACTGTGAAAAGAGATAAGACCTACTGACTTCAGAACTCATACTTATTAGTGTAAAAACAAATGTTATTCCAACAGTATGAAGTAAAGATGATGTTAAATATCTCCAGCAGTATGAGGTAAAGATGATATTAAATATTACTTTCTAAAAACTATAAAGAAAAATTTCCATGAGGACAGGATTCAGCAGTCTCTGAGGAAATTGTGTTGAAAAATTTTACAGTTATTCCACACTCCCCATGTATAAATTTCTTCATGGTTGTGTATTAGGTTCCTGGAGTTGATGATACATTCTATTATTGCTTAAGCATCTTTGAAGAGTGAACATTCCAAGACAGAGAATTTCCAAGATTCTCTAAAGTTGCACTTTAAAGACTGAAAGAATCTGGCTCAATTTATATACTTGGCCTAGCACATATGTGACCATCAACAACCAGGTGTTGAACGAACGAATATTATATGGAGCAAGTAAGAACTATGCTAGCTAATCAATACTGTTTTGAACCACACAGGCTACTGTTGGTGCAAATAATCAATAAATGATCTACAATAAGAAAAAAGAACTTTACTTGATCCAAACTGAGGATGATAGTCTGGGAGACACAGATTCAAGAAGCATTTGAATTGTGTTCTGCTGGACTACAAAATAGGAAAGGCTTATAAAAACAAAACCCACAAAATTAGACATTTTGCTTGCCAAGAATTAAGATTGAAGCTGGCAAGAAAAAAGGGTGCTTGTTAAGCACGAGCTGCTTGGGGTCCAAAACGGCTGCATAGTTATTAATACAAGGGGAGACTTAAGACCATAAAGCTGCAGCCAACAGCTGCCAGCAAACACTGTTTTGAGAACAACTGGTGGTGTCTTTGAGTTTGATCCAGTTCAGAAAATTCGAGTGATGCAGGAACTTGTCTGAGATCACATCCACAATGGCCACTGGCTCCATCTGAATGCCTGAATTGCAGTTACTTCACTTTGATTTTCAAATGCATTCTTTCCTTTAATGGTTAAAGCAGATATAAAATGCATGCCTGATAGGGCATAAGACAGGCTGTTCTAGTTAGCACAAAGTTCAAGCCAAATCATGCAGAAGCCAGAATGACTTCCCCAGGTCTCAATATGTGAAAACTTTTTCCATCACTATGCTCTTGGCTTTTCTCACAAGTTATGATGAATATCATCCGCTGACTCCCCCAGGGACACTCTCATCCTTCTGCACTTTATCTGTGTCCGGTTACCTTCAGTCAATAGGAGAGAGGGATGGCAGGAGATAAATGTGGGAGAAGGGAAAAGCCAAGGTTTACTCTCCTGCTCCTCCTGCTGGCTGCTGTGGGGGTTTTCTACCAGCTCTTCACCATCCAGCTCTCTCCCTGTAGTTCAGGACCTCCCATCACCTTTGCCTTTTCAACTGGAGGGGTGACGACATTTCTGAAGCCACCAGCCTGCATGACTGCACTGGCCTCTGCTGTGTCCCTCCACTCCAAACAGCCTCTTTACCACACTCCTTGATTGCTTGAATGAATCATCTGTTTCCTGCCAGGACTCTGATACACAAGAGTTCTAAGACATCACATGTCATCTATTAAAACAGTAGAAGACAAATCCACCATCACCAAAGAGAAAGGAAAATGATACTAATTTGTTGTAGACGAGCTAATACTTTCAGGTCAGTCTGATGAGGTTTCCTATACTTGAACAAGGATAATCCATCCACCAATAATTATCATGCAGAGACTCTGAGTCAGGGGCTGGGCTGGGTACAGAAATATCATAAGATATAATTCCTGCCTCCAAGAGCTTATGCTGTAGTCTTGGTAAGCATTAGATGAAGTGACCTGGACACAGTGAATCTCCTTTCTCTCAGTATCTCTAAGTACAGGAGCAAAAGACAAGACACACGTATGAGTAGGATTGTCTAGATTCAAATCCTAGCTTTGCCGTTTCTCATTCTCTCTGGGATTCAGTTTGTTTATCTATAAAATGGAGATGCTAATGTCAATACCTGTCATCCAGGGGTGTTGTGGGATTTACTCAAGACATCCACATGAAGAACTTAATGTAGTGTTTGACTCTTAGGAAGCACGGAGCAAATGCTAGTGCTGTTGTAAGTGATACCTGATAGAGACAGACAGGGTGAGTTAGTTCACAGTCTAGAAATAGGAACTGCAGAGAACTACAGAAAAGCATGTAACATAATATTCTGTTCCTACATTCTATACCACAACCATATTCCCAGCAGACTTGTGACATTCTATGCATCTTTTAATTTTGAAAAAGACAATGAGGCATTTGAACTAAAGTTCCATGTAATTGACATCAAGGCATTGTAAGGAACACATCAGAGGAAGGGCATGGCCAATACCGAGGGGCCATCTATGGTTCTGAAACATACAAGGTCAACTGGCTGTTGAAGGCATGGAGTCCAAGGACTTAACTTGAGGAACACTGTCTTCACACTGAGTTAACTTCTGTGAATCAGATGGAACTAGAGCATAGGAAAGAAACAGGCAGAATGTCCTTAAATGTCTGACTTCTTCCTCAGGAGTTGTGGATACACTGGAAAGGTCTATTTCACTGATCCTGGCTTCTGTTGAAATGATAAGCAGCTCAATTTCCATATTGTCCTTTTCCAGCAAAATGCAGAAACTGCAACTTCTGAAAGACCCTGACAGTTATTTTGGTATCTTGACTGTAAGATGCAAACCAATTCTGAAAACATCCAGATGTGAGAAAAATATGTGCTGTAGAATTGAGCATAAAAAGCGGATGATACAAAGCAAATGTGGACACTGCTCTTGTGGAAGCTCTACCACCGTTCCCTGGAAGTTCCAACCATTTTCTAATTTGATTATTTAGATAACTAACTTCTCTGTACATAAGATGACACAGAAGCAGACATTATTGAACCTTGACATTTTTCTGTATCAATCTAGGAAAGTGGAAGTGTGCTCAGTCATATCAGACTCTTTGCGACCCCATGGACTTTAGCCTACCAGGCTCCTCTGTCCATGGGATTTTCCAGGCAACAGTACTGGAGTGGTTTGCCATTTCCTTCTCCAGGGGATCTTCCCGACCCAGGGATTGAACCCAGGTCTCCCGCATTGTAGACAGACGCTTTACCGCCTGAGCCACCAATCTGGGGCCAATTTTAAAAATCCCTCATTTTGATGTGCCCGTATTTCCTTTTCTTTCTAACTGGTGCTGACTTCATGGTCATTAGCCAAAGAAGAAAAACTGAAAGAATAATCAACAGTAAATGAAAGGTTTTTCTGTTTTAAAGTTGATTTGCACTCTGACATTGCAGTCTTTCACAGAGTCATCCACATTCACACTCACTTCTCTTCTTGACTGACAGCCCCACCTGATTCAGCTTCTGCATCACTATCTCCTTGTGCCGCTTTTTCCTCTGACTTGCCAGCCACACTGGTCTTCTTGGGGATGCTCTCTCGTGCCATACCTACTTGTGCTTTAGAGCCTTAGAACACACTGTTCTTTGGGCCCAACTTTGCCTCCATTGACTTCTTATTATTCAGACCTCAGTTTATAGTCATCTCTTTAGACAGAGAGGCCTGCTGAGACCTCTCTATTGAAAGTAGCCACTCTGCAGCTATGGCTCCACTGTATTTTAGTTTTCCATGTGGAAGTGAAGAAAATACTGTCTGGAGCCACACCACCTATAAATAATGACTTCTATGAACACTTGATCTGCAAGGACCTCAATTTCCTCATCTAAAACTCAGATGATCACCACCTCTACATCACAGGATTGCTGGGAAGAGGACACATATTTAAGCACGTGTGCATATAATTTCTGGCTCACTGACTCTTTTCCACATCCGAAGGCTCCAAGTTGTATAAGAACATGAATCTTTCTTATTCCCTTTCCAATTTTCTATGCCCAGGGCCCAGAATAATGCCTATTGCATGCAGTAGCCACTTATTTAAATAATGATACTTATATAAATAAATAAATGCACAAGTTGACAGGTAAATACCACAATCATTAGCAAAGATTAGGCCCATAGTGATACTGAAAAAGAAAATGTCTATACTGCTATTTCTGGGCAGCTACTTTCTCAGGGAGTTGGTTTTAAGGGTGTGTTCTCAACTAGAATGTGTTATCTGCTTCAGAAATGAAGAGCTAGAAGCCAGGTAGATCTAGATCAGGGCCCTATGAAGTGGAACCTGCTGGGAGAGGTGGCGGCGGTCGGTGGGGTGGCGGGGGTGGGGGGGCGTTGTGCCACTCAGCAAGAGCTTCCAGATGCAGTTTGCTGGTGAAATGCGAGAGCATAGTGTCTCAGAAGGGGACTGAATTGTTGATGATCATGCCAAAGCCAGCTAAACCCACATAGGTATATAGTGTCGCAGATTCTTCTTTGAAGTTACGCATTTAACACATTATTGAGCGGGGGATTTTTGCAGAAACTAACGCCTGTGGCCAGCAATTTGTTAGGTAAGTGAGTATTGAAACGTCTACAGTCAAAATAACGTTCAGGTAACAAAGGATGTCTTAACGCATCTCTGGTCAATACATTGTTAAGCAGTAAGCAAGATACCTGGCAGCAACATGTGCTGGCTGATTTGCTGAGGACCAGCTGCTGCATCTAACCTAAAATCTGGCAGCACTGGTCCTCAGTGACTGGACGGATGATGCAGGCTTATGGTGACATTTTTCAACATTTCATTAGTGATTATCATGATATTTATTTTTATATGTGAATTCTCTGTCTTGCATTAAGTGTCACATCCGTTTATCACATGACAGTTTCAGCCCTAAGCTGGGAAAAGAACCACCTCTGGAGGCTGGAACAGCACATCTGTTTATACCTGCATCTGTGCTACAAAACCCACACACCAGAAACAGGTGCCGTTCAGGGGACACAAAGCAAGAAAACATCCAGAGGCACTTATTCTGGGAAATGACAGAGGGCTGATAAATCTCATCTCCAAAATATTTGCCCAAAAGCCGAATACATAACCATTTTATCTGCCTCAAGATTCTACTTTCATGAACACACATCCTCACCTTGAATCCTATATGAGCTTCTCATGCAGGAAACCAGCCTTCCTGTATAGTAAAATAAAATGCGATTTCGGTGCCTCCAAACACTATCTTAAATTTACTGGAAGTTTTATGTAGCCCTAATTCTCATATTACTTTCACGTTACACTTTGAATAGAGTAATTATCAGTAGTATTGCAAGAGGAGTATCTCAACTTACAGAGAACATCTGACTATAAACACACATACCCCTTTCTTCCTTTCTTGTGACTTGCTAAGGGAAAGACAGGTGAGAGAAAATGGTACTGTTGCCAGAGCAGAAATCCCCTTGTAGGAAACATTTTCAAGCAGTTAAAACAAATAGGACAGATTTGTTTCTCAAATAATTTCCTCTAAACAGAGAGGGAGGGAGACAGGGATTGAAGGAAGACAAGAGGAGAGGATAAGGGGAGGGAGATAGGCAGATCACCATTTTCCAGGCACTTGGATGTACAGTCTTGCCTAGACCCCTCATCATTGTCATCAGGTTAACATGAGATGAGTATTAACCCCACCTTAAAAATGAAAAAAGGGCCTCCCAGGTGGCACTAGTTAGTGGTGAAGAACCTGCCTGCCAGTGCAGACGATACAAGAGACAAATCCCTGGGTTCAATCCCTGGCTGGGGCAGATCCCCTGGAGGAGGGCATGGCAACCCACTCGAGTCTTCTCACCAGTAAAATACCATGGACAGAGGAGCATGGTGGACTACAGTCCATAGGGGTGCAAAGAGTCAGACGTGACTGAGCACCCACCCAACCACACATAGACACACATGCAGGCTTTGATAAGCTCAAGGATTTGACTTCTGATACTTCCTTTTACATACAGGAAGCACCAATGGATACAATCCTGGTTTGTTAAGCCCCTCTCCCCTCTCAATCTTCCCCTGGGGAGAGGAAGTGAGTCAGTCTATTTGAGAAGCAGGGAGGAGATGCCAGGTCTGTCTAGGTCAGCCCCTCTTCCTTCTCTTTCCTGAGGATCAATGTGCCCGAGCAGAGTTTTTATCCTGCATCTCCAAGACCAGGCTCTGCCCCAGTGGGAGGAGGTCATCCTGGACCCAGCACCACTGTGATGGAGGATGGGTAAATATCCTGAGAATCAATGAGAGGAAATCTACTGGCCAGCAGATATAAGCCAGATTCTCCCATATAATCTTTGTCCAGAACATAGGGGCCATGTTGACATCCATCTGCTTCCCACTTGGTTTCAATTCTCAGCGGATCAAAACTCAAACAGAAAAGAGAAGTGTTGTTTTTATTGGGGTCCTCCTTGAATCCCAAATCCCAAGTTTGGGGATGTTCAGTAACTTATCACAGAGCTAGAAAGAGACATGTATCAGAGATTAACCCAGCTTGCCTATACTTGCCTGGAATTCCATCCGCTTTTTCCACTCCAGGAAGAAGAAAGGGCAACACCTCAGTCAGAGGTGGCAAATGCTGAAACAGTTGAAGATTCGTGAGAAACGGAGGCTTGTGCCTGTGAAACACAAGACCGTCAAAGCTAACTGTGCAGCAGCAATTTGCTCAAGTCAAGAAATTCTTTCAAAAACTTGGAAAATTACTGAGCCAACTGGAAAAGGCCGAGACAGCTGGAAGATGCTGATCCTGGTACAATGCAGCATGCAGGTGGGTGGGAGAGGAGAGGGCACTTGGTGTGGACCTTCTCTTAACAGGCCTCTAATTTACTGCCCATCTCCCCACTGGAGAGAAGCCCCAGGGTCTTCTTCCTGGATGTCTCCCAGAGTGTGGGTCCAAACATGCTGGAGAGGAACGTAGGTAACCCCCATCCTTCACAGGTTCTCCCTGCCTCTTTTTTCTTGGCCACCGCAACATGCAGGATCTTAGTTCCCTCACCAGGGATTGAACCCGTGCCCCATGCAATGGAAGCGCAGAGTCTTAACCACTGACCTGCCAGGGAAGTCCCACTCCTTCCCCTTCTTTTCTTTCTCCTTCTGCTGCCAGAGCTGCCGTCTCCCCTCCCCCTCTTCTCCTCCCTCTCTTTCCTCCTCTTCCCTGCTCTGCCCCTCCCTCTTCCTCTCCTTCTTCTACATTTCTAAGTTATTTTTAACACTTTGGGGAACCCCCTCAAAATGAGAAATTTCACCTCAACGACATTTTCAGGTCAGGAGAGAGGGAACAGCATGTCAGTTTGCATCTCTGAGAAGAGCTCAGATTATGCCTACCAGAGTAACCAAAATGTTTTCTCTCAGTAAGTCTACACTTTAAAATGTCTAAATTGAAACCGGGCTTTCCTGGTAGCTCAGACAGTAAAGCATCTGCCTACAATGAGGGAGACCCAGGTACGATCCCTGGGTCGGAAAGATCCCCTGGAGAAGGAAATGGCAACCCACTCCAGTATTCTTGCCTGGAAAATCCCATGGACCGAGGAGCCCGGTAGGCTACAGTCCATGGGGTCACAAAGAGTCGGACACAACTGAGCAACTTCACTTTCACTTTCAAATTGAAACCGTTATCTCTTTTTTTCCATAACAGTAAACTCTGTACCTGGATTCACTAGCATTTGCAAATAGCAATAATGCCCTCCACTCCATCTTTCAGCCCTGATGATAAAGTCATAATGAAGAATGAGCTGAGCACCTATTACTGAGGCCTTATGCACCTGATCTTATCTACAGCATTTCATTTCTCTTTTCATTACAGATTATTTCAGAAGTTTTAAATATAATGGAGTGGGAGAAAAATCCCTGGAGGAATCTGGGGTCGAGAGGCAAAGGTATCGTCCCAGTTTGCTGGGGCCCTGCTCTGTGACTCTGGATTATTTCCTGAAGCTCTGCAAGTCCAAATTCATTCCACCACAATATGGGAGGATGGATAGGATGGCCTTTAAGGTGACTTTCCTTCTGAAATATTCTGATTCTACTGCTGTTTCTCTGTTCTCCTTTGTCACAAAATTTGTATAACCTTTATGTCTTCCTCTTCCAGGTATTAAAAAATCTTACATTTTCTTTTCAGGCAGAAGCCTCTTAATTCACTTGCATACCTTATGTTCATGATTAGAATTTTCCACTTGTTCTTTGGGGATTGCAGTAATTATAGTTTCCTTTGATCAGTCTCCAGGATTTTCAAACTTTAATCACTTGAGAAGGTACATAAAGATAGGTGTACTAGTTTCCTGTTGGTGTTGTAAAACAGTTACCACAAACCCAGTGGCTTGAAATGACACAAACTTATTCCCTTATAGTTACGGAGGTCAGAAGTCTGAAATCAGTTTCACTGGGCTTAAGTCAAGGTGTCAGCGGCTTGGTTTCTTCCTGGGAAAAGAAACTGTTTCTTGGTCTTTTTTTTTTTTTGCTTTTAGTGGTCACCTGTATTCTTTGGCTTGGAACCCTCTCTTCTAGCTTCAGAGCATATCACCCTATCTCTTTCTCTATCATTATACCCTCTGATTTGTGTAGTGAGGTCTCCATCTGACTCCCTCTTTTAAGGCCCTTGAGATTACATGTAGAGCTCACCCAGATAATCTCCGTATCTCAAATTCCTTATTTAAACACAGCTGCAAAGTCCCTTTTGCCATAAAAAGTAACATTCACAGCTTCCAGGATTAGGATGTAGATATCTTTAGGGTCTATCATTCAGTATGTTTCTCAACATTCTGAGCACAGAATTATTATTTTTAAAAGTCCTACTTGGTTTCCCTTATAATCTGCATCAAAGCTAAGTCTTTACTGTACTTTTAAAGTATCATGTTACCCTTTCTGCTATGGTCTAAATGTTTGTGTCCTCCTAAAATTCATATGTTGGAATCTCACCTCCAAGGCAATGGTATCAAGAGGTGGGGGCCTTTGGGATGTGATGAACTCATGAAGGCACAGTCTTCATAAATAGGACCAGTGCTCTGCCGAAAGAGGCCTGAGAAAGCACCTTTGCCCCTCCCGCCACGTGAGGACACAATCAGAAATCAGCACTCTGCAACTGGAAGAGGGGTCTCAGAACAGTAAGCAATAGACGTCTGCTCTTTACAAACCTCCTAGCTTATGATACTTTTCTTCCTTATTTATTTATAAATATATATATTTATTTATTTGACTTCACCTTTTAGCATGTGGGATCTTAGTTCCCTGACCAGGGACTGAACCTGTGCCCTCTGCAGTGGAAGCATGTAGACTTAACCACGGGACTGCCAGGGAATTCCCTATATTTCTCTCATAGCTGCCCAGATGGAATAAGACACCTTCCTTTTAATGGTTAATGCCCTCAGTTCTGGCTAGGTTTTCCTTTACTTTGTCTCAGGCTGACATAATCCTTAGCAGCATATTCTGTCATTAACATAACCCCCTCATAGTCTTTAGTATCTGTTGAATTCTGATGCTCTCAATTCTTGAGTCAAGGATACACATAGTCACAGCCTGGCAAATAATAATGTTTTGCTAATAATAAGTTAGAAGCAGGGTTATGAACCAAGTACATTGACATCTGTTCTGGAAAAGAATAGGCAATTACCTCCAGCCAAATCACTTAGGCTGGAGTGAAGAAAGAAAGAAAATCACCAGACTCTGCAAAAGACTATGATTGAACTCTGCAAAAACTATGCTGAGCATCCATCCATCCAACACACATTTTAAATTGGCAATGTTGGAGTCTTCTGGTGACTAGATTCTGACTTCCCTGAAAAGTTTAAGTGGGATCCTTGCACCATACATGAGGTATCTAAGGGCAGACAGGCATTAATATATCTACCATTGTAAGCAGCAATTTTCAGGAGACTGCCCTCAGCAGGAGGCCCCTTTTAGCAAAGCTATATTGTAAGTGGGCTTCCCTGGTGGCTCAGGTGGCAATGCAGGAGACCTGGGTTTGATCCCTGGAGAAGACACTCCAGTATTCTTGCCTGAAGAATTCCATGGACAGAGGATCTGGCAGGCTACAGTCTGTGGGGTCACAAAGAGTCAGACACGACTGACTAATTGTAACTAATTTTAAACAGGCACCCCCATGCTCTACTCTTCTCCAGTCCATGCACATCTTTCAGATCTTTTAATCACACAGTACCTTGCCTAACCTGTCGGTCCTTGCCACAGATCAAAGAAGTGGAAATGAAGAATAAGTAATTAAGAGATGACCAGATCTCTTCCTTAGCTTCTCCTTTCAGTAATCTCATGAACACACTGTGTAACCAAACTGTGTGGACAAGATGAAGTGTACAGGAAGATAAGAAGTTGATGACTCTGTACCCCCATTTCAATGATTGACTGAGATTCCTTCCTTCCTTCCCTTTAAAAGTTTCATGGCCAAGCAGAATCTCCAATGGTGGCCTTTGGGGAATGTTTAGCCCAAAATCTTCCCAGATTATTAAAAGGTCTTTCTTTTGCTACCAACATTTATGAGGATTGATTCATAAGTGGCAAGCAGCAGGACCCCTGATTTGATAACACCATCTGTTCATTTCAGTTCAGTCACTCAGTCACGTCCAACTCTTTGCAATCCCATGGACTGCAGCACGCCAGGCTTTCCTGTCCATCACCAATTCCCAGAGCTTACTCAAACTCATGTCCATTGAGTTGGTGATGCCAACAAACCACCACCTCATCCTCCATCATCCCCTTCTCCTCCTGCCCTCAATCTTTCCCAGCATCAGGGTCTTTTCCAATGAGTCAGCTCTTCCCATCAGGTGGCCAAAGTATTGAGGTGTCAGCTTCAGCATCAGTCCTTCCAATGAATATTCAGGACGGATTTCCTTTAGGATTGATTAATTTAATCTCCTTGCAGTCCAAGGGACTCTGAAGAGTCTTCTCCAACATCACAGTTCAAAAGCATCAATTCTTTGGTGCTGGCTTTCTTTATAGTCCAACTCTCACATCCATACATGACTACTGGAAAAACCACAGCTTTGACTAGATGAACCTTTGTTGGCAAAGTAATGTCTCTGCTTTTTAATATGCTGTCTAGGTTGGTCATAGTTTTTCTTCCAAGGAGAAAGCATCTTTTAACTTCATGGCTGCAGTCACCATCTGCAGTGATTTTGGAGCCCCCCAAAACAAAGTCTGACACTGTTCCAATTGTTACCCCATCTATTTGCCATGAAGTGATGGGACCAGATGCCATGATCTTCATTCTCTGAATGTTGAGTTTTAAGCCAACTCTTTCACTCTCCTCTTTCACTTTCATCAAGAGGCTCTTTAGTTCTTTTTTGCTTTCTGCCATAGGGTGGTGTCATCTGTGTATCTGAGGTTATTGATATTTCTCCCGGCGATCTTGATTCCAGCTTGTGCTTCATCCAGTCTGGTATTTCATATGATATACTCTACATTAAGTTAAATAAGCAGGGTAACAATATACAGCTTTGATGTACTCCTTTCTAAATTTGGAACCAGTCTGTTGCTTCATGTCCAGTTCTAACTGTTGCTTCTTGACCTGCATACAGATTTCTCAGGAGGCAGGTCAGGTGGTCTGGTATTCCTATCTCTTTAAGAATTTTCCACAGTTTGTTGTTATCCACACAGTCAAAGGCTTTAGTATAGTCAATAAAGCAGAAGTAGATGTTTTTCTGGAACTCTCTTGCTTTTTTGATGATCCAGCAGATGTTGGCAATTTGATCTCTGGTTCCTCTGCCTTTTCTAAATCCAGCTTGAACATCGGGAAGTTCATGTACTGTTGAAGCCTCTCCTTTCACTGAGAGCCTCTCCCCTTTCAGAGAAAGCCTCCCCTTTCTTTCTATGAAGACCTACAAGACCTTCTGGAACTAACACCCAAAAAAGTTGTTCTTTTCATTATAGGGGAATGGAATCAAAAGTAGGAAGTCAAGAGATACCTGAAGTAACAGGTATATTTGGCCTTGAAGTACAAAATGAAGCAGGGAAAAGGCTAACAGAGTTTTGCCAAGAGAATGCACTGGTCATAGCAAACACCCTCTTCCAATAACACAAGCGACGACTCCACACATGGACATCACCAGATGGTCAATACTGAAATCAGATTGATTATAGTCTTTGCAGCTGAAGATGGAGAAGCTCTATACAGTCAGAAAAACAAGACTGGGAGTGGACTGTGGCTCAGATTATGAACTCCTTACTGCAAAAATCAGACTTCAATTGAAGAAAGTAGGGAAAACCACTAGACCACTCAGGTATGACCTAAATCAAATCCCTTACAATTTATACAGTGGAAGAGACAAATAGATTCAAGAGTTAGATCTGACAGACAGAGGGCCTGAAGAACTATAGATGGAGGTTCATGACACTGTACAGGAGGCAGTGATCAAGACCATCCCCAAGAAAAAGAAATGCAAAAAGGCAAATTGGTTGTCTGATGAGGCTACAAATAGCTGAGAAAAGAAGAGAAGCAAAAGGCAGATGAAAAAGGAAAGATATACCCATTGGATGCAGAGTTCTGAAGAATAGCAAGGAAAGATAAGAAAGCCTTCCTCAGTGATCAGTGCAAAGAAATAGAGAAAAACAATACAATGGGAAAGACTAGAGATCTCCTCAAGAAAATTAGAGATACCAAGGGAACATTTCATGCAAAGATGGGCACAATAAAGGACAGAAGTGGTATGCACCTAACAGAAGCAGAAGATATTAAGAGGTGGCAAGAACACACAGAAGAACTATACAAAAAAGATCGTCATGACTGAGAAAACTACAATGATGTGATCACTCACCTAGAGCCAGACATCCTGGAATGCGAAGTCAAGGGGGCCTTAGGAAGAATCACTACGAACAAAGCCAGTGGAGGTGATGGAATTCCAGTTGAGCCATTTCAAATCCTAAAAGATGATGCTGTGAAAGTGCTGCACTCAATATGCCAACAAATTTGGAAAACTCAGCAGTGGCCACAGGATTGGAAATGGTCGGTTTTCATTCCAATCCCAAGACAATGCCAAAGAATGCTCAACCTACCACACAATTGCACTCATCTCACACATTAGCAAAGTAATGCTCAAAATTCTCCAAGCCAGGCTTCAGCAGTACATGATAACACCATAAGAGAAGGAAGAGAAGACAATGTGTTTGAATCTCAAACTAATCTTTCAATCATATTGAGCCAGGAGAACCCAAAGGGCTCTTTCTAATGGAGCCTCTTCACTGAATCAGAAACCAGGGCTGTGAGGAGCCTGCAGTTGTCTGTTTTGGGATCCAGCTACAGGGAAGTGGAGTTCTATCTCTCTGGTCCAGTCTTGCAGAGAAATCATCCTTTCCCAGTTGGTGAAAGAATCCCACTGCGTGACAGCTGTTGAAATGGTTGAGTGCATGCCTGGGTCAGGGACACACAGCTCTGACTCTGGAGCACCCACACTCATGCAAAGACCACCATCTGAACATACGCTCACGTAGACTTGCTCTCTGGGGGCATTTTTTTTTTTTTTTGCTGGTATATTGACAGTACATTGGAAGCTGAAGCTGAAGCTCCAACACACTGGCCACCTGAGCCAACTCACTGGAAAAGACCCTGATGCTGGGAAAGATTGAAGACAGGAGGAGAAGGGGGCAACAGAGGATGAGATGGTTGGATGGCATTACTGAGTCAATGGACATGAGTTTGAGAAAACTCTGGGAGATGGTGAAGGATGGGAAAGCCTGGCACGGTGCAGACCATGGGGTGCAAAGATCAGACATGACTGAGAAACTAAAAAACAATGAACAGTACATTCTTCTTTAAATTCTTAAATATCACAAAACAATTATGATATATAAAATGTGAAATCACTCATGTTCCATCCAAGGCTGGGAATACTCTGGATTCGGCTATTTTGTCCTGAGCAGGATCTGCTGGGGGCAGCTCTGCCAAGGCGCAAGGGCTCATGGATACCTTCCTGATAAAGCAGCCGTGGGAATGGTGACATTCCCAAGGGGTCTCAGCTGTGACCCTGCAAAGGCCTCATGCAAAGGTTATCCCAGCTAAAAACAGCTGCCCAAAAGGACTGGCTGAGGGTCAGTTATGCTACATTATCATGACAAGTGCCATTTGGCTGCTTGTTTTTCCATTTGCTTTTCACATGGTGGATGAGATAAGCCAATTTGTCCTTAGCATCTTGGTTTTTTTTTTCCCCTCTAAGAATAGTGGGGTAAAACATGTGTTACCTCTCAATTGAAGAAACGAATCCTATTTTTAAACTTTTAAGCTAAAACTGGTCTAGCTCATTATATACACACATATGTCTGTACAGATAAAAATGATATGCAGTGTGAACCTCAAAACAGAGTAACCAGGTGATCAAACCTCACCAAAGGCAACCTGGAGACAGAGGCCACTCCTAGCTCCAAGGAGATGGAATCACTCTCCCTGTCCTCCCTGAATGATCAGCATTGGGATGAGCAGTGGGGGTGGGAAGCAAGTGTCATTTGTCAGTGACAGCTGTTGGGACAGTTGGCTGCGGGTGAAGTGCCAGGGGTAAGTCTTGTGTTACCTCCTTGGAACTCTCTGGCTGGCTCCACTTCTCTGACCTTTCTTTCCATACTGACTGTGACAGACAAGTTCTGGGAAATGGAATTTCCCAGCTCAAAGGCAAGTCACTTTCCACTCACATGGCCAGAGACCTGAACTCCAGATCTCCAATCTGTTCCTTAGTCCTGCTGTCTTGTCTGTCTGACTCTCTGCCCCAACACACCTGTTCCCTGTTGCCTCCTACGGCAGTCGAGAATCTCCTCTTTCATCCACCCGCCTCTTTTGACCAGATTGGAGGCTTGCTGTCAGGGACTCACAGGACCAGCACTGGGAGAATTTGACCCTGAGTCCCCCTACTCCAGGGGACACGGGGACTCAGGGTCAGTAGGAAGCCTGACTGCCCTGGCAACTGGATGGACCAAAGTCATAGTGGTTCCTTTTTGGTGAATGAGAGTGGCTTTGGAAGCTGAAATTCAGTAAATCTTCCATTCTGCATGTTGAATCAATTTAGGGTCTCTGTGGAATGCTATCCTTCTCTGAGTTTTCCTCTACTATTTCCTGTTAAATTGGGGCATAATAGCCACTACAGGGTTGTCAACATGTTAAAATGAACTATGAAGTATGGTCTAAAATTATAACATTAAAATGTGGGGGCCCCATAGGGGTGCCTATATTCTATTGCATAAAAAGTGCATGTGTGTGTGAGAGAGAAAAGAAACAATGAACCAAACATTTCCAATTCCAGTTTACCAGGGTGTAAGTATATGTTCCTAAGCTACATTGGTAAGAAACCCTCTGGTCACTTATTCCTTCTAATAACCTTGATACGGAAGTGCTTTTATATTGAACATTTGAAAGATACAATGTGCTTATTGTAATCTAGATCTACAGCATTAAATAAATAGATAAATTTACAGCAGTAAATCAATCTCATTAAATAAGGGACTGCAATATAATGAGATAAATCTACCTCCCGCTGAAGTGGTGCTAGCACGCAAAGGACTTTTCCAGTGGCTCAGCAGCAAACAATGTGTCTGCAATGCAGGAGACTCAGGTTCTGTCCCTGGGTCAGGAAGATCCCCTGGAGGAGAGCATGGCAACTGACTCCACTGTTCTTGCCTGAAGAATCCCATGGACAAAGGAACCTGGCAGGCTACAGTCCATGGGGTCGCAAAAGAGTCGGACATGACCGAGCGACTAAACAACAACAGGGATGTTGGCTAGTTCGGAGGAGAGATCATCAGACCGTGGTTGAGTCAGAAATGCTCAGAGCCAAGGACGGAGGCCAAGGATGAACAAGCATTCATTTAACTTCCCGAAGACCCATAGCTGATGTGAAGTTGAACAGATGCATCCTGTGGCAGCCGCTCTCACTGGACATTACTTAATCTGTAAAGCTATCTTCACATGAACATTTTCATTAGAATGGAGCAAGCAGACGTTCTGAGTCCATAACCTGGACTGTGGTATATTCAATCAGAGGCTGAGTATTAGTAAGTGATCCAACAGAATATGGAAAACCAGCATACGGTAAATGTCTCAGTGCTCAGATATTCCACATAGCCCTCTGATTCTTTCTGTCCCATTATACAGTGTGGCTTTTTAAAAAAATCTCCACTCCCTTTATCTTCCATTTTTTTCCCCCTCAAAGTAGCCAATGATCAATGCTTCTCTCTGATATATCCCTTCCAGGAAATGGCCTTGAACTTCCCACCATCACATCTACAAATGTACTTCTCTCTCTGCTCAAATCTCCCTCCTAGGTCTGGTCACTGGCCCTGGCTTCCTCCCAGTCTTACTCCTTTCTCTCTCCTTAGAGTCATCTTTCCAATAGCTCAAATGAAAATAAACCCTTTGTTTTGGAATAGTTGTCGATTTCCAGAAGAGTTGTAAAAATAGTACAGAGAATTTCTACCTACCCTACACCCAGCATCCCCTAATGTAATGTTATCATCTTACATTAATTGCCATGGTACATGTGCCAAAATTAAGGACCAGCTTGGATGCACTTGGACTATACCAGTTTTCCCCACATCTCTTTTTTTCTGTTCCTAATACCATTTTAACATATCCACATCTCTATAATATTAAAGCCAAACAACAAAAAGCCTCTGTTACAAATCCACGACTTCCTACAGTTACCACCCTCTCTCTCCCTTCTTCCTCACAGATAAACTGTTTGCACCTCAATCCATGGCAATCACTAGCAGGCTGTGCCCAGGTTGTTTATGACCTATCTATTTCCAAGTCCAAGGAGCACTTCTTTTTCTTTAGCTATATGACTTCCCCGCTGCATTGATCACTGCCCCTAGTTTCTTTCTGTGCAATTTTGCTTTCCTACTTTTCATTCCCCCCTGCCAGGTATTTCTCTTTCTTCCTCTCTCCTCTTCTCCCCTCCCCGCCCCTTCTCTTTTCTCTGGCGAGATTCTCCCTTTCCTGTACATCATCCAGGGTTGGCTATTTCAGGTCTGATCTATAATTTCTTTACTTTTCCCTCAAGGCATTCTCGCTGAGATATCCTGCTCAATTCTTCAATTAATAAATAGATCAAACGACTCACACTTACAGCTATACTCCAAACCTCCCTGGAGCACGACAGCATCAGAGCATAACTACAGATGTCCCACCCCCCAGGCCAGCTCCCTGGCAGCTGAGCCCAGCTCTGCCCTGCCCTGGCACTGGGCTGGGGATATGGATTGCACCGACGTTGGATACAGAGTGCTGTCAAACATCACAAAGCAGGCATCTCGCCTTCATTTTCTCTTCATTTTGAATGGGTTTGACTGCAAAGGAGAATCGTCCTGGATCTAGACACTGAGGCTGACGGGCATTCACGCTGTCCCCAAGCCCGGGCTGGGGTGACACAGGGTGAGGGAGGAGGACTTGCCGTGGCATTGATGATGCCCACGGAACCATAATGGCTGAGTAAGAGCTGTCATCAGGATTCTGCACCAAGGTGGAGGAGAAAGAGGGAAATGTGTGAACTGATGACTGGCCTCAGAGGTACCCCTTTGCCCCTTCACATCTCAGGTAGGACCCTTTGTAAGCTGCATGCTGCCACTGAGAAGACGTTTTCTTCTACCTGGAAAGGTGGAAGCCTGGCCACGATCTACCCATCCTTCAAACCTTGGGCCCAGTGTCCCCTTCCTAGGGCTGTCCTGCTTGAGCCCTCAGGCGGTTTTGGATCTCCCTCCTGATTCTGCACACCTGCTTGAGCGTTGTGTCCAGCCCTCCACTGGTGCAGGAAATGCCATCGGTGTGGACTGCTGCTCCCCCAGCATCTAGGAAGTGGCGGCTCCAAGGAGCTTTGGTGAACGTCGGTTGGGTGAATGAAGGGTTGAAAGCATGAGTACAAACTGGCTGCCTTGCCTTGCACATGTGAGGACCACAGATGGGAGGAGGAGGAAGCAGTTACTTCCACCCCCGCAGCCTCCCCTGGATGCTTCTCCATTTGACTATCTGCCTCCCTAGTATGTAAAGACGGAATTAGAAAAGGAACAGGAGAAGTAATATTTTTATTAGTCTATTTAAAGAATCTGGCTGATTTGTCCTCTCTTGGAGTGTACACCAATGAAGAATGCCAACACTCTTCTGGAAGCAGGAATTTCCCTGGCAGCCTGCCTCTCACTCCACCATCCCCGGACTTTCCAAGGGCCCCTGAGCAACCCCCTCACTTATCTCTCCATACCAGCCCCCGATCCTCTAATTAAATCATCTTCCCACTCTCCTCACCCCCACAACTTCCATCTAAAAAGCATTCCAGCCCCCCATAAAAGTTTATAAGGCATATGTGGGGGCAGGGCTAATACAGGAGCAAGGGAAAGCCTCTTCTTCCTTTTTTAGGAATAGAAAAGCACTGGGTAAAAAGCCAGTACCAGAGCTCGGCGCATCTTCTCTGACAGCACAAACTCATGTACTTGGGAGGATGTCTCTTCGTGGGCATGATTTGGTCTGACAGCTCCTTTATCTGCCCTGCAGTAAAGAAGCCAAATGCAGAGCCTTCTGGGGAGTTCTTCTCAGTAAAAAGAAGTCTACATTAAGACTGAAGCTGGCTGTCACAAGTCATTGTGAACTCAAAGGCCATCCTAGGAAAGGACAGTTCCCGGGGCTGACCTCTGTTCCTAAGAATAAATGAGTGACAATCGCATTGCTGTGGTTTGCTCGATAGCTGGCCATGCCATGGTGGGTACCATTCAGACAGCTCAGGAGAGAGAGTGCCATTCTAAGGGAAACAGCACCGACAGACTGGCCTCAGCAGGCGTGTCTGTGTCACTGTGTTTACAAAGAACGGTGAAGTGACACTAAGGCTGTTAGCAACCCATGCCCTCTCTTACTACCCAGGCCTAAATGCCTGCTCTGTATTTCTGCTGCTCTGACCCTGCTCCTCAAATTCTTTCCAGAGAACATAGATTACATTATTTCAATCACATGAAAAAGCAAGTGACTTCTTTATTGTATTAAGAAATGTCTTGAATTTTACCTGCGATCCCAACAGGTCATACTGGTGCTCCCAGACCTTCTCTAAAAGACGATCATAAATGCTCATTTAAATCTGGGTGCAGGGGGTTTCCTTGGTGGTCCAGTGGTTAAGAATCTGCCTTGCAATGCAAAGGACACCAGTTTGATCCCTGATCTGGGAAGATTCCACATGCCACAGATACTGAAGCCCATGTGCCCTGGAGCCCATACTCTGCAACAAGAGAAGCCACTGCAATGAGGAGCTGCACCAAAACTAGAGAACAGCCCTGGCTCGTCGCAGCAAAGACCCAGCGCAGCCAAAAATAAGCATTTAATTTTAAAAAAAGATAGAATGCCAAAAAAAAAAAAAAAAATCTGAGTGCAGAAAGGTGGACAACAGCTCCCAAAAGCTCAGAACCTGAGGCCTGACCCACTGGGAACCATCACCTCCCTGTTAGTTTAGGTCAGTGTGTTACCTTCCTCAAGAGTATCTGCACTTAAAACTGAGAAGCGAGATGGCTTTATCATTAATGGGTCACAACATCAGAGAGCAGGTAAATGGGAGAGGAGGGAAGGGATGCAGGTCAAGGAACCATGCCCCCTAGTGGCAAGAAGTGGCAGAGGGGAGGGTTTCATTAGGGTCCATCCTGCCTATTGTTCATCACTCAGGCAGTTGATGTGGTCACAACTCAGCTTAGACTGCACAGAGCCAGGTGATGATTGACAGGGGAGTCTCATCTCAGCTGCTTACCAACTCAAAGTGTGGATCCACGTAGAAGGAAGAGCTGAAGGCAGTGCACAGCCCCTGCTGTCTTAACTGGATCACCATCAATGTCACGCCTGGACAATCAACCTCAGCAGGGAAGTCAAGACCATCCAGTGCTTCACTAAAACACTGGGTGATGCTGGTCCAGTTTTCCCACACTCATAAACAATGCAATTTCCTTCTCCAATCTATTATTTATGTGTTTTTAATTTGGAAGTTAGGTGGGGAAGTGAAGGGTTAGTCAGAAAAGCAGAACCCTAAACACACACACACACACACACAAATACATCTTAAAAAAGCATTGCTTCTTACAGCATTTGTTCTTATATGTGATGTGCGTGTTAGTCACTCAATCATGTCCGACTCTTTGAGACCCCATGGACCGTAGCCCACCAGGCTAGCCTGTCCATGGGGATTCTCCAGGCAAGAACACTGGAGTGGGTTGCCATGCCCGTCTACAGGGAATCTTCTCAACCCAGGGATTGAACCCAGGTCTCCTGCATCACAGGCAGATGCTTTACCATCTAAGCCACCAGGGAAACCCTTCTTGTATGTGATGGTAAAATGAAAAGGGTGAACATGTTTTCACTTCAATGGTAAAGGCTATAAAGTTGCAAGTGATGATAATATTTCTAACTGGAAACACCCACAGGCCACATGTGGAAAACTGGGATTGTTTTGGGTGCCTTCTTACCATTTCAAAGTGATAAAGGGTCCGAGGCAGGTAGAGAATAAAGTCGGTCTAGAACCTTGTGGACAGTTTGCCCAGTTGTGGAAATACCTCTGAACTCAGAGCCAGATGACTTGAGTCCTGACTTTTCACTTATCAGAGATGTGACACTGGTGGGTCACTTACTCTACTTTCAATATTCTCACCTTTAAAATAAATAATGTATGGATTGGATTCTGGGATTCCATCGCAGGCAGGGACGTCTCCACCCTCAACGGTCTCCTAACCAAGAAAGTAAATACAAGGAAAGGAAGCTGGAAGGACTGTATCTGTTGTGGTTGTCAAACCTCGATAAACCCTTCTGGAGGCATTTGCTGCCACCCTCTCCCTAGCACAAGAAAAAAATCTTCACACAGTATAATTTTTACCCACTTAAGATTTTACTTATAGATATACTTAACACACACACACACACACACACATATATATATAAACACCATATTATATGGTGGTTTAATCACTAAGTTGTGTCCAACTCTTTTTCAATCCCAAGGACTGTAGCCTTCCAGGCTCCTCTGTCCATAGGATTTCCCAGGCAATAATACTGAAATGGGTTACCATTCCCTTCTTCAGGGGATCTTCCCAACCCAGGGATTGAACCTGGGTCTGCTGCATTGCAGGTGGATTCTTTACCATCTGAGCCACATGGGAAGCCCAAATTTTCTTTAGTGTGTGCATCACGGACTCCAATCCTGAGTAGTAAAAAATCAGTAGATCCTTGGAAGAGCCCTGAAGTCCACCGTTTGCAACTCTGTATGAAGATGCCGGTGGACTCATCAGGTTTGAGCATCTTGCTAACGAGGCCTGGACCAGGGGTTTGATTTCTCTCTCCACCAGCGCCCTTCATGCTGCTTGGAGCCAGACATCACCACCGTGGACCAGCCCTCAGGCTTGTGGCTGTTCATGATGCAGAGGGACCAGCTTACACCTAAGGTCCTACTGAATTCAACAGCTTCAGGTTGTCTTTATCTGTCTTGTCATTTTACACACTGAAGGTTTCTTTTTAGCTCATTCAGTTCAGTTGCTCAGTCGTGTCCAACTCTTTGCGACCCCACGAATTGCAGCACGCCAGGCCTCCCTGTCCATCACTAACTCCCGGAGTTCACCCAAACTCTTGTCTATCGAGTCGGTGATGCCATCCAGCCATCTCATCCTCTGTCGTCCCCTTCTCCTCCTGCCCCCAATCCCTCCCAGCATCAGAGTCTTTTCCAATGAGTCAACTCTTCACATGAAGTGGCCAAAGTACTGGAGTTTCAGCTTTAGCATCAGTCCTTCCAAAGAAATCCCAGGGCTGATCTCCCTTAGAATGGACTGGTTGGATCTCCTTGCAGTCCAAGGGACTCTCAAAGTCTTCTCCAACACCACAGTTCAAAAGCATCAATTCTTCGGTGCTCAGCCTTCTTCACAGTCCAACTCTCACATCCATACATGACCACTGGGAAAACCATAGCCTTGACTAGACAGACCTTAGTCGTCAAAGTAATGTCTCTGCTTTTGAATATGTTATCTAGGTTGATCATAACTTTCCTTCCAAGGAGTAAGCGTCTTTTAATTTCATGGCTGCAATCACCATCTACAGTGATTTTGGAGCCCCCCAAAATAAAGTCTGACACTGTTTCCACTGTTTCCCCACCTATTTCCCACGAAGTGATGGGGCCAGATGCCATGATCTTCGTTTTCTGAATGTTCAGCTTGAAGCCAACTTTTTCACTCTCCTCTTTCACTTTCATCAAGAGGCTTTTTAGTTCCTCTTCACTTTCTACCATAAAGGGTGGTGTCATCCTCATATCAGAGGTTATTGATATTTCTCCCAGCAACCTTGATTCCAGCTTGTGCTTCTTCCAGCCCAGCATTTCTCATGATGTACTCTGCATATAAGTTAAATAAACAAGGTGACAATATACATACAGCCTTGACGTACTCCTTTTCCTATTTGGAAACAGTCTGTTGTTCCATGTCCAGTTGTAACTGTTGCTTCCTAACCTGCATACAGATTTCTCAAGAGGCAGGTCAGGTGGTCTGGTATTCCCATCTCTTTCAGAATTTTCCACAGTTTATTGAGATCCACACAGTGAAAGGCTTTGGCATAGTCAAGAAAGCAGAAATAGATGTTTTTCTGGAACTCTCTTGCTTTTTCGATGATCCAGTGGATGTTGGCAATTTGATCTCTGGGAAGGTTTCTTTTACCCAGGATTTAATCTACTTTTGTGTAGTATTTCATTCTCTTTTACTTAACCTAGGGCCTGCCTATAGGAGGTCTCCCCTCGCTTAGGGACTCTCACTTTTCTTTCCCTGGTGAGGACTGTAAAGACTGCTGCAGCAGCCAGGGGTGCAGATGTATTTATTCCCCATGATCTAATCCCAGAAGTTTAGATATTTCCCTGGGAGTTTGCCTGCTCTCCTCTTCCTATATAGAAATCCCCACTTTTCCCTGCTTCTTCAGAAGACATTTTCACCTAAGGTTCAGAAATGTTGTCCACATCTGCCTCAGCTTTTCTTTTCTACAATAACTTCCATTTTATAACCATTTTTCTATCCCTCCTTCCTTTTTCCCAACTCATGCCTTGGCTCAATTTTCTTTAAAACGATTTTTTGATGGGCCTTTAAAACCTTTAAGCACATTCTTTGCTTTTAGTCATTACATCTGAGTGCTTATTTGTTGTCTTGAACTCCATCGTCTTCACCTTTGACCTTCTGGCTCATCTATGAATTTCGGCAGTCCTGTTCACCTCCGTGTGCTGTGCCCCTAGGGCACCACCTGACCCTCATCTGATGGCCAGAGGTACATGGAACAAGCTTTACAGTGAAGCGCACTTGGCAGAACAGTTGGGTGGTGACAGTAACCTACAAGCTGCCCTACTGGTGTCTCACAGACTTCGGAGGAAGACAGCCTGGGGCTGAAGATGGAGCCGAATCAGAGCATAAGGGTCACTCAGGAACTTGGGCTCCATCCTTCAGGGAGAAGGACATATTAGAAAGGCTGACACTGAAAAGACTGGATATCTGCCACTGCATGTCCAGCTGGCCCGTAAGTTCAACTGACTAGTCAGGGCTGGGTCGGAGAACGAGTCAAAACAGAAACTGTGCTCCAAAGTGGTCACCCAGAGAGGGTGTCTAGAGAAAGAAAAGTCAAGGGTGACACCTGGGCAGAGCAACAGCTGATTTGCCAAGCTGATTCCTTGGCAAACCAACTCTTCCTGGTTTGCCAAAGAAGACTTAGTGGAGGAACAGAGACAGAGCAGTCGGGGGTCGGGGGAAGTGAGAAGAGAGCTTCTCACTACCATCAGGGGAAACAGGGGCACCGGTTACAAAGGGGAAGGCGTTGGCCTGGGAACTGGAGAAAGTAGAGTGGAGCAGATGAAATCCAAACTGTGGAAAATTTATAAAACAAAGCAATACAATGTTCACTGCAACACTATTTACAATAGCCAGGAATGGAAGCAACCTTAATGTCCATCAAAACAGGAATGGATAAAGAAGACGTGGTACATATGTTCAAGGGAATATCACTCAGCCATAAAAAAGAATGGCATAATGTCATTTGCAGCAACAGGGATGGACCTAGAGATTGTCATACTGTGTGAAGTTAAGTCAGAGCAGGACAAATATCACGTGACACCAATCACTTCTTAAGTCTGAATCCCTTAGCACCAGACACCCATCCATCACCCAGGTCCTGCCCATCTTCTCATCCTACGTGTGTGTCACCACCTGCTGTCTTTGCTCCAGCCGTACATTAAAGCTCTTGAAACCAAACGTGGCCTCTGCCTTCTGCGTCTGCCTTCAGCTCTTCCCTCCACCTGGGATTCTCACCCCCACATCTTCCCAGGGTCAGCTGCTCATGTTCCAAATGCAAATGTGGACTATCCGATCCTCTATCATTGTCAAGCCCATCCCATCAGCCCCACAGAGTCCACACCTCCCTAAAATGATCTTCCTCTCTTTGCTGCCAGGTTTCCCCTTTACTCTCAAATGTCAACTGTGAGAAGAGAGATATGCCTTGCTCATGGCTGTCTTCCCAGAGCCTAGAAAAGGGGCGGACATACAGTTACCACTCAATAATTATTTGTTGAAGAAAAAGATGAGGAAGACAGTAAAAAAAAAAAGAAAGAAAGAAAGAAAGAAATGAGGGAGAAAAAAAATAGATGAAGTCTGTCTGCTGAGAACTCAAGCAAAGCAGCAGCCCAATACTGATCGTTAGGCCATTTGCTTCAACACACAGGGGAGAACAGTGTGCAGTTTTCATGTCAATTATTTATGTGTAGAAATCCATCAAGGGCTTTAAGCTGCCTCAGACCGATTCATATACACTGGTGTTCTAAGTACTTCAGTGTATAAATATTTGAGTCATTGAGGAAGGCAGTTATTTTTCCCATAAACATTCTTCCTGAGATATAATTTGGCCCATTAAATCGCACATGTTCTCAAAAAAGGCATTCATAAAGTGTAAAGGAACTCAGTCGTGGTGGGTGGCAGTGGTCTTGTCTGATCATTAATTACAAAGAAACTGAGCCAGGATTGGGGGCGGGGCAGATTTTACATCAGCTCTACAGTAAGACTCCTCTGTTTTCTGATGTCCACACACCTGTTGGGCTTCAGGAATAAGAACCACAGCTTTGCTTGTCTTACACTATGGACTGTCTCATACATTCCAGACCACCTTGCAGTAATCATGAAACTAATGCACACTGGGGATTTAATCTTAGAGATGATCACTTTTCTTTTATTTTTTTCTTTCTGTTTCTTTCTTTTTCTTTTTTTAACCGAACCATGCTGTCTGTGGGATCTTAGTTCCACAACCAGGGACTGAATTCATGCTGTCAGCAGTGACAGGGTAGAGTCATACCAGGGAATTCCCTGACCAGCTTTCTTTAGCAGTCCACAGAAAACTATATTCCCAGACACAGTTCTACAAGAAACTGCAAATTGGGAGCTTTTGAAATACTTTTAGTACTAAGAACACTTTATATAAATCAAAATAAAAATTGACCGTAATTATAAGTTTTTGTTATTATTGTTCAGTTGCCAAGTCATGTCTGACTCTTTGCAACCCAATAGGCTCCTCTGTCCTTCACTATCTCCCAGAGTTTGCTCAAATTCGTGTCCATTGAGTCAGGGATGCTATCTGACCATCTCATCCTCTGCTGCCCTCTTCTTCTTTTGCCTTCAATCCTGAGATGTCGATATTCAATCTTACAATCTTCTGCTTGACCACATCCAATTTACCTTGGTTCATGGACCTAACATTCCAGGTTCCTATGTAATATTTTTCTTTACAGCTGATGCTGCTGTAAGTCGCTTCAGTCATGTCCGACTCTGTGCGACCTCATAGACGGCAGCCCACCAGGCTCCTCTGTCCCTGGGATTCTTTCCACTCCATCATTTCCACTCCATCTCCAGGCTGGTGGCTATGGGTGGGGCAGGTCATGGCCCAAGACACACAGAAAGCCAGTCCCTACATGGAGAGGCCTGTAGAGACAAGCTCCCATGACTCATGCTGCTCAGCCCCTCTTGGCTCACTCAGCAGACAGCACACGAAGCTGGGACCAACTGGGTCCCAAATGGTGGGACCCAGGCAAGAATACTGGAGTGGGTTGCCATTTCCTTCTCCCTTTCTTCACAGCATCAGACTTTATTTTCACCACCAGAGACATCCACAACTGGGCGTCATTTCCACTTTAGCCCTGTCACTTCATTCTTTCTAGAGCTATTAGCAACTGCCCTCCACTCTTCCCCAGTAGCATATTGGACACCTTCCGGCCTGGAGAGGCTCATCTTACAGGGTCCTATCTTTCTGCCTTTGCGTACTCTTCATGGGGTTCTCTAGGAAAGAACTCCAGATTTATTTTAAAAACTAAAATCACTCGTAACCCCGAACCCCTAACATCTACAAAAATAATTTATTTCTCCACTTCTTATTTGTTATTTAAGTATATTCCATTTTACATCTGGTTATTCTAAGAAAGCAGCAAGTAATGAAGTGGTTAGGAGCATAAGATCATGAGAAAAGCCTTGGTTATACATTTGGGGTATGTGTGCAAGTGTCTATATATGGGGTTGGCCAAAAGGTTCATTCAGGTTTTTCTATGAGACATTACAGAGAAATCCAAATGAACCTTCTGGCCTACCCAGTATGTTCCTACTTCTCTGCATGACTGTCTCAGTCTTGGATTTGGGGGGAAAGTTTCATACTCACTGTTCAAAGTTTCAAATTTTGGGGGTATGATAACAATACACTGTCTGATTCATGAGACAGTCATGAAATATTTTTCCTTTTTATTAAAGAATGGGCTCTTCCCAGCTAATGGGTGCAAGTGAGACCCCTTCTCCCTTCTTGTTTCTGCTTTCAGAAGTCCAGGCAAAGCATTTTGGGGGTCACTTTTAGGCCATCTGGAACAATCAAAGGAATCTCCCTGGACTTCCCTGGGGGTCCAGTGGTTGAGAATCCGCCTGCCAGTGCAGGGGACACAGATTCAATCCCTGGTCTGGGAAGATTCCACATGCCTCTCAGCAACTAAGCCCAAGTGCCACAACTACTGATTCCGTGCTCCACAACAAGAGAAGCCACTGCAATAAGAAGCCTGCACATCACAACAAGAGAGTAGCCCCTGGTCACCAAAACTAGAGAAAGCCTGCATGCAATGAAGACCCAGCACAGTCAAATATATAAATAGGGGTCTCCCTGAGGATCCTGGAGTCTGGGGCTCCCCTCCAGCATTCTCTTATCTCCATGACCTTGGGCAGGTGACTGAACCTTTCCTACTGCCATCCTTTATATAGTGGAAGACACACTTTAGGTGCCCTAAGGAAGGCCAGCTGATGGCTGAACTCCATCTCTAGGCTGGTGGCTGTGGGTGGGGCAGGTCATGGCCCAAGACACACAGAAAGCCAGTCCCTACATGGAGAGGCCTGTAGAGACAAGCTCCCATGACTCATGCTGCTCAGCCCCTCTTGGCTCACTCAGCAGACAGCACATGAGCTCCAGGGTCCTGGGCAGACATCCCCCCACGCAGGTCATAACTTTCTCAGCAGAAACATAACAAGCAGTCCCCTCCTGGTCTGACATTCAGACAGCAGGCTGCACACTGGTACTTTAGGTACCTGCTTGGCAATAGGGGGACTACTCTGTAAGATATCCAAGTTGATGTGAAATCTGTTCCTAAACACACACTCTCAGTGACGCACTCATCCCTGAGATGGATGGAAAGAGTAAGAGATTTCAAGTTCCCAGGCCAGGGTCAAAGGCTGGCCCATCTTTGACTAGTTGAGTGACTGTGGGCAAGTTATTTAACCTTCCTGGTCCTTTCTTCTTTCACCTGCAAAACAGGAATACTAAAATTTTGACCCTCAGAGAGTTCTTTGACAGACTCAATGATAAGTAAGATAATGTAGGTATAGTAACTTGACTCTCTCACCAATATTTCATATTCTCATTTCCTTCTGGGTCACAGTAAAACTGAGTCCCCCCAAAACTGAGTTCCTCTGCTGAGTTTATGGTTAACCTCTCTCTAAAACTTTACTCCCTTTCTTGTCCCATACCTAATTCCCCTCAGGACTGAGGAATATCAAAGAAAATAGGGGACAGGAACTAAGCAGGACTCTGCAGGGCCCTTTCATGTCCCCAGCTTCTTGTTTGGTCTTCCCTGAGTTCCAAAGAGCAGATTTAAAAGCAGAGTCAAACACTTCATGATTTGAGAATTGACGGAATGCAAAATAAAGGGAAAGCAGCCAAGCAAGAAAAGTACTGATAGCTTAAACAAGAGTTCAGTAATAAAACAAGTCATAGGACTCTCCATTCCTCCTCCACAGATACACATAACAATCTGATGCACATCTTTAAGTTCTTCTACAGGAACTAAGACTCCCACCCAGGCGGAGGATGGTGACCACCTGCTGACCACAAGCACACAGACTACAGATTGGTTGGAACCAGAAAACTGATGATTAAGATTCCCAAAACACGACCCTGTCACCTCACCACCAACCAATTAGAAAAACGTTCAGGAGCTGATCACACACCCTGCAACCCTCACCCCAGTGTTGCCTTTAAAAACCCTTGCCTGAGAGCCACTGGGGAGTTTGGGTCTTTTGAGCACTAGCTGCCTGTTCCCCTTGTTTGGTGCCCTGAAATGAATGCTGTAATTCCCTTCACCACAATCAGGTATCAGGAGACTGGCTTTGCCAGGTGTCCAGCAAGAGGACCCAAGTTTGGTTCAGTAATGACAGGATTGCACGTGCCTGCTCCCACTCCCATAGGATTGGACTTGGTCATATGACTTGTTCAGACCAGTGCAATTTGAGCAGAAGGGACATATATCATTTCCAGGAGAGCAGTTAAGAGCCAATACATGATTTTTTTCCATATTCCGTTTCCTTGCTGTGATGACTCTGTCAGTGAAGCGGGGAAAGGAGCAAGGCACAGTCTTTAAAAAAATGACAGCTGTTGAGGATATAGCAAAAATTGGTTAGAACCAGCTGGGTCCCAAATGGTGGAAAGATTCAACTTCCAGTGGACCTGAAGCCTCATCACGAGTTCACTGTACTATACTAGCTTCTAAATGACACACCGACAGGCTCCATGACAGTTCTGAGGCAGACCATAAAATGACAAAAAGTGGGCAGGGACCCAATTTCTGGAAATCCTCGGCCTTTCCTCAAAATAGTTGGAATAATCCTCCTGTTCATTATCACATGAAATTACCCAGCCTATAAAAATTAACCACCTCATACTTCAGGGTCTCTCACTTCTGAGATGGCCCAAACTGTCTGTGGGGTGTGTTTCTCCCAAGATCACTCTCACTTTCCAAAATGACCCTTTGGGCCACTTTTGAGACAGACTGAACATGCATTCTGTCTATGGAATGTATATCTATCTAAATAAGTCCACTTCTTACCTAGCACTTTGTTTCTCATTGAATTCTTTTTATAAAGATACATAAAGAACCTGAGCTTCATTAAGTCCTAAGACCAGGTGTGTGATCTCAATTAAAAGACCATAGGTTCGAATTCCAACCTGGAGTTTGGCTGGGCTCAAGTCCCAGTCCACCAGTTCTAGTTCCAATCTGAGTTATGCAGTTTCAGCAGCCCATTGACACTAAAGTTCCCCAAGCAAAAGCACTCTGACCCAGGAGAGAAACACTTCCCCTGCAGCTGACTTTGCAAATATGAGACCTGAACTTTTGCTGAGTTATGCTAAGAAAGTTTTGGACACTGTCATAAGTATGATAAAACCTAGCCTATCCTAACAAATGTAAGAAAAGCTTTGCCAAATATAACACGCTCTATAAATACTATTTATGGCTATTTCAGGTATCTGTTGAGATCATGTGATTAATATCTAACATGGTAGCACTATGAAATATCTGGACTACTGCTGAGGTAACCCATTCTTATTTCATTGCAGTCATCAAATGTCTCAGGGCACCCATTATGTTTCTGATATCATTCCAGGCGATACATATGCAATACTTTCTTTCTGATATTAAAATCTTTTAAAAACGAATTGCATTTACACTTGGCATATCCTTAGAAAGCATAATGGTGCCTCATCATCACACCAAAGACTAACATAAGTAAATCTTCCACTTTGTAGAACTCTCAAGGCTACTGTTAGTTATGGATAGAGAGGGGCTGAACAAAAATATTTCAGTATATACAGTGCTGAAGTGAAGTGGAAGTCGCTCAGTTGTGTCCAACTCTTTGTGACCCCATGGACTATACAGTCCACGGAATTCTCCAGGCCAGAATACTGGAGTGGGTAGCCCCTTCTCCAGGGGATCTTCCCAACTCAGGGATCAAACCCAGGTCTCTCACATTGCAGGCAGATTCTGTACCAGCTGAGTCACAAGTGAAGCTCATATATAGTGCTGGGGAGGAAGAAATCTTCCTCTATCGTTCCAAGTTCTTCTGGCTGGTCTAAGAATTAAATTGACATAAGGTAGATTAAGAGGAGAAAATCAAACAAAAGTTTAATAACATGACGAAGGAGAGCTAAGTAACTCCCTCAAATGGCTGAAACCCTCACTTTAAATGCCATCTTTAGCTAAAGACAAAAGAGGATAACTGGACATAGTGCTTTGGGACACTAAATGGGAGGAAGCTAATTTGAATTTCCCTACCCACACACTGTATTATTCCTCCCTCATCCGTGATTTTGCTTTCTGTGGTTTCAGATACTTGAGTCAACCATGGTCCAAAAATATTAAATAAAAAATTCCAGAAATAAACAGTTCATAAACTTTAAGCCATGCACTGTTCTGAATAAGGTGATGAAATCTCCTCCTTCTGGCTCTGTCCAGCCCAGGACTTGAATCATCCCTTTGTCCTGCATATCCCCTAGCCACCTCAGTTATCGGGTTCACTGTCGTGGAACTGCAGTGCTTGGGTTTAACTGACCCTCACTTCACTTAATAATGGCCCCAAAGCACCAGAGTAGAGATGCTGACAACGTGGATGATGCCAAAGAGAAGCTGCCAAATGCTTCTAAGTGAAAGGGTGAAATGAGCTCAAAGACCCTTTTGTATGCTGAGCTTGCTAACATCTACAGGAAGAACGAATCTTCTAACTGTGAAATTATGAACAAAAAAGGAAATTTGTGTTCGTTTTGCTGTCACACCTCATACTGCAGAAGATATGGCCATGCTAAGGGATAAGGGCTTAGTTAAGATAGAAAAGGCATTATTAAACGTGTACAATAAGATATTTTGAGAGCTCACATTCACTTAACTTTTATTACAGTATGTGGCTATAACTGTACTATTTTATTATTAGTTACTATTATTAATCTCTTCTTGTGTCTAATTTATAAATTAAACTTTATCAAAGGTATAACTAAGAAAAAACACAGTATACATAGGGTTTGGTACTATCCATGGTTTTCTGGCAGGAGGTAGATGGGCCTCACACTGCCCCAGGGTAAGCAGTTGGGGATTTTGTTCCCTGTGGACCAATACTCCATGATGAGAATAGCAGGACAATTGAGAGAGGAGGCTGGGCCCTGCCCAGATAGAAGATAAGAGACCACAAATTTCTCATTCTTGAAGTCAGGAGACCTCCCTGACTACACATGCACAGAAAGGCTCCTAGGAGATCAAAAGGGGAGTGATGCTAAGCCTACCCACAGACCTCTTCACTGGAATCCATCTGGGCTGATAGATGTGTGTGCAAGCATGGGAGGATCCTGAGATATACCAAATTTGAACTCTGAACCAGGCAAATCAAAATAACTGAAGGAAAACCTGGAAGAAATGCCCTGTAAAAGTGATTTAAACTGCCACCAGGGCATGATTCTGTCTCTGAGCAAGCCCATGTGTCTGTCCACACATATGGCATTCTTTTTCCTCCTAATAAACACTTTATTTGTTTCACTACTTCCTGTCTTCATGGGAATTCTTTCCTGCAAAGCCAAAAGGCCAGGGCCTTGTCACTGACCACTGATCTAGTGGCTGCAATTCAGTGCTCTCACTGCCACAGTCCACCTCAATCTCTGGCTGGGACTGGAACCCCTGCTGCAAGCCACTGCAGGCTCCGAGATCAGGTTCATCACTGGGGGTTGGGGAAAATACTCCCTGAGGATAAAGGGGGAACATTCTTTCCAAGCGGTATATTCTTTCACAATGGTACAAAGGAGTTTAAAAGTTTTCACTAAAACTAACTCCAATCTCAGCTGTTCCTCCTCCCTTTAAGAACTCTTCTGTCATTAACACTCTGCCCTTGACCGCTTTCCTGCCCCTCATGGCTTTCTCTTTCTTGCACCACTTCAGTCTTTCCCTTGGCTGTTCTGCTGCCATTTTCTTTCCACAATATCCTCCAACCTACCGACCACTCAGCTCTAACAGTTTGGCCACCTAATGCGAAGAGCCAACTGATTGGAAAAAACCCCCGATGCTGGGAAAGATTGAGGGCAGGAGGAGAAGGGGCGACAGAGGATGAGATGGTTGGATGGCATCACCAACTCAATGGACATGAGTTTGAGCAAACTCTGGGAGATTAAGAACAGGGAAGACTGGGGTGCTGCAGTTCATGAGGTCACAAAGAGTCAGGACACGGCTTAGCAACTCAACAACAATGAACCACTTGTGCCCTCTGATGAAATGAGCTCAAAGACCCTTTTGTCAGATCAATGGGGCAGTCCTGCAGCTACATCCAGACCTCAGCTCTGTTGAGTATTTCTCCTGTCTTAACCTTCCTGTGCTCCAGTGGCCACTCATGTGTCATTCTTAGCACAGTTATATTGCCACAGCACTTTTGTCATATTCATGCTCTGACTTATACGGGATTGTGTAATGCATCAAATTGCCTGCTATTTGATGCTGCCTTTGAAGTACTGCTATGAACTGTTTCAGCAGCTCAGCATGGCTCCTTCTCAAACTCTTGCATGATTCATCATATATAAAGAGTATGTGGTAAACAAGAAGTTTCATCTGGCTTCACCTCAGGAGGACAAGGTACTTTGAACTATGTTTCCAGTCTAGTGCTCTGTGTTCGTGTCCATCCATCCAGACTTCTCATTCCATCTCCATGAGATAAGAGGTTTGTATTTGATACTGAAGTGAAGTGAAAGTTGCTCAGTCATTTCCGACTGTTTGTGACCCCATGAACTATACAGCCCATGGAATTCTCCAGGCCAGAATACTGGAGTGGGTAGCCTTTCACTTCTCCAGGGGATCTTCCCAACCCAGGGATCGAACCCAGGTCTCCCTCATTGCGGGCAGATTCTTTACAAGCTGAGCCACAAAGGAAGCCCAAGAATACTGTAGTGGGCAGCCTATCCCTTCTCCACTGGATCTTCCTGACCCAGGAATTGAACTGGCGTCTCCTGCATTGCAGGCAGATTCTTTACCAACTGAGCTATGAGGGAAGCCCATTTGATAATGAGCTGTGGTTAAAAATACAGCTCCTTCATGGCTGCGTGTCAGACAACTACTGACCAACACACAGAGGGCTGAGATAAATGTTGGGCTGACCAGCAATGTACCTCATGCTAGACTCAATACAGAAGGTCCATACACTTGCTGAAAGTTTACCTTCATGGTTGAGTCTGCATTCATGCCTAAGTGAGCTAGCTCTTTAATATTTCAGTTTTCAGTTAAGTAACGAAAAGGCACAACAAGAGAAACAAGACTCCATAACAGATTTAGCCCCCTAAGTCATTAAATTTTGGAGCTAAATGTTTGATTTTCAACATAAGTTATCTTGTGGCATTTTTATATACTTTCTTATGTTTGTGGTGCCCAGGCCTTACTTCCTGCTTTATACCAATAAACTTTATTTTCTGAAGGACAGTATCAATGATTTGTCAACTTGAAACCTGTTAAGGCAAATACCGTCTTATGGGATATTTTTAGAAGTTTTTTATATTAGCAAACAACAGCAAAATGGCTAAGACACAGATGTTGACATGAGACTTCCTTAGTTTATACCCTGGCTTCCTTCCTTCCTACACTGCTATCTTGAACAGGTTACCTAGCCTCTTTTCATATCAATTTTCTTTTTTTTTTTATTGGAGTATAGTTGCTTTACAATGTTGTGTTATTTTCTGCTGTGCAGCACAGTGAACCAGCTATTTGTACACACATATCCCCTCTTTTTTGGATTTCATGTAAATTTTCTTAAATTATAATTACCTTACAGGAGGATTGTAGCAAATATTAACCTCAGGAAAGCAACCCTGTGAAGCTTTCAAGTTGAACACAAAACAAGCACTTAATAAATGTTAGAGCTTATTATTAGGGTTAAATAAAAATATTCAAACAACGTCAACGTCAATGGAACACTTATTAAAGGAAAACAATTAAAGGAAAAACACTTATTAAAGTCATAATAGCTATGATAGTTTGAGTACCTACTAATGCACTTTTACAAACATGATTTTACTTAATCTCCACAGAAATTTTGTTTTTGTCTTATCAATTTTGCAAGTGATTGATGAATGGTTAGAGAAGCTTCGTAATTTACCCTTGTTCACAACAAACAGATAGGATATGACTGGAATTTAAATCAAGTCTTTCTCTAAGTACTGCCTTCACACTCATCCCTCTCTACATTTCCACCCTAACTCCTAGACACAAGGCCCTCTGCTGACCCCTTGTAGACATTACCCTGATGAGTGCTACATCACTCCTTCCTTCAAGGATCTTCCATTTCAGCAAGTGACAGATCACTATTTTATAGGACAGACTGACATTAGCCTTTTAATAGAAGTGCATATTATAGACTCTACCTATGCAAAATGTACTTGGTGAAAGGAAGATCTTTCTCAGGTTAACAATCTTTTAAAATTTAATGAATATCCAATGATCATCTGTAGCAATATCAAAAGTTCTGAGAGACCAGGAAAAATACTTCATTGTTTGGGAATAAGCCATACATCACATCTCTGATTCCTGGCCAGTAAATGCCCTGAACATCCTCACATATATCTGAAAGAGGGACTTCCATGGTGGTCCAATGGCTAAGACTCCATGCTCCCAATGCAGGGGGCCCAGGTTCAATCCCTTGTCAAGGAACTAGACCCCACATGCTGCAACCAAGAGTTTGCATGCCGCAACTAAAAATCCCACATGCCCCAACAATGACTGAAGATTCTGAGTGCTGCAACTAAGACCCCGTGCAGCCAAATAGATACATAAATATTTTTTTAAAGGTCCAAAATATTCCCTGTCCACACTGAGAACCACTACACTTGTACATTGTGAAAGCTATTTAGCTGGTGCCAGTGAGGAAGGAAGGAAGGAACAAAGGAAGGAAGAGAAGAGAGAAAGAAAGAAGACTAGAAAAAACTAGAGCAAAAAATATCAAACCATATTGTGAACTTAGTAAATTTAACTTTTTGTTTTATGTGATATGCGGTATTTTTCTGTGTAGGTGCATGTGTGTGTTTTACAATACACATCCTAGCAGCAAGCCAGCCAAAACCAGAGTAATCTGGGGAAAGGTAATTCGTGTTCATGGAAACAATGACATGGCTTGTGTCAAAGTCTGAAGCAACTGTCCTGATGAGCTCGTTGGGCTTCCCTGATAGCTCAGTTGGTAAAGAATCCGCCTGCAATGCAGGAGATCCTGGTTCAATTCCTGGGACGGGAAGATCCTCTGGAGAAGGGATAGGCTACCCATTTCAGGATTCTTGGACTTCCCTTGTGGCTGAGTTGGTAAAGAATCCACCTGCAGTGTGGGAGACCTGGGTTCGATCCCTGGGTTGGGAAGATCCCCTGGAGAAGGGAAAGGCTACCCACTCCAGTATTTTGGTCTGGAGAATTCCATAGGCTGTAAAGTCCATGGGGTTGGAAAGAGTCACACAGGATGGAGTGGCTTTCACTTTCAGACCATTAAAAACAGAATTCATGTGATCCATACCCTTCAAGGATTTCAGCTTATTGAAAAGTAAGTAAATAAAGGTGTCTGTTTGTTCTTTTGTCAAAAAAAAAAAAAAAAAAAAAGAATGTTTCTCACACACACACATGCACATGCATAAATATTTACAGGCATCTCTCAGCCATACAAGTTAGACTCTGGTTCTATGAGCTTTCTCATGGCCTGCCGAGTAGACTATGTGACTTCTTTCATTCAAATGTTGTGAGCATCAGAAGGACATAAGTCAGTCAACAAGTGATTTCAGGGCAGTGTTCACACCGGGGCAAGGGAAGTTGCCAGAGTTACAGTCAATTACAGAGTTAAGGGTTAGATATACACTGCCTGCTCTCTTTCTCTCTAGACTTCTATTTCTTCTCTGTTGATCCCAAAATTGAATATGCAAGTCACACATACAAAAATGTGCTTCAATTTCATTAGCCATTAGGGAAATGCAAAATAAAACCACAGTGAGCTATCACTTCATATCCACTAAATTGGTAGACATTAAAAATTCTGACCATATCAAGCATTGGCAATGCTATGAAGTAGCAAGAACTCTCATGTAGAAATGTAAATTGATTTATAAGTATTTTAGACATCAATTCGGCCTTAATGAGTGAAGTTAGCAAGTGTGTACTCCATAACTCAGCACTTGCCTGGGTTTATACTCTAGAAAAATGCTTGCACAGGTACATACAAATAAGCAAGATGCTGCAAGCAAAGTCGCTCCAGAGGAACTGGTTCTAAAATAAACAAGCCAACCAATCCTGGAAAGAAGAAGTCCAGAAAAACCAGAGTGGGTAACTAAGTTATGGAATGGTTATATAATGGATAATGGACTGCAGTAAAAATTAAACAAACAATAGCTATATATATCAACATGGTTTAGCCCACAGTTTAGTGTTGAGTGGATCCAAAGAAAGTTGCATTAAGCCTTCAAAAAGAAGGAAACTCTAACACTCGCCACAGCAAGGATGAATGCTGAGGACATTACGCTAAGTGAAAAAAGCCAGACACAAAAAGGCAAATGCTCATGTTGAAGCTCATGCTGAAGCTGAAACTCCAATACTTTGGCCACCTGATGGGAAGAACTGAGTCATTGGAAAAGACCCTGATGCTGGGAAAGATTGGAGGCAAAAGGAGAAGAGGGCAGAAGAGGATGAGATGGTTGGATAACTTCACTGACTTAATGGACATAAACTTTTGCAAACTCCAGGAGATAGTGGAGAAGGCAATGGTAACCCACTCTAGTACTCTTGCCTGGAAAATCCCATGGACGGAGGAGCCTGGTAGGCTGCAGTCCATGGGGTTGCTAAGAGTCAGACATGACTGAGAGACTTCATTTTCACTTTTTACTTTCATACATTGGGGAAGGAAATAGCAACCCACTCCAGTATTCTTGCCTGGAGAATCCCAGGGACAGGGGAGCCTGGTGGGCTGCCGTCTATGGGGTCACACAAAGTCGGACACGACTGAAGCGACTTAGCAGTAGCAGCCGCAGCCAGGAGACAGTGGAGGACAGGGAGGCCTGGTGAGCTGCAGTCCATAGGGTCGCAAGGAGTTGAAGATGACTTAGCGACAAAACAACAATTTAATAATGCTGATCTGTACTCTCTGAAAAGAGTCAAGATATTAAATTTAAAGTCAAGTGTATTTTACTACCATTCTAACTTAAAATTTTTTTTAATTTGCAGAAGAATACAGGGTATAATTCAATTTTTATAGATCTCAAACACCTGCAAACTTGCCATATAATTCTTAGAGATACAAGCATTTATGGTAAAGCATAATAAAGAATAAGGTGATGCCATGAAATGGGACAGAATACGCAGGGGTCCTCAATGATGACAGTTATGTTCTAACCCTTAAACTAGGTTTTCGATACAGTCTGATGATTGTACATATATAATGTATACATCTAATAAATATATAAACTTCTTTTTTTCCATGCCAAACAGTTGCACTCTGAATGTCAGAATTGAGATCAGCATGATGGAGTATATATGGAACCAAGTTCCAGGTGAGAAAGTCATTTTGGTATTATAAAGAACCCGATTTTCTGGTTAGAGTCAGAATTTATGTACAGTCTGTTCAATAAAATATGAGTAGCCACTGTTTTCTTATACTCCCCTAGCAACAGCTAGGCATTGGCATAGGAGAAGCCAGTCATATCACAGATGCTCTGGCAGTGTCTCTCTAAACTTTATTAGTCTCACTCAAAATATAATTCTACTTACAAAAGAGGGGAAATTGAGGACCTGGGAAAGAAATTTTTAAGAGAACAATTTAAAATCATTTACCATTAAACAAAATGGCATCTCAAGTCAGACTAAGATATCACATTTTTATAATAGGTTGTAGAAGAGTTTTTTGGGTATATTCAAGAAAAGAATGACCTTTTTAGTTTTACATGGAGCAATTATTTGTCTTTGTGTCAGGTAAAACTAAACATTGTTATTCTATTATCATCCTGAGTTCAGCAAAGACTGAAGATAGTGAATGGGTTCCAAGCTGCCAGTTAGTTTTTTTTTTTTCCTCCCAGGTTCACACATCTCCTGAGGGACTAAATAGAAATGTCTTCAACATGGGAAGGATGTGGTTCACCCATGCACCCTGGGTCCATAGCTGGTCAAATATGTGGGTGTTTATAGCTCCCACCTTCCACCCTGGCCACCATCAGAGAAATTCGTCAGCTGAAGCCCTGAGTCCACCCTTCTTCTTGTATCAGTGAGTGCCACAAAGCATGGAGATGGTTCAGACTGAAACCAAGAGCAGAATGATGGGCAATGAATATGTGAAGGGAAAGACCAAACCAAGAGGGTGCCACTGAGAAAATTTTAGTCACGTCAAACTACCTGGGCCACCATTGCATATGAAGGGGCAAAAAGAAAAAAAAACAACTATTTTGATTTATAAATAAAATGAGAATAAAAAAGTTGATGAGGACCCCAAGATCACATGTCAGATTTGGTGAGCTTACAAGGTCATTTTCAATCTATGGTATCTGTCTATATGTAGCACTGCTTACATCAAAACTTTATTTCTACCTATGAGGTGATTAAAACTGATTCTGATGTACAAATTCAACTACATGAACATCGAGGGAGATTTATATTCCCGCCTTCCAAAAATTCACCACTTATTCCCCCTCCCAAAAAATGTTACTAAGGAAATGTAGGAATGTCTCTTTATAGTATTAGACTGACCACAACTGTTTCCACTGAAATGAAGAGAGGCCAGCCAACATCTCAAAGAAGCAAAGTCCTAAGTGTCCTAAGAGTTTCTAACCTTTAGAATGTATAAATCACCACCCATCCTCAATCAAAGGTTCAATGAATGGAGTCTGTTTTCACTTGATTCAACCTTGTTAAAAAATCCAGGTAACAGGAAACATCTAGAATTCAAAAATATAACTGATAATGGAAAATATCTCAAATCTAAGGATGTTTTTGCAGAGAAAGCAAGGGTGATCCAGATTATGGCATTCAAGACTTTCTGCAAGAGATTAACACAATCCTTGGGATGCTGCTCCTAAAAGAACCTACTGAAACATGAGTTTCTTTTTAAAATTATTTTTCAGTCCAGTGGCTGGACTCTGTGCTCCCAATGTAGAGGCCCAGGTTCAATCCCCAGTCAGGGAACTGGATCCCACATGCTGCCACTAAGAGTTTGCATGCTGCAACTAAAGATCCTATGTGTTGAAATGAAGGTTGAAGATCCCATGTGCTGCAACTAAGACTTGGTGCAGCCAAATAAATAATTTTTTTAATAAAAATTATTTTTAATAAGGCCTGATCATCACACATTATCCAACTATATGACTGGCCAGAGATTTCAAGAAGTTAAAATGAAATAAGACATGATTTACCTAAGCATGAAATAGCATTGTAGAGGTCACCAGCAAGATCTCTATCCACAGACATTATAATTAGATGATGGCTTCCTTGGGGTTATCTGCTCGGTGGCTCTATGGTGCTCTGAGAACTCCCAGAGAATTTGACTTTGGAGGCAAGTGGGATTTGATTACAGAACTTACACAGGACTGGGGAAACAGACTCCTGGAGGGCATAAACAAAACCTTGTGAGCACCAGGACCCAGGAGATAGGAGCAGTGACCCCACAAGAGACTGGCCCAGGCTTGCCTGTGAGTGTCCGGGAGTCTCCAGTGGAGGTGCGGGTCAGCAGCGGCCTGCTGCAGGGTCAGGGCACTGAGTACGACAGTGCGTGCACGGGACCATTGGAAGGAGGTCGCCATTATCTTTGTTACCTCCACCGTAGTTTTGTCTCAGGTCAAACAACAAGGAGGGAATGGAGCCCCACCCATCAATAGAAAATTGAATTAAAGATTTACTGAGCATGGCCCCGCTCATCAGAACAAAACCCAGATTTCCCCACAGTCAGTCTCCCCCATCAGGAAGCTTCCATAAGCCTCTTGTCCTTATCCTTCAGAGGGCTGACAGAATGCAAACCATAATCACAGAAAGCTAATCAATCTGATCACAAGGACCACAGCCTTGTCTAACTCAATGAAAGTATGAGCCATGCCATGTAGGGCCACCCAAGACGGACGGGTCATGGTGGAGAGTTCTGACAAAACATGGCCCACTGGAGAAGGGAATGGCAAACCACTTCAGTATTCTTGCCTTCAGAACCCCATGAACAGTATGAAAAGGCAAAAAGATAGGACACTGAAAGATGAACTCCTCAGATCAGTAGGTGCCCAAGATGCTACTGGAGAAGAGTAGAGAAATAACTCCAGAAAGAATGAAGAGGCAGAGCCAAAGTGAAAACAATGCCCAGTTGTGGATGTGACTGGTGATGGAAGTAAAGTCTGATGTTATTTTTTTTTCTTTTTTTTTTTTTAATAAGTCTGATGTTATAAAGAGCAATATTGCATAGGAACCGGGATTACTGGGTCCATGAATCAAGGAAAATTGTAAGTGGTCAAACAGGAGATGGCAAGAGTAAACACTGACATTTTAGGAATGGACTGGAATAGGTGAATTTAATTCAAATGACCATTATATCTATTATTGTGGGCAAGAATCCCTTAGAAGAAATGGAGTAGCCCTCACAGTCAACAAAGAGTCTGAAATGCAGTACTTGAGTGCAGTCTCAAAAATGACAGAATGATCTCTGTTCAATTCCAAAGCAAACCATTCAATACCACAGTAATCCAACTCTATGCCTCAACCAATAATGCTGAAGAAGCTGAAATTGAACAGTTCTATGAAGACCTATAATACTTTCTAGAACTAATACCCAACAAAGATGTCCTTTTCATCATAGGGGACTGAAATGCAAAAGAAAGAAGTCAACAGATACCTGGAGTAACAGGCATATTTGGCCTTGGAGTACAAAATGAAGCAGGGCAAAGGCTAATAGAATTTTGCCAAGAGATGCACTGGTCATAGCAAACACCCTCTTCCAACAGCACAAGAGAAGACTCTACACATGGACATCACCAGATGGTCAATACCAAAATCAGATTGATTATAGTCTTTGCAGCTGAAGACGGACAAGCTCTATACAGTCAGCAAAAACAAAACTGGGAGATGACTGTGGTTCAGATCATGAAGCTTATTGCAAAAATCAGACTTTAATTGAAGAAAGTAGGGAAAACCACTAGACGCTCAGTTCAGTTCAGTCGCTCAGTCGTGTCTGACTCTTTGCAACCTCATGAATCGCAGCACTCCAGGCCTCCCTGTCCATCACCAACTCCCGGAGTTCACTCAGACTCACGTCCATTGAGTCAGTGATGCCATCCAGCCATCTCATCCTCTGTCGTCCCCTTCTCCTCCTGCCCCCAATCCCTCCCAGCAGCAGAGTCTTTTCCAATGAGTCAACTCTTCGCATGAGATGGCCAAAGTACTGGAGTTTCAGCTTTAGCATCATTCCTTCCAAAGAAATCCCAGGGCTGATATCCTTCAGAATGGACTGGTTGGATCTCCTTGCAGTCCAAGGGACTCTCAAGAGTCTTCTTCAACACCACAGTTCAAAAGCATCAATTCTTTGGCGCTCAGCCTTCTTCACAATCCAACTCTCACATCCATACATGACCACAGGAAAAACCATAGCCTTGACTAGACGGACCTTAGTTGGCAAAGTAATGTCTCTGCTTTTCAATATGCTATCTAGGTTGGTCATAACTTTTCTTCCAAGGAGTAAGCATCTTTTAATTTAATGGCTGCAATCACCATCTGCAGTGATTTTGGAGCCCCCCAAAATAAAATCTGACATTGTTTCTACTGTTTCCCCATCTATTTCCCATGAAGTGATGGGACCGGATCACTCAGGTATGACCTCATCAGTGGAAGTGACAGATTCTGATACAGAGTGCCTGAAGAACTATAGATGGAGGTTCATGACATTGTATAGGAGGCAGTGAACAAGATCATCCCCAAGAAGAAATGCAAAAAGGCAAAATGGTTGTCTGATGAGGCCTTACAAATAGCTGGGAAAAGAAGTGAAAGGCAAAGGAGAAAAGGAAAGATATACCCTTTTGAATGCACAGTTCCAAGGAATAGCAAGGAGAAATAAGAAAGCCTTCCTCAGTGATCAATGCAAAGAAATAGAGGAAAACAATAGAATGGAAATGACTAGAGATCTGTTCAAGAAAATTAGAGATACCGTGGGAACATTTCATGCAAAGGTGGGCACAATGAAGGACAGAAATGGTATGGACCTAACAGAAACAGAAGATATTAAGAAAAGGTGGCTAGAATACACAGAAGAACTATACAAAAAAGATCTTCATGGCCCAGAAAACCACAATGGTGTGATCACTCACCTAGAGCCAGACATCTGGAATGCGAAATCAAGTGGACCTTAGGAAGCATCACTACAAACAAAGCTAGTGGAGGTGATGGAACTTTTTTAGTAATCATGTATGGATGTGAGAGCTGGACTATAAAGAAAGCTGAGCACTGAAGAATTGATGCTTTTGAACAGTGGTGTAGGAGAATACTCTTGAGAGTCCCTTGGACTGCAAGGAGATCCAACCGGTCTATCCTAAAGGAGATCAGTCCTGAATATTCATTGGAAGGACTGATGCTGAAGCTGAAACTCCAATACTTTGGCCACCTGATGCAAAGAACTGACTCACTGGAAAAGACCCTGATGTTGGGAAAGATTGAAGGCACGAGTAGAAGGGGATGACAGAGGATGAGATGGTCGGATGGCATCCCTGACTCAATGGACATGAGTTTGAGCAAGCTCCAAGAGTTGGTGATGGACAGGGAAGCCTGGTGTGCTACAGTCCATGGAGTCGCAAAGAGTCAGACATGACTGAGCAACTGAACAGAACTGAACTGAACTTCCTTGGGGTGAGACTGGGGTGAGAGAAAGAAGTGGATAGAAATGTACAGCAAGAACTCCTTGCAGTATGTGGAGTGTGAGTGTTAATGAAGAATTTTTTCACTTGTTGAAATAAAATCTAAAGATGCATCTAATATAAATTCGATGGCATGATGATGATGACAGAATTAACAAAAACAAAGAAAAATAAGTGGGAAAATGGACAAAAATGATCCTACAAATAGAGTAAGGAAATATGGAACTATTTGCCTTTGATCATTGTTCTGCCTTTTAAAGAGACTTTAATGCCAAGCTGTGTTTTCTATAGCATAAATCAGACAGGAGGAATTATAAACCTATTTCTTTTACCATCAAATTCTGGTTAGTTGATGAAGGCATGACTTAAATTGTGGGTTTATTTTTCACCCAAGTTCTATCAAAATTCTTAACTGTGGTATCTTTTCTTTTCTTTATAACATAGAACATATGACTCTCTCAAACTTGTGAACCTTGAATAAAATGAACAAGTAAGCCATCATTATTAAAAAGACATTTAACACAATAAATGAGATACACTGTCCAAATTGTCCAGGAGATTTCTCTTCCCTGAAGGAAATGGAAACTGATGCTTAATGTGTGTCATTAATAACTCTGAATTTAAGGGCTGATTTCTGTTAACAAGAGGCCAAGGTTCGTCAGCAGACTCTGAGTCCCCAGGCCAGCAGACACTGAACATATTACAGATGACTCACTTGGCTATACCAAATGTATAAAACTCAACAAGGCTTCTGAAGCATGCCTCTGGGGACTGGAAACAGCCTTCCAGCTTACTGTAATGATAATTTTATTTCCATTAGTTAGAAGAAACCAGACTAAAGGGAAAATCTCATAAAAGTACTGTTTGCTTAAAAGTTACCCATGTTCTCATAAAAGAAACCTCCACATATATTACTACCTGACAAGCAATATTTAAAAGGGGATTTTCAAATTGAACAGACATTAAAACCTTTAATAATGTCTTTTCTTTATGTTTTGAGAGTTTGTTGAAATGAATGGCATTTATTTTCCATTTATATGTATATTCCTGTGGTTTTCATTTTTTAAATCAAGCACATAAGAATTCAGAAACAAAAATAATTTAATTAAAAATATAAAAATAAATAGTTCTTAGAATTAAGAAAATATCTGAAATTGTAATGAATGAGAGAAAATTAACACTTGGAAGGTAAGGAGAAAAACAGACAAATCTCTCTAGAAAGAATTTAGGGACCTCAACTTCTAACATCATCAGGACCAGGTCTTCTTCCATAGACAACCAGCCGAAATATATAAGGCAATCATTTCTAGAGAATGGACAACAGAAGTACAAGAAAGCAATCTCTGAGAGAAGAGAAATCCATGAGGTCAGCACCATAAATACCTTGGAACTGTGTCTGAAGATAATTTTCTGACTCACATGAAGGGTTGGAGCCCAAGCAAAGTACAGCTGCTCTGCTGTCCAAGGAGGCAAAGGTCAGAGTTTGAGATGGTTAAAGCTGCTGAAGCCTGAGCGGCTGAGTCCTCGAGGTAGACAGCTACCAGGGTGTGGGAGAAACGGACCCAGAAGTCTAAGTGGATTTCCCCACAAATCCTTTGCTCAGGGTTGGGCTGTGTACGCACAAAGTAATACATAAGACTTACCAGAAGGCTGCTGTTACCAGGCCGAGCGCCAGAGATACTGAGATCAAGCAGTGCTGGCTAATTTTGGATTTCTGGCTCAATTAGGCAAGAGAAACCGTGGAAATATTGCAGTATACAACACTGACACGACTGAAACACCAGAAAGGGTATGTCTTAGGAGAAAGGACCATAACTTGCAGTAAGACTTCCATTATACCTGTCTGTATCAACTGTAAAACTATGTCTCATCAAGATCCACAGGGGAGACAGATCTACTTGAACAGCTTAGGAAACACCTTGGACCTTCCACAAATCCAATCTAACAAAGTGTAGAAAGGCTTAATACATATTTCATATGATCATTTAGAAACCAAACATCAATATATTTTAGAGAAAGAAAACAGAATCTAGTTTCTACAACATATCATCTACAATTTCCAGTATCAGTCAGACATTACTGTACATGTGAAGAAACAAAAATATTGTCAAGAGAAAAAATAGTTAATACAAACAGACCCTGAGGCCATCTGTATGTTGGAATTAGCAAACAAAGTTGGGTTTTATATTTTATTACTGCTTTATCAGGAAATAGATTAAGTAGGCAATAAATCAGTAAGGATATAGAAGATCTGAAAAATTCTACCCAACAACTTCACCGAACTGAAAGATCATTTTATTCAATTGTATTATACATATTTGTTTTGATAGCAGAAGAACATTGAGAGATGGCCATAATGCTGAACCATAAAATAAGTTCAATAAACTGCAATAATTTGGAAACTGACAAAATGTGTGTTCTGATCATAAAAGAGTTATATTAGATATCAGTAACACTAAGATATTTTTAAATTCTCAAATGTTTGAAAATTAAACAATACAATTTAAAATAATCTACATGTTAAAGGAGTTAAATATAAATCAGAAAACCTTTCAAAATTAATGATAATGAAACACAACATATCAGAATACACAAAAGATAGGTATAATGCTTCAGTTCAGTTCAGTTGCTCAGTCGTGTCCGACTCTTTGCAACCCCATGAAATGCAGCATACCAGTCCTCCCTGTCCATCACCAACTCCCGGAGTTCACCCAAACCCATGCCCATTGAGTTGGTGATGCCAGGATAGTGCTTAGAGGAAAGTTTATAACTCAGAAAAAATTTTAAAAAGAGAAAGATTTAAAATCTGTTATCTAAGTGTCAACCTTAAGAATTTAGGTAAGGAAAATCAAATTAATCCCAAAGTGAATAGAAAGAAAAAAATAATAAATACAAGAGCACAGATCAACACAAAGAAAACAGAAAATTGACAAACATTTCATCTTTGAAAAGATTATAAAAAATGATAAACTTTTAGCAAGACTAATTATGGAAAAATGAGAAAAAACATAAATTACTGATATCATAATTACCAAAATACTACCTCAAGAGGAAACAAAAAAATCTGAATGACTCCTTATCTATTGAAGAATGTGAATCCATAATCAAAAAACTTTCACAAAGAAAACTTTATGCCCAGATAACTTCCTTGGTGGATTCTGTCGAACATTTCATGAAAAAAGTAATATCAATCTGGCATAAACTCTTGAAGACAATCTGGTAAATAGAAAAAGATAACAGACATTGCACAAAAGAAGGTATGTAAATGGGAAATGATCCATGAAAGGTGCTCATCAACATTAGTCATCAGGAAATGCAAAGTAAAAGCCACAGTTACATACTAATTACACACTCATTAGAATGTCTATAATCAAAAAAACCTGACAGTACCAAGTATTGACAAGAACGGAGAACAACTGAACTCTCACACATTACAGGTGGGAGTATAAAATGGTCCCATCACTTAGAAATAATTCAGTAATTTCCTGTAAAGTTATACAGGCACGTACTCTATGAACAAGAGAATTCAAGAAAGAGATTTAAAATGTATGTCAACGCCATAGCTTCTGCTGAAAATTCAGAGTAGCTTTAGACTCAATAGCTCCAAACTGCAAACCACTCTAATGTCCATAATTCAGACAGATGATTTCATATGCATAATCACATGTATAACTATCTATTCAATATCCCACTTATTTCTGCCTAGAAATAGCCTGTGGGGGATAGCTGGAGACAATGAATTAGAGCAGGGAGGGACTGGGGGTTGGAGGGCAGGGAAGCAGGGCAGGCAAATGTCCCTCTACCTTCAATCTTGGTATGCTTTTATGATGGTTCCTGAATGAGGTCACATTAGCGTTAAAGTTCTGCAATTTGGTCCCCAGGTTTAACGCCCAAAGTTGGGAGCCTGGTAAAACAAGTAACAGATGTTTAGTAACCTGTTTCCTGAACATGTCTTAGACATTCTATGTGAGAGGTGGAAATGTCTGGAAAACTACACAAAAGTAGCTTCAAATTTTATTGTATTCTGTTTTGCAGATGTAAAATTCTGGTAAAGAGATGTTGCAAATATTTCCCTATTACAGAGAACAATCTTGCCTATGAATAAATCCTTAAACAGGCACCAAAATTTTAGGAGAATTAATGTTAAGTTACATGACATTTCAAAGAGAACTACTTCACAAGGGAGACAGATAAGAGATGTTCACTGGACACTGTTTACTTTGGGTTTCCCCAAAATCAAGGGAATCCAAGTCATAGGAAAAATTTCTCCGTTATTTTTCTGTTTCAGGTTCTTTTTTTCTTTTTTAATCTTCTGGCCATGCTGCCCAGCACGTGGGATCTTAGTTCCCTGACCAGCAACTGAACTCCCATCCCCTGCATTGTCATCATGGAGTCTTCACCACTGGATCAACAGGGAAGTCCCTATTTCAGGATGTTAGAGGCCAGTCACATCTGAATCTTCATAGAAACCCAATATGGTAGATTTTTATTTAAAAGAAACCCAGAAAATATGATATAAAAAGATAACTAAAAATGAGTACTTTTACAGCCTGATTTCAGGACTGGCTTGTATTCACAGATATAATTTTGTTTTTCTTTGTGACTGCAGATATTGATCCCTCAGGACAGATGTGAAAAGATTAACATTCTTCAGACACTGATTCTAACTCATCCTAATGGTTGCCTATAGCTGTTTCTTTCTTTACTTAAAAAAAAAAAAAAAAAAAACAACTCTAAGACCATCACTAATGGAAAAATTTCAAAGGAATCTGATTTTGAGATTAAAAATGAATACCACCCCCTAGCAAATACACAGTCTATTTTCTGCATCTATATCTTGTCTAAACAGAAGCACTTACATAACACTTAACATTTTTTTGAAATACTCTGACATAGTTTACTAGATATGATTATCAAATAATGGTATAAGTTATTTTTATCCTTTTATTTTTTACAACTGGGGAAATAGACTCAAAGGGTTTAAATGATATCCACAGGATAAGAAAGTAAGACATTGGCAATACCAAATCTAAAATCTAGAATTCCTGTCTCAGTCTGTTTCTCTAACAAATAAACATAGCCCAAAGTATTTTAACTATAAAAGTGAAATTAGGAAGGGCTTCAAATTTCTTAGTAAATTTACAAGATAAGACATGGGGAAATGTCTTCTCTGAAGGTACACCAGTTGAGGAATTTGAGTCCAAAATTCAAAATTTTGTAACATTTCAGTTATTCCTTTAAAAATATTTTTAAAGTTAAAAAGGTTCCTAGCTCCTAGTATTAGCAATCTATTATTAAATTACATTTGGGGGGGAAGAAGAAAAAATTTAAACTATAATAAAGATCCTAACCTCCTAACCTCGAAGAAGTTACATTAGCAACAGAAGGCCTGTCTTTCCAGAAATGAATACAGAAAATGAAACAATCTAAACTTTGTTTCTCTTCATTCAGCTCTCCTTGGTTTAAATCAGATTGATAGCTTCAACCTCAGGGAACACACAAGGCTGCTCACTGCTGCCCCCTAGTGAACGTGTTACAAATGAATTGACCAAAGCCCAGCAGATTTCTCATTCTGAACCTCTAAACTGCAAGCACATGTTGGCCTCTGACTGATCTGGCTGCTTCCACAATCGCTCTCCTGAGGCAGGCTCAACACAGAGCTGTGTGTTTAGAAAGGGTTTTGAGGAAAAAGCAACTGACTGGTAGGGTCAGGCAAATATATCCACATGTCCACTGGTGCCAATCCTTTTGAATGAATGAACAAGACATCAGAGTTTCAAAGAAATGTGTTTTAGGAAAACCTTGTTTTCTGATTGAAATAGGAAGACATCCATGTTGATATCCGCTAAGTTAGCAATAAGAGTGATACTTGGTACTCAGGGCTGCTGGAAATCAGAGAAGCTTCCTTCTGGAGCATCAGATTTTCTTTCTTTCTTTTTTTTTTTTCCACTCTTTGTAAAGGTTAGGTAGATGATAACAGAGGCCAACCTCAGGATAATGATTTATCTAGTAACAAGTTCAGACCCTGCAGCCACCCTCACCACTAAAGGCATGATCAACACTATCATAATCAGAGTGGAGTCAGAAATACACATCATTACATTTCAAATAGCAAGAAAACACTCCACAGTTGTTGAAGAGACTATGGGAAATAACTATCTTGTCTGGACACCCAAATTCCACAAATAATACACTGCCTGTGGGTACTACAATTGTTAGTATTTCAGTGACTTGAAAGCAGCTCCATTTAGAGCTGATTGCATAAATGACTTATATAAGCACACAGCTTCAAACAGGGGTACAGAGGAGCGAGATTTGGGTATGAAACCAAAGGTAAGAAGAAAAATCTATGTCCTTCCTCTTCCTGTTGTACCTTCATCAAATGTACTCAGTCACCAACTGATCACCATCCCTGGTTCAACTGTGTGTCTGTTTTCTTCAGTGCATCAAATGTTTACCAAGTACCTCCTAAGTGCCAAACACAGGACTATGTGCTGAAGATACAAAGATCAACAAGACATTCTTCCTGAATGTGCGGAGGTCAAGTCTACAAACGAGCTGAGAAATTTGAGAGATGCATTTATCTTTCCAAATTTGTCCCCTATATTGTTTCCAATGCCACGCACCCTTGGTGAAGTCCCTCAGCTTCAAGTCTACTACTCTCCATCGGACTTCCCTGGTGATCCAGTGGTTAGGAGTCTGCCTTACATTGCAGGGGACGCTGGTTTGATCCCTGACCCAAGAAGATCCCATATGACATAGGGCAACCAAGCCCACATGCCACAACTACTGAAGCCCACCCATCCTAGTACCTAGGCTCTGCAACAAGAGAAGCCACCACAATGAGAAGCCTGCACACAGAAATTAGAGAGTAGCCCTGGCTTGCCACAACTAGAGAAAAGTCTGAATGCAGCAATGAAGACCAGCACAGCCAAAATCAAATAAATATTTATTTTTAAAAAAGTTTAAATATATTCTCCATCACTATTCCCATCTGGAGATTTCAGCTTAGGTACTTTGTAATAATGCACTGTGAAGTATAAAACTCAAACAACATCCAATTTTTTTGGCTGGAAGAAGTAGAAATGCTTCCTTCCAAATGCAGCCATTTAAGCAGCCAGGAGAGGACAGTGTGGGGTGACAAGAGACGGAGAAGAGAAGAAGAAGTGGCGCACGTGACCCATCCCAAGCAGTGCTGTTTCCAGCTGATCTGCCAGGAGCTGTGTGTGTGTGCTCAGTTGCTTCAGTCGTGTCGACTCTTTGCGACCCGCCAGGCTCCTCTGTCCATGGGATTCTCCAGGCGAGAATACTGGAGTGGGTTGCCATGCCCTCCTCCAGGGGATCTTCCTGACCCAGGGATCGCACCGGGATCTCCTACGTCTTCTGAATTGCAGGTAGATACTTTACGGATGAGCCACTGGGGAATTAGTGACTGAAGAGCCCTATGATCATTAGCATCCTGGGGAAGCCAGCAGGTGCCAGACCCTCTGCGGGTGCCAGACCCACATCCCCAAAACAGGATGAGACACATGAGTTCCTTGGAACAATCCTGAAGCCTTCAATCTGCTGGAATAATTCCTCTAATTCCACCACCTATCAGTGCCTGTGATAGGATAATGAGAGAGGCAACTGGAAAAGCAAGAGATTCTGTATTACAGTGACTGAATTTCACTTTCCCCTGGATTACAGTCTGGCTACTTGAGAGTCCTTTGGACTGCAAGGAGATCCAACCAGTCCATCCTAAAGGAGATCAGTCCTGGGTGCTCATTGGAAGGACTGATGCTGAAGCTGAAACTCCAATACTTTGGGTAACTCATGCGAAGAGTTGACTTATTGGAAAAGACCTTGATGCTGGGAGGGATTAGGGGCAGGAGGAGAAGGGGACGACAGAGGATGAGATGACTGGATGGCATCACCAACTCAATGGACATGAGTTTGAGTGAACTCTGGGAGTTGGTGATGGTCAGGGAGGCCTGGCATGCTGTGATTCATGGGGTCGCAGAGTCGGACACGACTGAGTGACTGAACTGAACTGAACTGGTGAAAAAGAGGCCTCACCATCTTGAAAAATCATTTGTCTCTGAGACTATTGCACTGACAGAGTATTACCAGGTTAAATTGGTGTCAAAGATGACAAGAGTTCAGGCTGTGGCTTGCCTGCTTGCAGCTCCAAGAAGGGAAAAGAGCGAGGTCACCAGCCCGACAGCATAGCTCCCTTTTCTGTTGTTGGCATGTTTCTAGGGTTCAGACGTCTCTGGGCATCCACAGAGCACACTTTCAGCTTACAGCATACCTTCGAAGATATTGTAAACCACGGCAATAAAGCACATATCACAATAAAGCTGGTCTCAGGACTTCCTTGGTGGTCCAGTGTCTAAGAATCTGTGCTCCTAATGCAAGGGGCCTGGATTCAATCCCTGGTCAGGGACTAGCTCTCTCATGCTGCAACTAACAGTTCACATGCCACAGCTAAGACGCAGCACAGCCAAATAAATAAAATAAAAATAAATACTAATAAAGAAAGCTGGTCACATGAATTTTTGCACATAAAAGCTATGTTTACACTATACTATTAAGTGTGTGATTATGTCTAAAAAAATAAGGTTCATACCTTAATTTTAAAATACTTTATTGCTAAAGAATCCTAGTCATCATCTGAGCTTTCAGTGAGTAGTAATGTTTTTCATAATAGTAACATCAAAAATCACTGATGACAGATCATCATAACAAATGTAATAATAATGAAAAAGTTTGAAATATTTTGAGGATTACCAAAATGGGACACAAAAGACAGGAAGTGAGAAAATGCTGTTGGAAAATGGTCCTGATGGGCTTGCTGGATACAGGATTGCCACAAATCTTCAACTTGTAAAAAAATGCAGTATGTGCAAAGTGCAATAAAGGGAAGTGTTAGGTATGCCTGTTGAAGGGAATGGCAACCCACTCCAGTAATCTTGCCTGGAGAATTCCATGGACTGAGGAGCCTGGCAGGCTACAGTCCATGGGGTCACAAAGAGTCAGACACAACTGAGTGACTAATACTTTCACTTTCATGCTTGTAATCAACAATGGGTAAGAAAAGCATACTGATATATATATATATATTTTTTGTATACAGCAACCAACACTCAGGTATAATAAAATTTAAAAAATAACACTATGTTTTTAAATTTTATTTTTAGAGCAAAAATATCTTGTTTACATACTACTTTTTATTCTTCACAATTTAAATTTTGAAAACTAGGATCTGAAATGTTGCCTAGGTTCAAGCCTTTCCTGTAGATGATTTGCTTAAAGTCAAGAGTAAGTTAAGGTATTGGCTAGATCTAGCCAGTGTTTCATCACAATTTCACTCAGCTCAAGAAATTATGATTTCAATAAAGCATAATATTAATTGGATGGCTCTTTTAAAAATATATTTATTTATTTGACTGCGCCAGGTCTTGGTTGCAGCACTCGGGATCTTCGATCTTCACTGCGGCATACAAGATCTTTAGTCTCAGCATGTGAACTCTCAGTTGCGGCAGGCGGGATTTAGTTCCCTGACCAGGGGTTGAACCCAGGCTCCCTGCATTAGAAGCACAGAGTCTTACTGTGTCTTACTGCGGTATTTTTGGACCACCAGGGAAGTCCTTGGTTGGCTGACTGCAGCGACCATAATACCTCAAGGAATATATCTTCCCTTGCTTTTGATCCTTTGATTTGTTTTCTAAAAAATGGAGCATGAGCTGAAAGCAGGTATTACTCTAACTAAAATACTCTTAGGTTCAAGTGTCAGATGGCTTATCCCTCTGGCAGAGTCCACTGTAAAAGTGAAAACTCTCCCACCACAATTTAAAGTCACTCAGTCTCATTATCTCTGCCCAAGCCTTTTGAATTATTTTCTAATTAATCCATTAATTGCGGCATTAGCTATAGTTTTTCATTCTTAACCTATTTTCATGAGGAATCACACACGCATTTTCCAGTCTATATAATGCCTCACAAAGAAAGAATTTATAAACACATTTAAACCCAAAGTGAATTAGAAGACATTCCAGTCCTTAATACTTAACACAAGAATCATTGTTGGGAGTACTCCCAGTGAAACCATGTGCTGCCTTCAGTGGTGAATACAGACTTAAGTTCAGGTTTTGTTTCTTTTTAATGAAGGTGACAGTTGTTTTCCCAATCACAAATCAGTCAATCAAGGTAAATCAATAAGATGAGAATAAATTATTCCCAGATGCTATTCCATGCAAAACAAAACAGAACATACATCAAATGCAAGGGAGTGTTGAATGATATTTCCTAACCACCATTCAATGGACAGGCAAGGTGAATTTGGGGCACCCTGCACCCTCTTTCTCCACCCTCATCAGCCAATGTGTCCTAGCTCCCTTTCAATGCTTTCTTCTTCCTCTTTCATGGCACCTGCTTTGCGAATGTAGTAAGTAGTTCCTCTTTGGCAGTGATATGTCTGGTTTTCATGGAACTATGGATTACATATCACAGGTCATCTAAACAGCAATACTTTGATATCTATGGATGGATAAGCCTCCTGAAACATTGCCTAAGGACAGTCTCTGCTGTACAATGACTCTGGTTCGAGACACTATCTTCATCTGCTTGGTGACGTTTACCTGATTTATTTATTTTTTTTACTTGTTTGGCTTAGCTGCCCAGCATTAAGGACCTAAGTTTCCCAACTAGGGATCAAATCTGTGCTCCCTGCAGTGGAAGCTCAGTGTCTAAATCACTGGACCATCAGGCAAGTCCCCACTGAAGTTTATGTGAGAATGTGAAGGTGATATTACATTTTATCCTGATTATCTTATAGGAACGAAGGGAAGACAGAACGAAAGCTCTGATACTACTGTTAAGGAATATAGATTCTTTAACAAAATAGAAAATCTTTAGCCTCAACTGAATGCTTATTAGAACTAAGAAAATGTATGTTTAATTATGAAGAAAGAAAAAATTTAAGAATAATTCCTGAATGGTAAAACCGTATCATTGAAGATTATAGGAAAAATATAATTAGGGACTTAATTTTTTAAAATCTCTATATGACTAGAAATTCCTTTTAATGTATAAGTCTATTTTTCAATTTTCTTATATTTGGCATCTTCAGGAACACATTATATGTGAAAACAGAGGACTTGCTATGGTTTTCTTCTAAGGTGATTCAAATAGAAAAGCTCTAGACATCCAACTCTTATAGCATTATATGCTGTGTGCAAATAATGTACTACTTTTGTCAAAGATATGATAGTAGTTCAAGGTAGAAGTTCAAGTACAGGACTGACCTATAGGTGAACCCAGAGCCACCCTGGGCTTTCCAGGTGGTGCTAGTGGTAAAAACCCACCTGCCAACGCAGGAGATGTATGAGACCTGGGTTTGATCCCTGGGTCGGGAAGATCCCCTGGAGCCAGGCATGGCAACCCACACCAGTATTCTTGCCTGGAGAATCCCATGGACAGAGGAGCCTGGTGGGCTATATATAGTCCATAAGGTTGCACAGAGTCAGACACGACTTAAGCGACTTAGCATGCAGCACAGAGCCACCTTACTAGGTTCACTCAGGCTCCAGACTCAAATAAAGGTGAGACAGTGGCTGGTGGATCTAGACTTGAGAACCGTGAGAACAACAATGAATACTTTGAATCTGACCTTGAATGCCTGTCACTGGTAAGGACCAAGAGACTGAGTATGAGGAAAGACTGAGACCACAAATTTCCCAAATTAAGAAATAGAAGTCAGTATCGAGTCATCTCATCCTAACCAGGAATTTGCTAAACCTCAACACTGGGATTTTTGGTATGTGCTTTGGTGGATTTTAAATGTATGTGAAATTTTTGTCTGACTTTGAAGCTGGTGAAAGTAATAAGACTTTAAGAGAACAGAAAAAGGTGTTCCATTTTGCAGAATTGGAATCTGTATTTTATCCCAAATAACAGGATTCCCTGTTGGCTCAGCTGGTAAAGCACCTATCTGCCCGTGCAGGGGATGCAAGAGACTTGAGTTTGATCCCTGGATCGGGAAGATCCCCTGGAGAAGGAAGTGGCAACCGCTCCAGTACTCTTACCTGGAGAATCCCATAGACAGGGGGACCTGGCAGGTTACAGTCCATGGGGTCACAAAGAATCAGACACGACTAAGGACATGCACACACACAACCTGTATAAACCATACAAGTTTATGTTGCCCATCACATCTGGGATGTGATTTTATCTTGGTTAGTGCATTGGGAAGGCTACAGCATCAGACATCAGAACAGAAGGCTGGGCTGTCAAAACAGAAATGGTGGGAAGTGACCTGGCTGCAAGGCTGAGAGGAGATAGCTGCACATGAGCCCACTAGGCCAGGTCCTCATGTGAGAGGAAAATGATACTTCTCATCCACAGAAGTGGGCATGGGGCAAGGTATGCCCCCTACAGTCAGTGGAGGGAGAGATCACTGGATTAGACTGTAGGGTGGCTAAACTTCCATTCACACAGATCAACTCTGAAGTGTAATGGACATAATCTTATCAAAGCCAAGCATGCTATAGCTCTAGCATCAGTCTTATATAATGTTCTTTCATCAATTAGATTTTTGAAAAGTGTTTCTTAACCACAGTAAATCCCTTTTCAGCAATTTAGACAAATTAAAATGATTTGCAGAATAGGAAGAGAGATTTATGTTGTTTGTCATCATTTTCCCTAACCATTGGGGTTACAAGGAATCATAAATATTTTAAAAGTTCTCAGGATAGTTAAATTCTGTCTTTGGCAATTTATTACTTTACAAGAGGCAGATTACTGAGATGCATTCTAGCAATCACTAATTGTTTTTAGATTATGCATTAATATATTCATTTCATAATTGTAAGTGAAAGGATGCATACTAATGTTGAAAGCTGTAGTCCTTTTTGCATCATTTAACGAACTTTAATGGTTGAAAACTTAATTAAATAGATTCAAAGTGAAATCAGATTTCAGTGATGAATGTGCTTATCTTTCATCAAAAGAGACAATAGTTTCATGTCATAATGAACTACTGGCTCCATGTTTTTAGCAATATTTGACCCTATATAGATCATCGATCCATTATTCTTACCACCTTTTCATATACGGCACCACCCCAGCTTCCTGCGGTGTCCTCACTCTGCCCCATGCACACCTTGTAGCTTCAGCTCTGTGGCTCCTTCCGCCACCTTGTTCACCTGGCAGATTCCACCCTGGTTGAATTCACAAGCAGCTGAATGTGGTTGGAAAACACATACATCACCATGTGGCTTATCTCCCCCCAAACCTATAATCCTTCAACTGCCAGTCAATTCTGCAATTCCCTCGCCCACTGACTTACTCATTTTCCTTATGTGTATTTCCTACTCTGCTCTCTGCTCAAGCCTCTAACCACTCCTCTCCCCATCAGTTTTCCCCAGACAGGCACAGAACTTGCTCCTTACCTCCTTTGCTTCCCTGATCACACCTTTTGTCACACCGCAAGCCCTATCCGAACTCTGCTTTATTTAACTTCACTGCATTTACCACAACCTGGCACATCACATCTTTTACTTATTTGTTTATTAATTCTGTCTCTCCCTTAGCATACAGACTCAAGAAAGCCCAGTTTCTGACACAGAGCCTCAAACACAAACGTAAATATTTGTTGAATGAATGTCTGAATCTTTTATATCATAGCAAACAAACTCCTCTGGAAAAAAAATTATATAACTGAATCAAGAGAAATATAGTGCAATCGTTTTAAGCAAGAAGGAAGAGCTGACCCCAGCTGCACCTGGAACCCCACCTCTGGATGCTATCCACTGAGTTTGGTGACACCTATAAAACATTCTGGCACATAAGTGTGCCTCCGCCCGCAAAGAGCCAAATGTGAAGAGTATGTCAATTCAATATAAATCATGTCTGGATTTTTCTTGCTGTGATCTGACTCAGTGTCTCACGCTGCTTGGAGCCAAGTTGTCTCATTAGTCAGTCTTCTTGTTTTAGAGCTTTCCTGCCAGGAAGAAAGCAGAGGGCACTTGCCCCTCTTTGCTGAGACAGTTCGCATCTTTGTTAGCAGCAACTTCTCTGCACTCTCTGTAGATGCAGTTGAACCAGTGCCCCCGGCAATCTGGCTGCCATGGTGCCTCTGCGGGAGCTTGACAAGAAACAGTGGAAACCGGATGCTTTTATGTCACCACAAATCAAGATTTCACTGTGTCTGCGAACCTCTCTATCAGGAATATTGTATCACAATATGAATCTTTTATACACCTGTGTTTATCTGGCATCTGACAAAATGATGCTAGCGAAGCAAGAAGACAGATTCTTAAAGCCTATTTGATATTTAAGTGTCAATTTATATCTAATGTTAAAGCCTTTGAGAGTGAACATTTATTCAGAAGCTATCAAAAAGAATTAGCTTCCTAATTTTTAAAGACCATTGTGCATATCTGATGGGGTAGAAGATCTATGACTCAACTAAAAGCTATCCATATACTTCTAGAAAAACTGTAATTACTTTAGGCAAAAATATATTAACTTCTCGAGATACTGAAGCATACACACTGTTAATATAAACATGTCAATTATGGAGTTGTCTCACTTTTCCAATATTCATTATTTCTAGCTATAGAAAGAGTTTTGCTGATGAATGGAAAACATTAGGCTGAGGGTTCAAGGGAACTGTCCTAGAAATGTTAAAAATAATAAATATCATTTCACACAACAGGACTACATTAAATAAAAAACAAATATTCTCCCATAGATATAAAAGTTTATATAAAAGTAAAGTGAAGAATCAAACAGGCTGTAGTGATACAGCTGAGGCTTTTTACATCGTTTGGTCTAATGCCTGCTGCAGAGGAGCTGGCCCCTGGGCTCTCTGCCTTATATATGATCACATCTAATAAAAGTCTTAGAAACTTCAATATAACTTAAAGAGGAAAACTGGGGCTTCCCCAGTGACTCAAATGATAAGGAATCTGCCTGCAATGCAGGAGACTCAGGTTCGATCCTTGGGGCAGGAAGATCCCCTGGAGAAGCGAATGACAACCCATTCCAGTATTCTTGCCTAGAAGATTCCATGGACAGAGGAGCCTGGTGGACTACAGTCCATGGGGTTGCAAAGAGCTGGACATGACTGAGCGACTTTCACTCACTCAAAGAGGAAAATTAGACAGATGATTCATTTGTTAGCTAAAGAAAGTGCAGCTGGTGACATATAAGCTTAAAACTATGGCACCTGATGCTAAAAGGAACCTTAGATTTGACCTTGTCCCATTGCACAGTTCTGGGAATGGACAACATTGAAAAGCTAAAAAGAAGCTGGCGTGATCAAGTCACTTAGCGGCAGGGTATAATTTCCATGCTGGAGACTTCCCTGGTGGTCCAGTGGTTAAGAATTCTCCTTCCAAAAAAAAAAAAAAAGAATCCACCTTTCAATGCAGGGGATGCAAGTTCAATCCCTGGTCTGGGAACTAAGATCCCACATGCTGCAGGGCAACTAAGCCTGCGTGTTGCAACTACAGAAAAGCCTGCGTGCCACAATGAAAAGATCCAGTATGCTTCAGTGAAGATCCCCCATGCTACAGCTAACACCCGATGCAGCCAAATAAGTAAAATAAATACTAAAAAATAATTTCCACACAAGGGACACATAAATCAGTGTCTCTGTTGTACTGCTCTGCCACATACCCCAAACCTAATTCTTCCTAACTCACCCTTCATTGTTGTCATCAAATATAGTTGTAGAATTTCATGTTGGTCTCAGATATAAGTACATATTGCTTTAAATCTATTTCTTTTCCATTGGAAGAAGGGTAAATGTTTCAAAGCCAAGAAATAAAAAAGCACTGAATGGTAGATTCCAATTCGATCACTGCAAGGTGGCTTTCCAAGGAAGTGGAATTTATGAAAGGAGAGGCCATGAGAGATGGGACACAGGCCTGAATTATAACAGGTGTGTGAGTGCCCTTGTTTGTGGAAGAGCTCCATTCCACAGTGACCCCAAAGCATATCCACAGAATATGCTCCATACCCACCACTGAGCCTTATAAAGCTGGAGGTGTGTTTTCATGGGGGAAACATTGGAACAAGTTAAAATGCTATAAATGTAAGGATTTATTTCTAGATTCTTAATTCTGTTACACTGATCTACTGTCTAACCTTACTATTTTGATTACTATAGTTTGTCAGTTCAGTCGCTCAGTCATGTCCGACTCTTTGCAACCCCATGAATCGCAGCATGCCAGGCTGTAGAAGTCTTGATATTGGGATATGTGAGTCCTCAGATTTTGCTCTTTTTCGAGATTGTTTTTGCTGTTCTGGGAACCTTGAATTTTTGCATGAATTTTAGCATCAGCTCTTCAGTTTCTACAAAAACCCAGCTGGAATTCTGATAGAGATTGCATTGAATCTGCAGATCAACTTAGGGAGTATTGTCATTTAAAAAAAGTTACATCTTCCAAGGATGTCTTGGGAAACTGGGGTGTCTTCTGTCTTTCAATATTATTTATATTTTTCAGTGTACAAACCTTACATTTACATTGCTAAATTCGATCCTGATAATTTTATTCTTTTTGATGCTATTATAAGTAGAATTTTCTTAATTTCAAAAATAGAAAAAGTCAAAATGGAGATCAACCACTCCTTTTCTTGGTTATCCTGGAACTCCACCAGCCAAACCTTTGAAGGATTATATTCTGCACCTAGAAAATAATGGTTCCTTCCTATTTTTCAAAGGCATGGCCTCTCCTCGATTACTGCCTGCTTTCCTCCTATTGGATGCCTGGCTCCCTGCTTCTGTAAACAGAGATCCTAGAACATGTGTCCCTTTTCTTTCTGATTATTTGTAGTATTGACCAATGGAGACAACAAAGATAAAATCAGGATGCTTTACTTAAGACTAGGAGTTCTTAATTCTGGCTACAGATTTGAATTAACTGGAAACAAAGTTGAAAATATGTTGTTGGACTCCACCCCCAGATTTAATTGGTCTGGAGTGGAAGCCAAGCATCAAATATTTTTAAAAAGATTTCCAAATACTGGTATATATTTACTACAGCACTGTTCTAGATAAAGAAATGTGAGCAAAGATTAGGAATCATAAAGGGTATTAACTGGATGATAAAATAACAGAATTTTAGGCATGTAGAGACAGTAGAGGCTTAAGGACCACTTTGTCATAGTGGCGAGGAAACTGAAGTCAAAGGATGCTAAGTGAATAAATCAAGATCTCAAAATTAACTAGAGAAAGAGCCAGAACTCTGGTCACATGATTCATGAGCTGAGTAACGAAGGGACGTCTGACATCTGAGAGAATTCAGAGTAAAAAGAAGTGACAACTTTATTGAGAAAATACAAAACATATGGCATATCAAGAGGTAAATGTCATAACACCATCAAGGAGGGATTAATAGATAGCTTCATGATGGCTCATGGCAGACTTGTAGGAGAAGCTGGGGGTTTGAGCTATGATAACTAACCATTAAGAAAATCAGGGTAAAAACCAAATGGGACTTAATTAATATCAAATAGGAAAGAGGTTTGGGTGAATTACAGAAATGATTCTATAAATACTGCCTGTTTTCTTACCATGTAAGTAAAGTACGTATTTGATTGTTCTTACCATATAAAGTCCAGTGCTTGGCATACAGTAAGTGCTTACTTAATGACTGGAGTTATTTCCTTTCACTGCTGTCAGCATGCAAAGTCCAAATGAACTGGACTGCGCTAGTTCATAAAACTGGAATACCTGACTAGCGCTTTGCATGTGTACTCATGTTTTCTTGCCTTACAATGGTGTAAGTTTGGCATTTCATAATCTGCATTTACCTAGGGCAAGGAATATTTTAACTTTCAATTTAATTCTGAGCAGCGAGAAAGAGAGATGGGTTGGAGGGCCAAAAGAGACCAGCAATGGGGCTCCGCATGCTCTCCCTCCACCCTTCCAGGCCAGGCTTGCCTAGGACAAGATCAGTAAGTAGGGAAGAGGCGATAGTGTCTTGGATCAGACCTGGACTACGCAAACATTTCTTCAATTCATTCGCCTTCCTATGACTCCTCGTCCCATCTTAGAACTGGGAGTATAAGAACTAACTTTCAAATAAGAGAGGATGTAGCATGCTCAATGATATATTCTAACACATCACAGAACATCTTCACAGAAGAGGTATTCCACATAAATTCATTTTAAAAGATAAATTACATGCTTTTAAGAGTCATCTCTCAGAAAAATGGTCTTATTTTTAAGGAATTATTTTTAAAGAACATTAATCATGACCCTGGTTTTTTTTTTTTCAGTGTTTGTTAAACATAATCTGATATTATTCTTGCAGTAGGAACTGCAGTTATTTTGCTTAACAGCTGTGGTGCTCTGAAAAGATGCTATGGTGTGGCAGGTTATTTCTCCCTACATTTAATGGCCCCAGACTATTTTCCTTATACTGTGTTGTTCTGACCTCAGTCTCCTCTAGTATAATATCCTACTTCTCATGTGGTTTTTATTTTTTACATAATTTTTACTGGAGTGAGATACATGGGCTTGGAGCAGTCTTTTGTCACTTACTGGTACTTCACTTACCAGTAAGTGAAGGCTATTTAGTTGTTTATGCTGGGTTTCTTTCATTCTGAAAATGCTGGAAATCTGACTTCAAAATACTAAAAGTCAAAGAAAAACTCTAGGAAGAACAACTGGAAATCTATCTCCGTATCTATTTCTATTCTAAAATTAATTATATACATAAACATATAAAGTGTGTCCACTGAGTACAGTCATTAGAAATTAAACGCTCACTTTAGTTGGCTGACTTTTCTGAAATGCTCTATTTTCACAAACCTTGCCTCGAGAACAGAGAAAGCAAGCTCGGTGAGCATGTAGAAGTGTTTAAGGCTTCTAATCAAGGCAAAGCAGTGTTGAAAACAAAAGCAAGGGGGAAAAAATCCAAATAATTAACTTGCTAATTTTTTCCCTTAATGTGAACACTAGCTGGTAGAGATATTTCAGCGGTGGCAAATGAAGCCCTTTGCAGTCTTGGCAAGGCTGGTGCAGGGCGGTCTTTGGGGGAACTGTCCCCGCGAGGCAGACAGTGCAGTCAGCCCTGCAGCTTCTGCTCTCAAGAAAATGACAACAAGCTTGCTCTCCTCCAAGCTGAGAAGGAGGCTTTGCGGTAATGTTTATACCTCTTTCACTTCCTATCCATTTCTCCTCAATATTTGAAAATCCATTTATTCTTTCCAAGTTTATTCTGGGAGTGCCTTCTTTCTGAATCTGCTCCGTGAAGCCTTGACCTTTGAAGGCACTGCTGATCATTTTCCCAGGCTCCTCTTGTGTTTCCGGATCACACAGTCTCAGGCTGGGGTGCCTACAATTTCTGACCACATATTGGGTTGGCCAAAATGTTAGCTCACGTTTTTCCATAATATCTTATGGAAAAATCCCAATAAATACTACTTGCAGTGTCTCTTCCGAATTAAATTTTGGGAATTGTTTTTAAAAAATTCCTCTCCAGACAGGCAAATGTAATCTTATAAAGATCCTGCAACAAAGAGATCATTTGACCTTCTCAGAAAAGCTGAATTAAATTGGAGAGGAAGACCATGCTGCTGGCATAAATGGGTCTGCCAGAGGTTGTGGACATGATCTAGCTTACCTGTCACTGATCCCTGGGACCTAGCACAGTGCCTGCCATGGAAACACTAAATGCATGTTATTTCAAGTGGGAAATTGAAAATGACATATTGATGTTGCTGCTTACCATCACTCTTGCTGTTATTAGTAAATGGTGATTGATTGCTACTGAGTTTTCATTAGCAGTTATTGAATTCTCCTAACAACCCAAGGTTAGGGTTGGAGCCTTCACAAGACCTTGCACTAAAGAAGTGGTAACTAACATGTCATTCAAACCTCCCCTCCTTAGATAGATTGGCAAACTTGTAACTGATCAACTTGGGGGATAGGAATAGTAGGGGGAGATGCTTGGGTTAATCATAGTCAGTGATTGAGGATAAGTGATACAGTCTGTGCTCAAAGCAGGGGAGCTGAATTGTACTGATGGTTTTTCAGTGGTCAAAGTTCCAATCAAAGAACCTGACTGAAAAGGCAAGAATAAAGACACAGTGGTTGGATGGCATCACCAACTCATTTCCATTAGGTGACATTATTATTAAGAAATCAATGTAAAATAGTCAAGATTGTAGCTTTATATACAAAGAAGCTTACATTCAAATCCTAGGTCCTTGGTTTCTCCAACATTTCTCCTTAGCTATTTTTTTTTTAATTTAAAAATAAAAATATGATGAGCAATTAAAAACACTAAGTTGAAAAGATGCATGCAGCCCAATGTTCACAGCAGCATTATATATGATTGCCAAGGTACGGAGCAACCTAAATGTACATCACCAGAAAAATATCTACTACTATGCCAAAATATCTACTATGCCAAAGCCTTTGACTGTGTGGACCACAACAAACACTGGAAAATTCTGAAAGAGATGAGAATACCAGACCACCTGACCTGCCTCTTCAGAAATTTGTACGCAGGTCAAGAAGCAACAGTTAGAACTGGACGTGGAACAGCAGACTGGTTCCAAATAGGAAAAGGAGTACGTCAAGGTTGTATATTGTCACCCTGCTTATTTAACTTATATGCAGAGTACATCAGGAGAAACGCTGGGCTGGATGAAGCACAAGCTGGAAGCAAGATTGCCAGGAGAAATATCAATAACATCAGATACGCAGATGACAGCACCCTTATGGCAGAAAGCAAAAAAGAACTAAAGAGCCTCCTGATGAAAGTGAAAGAGGAGAGTGAAAAAGTTGGCTTAAAGCTCAACATTCAGAAAACTAAGATCATGGCATCTGGTCCTATCACTTCATGGCAAATAGATAGGGAAACAGTGGAAATAGTAGCTGACTTTATTTTTGGGGCTCCAAAATCACTAGAGATAGTGACTGCAGCCATGAAATTAAAAGACGCTTACTCCTTGGAAGGAAAGTTATGACCAATCTAGACAGCATATTAAAAAGCAGAGACATTACTTTGCCAACAAAGGTCCGTCTAATCAAAGCTATGGTTTTTCCAGTGGTCATGTATGGATGTGAGAGTTGGACTATAAAGAAAGCTGAGCGCTGAAGAATTGATGCTTTTGAACTGTGGTGTTGGAGAAGACTCTTAAGAGTCCCTTGAAGTGCAAGGAGATCCAACCAGTCTATCCTAAATGAAATCAGTCCTGAATATTCATTGGAAGGACTGACATCAAAGCTGAAACTCCAATATTTTGGCCACCTGATGTGAAGAACTGATTCATTTGAAAAGACCCTGATGCTGGGAAAGATTGAAGGCAGGAGGAGAAGGAGACAACAGAGGATGAGATGGTTGGATGGCATCACCAACTCAATGGACATGAGTTTGAGTAAACTCTGGGAGTTGGCGATGAACAACGAGGCCTGACATTCTGCAGTCCATGGGGTTGCAAAGAGTCGGACATGACTGAACTGAACTAAACTGAACTGAAATGTTCATCAACAGATGAATGGATAAAGAAAATGTGGTTTATATATACAATGGAATTTTACTCAGCCATAAAAAATGAAATTTTGCCATTTGCAGCAATACAGATGGACTTGAAGGGCATTATTCTAAGGGAAATAAGTAAGTCAGAGAAAGATAAATACTGCATGATATCACTTATAAGTAGAATCTAAGAAATAAAACAAATTTGTGAACATAACAACAACCAAAACAAGGAAAAGACTACAGATATAGAGAACAAACTAGTTGTTACAAGTGGAAAGAGAGAGGCAAGATAAGGGTAGGGGATTAAGAAGTACAAACCAGTATGTATAAGATAAATAAGCTACAAGTGTATATTGTACAAAATAAGAACTATAGGTAGTATTTTATAATAACTGTAAATGGAATATAACCTTTAAAAATTCTGAAGCATTATACTGAACACCCATAACTTGTGTAATGTTGTACATCAACTATATCTCAATTAAAAAAAAACACCCAGTTCCTTCACCACCTGTTAATATTTCCAGTGATGGGAACTTAGTCACTTTATCCACTGATCCTTGGCTTCTTCAAATTTAAAACTGGCATAATAAGACGGAAAGCAAATGTTTTTTAGAAAGCCCTGACAGAGTTGGGTTGTGTCCTCACTGGCTACAACCACCATTCCTTGGTGTCACCTCATCCATTTCCTGGTGTTTCCTTAAGTACCTATGTTTGGTAGGAGGAGGGAGGTAGGAGTGGGGGGAAAACAGAGCTATTCATTATAGCTGGATTCATATCATATACCTTTGTTAAGATGCCTTGGGGGACTTTCCTTGTGGTCCAGTGGTTAGGAATTTACCTGCCGATGGAGGGGACACAAGTCCAATCCCTGGTCTGGGAAGATCCCACATGCCATGGGGAAACTAAGTCCATGTGCACAGCTACGGAGCCCGTGAGCCCTAGAGCCCGTGCTCCACAACCAAAGAAACCACCACAGTAGGAAGCCTGCACACTGCAACGGAAGAATAGCCCCTACTCACTGCAGCTAGGGAAAGCCTGTGAGCAGCGACAAAGACCCAGTGCAGCCATAAATAAATATATAAATTTTTTTAATGCCTTGGGGCAAAGAAAATTCCGAATATGAAAATATGGAATTTGAAAGTCGAAGTACTCAAACCCCAGGAAATCACTCTCCATGTGCCAGTAGCAAAGGCAGCATCAAAGAGCAATAGAAACATTCCAGAGATGCTTCTGCCTCCTGAAACACTCCCACCAATGGATGGAGTCAGCATCTGTTCCCTCCACCACCCCACTCCCAATGTGAGAATATCCTCACCTGTAACCACCTTTGCAAAGAAGGTAGTAACCAGAAGGAGTGCTAGGGGAAATCCAGCCCAGCAGTTCACTCAGGGTGGGCTATATTTAAGAAATACTGTCTTCTTCAGCCTGTGCCCAGAAGACAGTATTTTGACAGACAATATTTTTTCCCAATTGACAAACTATTGACAGAATGTTGGAAAAATATTGACAAAAAATGTTTTTATGAAAAGCAGATATCCAGAAACTTTGGGCCAAGTGGTATCCATGGAAATGTTTTATAGGTACATAAATAATGAAACTGGTCACATGTAAAGTTCTTGGCACTATCTTACCAGTGTGGTGGCCACAATTCACACTCTCAAGAAACCATTTCAGAAGTGAGTTGCTGAGAATGACATCACTGGGCTAAACTTATCTGCACTCCACAAATAAACTGTTTGCAAACGTCAGGACTTCATTCCTAGCAGCAATAAATTACTTACAGACCAGTGTGTAAAATAACGTGGCTGAGAGCTCCAACCTAGCCTTATACTTCCCTTTTGGAGTCAATAAAAGTGATGCTCAGAAAGCATAAATAAATTGCTTGAGGTCACACAGTTATTGAGTAGCAAAACTGCCACTGACTGGAAACCAAGTCTGCTGATCTGAGGCCAATGTTCTTTCTACACAACACATCACATTTCCTTCAGCCGAGGCCCAAGGTGTAATTCAAGTGCACATCTATTCAGTAGTGCTGGATGTGACTCACTTTTCCTCTAAGACTTATACTACCTTCTCACTAGGAAAATCATCTATTCCCCATTTAGCCACTGGACCACCTTTTACCAGGTGGATGACTATACCGCTCTTTCAAAATATATGCTACTTATGCTAAATCCGACATTTTATGGTCATATCTTAAGCTGCAAATAGGTGTACTTTGGGCTGAAAATGTATTTATAAAGACTCTGGGCTGAGTATTGCTTAGACAAAAATTTGTGTCTTTACAGAATTATTTATTGTAGCAGAGTCTTTAATTCCGATGACAAGGTGGCCGGCAGCAATGTTTAATATTCATTCACTTTTATTCAGGCAGAAAATTGACATTAGGACAGGTCTATTCTTATAAAATAATTCTAGTTCTTCCAAAAGGAAGACACTTTTTCAAATATTATTCAAATACAGGCATGGAAAAGGTAGCCCCAAATTGTGATATCAAGTGATAACTTTGTATTAATATTAGCAACTACAGCCAATAAAATGCTTTTGCAAACATCTGAGAATGCCACAGGCTGAGAGCTGGAACTTTGCTGATAAAGAGGACAGATAGCTCAGGCCCTGCCATGTGTCCTAGGCATAGGGCACAGAGAAATGAAGAATCCAGCCCTCCTGAGTGAATTGAAAGCCACGTATTTGCTCAAGATCTAGGATGCAGATGTTGAAAAATGTTGACCTTCAGAAGGAACAATGAACCAACCACTGCATCTTGACCCAGTCAGATTGCTAGGAGAGTCATGGCTTGGTGACAGATGGATTGGTTTTTTAAAATCCCATACAAAGAGATTTACAGACAAGGACAGAGACGTGGGCAAATACACTTGCCTGCTCTTCCTAGAGTCCCAGGCACAACTTGAGCAGTAGACTGGATGTCCCTGTGCCCTGATGTCAAGGCAGTCTCTGCCCAGGCTTTGTTCAGCCTGTCTGCTGGTCTATCTTTGCATCCTTTATATGAAGACTGGATTAACTGAGCAGCCAGCCATCTGGGCTGCTTTCCCAGCAACAAAGAAAGCCATGTGGTCCAGAGGCATTTTGAGGATTGAGAAAGGGTAAAAAGCAATAAAAAAACAAACAGCCTGAACCAGAGGGGCATGAGGGAACATGCAGAAGGGCGTACTGTAACTGCAGAACAAGCATTCCATCCTGCCAGGCTTGCCCGAGCTGCCTCTGAGCTGTGGCATGAGGGCTCACAGTTCTCAGAGCACAAAGGTCTGGAAACAGAGTGGTCTGAATTGAGAGAAAAGCAGGGAAGCTCTCATGGCATCCTGCCTCCTAAGACTGGATGAGGTTCCCAGGGGGATACACCTGGGGCTAAGAGGACAGCGGCCGCTAGGAAACCAGCAAGATGAAACCAACCCCCTTGAACACCAGAGCTCACATTAGGAAGGAGATTTCTTCCTCTTTGGAATAATAAAGGGTGGGTATAGCGACAGGAATTATTAGGTCCTTATCTAGCAAAGATAGAAACTGGCTAAAATATAAAGTTTATTCTATTAAATGTTTACCTACTTTCATTTTAGTGCTTTTCAATCAATAAACTAGAACCCATCCAGGCCCAATGGGGAAGTTTTCTCAGAGGCTTGATCAACTTGAAGCAACCATTATGATATTAGTTCAGCAAATAAGCAAATTTCATTGAGACAGGATGACTGACTATCATAAAGACAGCAATGTTTCTCCCTCAAATAACATACAATATACTGAATGTGTAGGTAGACTCCTAGAGAGTTGTGTGTTTGGTTTGGTAGAGTAAGGATTATTATTTCTTTTTTTTTTAATTTTTGGAACTGGGTGAAATAATTTGATGTTCACATGGAAGAATTAGTCTCCAAGAAAAATTTGAATTATAATAAAGAGGAATAGAGCATCTTATCTTTGAGGCTGAGAAGGTCATCGATTTGTCTTACCAACTATAAAACTTATTTTAAAGTTTCTTTAGTCAAACCAACAGGAGCAGACAGATAGATCAATACAGTATCCAGAAAAAGATCCTACTTTTCATGGGAAATTGACATGTGACAAAAATGGTATTTAATTTAGAAGAGAAAGGATGGCTTGTTTGGTTCTTTCTCCACTAAATTAAAATGTAATAAGGTTTAGTAGACTTTGCAGGCATCATTGACTAACCATTGTGAGAAAGCAAATTTGGACCTCATCCCACACCACATACAAAAATAAGTATTAGATGAAATAAAGGGTTAGCTGTTTAAAACATTAATAACAAAATGAAACAGAGTTCTTTAGCAATAAGAACTTTCCAAAACTATAAAGAAAAAGGCAATTTTGATTGGAAAAGAAATTCAAGAAAAATATTTTAAACGATAAATGATTCCATGATGTCAAAAGACAAGAGAATGTAAAAATTATTTGCAAATCACGAGAGATTGAGAATTAAATTCTATAATACATAAATGGATAGGGAAAGAGCATAGAAATCAGTACAAAAAGGAACAAAATAAACCTCAAAATATAATCCAGAAAAGAGAGTCCAAATGGTTAATTAATAAATGAAAATGATGCTCAATTTCATCAACAGTCTAGAAAATACAAATTCAATGTACATGAGATGCCATATTTTATCTATCAGGCTGGCACTAATTACAATGAACACTAATCCCCAGTGCTGGCAAGGCAAACGGAAAATTTCTCTCACACATTACTGGTAAAAACATGAGTACTAAGTTTAAGAAAGTAATCCATAACATCTAATAAAATAATTGTGCAAACATGCTCAGTCACGTCCAACACTTTGGACTGTAACCCACCAGTTTCCTCTGTCTATGGGATTATCCCAGAAAGAATACTGGAGTGGGTCACCTTTTCCGCCTCCAGGGGATCTTCCTGACCCAGGGGCTGAACCCGAGTCTCCTGGATTGGCAGGTGGATTCTTTACCACTTGAGACACCTGGGAAACACCCCAAAATAATTGTTACGTGTAGTGTTATTTGTAGTAACCTCTCCCCACAAGGAAACCTCCAAAATAACCTGAATATCAAATGCCAATGGCTAAACAAGTTATGGAACATTGTGTTGTTAAAAATATGTAAAATAGGAAGTGTTACATAGTCTATAAGAAGAATGAGTTAGGTCTGCCTTTGGGATTGTTACAATTACTTTTCCCATTTCACAGATATGGAAACATAGATGGTAATCAACTTGCCCCAGGTCACAGAGCTAAACATTGCTGGACTTGGGTTACAGATCCATGAAGAACATTTCAAAATGGAGGCCACAGTCAAAGTTATTAAGGGTTGTCAAGAGTCTGGAAGGATAAATACTGAAAAAGGACACTGAACTCGGTAATTAAGAGGCCACCTTATCCTAAATAGGGTCTGAGTTCAATGTCTTTAGGAGAAGAGCACATCAAAGAGTCATGTATAGATGTGAGAGCTGGGCCATAAAGAAGACTGAGAGCCAAAGAACTGATGCTTTTGAACTGAGGTGCTGGAGAAGTCCCTTGAGAGGTGCTTGGGAGTCCCTTGGACAGCAAGGAGATCAAACCTGTCAATCTTAAAGGAAATCAACCCTGAATATTCATTGGAAGGACTGATGATGAAGCTGAAGTTCCAGTACTTTGGCCACCTGATGGGAAGAGCTGTTTCACTGGAAAAGACCCTAATGCTGGGAAAGATTGAGGGCAAGAGAGCAAAAGGAGAAGGCGACAGAGGATGAGATAGTTGGATGGAATCTCTGACTCAATGGACATTGAGTTTGAGCAAACTCTGGGAAAGAGTGAAGGACAGGGAAGCCTGGCATGCTGCAGTTCATGGGGTCTCAAAGAATTGGACCTGACCTAGCGACTGAACAACAGCAACACCAAAGAGTAAACAATGACTATTTTTTCAAGGAATGCAACAGCCAGTAGCAGGAGATAGGAAGATGGTTTTAATGACTTGCCTCTGCTTGAAACTCTACCAAGGCTCCTTAACTTGATTAGAATAAAATGACATCCTTATGTTTGGCTGCTGCTGCTGCTAAGTCGCTTCAGTTGTGTTCGACTCTGTGCAACCCCATAGAGGGCAGCCCACCAGGCTCCCCTGTCCCTGAGATTCTCCAGGCAAGAACACTGGAGTGGGTTGGCATTTCCTTCTCCAATGCAGGAAAGTGAAACGTGAAAGTGAAGTCGCTCAGTCATGTCTGACTCTTTGCGACCCCATGGACTGCAGCCTACCAGGCTCCTCCATCCATGGGATTTTCCAGGCAAGAGTACTGGAGTGGGGTGCCATTGCCTTCTCTGTATGTTTGCCTACAAGGTTCTATCTGATCTGCCCTCCATCTACCATTTTGGTAATATCATTTGCCAATCTCCTCCTACGCACCTTGGCTCAAGCGGTAAAGAGTTCAACTGCAATGCAGGAGACAGAGAAGACTCAGATTCAGTCCCTGGGTTGGGAAGATCCCCTGGAGGAGGAAATGGCAACCCACACCAGTATTCTTGTCTGGAAAATCCCATGGACTGAGGATCCTGGTAGGCTACAGTCCCTGGGGTTGTGAAGAGTCAGACATGACTGAACATGCACACACTACTCATCTCCTGACCAGCTGTGCTCCAGCATCATCTGCCTGCTTTCTGTACCCAGCATAGACAGCCTCCTGCCTGGGGAGTATCAGACTCCACTGTGCCCTTGACCTAGAACCCTACTCCCCCCGTATGTGCATCTCTTTATTTATCTAGGTTTCTATCAAGTCTCCTGCTCAGAGGTCTTCCCTGATCAACTTACCCTAAATAGCATTCCTTCCACCCCTGTCATCTTCAGCCGCTCTTTTTTCTTTAGTTTTTTTCCCCAGCCCTCATCACCACAACCATAAATTTACTTGTTTAGTGTTTGCCTTCCAACACCAAACATGAGCTCCATGAGAAGAGGGACTTTGTTTTTGTTTCTTACAGTACCTCCAGCAACTGGAACAGTTGTTGTTACATGATAGGAGCTCAATAAAGCTTTGTTAAAGGAATTAAGAAATGAAGTTGGAAGGAAATGTACTTCTTCCCACGAAGCTCATAATTTAATTGTGTGTAAATAATGTGCACACACACATACACAATATTCACACAAGTTCATGGAGGGCAAAAACAGCACACAAGCCTCATAACACAGACAGTGGGCTGTGGTCAACCAGAAAACACTTTGCACAAGCGAAGAGCTTCAGGTGAGATTTTGAGGAAAAGGACAGGAGCTTGGATTTATAAGAAGGGAAGTATAAGTGAGGGATGAGTAATGTTTAATCTGAAGACAGGAGGTGAGGGAAGATTGAAAGAGAAAGTCATGTGGAAGTCACCCTGGAGGGCTCAAAATAACATCTTTTTTGACTTTAATAAAATCTATAGATTATATTCAGATCTGCACACTGTACTCATTTGTGGGTCTGGCTGTATTAAGTTCTATATGATTTTATCACACAAGTGTCCACCACCACACTCAAGAAACTGAGCAGCTCTATTACTACAAGACTCCTTATGTGACCTTTTACTAACAGGGACGACCTCCTCCATCTTCATCAGCCTGGTTATAGCTTACATGATTAATTTGTTCTAAACGGATCTACTCTTTCAGGGATATAGACTTTGTTGTTCAGAAAACAGTGTTCAAAGTAACACATCAGTTAAAACTTTATACTAAAATGCTCATCAGATTGGAAGCTTTTCAGGACAGTTGTGTACAAGGAGACTTTGAATCAAAACAAGGTGTTATCTAATTTAGAGAAGAATGAACCAGGGTATTCAATACTCTCCACATATTCTCCTTGGAGAAGGCAATGGCAACCCGCTCCACTGATGTTGCCTGGAAAATCCCATGGACAGAGGAGCCTGGCAGGCTACAGTTTATGGGGTCAAAAAGAGTTAGATACAACTGAGTGACTGAGCACTGAGCACCCCCCTCCATCCTCCTCTACCACATTCTGTTGTTTTGGGAAGGACAAATCAGATATTTTTCAGAGTTAACGTCCCTAGAGGAAAGAACAGCTTATTATATAAGCATCAATAAATGTGTTGCAGCATGTGAGAAATTTTGTTGTGGCAAGTGAGATCTAGTTCCCTGACCAGGGATTGAACCCAGGCCCCCTGCACTGAGAGTGCACAGTCTTAACCACTGGACCACCAGGGAAGTCCTGCAACTAATACCTTGAGCAGCCAAATAAAATTAATAAATAAGAATATTAAAAAATAAATAAATGTGTTGATAATACATTTGCTTCTTGAAATGTTCATGATTATTTGAGGACATGTCTATAACATGTAGCAAATTTGAGGGACTATCTATAGTCACAGCAGGGTATTGGCAAGAACACTGGGCTTGGAATCCAAAGACCCCAGTTCTTTCACTTATTAGCTGTGTGGCTTTTGGCAATTCCCTTAGCCTCTCAGAAACCTCTCAGTTTCTTTCCATAAAATGAGATGAAGACTCATTATGTTGTTACAAAGATTCCATCCCTTAATGGATGTGGAAATGCTTGGTAAATTGTTCTGCAAATACACACAGCCCATTTCTTTTGTGCTGGAGTTAATTATGGGACTCTTGGGTCAGTAGGCACTGCTGCTCTTTCAGCTCTACGCTTACTTTTCTCTCTTCAGTACATCACTAGTTTTCACTAAAGCATTTTGATTTTATCTTTGGTGTCTCCACTGGCCACTATTACAAATAATCAGGTAGGAGGAAAAGGGAGACATGTTCTCAGATCCACCTTTAAACAAGCAAGGGGCAAGACTGCTGATGGGAGGAAAGTAGCCAACAGCAGAGGAAACGTCATGGCTTTGGAAAGTATTATGAAGGAACCATTTTTTCTAAGTGCAGAATATAATCCTTCAAAGGCTTGGGTGGTGGAGTTCCAGGATAACCTAGAAAAAGAGTGGTTGGTTTTCAATGGTACAGATGAACCTGTCAGCAGGGCAAGAAGAGAGATGCAGACACAGAGAACAGACGTGTGAACACAGCAGGAAGGAGAGGGTGGGATGAACTGAGAGAGTAACACTGACATATACACACTTGCTGCTGTTGTTGCTTTAGTTGCTAGTCAGTCGTGAGTTGTGTCCGGCTCTTTTGCGACCCCATAGACTGTAGCCCACCAGGTTCCTCTGTCCATAAGATTTCCTAGGCAAGAATCCTGGAGCGGGTTGTTATTCCCTTTTTCAGGGGATCTTCCCCACCATGGGTAAAACAGCTAGCTAGTGGGAACCTGCTGTAAAGCACAGAGAGCTCAGTTTGGTGCTCTGTGATAACCTAGAGGGGTAGGGTGGGGGTGGGCTGGGAGGGAGGCGCAGGAGGAAGGAGATATATGTATGGATGTATATATCTGATTCACTTGGTTGTTCAGCAGAAATTAACACATTGTAAAGCAATTATACTACAACAATATATATATTAAAAATAAAATTAAAAACTAAAAGAAAAACCAAAACAGTGGTTGGTTACCATTTTTTATCAATGTTTAAACCTGCTTTAGTAAGTTCCCTCCATTGAAACACACCTCCAATTTTATAAGGCACAGTGATGGGTATAAAGTAGGCTTTATGAATATGCTTTGGGCTCAGCATTGCTGGAATGGAGATCTTCTACATTAAGGGGCAGTCATGCATCTGTTACAGTTCTGGCCTGTGTCCCAACTTTCATGGTCTCCCCTTTCATAAAGTCCACTTTCTTGGAAAGCCAGCAATGGAAGGTTGAGTCCTCTCAAACCTTGAACCTCTCTGACTTCTCCTTCTGCCACATCTCTCTGACTCTAACTGGAGAAAGTTCTCTGCTTTTAAAGCTTCACTCAGTCACATTGGGCCCACTCAGATAATCCAGGATAATATCCCTATTTTAAGGTCTGTAACCTTAATTATATCTGTAAAGCATGTAATGCAACATATTCTGGTTCCAGGCATCAGAGCATGGAGGTCTTTGGAGTCCATTCTGTTCACCTCACTGCTTATAGCCCATAAAATGACCACCATCAACCTCTTGCATCTGTGTATTTCATCACTCAATCCAAGTTAACATGAAATTTTACAAAGTGTATCTTTCTTCATGCAGGTTTCATGCCTCTGTTATTAGATTAAGAGACATTTCACTGCCAATCTGCTGGGGCTTCTATAAACAAAAATAATACAGACTGGGTGGATAAACAACAGATGTTTATGTCTCACATTCCCAGAGGCTGGGAAATCCAAGATCAAGGTGAGTGTCTAGTAAGAGCTCATGTCTTTGTTTACAGACAACTACCTATTTGCTACGTTCTTACATGGTCAAAAGGACAAGGGTGTCCCCTGGAACCTCTGTTATAAGGAAACTAATCCCATTCATGAGGGCACCACACTTGTCATATCACCGCCCAAAGGCCCCAGCTGCTAACACCATCACAGTGGGGATTAGGTTTCAACAGATGAATTTTAAGGGGACACAAACTTTCAGACTATAACCCCTACCAAAATCCTTGAAGGGTCATATTCCTTGTATAAAACAGAATAATAGATACAAAAGAAAAACACCAATACAGTATACTAACACATATATATGGAATTTAGAAAGATGGTAATGATAACTCTGTATGCGAGACAGCAAAAGAGACACAGATATATAGAACAGACTTTTGGACTCTGTGGGAGAGGGAGAGGGTGGGATGATTTGGGAGAATGGCATTGAGACATGTATACTATCATGTAAGAAACAAATCGCCAGTCTAGGTTCAATACAGGATACAGGATGCTTGGAGCTGGTGCACTGGGATGACCCAGAGAGATGATATGGGGAGGGCGGTGGGAGGGGGGTTCAGGATTGGGAACTCATGTACACCTGTGGCGGATTCATGTCAATGTATGGCAAAACCATTACAGTATTGTAAAGTAAAGAAATAAAAATAAAAAATAAAGAGCAAAAAAAAACGAAAGAGGAAGGATGAGATGGATCAGGTAATAAGGTGGAAAGGCGATGAACAGTAAGGGAAATGCAGAGGGTTCCTGACAGGATCATGAGAGAGGCTTTATGAGAAGACTAAATGGAGACAGGGAAGAAGATAGCCTGGAGAATTATATTCCATAAAAGAATCAGGAACACGAAATAAATACTTTAAAGATGGATGATTCTATATAGCAAAATAAAAGATGTCACTGTAGAATGTGCAAGAATTTAAAAAAAAAGAACATTTAAAAAAATGTAATGTTTCTTGACTTCACTTATGCCCATAGCAAGGTGAAAGCAAGCCCTGAAGATAGTTATGGTCTGCATGGTTAGCATTATAAAAATTCCCCTATTATTGCTATAGAAGTAATATATTTAAATAATTTTTTAAACTGGATGCTTAAATTGCTTATAAATAAAGGAACAGAGGAAGTACTTAGAATAATAATTCTTAACTCCAAAATTCTCTGTTTACCCTATTTTTAAACATGGCTGGTCCTGTATATAGATATTCCACTACCATGTGTAATATTAATGTCCTTAAATGATACACTTTTTACAGGTGACAAGGGAAACATGTCAGTTTTGATGGAGGTTATATACTGGAAATCACACTAAAAAGAATATGGAAAAGTGAAATGGAATAGTTTCCAAGTAGGCTGGAAGCAAAGAAGAATATTAAATTATCACCCAGGAAACCAGAGCTAGAAAATTTTTAAGATCTCACCATTAAGGTCAGTTAGAGTTTAGTGTCAAGATAAAAAATACATATATATATACACACACACACACACATATATATACATGGATATATATATATACATATATATATATGCATATATACATATATGCATATACCTAAGCTATATGAAGGAGCAGAAGCTCAGAAAGAGCAGAGCAAGAAGCCAGAAAATCCCTGCCCTGGGCTGTGAGGTCCAGGCTACAGTTGTTCCCCACACTGAAGAGGAAGCTTAGGACGTCAGTGATGGGAGAGGCAGAGATTCTAACCCTCCCCCCTCTTATACTTAGACAAGTGACATTCAGCTGCATGGTTGCAAATGCCATTAGGCAAATGAGCAAATGGCAGTGAGCGAATATGCCTTTGAAAGTCTGCATGATATTCTAATTCAGAAGTGAATGTCTTAGATGTCTGTGACCCTGAGTAATTGTTTTTGTACTAGCTGCCAAAAAAATCACAGTAAAGTCATTTTAGACACTTCAGTCTAAACACAGGGAAGCTTTTATGAGGCTAATAAACCCATCTCTACTATGTTGTAAATTCATATATTTCAAAATTCTTCTGAAAGCATATAACCTTTTTTGAAGTACACACTGTACATGTTTTTTGGAATGAAAGCATTGCAACATGCCATGGCTGGAAGGACTAAAGTTGAGATTTAAAAGTGAAGTATTGAAAAACAGCTGCTTCTATGGAAGAGCCCCACATATCACTACAGCTACAGCCTGACTACTGCAGGCTGTGGTTATGCCTTGGGCACCAGAGAAAGAATGGCTCAAGGCATGTGGTTAGTGGAAGGTTGTGGCATTGTTTTTCCAAATATGACTCTAAATATATTTGTATTTCACCCCAGGTTAGAAAACCAGTCAACTAACCAACAATGACAATTCCATCCAAATTTACTCATGTCATGACACAGAGAGTTTAGTGCATATTGTTGGAAAGCTGTAGGGTGCAGCAGCTATCAGTCAAGGGCAATACCAAAGAGCAGAAAGATCCAGAAAGCACTAAACAATAGAGCTGGAATGAATTTTAGAGATCCTCTAATCCAAAGGTTCTCAATTCATGGGCTTCGGGCTGCTATCATAACAAAGGAACACTAAATTTATAGATGTCACAAGCCTCATATATAGCACACATACATACGCACAAACATATTCACACCCAGCTGCTACATTTTAAACAACAATATATTTAAATCAGTTGTGTTCCCTTTCCAAGATAGTGTGTTGTGTCCGACTCTTTGTGACCCTATGGACTGTAGCCTGCCAGGCTCCTCTGTCCGTGGGATTCTTTGGGCAAGAATACTGGAGTGGGTTGTGCTCCTCCAGGGGATCTTCCTGACCCAGAGATTAAACCTGCATCTCTTACCTTTCCTGGGCTTCCCTGATAGCTCAGTTGGTAAAGAATCTGCGTGCAATGTGGGAGACCCCGGTTCGATTCCTGGGTCAGGAGGATCCCCTGGTGAAGGGATAAGCTACTCACTCCAGTATTCATGGGCTTTCCTTGTGACTCAGTTGGTAAAGAATCCGCTGGCAATGAGGGAGACCTGGGTTCGATCCCTGGGTTGGGAAGATCCCCTGGAGAAGGGAAAGGCAACCCACTCTAGTATTTTGGTCTGGAGAACTCCATGGACTGGATAGTCCATGGGGTCGCAAAGAGTTGGACACGACTGAGCAACTTTTTCACTTTTTTCTTATGTTTCCTGCATTGGCAGGTGGGTTATTTAATACTGGTGCCACCTGGGAAGCCCTTCCAAGATAGTAGTCAAGTTCTTTGTACAACACTGGCTCACAATAAATTTTAATTTCTCCCTGGGTTTTATTTTCTAAAGCCCTGAGTTCCTTGGAGGAATTAAGAGTGGAGAAGAGAGGTGCAAGGTTTAAGTCAAAAGAAGGAAGGTTTTCCATCCTGTAAAAGATACAAAAGTCTTTTGAGATTGTCCAGGAGACTGGAAGGAACAATAGAATCAGGGGGTAGGGAATTCTCTAGTTTCCTAGGACATCTGGTACATCTGGGAAGATATATCATTCAACAACCAGAACTTTTAGACTCAGCAAAGATTATCACATGCAGAAAACGAACAAAAGGAGGCAACTGTAAAAGAAGCAAGTGGTTTCAGACAATGAGCATTTCAGGGCTAATCAGTGTGAGTTGAAGATGGGAGGGATTTTAGAGTGGAAGGGGGAGCCCCAGTAATGACTCTGTGTGTGTGTGTGTGTGTGTGTGTGTGTGTGTGTATGTGTGTGTGTGTGTGTGTGTATGTGTGTGTGTGTGTGTGCTCAGTCGTGTCTAACTCTATGTGATCCCATGGACTGCCACGGCTCCTCTGTCCATGGGATTTTTCAGGCAAGAATACTGGGGTGGGTTGCCATTTCCTTGTCCAGGAGATCTTCCTGACCTAGGGATTGGACCTGAATTTCGTGTGTATCTTCTACATTGCGGGCAAAACCTTTTCCCGATGAGCCATGAATGAAATTAGATAAATTACTAGACTGACAAAATCATCTTTGTGATATTCAAAGTCAGATTAAGTAGTATTTTTAAAGTGACATTTTGTACATACCAGAACTTAGTGTATAATACCGGTGTGCTATAAACATGTACACAAGACTACTCTGAAAATGTACACAGATGTTGTGAGAAAGAAAATGAAGTTTGATTAAAATAAGTCCTAAGTGGGACTTCCTTGGTGGTCCAGTGGTTAAGACTCTGCACTGCCAATGCAGGGGGCAAGGGTTTGATCCCTGGTTTGATCTCTGTGCAATGCTATGGACTGTAGTCTCCCGGGCTCCTCTGTCCATGGGATTCTCCAGGCAAGAGTACTAGAGTGGGTTACCATTTCCTCCTCCAGAACATCTTCCCAACCCAGGGATTGAACCCATGTCTCTTATGTCACCTGCACTGGCAGATGGGTTCTTTACCACTAGTGCCGCCTAGTCCTCTGACCAGGGGTCAAACTCGGGCCCCTTGCAGTGGAAACGCAGAGTCCCAACCACTGGACTATCAGGGAAGGCTCAGTCCCTACAACGATTGATTCGATCCCTTTCACCCGCACCCAGCACTCTCCAGGTGATTCTGATGCAGACACTCGGGTACCTCTATATCCTTCAAGACACAGGCATGAACAAATCTATAAAGTAATTTTAATTACAGCTGAAGATCATCATTATCAATGACAGAGCTTTGCTTCTAGCAAATTCTTTCTTTAATGGACATTTGATTCTCACTCCATTCTATCTCTGGCCTCGTATTCAGTCCTGTCCTTTTCACTCTAATAAATAACAGATCAACTCTACTGGACAACATATGCTCACTAGAGGCAAGAGGAAACTCTTATAGTCTGAGAAATGGAGTTTACTGCAGTAAACTGGAGTTTACTCCATGTAGTCCATCATAAGTTAACAAAGTGTGGAGACTTTCTCCTTCTGAGATCATAATTTATCAGTTGAAAGCACTGCAAAATCTTAAGTGAATTTCCTTCAAAAACATTCACTGAAGGATTACTACATCAGATGTGCTCTGCCAGAAACAAGGCCTATGAAGGTATCTTATTCTTTGTACCTTCCTCCCTTCGTGAAGGTCACAGCTTAGTGGTAGAAGAGGCAAATTATCATACTCCTCTTTACACTTCTGCATCTGGCTTTCCCCTACTGTGATACTGTCAGCTGGCCTTCTTTGAAATTCATATTAAAATAGTGTTGGGAAGAAATGAGAGAATTGAGGACACGATTACTCTCTTCTTTGCTATTTGCAGAGACTTAAAGAAATAAAGTAAGGAGTTAGTAGCACTTCACCAAAATTACCTTAGCCTCTAATGGGCAGCCTCACTCTGTGCTAGGGTTAATTTTGTCTAGAGGACATTAACCATGGGGCAAACTCTTCTGTTTCTTGTAAAAGCTGCTGGATGATCCAGGAAGCTAGGACAATGAGGCACCTGTGGGTTGTTCTTTTTAATTAAAAACTCTTTAATGGAATGGACTTTCAGGCATTTACTTGTGGTAAATGCTAGAATTCGGTCCACCTCCTTTTGCAAAATTCAATTTGTAAATCGTGTTTTAAAATAGCCTCCTGGTTTGAGCACACAATAAAAAATCCACAGCAGAACCTGAAGGATGGACTTACAGGCTGTTCAGATTAGAAAGCAAGTAAGATTGAAAAGTGTCTGTTGTATGGGTGGATGTTTGTAAGTGCCTGGAAACTGGCAGAGGACTCCTGAGAAAACAGAGAAGGTCAACCAAGAGACTGTCACACTGGGAGACCTTGGGCCATTACAACTCAGACAGGGTTTGAACAGAAAGTCTTCTGATCAATCTACAAAATAAGAGTTGAGTTAGCCAGAGAGCTGGAAGGATAAAAAAAATCCAGTGAGAGCAACTGTTAAGCAGTTAGTGAAGTGTGAAGTTCTGCTGTATGGAGAATGCTATCCTGATATGAACTTTCAGAATGTTTCTTAGGAAGGATCAGTGGAGTAACAGTCTGTCTTTCGGGAGCAACTGCCTCACTTCCCATTATTTCAACACAGATCTAGGATCTTGGCCCTGAGGAGAAGGTGAGTGAAGAATGTTTCGTAGTAACTAACTTCTATTAAAGCTCCCTATATGGCATAAAGTGAAGAAGAACTAAACAGCCTCTTGATGAAAGTGAAAGAGGAGAGTGAAAAAGTTGGCTTAAAGCTCAACATTCAGAAAACTAAGATCATGGCATCCGGTCCCATCACTTCATGGCAAACAGATGGGGTAACAATTGAAACAGTGAGAGACTTTATTTGGGGGGCTCCAAAATGACTGCAGATGGTGACTGCAGCCATGACATTAAAAGACACTGGCTCCTTGGAAGGAAAGTTATGACCAACCTAGACAGCATATTAAAAAGCAGAGACATTACTCTGTCAACAAAGTTCCATCTAGTCAAGGCTATGGTTTTTCCAGTAGTCATGTATGGATGTGAGAGTTGGACTATAAAGAAAGTTGAACACTGAAGAATTGATGCTTTTGAACTGTGGTGTTGGAAAAGACTCTTCAGAGTCCCTTGGACTGCAAGGAGATCCAACCAGTCCATCCTATAGGAGATCAGTCCTGAGTGTTCATTGGAAGGACTAATGTTGAAGCTGAAACTCCAATACTTTGGCCACCTGATGCAAAGAGCTGACTCATTTGAAAATACTCATTTGAAAGATTGAAGGCAGGAGGAGAAAGGGACAACAGAGGATGAGATGGTTGGATGGCATCACTGACTCAACGGACATGAGTTTGGATAAACTCCGGGAGTTGGTGATAGGGAGGCCTGGCGTGCTGCAGTCCATGGGGTCACAAAGAGGCAGACATGACTCAGTGACTGAACTGATACATCAGAATTTGGATGGATGGTGAGCGCATGTGTAAATGACATCTAGAAAAGATAACTCCATGCAAGCTTCCAGCTTAATTTCAATTAGCTGGAATTTCAAATTCCAGCTTAATTTCATTAGTCCCTATTTCTCAATTGAAGATTTATGTATTAATATTTCAAGCCTTCCCTGGGTAAAATGTCATAATTTATAGCCAAAAATCAACTCATTTATTCATTTGTTCTAACAACACTCATGGCAAGATATTTGAGGAACTGTATCAACAATAACATTGAGCTTTCTGTTGTCCTTTTATTTAGGCATTTGTCTCATACATTTGGCGGGGGGGGGGGGGGGGGGTGCCGCACACCCAGTGGCATATGGAATCCTAGTTCCCTGACCAAGGATTGAACCTGGGCCCCCCTGCAATGGAAGCCTGGAGTCTCAACCAATGGATCTCAAAGGAAGCTCCCATCTGTCCCATACATACTTTTATGTATCTTCCACATGCTGGGACTGTACCAAGTTCTAGGGACAAAAATACAGACCCAATTTATCTACTCCTCAACCTAACCATTGAAAGGGTGACATTACATTAATAACTAAAAGGAATGTGTAATTACAAGCTGATATGTATTATATTAATCAGGATGAGCTAAATTACACAATGGTCACAAATAATCTCAGCTTCTCACAGCTTGCAACAAATACAAAGGTATATTTCTTGTTCACAAAAACATCTACTCTAGAACCATGCAATTCTATGGGGCAGATGAAAACTGTCCTCCAGGTGGGAATGCAATATACATATTGCATATCTTTGCATATCTTTCAAATTTCTCATAAGGGAAATTCAGCAAAAGTTTAGCAGCATTTGTGAAGCGTTCTTGTCTGGAGAATCCCAGAGATAGAGGAGCCTAACAGGCTACAGTCCATAGGATGGCAAAGAGTTGGACCAACTGAAGCGACTTAGCATGCTTGTACACGTGAAGGGTTCTTGTACAATTAACCTAAAGAAAGCATTGCCGTGCATTTTCCAACCATTAGCTACATTGCTATCCAGTGTGGCTTGATGAAACCTGTAGAAACCATTTTGATCACAAGAACAGATAGTTTCCATTAGGGTAACTCATTGGCTGCCTAAGGTTACAAGCTTAATGGTTCAGAATAATAAATTAGATTTAAAGTTTCAAAATTAATATATATGGGAGGTAAAGGCAAGAGAAAATGGAGATGAATTGTATATGTAGAGTGAGCAGCCCAGTCATACTGTATGCAAATAACCACGATACTCGGGATTAAAAAAGGATCTGTCTAAAATAATCCAGGCCCTTATTATGTGAGAGAGAAATTCTAAGTGCAACTGAGCAAACAGTACAAGACTCCAAAGAGAATTCACTCACCCTGTATCTTTATAAAATCAGACCAAAGAGTGACCTTCTCATTAAAAATAAGCAAACAAGAAAAAGACAAAACCAATGGAAAAAATTCTGCAATCAAAAAGGAGGGAAATGTCATATTTAAGATGAGAGGAACTTCCTACTTAAGAAAAGGTCTACTACAAGAGTCACAAGACTGTCAGCAATATAGCTTCATGCTTCCAAAATATAAGAAGGCTGTGAAACAAGAAAAGCAAGGAGTAAGACAGCAGGAAATTAATAAGATTCTTTAGGCAGAGGAAGAGAAGATAAGGGAACTAGTTAAAATAAGAAGTTATTACAAAAAAACTATAAATATACTGGGAGATTTTAAAATTTGTCTGCAAAATTATTTTTCAAGTTAATTAAAAATACAAAAAAATCAAAGAAATTTGAGACTATCTTCCAGAAGACAGAGGAAAAGAATGGAAATAAACATAATGATAAACAGCATGACAAATATAAAACAGAAAACAAAATCCATTGTGTATGTATAATTGATAGTGCTAAGATACAGTAAGAGCAAATAATAGATTACTGAGACAATAATCAAACTCATAATAGAGTAGAACATTTTTATGAGTTTAAGACAGTCCTGAGTTAACAATGTATCAAATAAGTAATGAGAAAAAAAGATCTCTTACAAAATCAATGGGAAAAAAACTCAAACACTGAAAAAAAAAGAAACAAAATCAAGAAAACAAGTTGTCAGTAAACATTTAAATCTATTCTCTTCCTAGCACTGAAAGAATATCTTAAAAGTGTCATTTTTCATTTGTTTAATTGATTTGAACATTCTGAACTCATTTGTCCCAACTCTAGGAAATTTGTAGCAAAACATGTATTCCCATTTGAATGCAGAGTTCCAAAGAATAGCAAGGAGAGATAAGAAAGCCTTCCTCAGTGATCAATGCAAAGAAATAGAGGAAAACAACAGAATGGGAAAGATTAGAGATCTCTTCAAGAAAATTAGAGATACCAAGGGAACATTTCATGCAAAGATGGGCTCGATAAAGGACAGAAATGGTCTGGACCTAACAGAAGCAGAAGATATTAAGAAGAGGTGGCAAGAATACACAGAAGAACTGTACAAAAAAGAGCTTCACCACCCAGATAATCACGATGGTGTGATCACTCACCTAGAGCCAGACATCCTGGAATGTGAAGTCAAGTGGGCCTTAGAAAGCATCACTACGAACAAAGCTAGTGGAGGTGATGGAATTCCAGTTGAGCTATTTCAAGTCCTGAAAGATGATGCTGTGAAAGTGCTGCACTCAATATGCCAGCAAATTTGGAAAACTCAGCAGTGGCCACAGGACCGGAAAAGGTCAGTTTTCATTCCAATCCCAAAGAAAGACAGTGACAAAGAATGCTCAAACTACTGCACAATTGCACTCATCTCACATGCTAGTAAAGTAATGCTCAAAATTCTCCAAGCCAGGCTTCAGCAATACGTGAACCGTGAACTCCCTGATGTTCAAGCTGGTTTTATAAAAGCAGAGGAACCAGAGATCATATTGCCAACATCCGCTGGATCATGGAAAAAGCAAGAGGGTTCCAGAAAAACATCTATTTCTGCTTTCTTGACTATGCCAAAGCCTTTGACTATGTGGATCACAATAAACTGTGGAAAATTCTGAAAGAGATGGGAATACCAGACCACCTAACCTGCCTCTTGAGAAACCTATATGCAGGTCAAGAAGCAACAGTTAGAACTGGACATGGAACAACAGACTGGTTCCAAATAGGAAAAGGAGTACGTCAAGGCTGTATATTGTCACCCTGCTTATTTAACTTCTATGCAGAGTACATCATGAGAAATCCTGGACTGGAAGAAACACAAGCTGGAATCAAGATTTCTGGGAGAAATATCAATAACCTCAGATATGCAGATGACAGCACCCTTATGGCAGAAAGTGAAGAGGAGCTAAAAAGCCTCTTGATGAAAGTGAAAGAGGAGAGTGAAAAAGTTGGCTTAAAGCTCAACATTCAGAAAACGAAGATTATGGCCCCATGATGGTCCCAACACTTCATGGGAAATAGATGGGGAAACAGTGTAAACAGTGTCAGACTTTATTTTTGGGGGCTCCAAAATCACTGCAGATGGTGACTGCAGCCATGAAATTAAAAGACGCTTACTCCTTGGAAGGAAAGTTATGACCAACCTGCTTTTTAAGATAGCATATTAAAAACCATGCTTTTTAAGATACATATTAAAAACCATGCTTTTTAAGATAGCATATTAAAAAGCAGAGACATTACTTTGCCAACAAAGGTCTGTCTAGTCATGGCTATGGTTTTTCCAGTGGTCATATGTGGATGTGAGATTTGGACTGTGAAGAAAGCTGAGAGCTGAAGAATCGATGCTTTTGAACTGTGGTGTTGGAGAATACTCTTGAGAGTCCTTGGACTGCAAGGAGGTCCAACCAGTCCATCCTAAAGGAGATCAGTCCTGGGTGTTCATTGGAAGGACTGATGCTAAAGCTGAAACTCCAGTACTTTGGCCACCTCATGCGAACAGTTGACTCATTGGAAAAGACCCTGATGCTGGGAGGGATTGGGGGCAGGAGGAGAAGGGGATGACAGAGGATGAGATGGCTGGATGGCATCACTGACTCGATGGACGTGAGTTTGAGTGAACTCCAGGAGTTGGTGGACAGGGAGGCCTGGCATGCTGCAGTTCAGGGGGTCGCAAAGAGTCGGACATGACTGAGCAACTGAACTGGACTGAACTGATGTATTCTCATACATCAGTAATGAAAAATCATTCTGAGCTTATTGAAAGGTAACCTGATGTTGTATTTTATTTATTTATTTTATTATATAGTCTGCTCATCAATTTTATTTATAAGAAAAAAATGAAATATGTAGAATGTCAGTGCCAAACAAGACTTTGGAAATACCACAAGGAAACCAACACTTTAAAAATTAAATATATTCATCCCTAAAACTATCTTAGGTCACTTACAATATATTTCACCATGCAATCAAAGTAACTTTCAATTGATAATAATTAAACACAGAATGGAGAGGTGAAGAAAAAAACAAAGGCTATAAGAGGAAAATCACTACTGTAAATGAATTTAACTCAAATTTTTGCATTTTTGAGCATTCAGATGAAGAGCAAATTTATAATCACATATCTTCAGAAAAAGTGGTAATTCACAGCAGAAAATAAAGATTAAGTGGACAACTTTTCTTACAAATTGATTTAATAATAATGAAAAATGTAATTGACAACCTGTTAGACACCTAGCAATTATAGGTTTGTTTTCTAATGGAATTGGAAAAAATGAATGGTGTACCATCTTTTATATATATAAGGAAACAAAAGCCAAAGAAAGTGAAATAACAGTACCTTTGATTGAATCATTCTATCTAAAAGTCTTAAAGCTTTTGGTCCTATAACTACACTGCTAGGAATTTAGCTTAAGAAAGACACAGAGAAACACACAAAGATATATGTATAATGAATGATATTCACCATAGTCATATTTAATAGTAAAAGAGGAAACAATGTCCATATATCCAATTGTTATTAAACAAATTACAGTGTGTCCTAGTTGTGAACATGGAGAAGACTGGCATTCAGGTCCATCGAGTCTTGGGTTTGCTGGGCATATGTAACAAGAAGACAATAGAACAAGATGGCTCAGTGTGCTGGCAGCATTTGGTAGAAGGAAGGGTTCATGAAGTCTAAGCTGGGGGAAGAGGAAGTCAGGAAGAGTTGCCTGACAACCAGGGAGCAAATCTAGACAATAACAGCCTATGAGACAAAGCAGCTGAAGAATCAGTGTACCGAAAATAATTGAGTGAGATTGCTGGAAAGGGGGATGTAACATTTCAAAGGCAAAACTCTACCAAGTGAAAACCAGAGAATGAATGGCCCTGGGAGTGCTTGGCTTGAGCCGTGAAAGACAGTCTTGGAGGTCAGAGGACCATGTCTTTACTGACATTGAGCTTGGCCAGGAGGAAGGCAGGGCAGTGGGTAGAAAGGTCTGTGAAACAAGTGCCAAAATCTTTTATGAGGGGGCTTATTAGTCTGCTAGGGCTGCCATAATGAAGTACCATACACTGGGTGGCTTAAAAAAGAGGAATTTGTTCTAGGCTCACAGTTCTGGAGCCTAGAAGTTCAAGATCAAGGTGTTGGCAGGGCAGGTGGCTGGTTACTCCTTGTGTCTTCACAAGATCTTCCCTCGTATGTCTGTGTCTTAATTTCCTTTTCTTATAGGGACACCAATCATATTGGACTAAGGCCCATCTGAATGACCTCATTTGACCTTAGTCACCTCTTTAAAGACATTATCTCCAAAGGGAGCTCTCCTACACTGTTGGTGGGAATGTGAATTGGTATAATCACTATGGAAAACAGTATGGAGGTTCCCAAATCATTGCAGCACTGTCTACAATAGCCAAGACATAGAAGCAACCGAAATAAATGTCCATCTACCAAGGAATGGATGCAGAAGATGTGGTACAGATATACAGTGGAATATTACTCACGGAAAAATGAAATAATGCCGTCTGCAGCAATATGGGCTTTGGAAGGAATGATGCTAAAGCTGAAACTCCAGTACTTTGGCCACCTCACACGAAGAGTTGACTCATTGGATAAGACTTTGATGCTGGGAGGGATTGGGGGAAGGAGAAGAAGGGGACGACAGAGGATGAGATGGCTGGATGGCATCACCGACTCAACGGACGTGAGTCTGAGTGAACTCCGGGAGTTGGTGATGGACAGGGAGGCCTGGCGTGCTGCGATTCACGGGGTCGCAAAGAGTCGGACACAACTGAGCGACTGAACTGAACTGAACTGAGAGAGTATCATACTAAGTGAAGTCAAGTCAGACAGAGAAAAATAAATATCATATGATATTGGTTATGTGAGCAATTTTAAGAAATGGTACAAATGAGCTTATCTACAAAACAGAAATAGAATCACAGATATAGAAAACAAATTTAAGGTTACTGGGGAAGAGGGAGGGAAGCATAAGTTGGGAGATTGGGATTGACATATACACACTACTATATATAAAATAGATAATTAATAAGGACCTACCATAGAGCACAGGAAACTCTACTCAATACTCAGTAATGACCTATATGGGAAAAGAATCTAAAAAAGAATGGGTATGTGTATACATGGGGCTTCCCTGGTAGCTCAGCTGGTAAAGAATCCGCCTGCAATGCAGGAGACCCCAGTTTGATTTCTGGGTGGGGAAGATCCCCTGGAGAAGGGATAAGCTACCTGCTCCAGTATTCTTAGGCTTCCCTGATGGCTCAGACAGTAGAGAATCCTCCTGCAATGCGGTAGCCCTGGGTTTGATCGCTGGGTTGGGAAGATCCCCTGGGGAAAGGCATAGTAACCCACTCCAGTGTTCTTGCCTGGAGAATCCCAGGGACGGGGGAGCCTGGTGGGCTGCTGTCTATGGAGTCGCACAGAGTCAGACACGACTGAAGTGACTTAGCAGCAGCAGCAGCAGCAGAGTAACAAAACACAGCACAGCACATATGTATATGTAAAACTAATTCACTCTGCTAAACAGCAGAAACTAACACAACATTGTAAATCAAATATACTCCAATAGAATTTAGAAGACAAAGACCTTATTCCAAATAAAGTCACATTCTAAGGCCCCAGGGGGATAATACTTCAACATATGAATGTGGATAGGGAGACACAATTCAGCCCATAACAGGGATTGGCCAGGAGGTTGTTAAGTGACAAAAACTAGAAGGAACACAGGGGAATATATCAAATTAGATGAACATAATAAGGGAGAAATGACTTTTAGTGGCAGTGAGTTTTAATATGACACCAACTTCAGCAACCCAGCCATACATGCAGGAAGAAAAAAAAAAAACAAAAACCTCTCTATTTGAGAAAGTGATCACAAATATCACATCCTTAACAGTGAGGCAGGTAAGGCCAGAAAATAAAAGGAAGATTTAGTGAAAAAGGTAAAGATTTAGCAGAAAAAACATTCAGTTAAACTAGATTCACACTTTATCACACTCCCCTGCGTCTCTAAACACATGCGAATGTGACCAAATACAAAAAGAGCAAACAAAAGCAACATAGCCAGGCTTTTAAAGAAGTATCACCCTAGACCAGGAACAGAGCAGAAACATCCATGGCTAAAGCACAATCCTGCTGGGCGCTAATGCAGATGCCAGCAGGAGGTGGGTTGCTCATCATCTCTGGGAATAAAAACACCCCAAGGACTGGGGATGGTCCCTCCTTCCTCAGAGTAGCTAAAATAAAATCACTTTGCTTTTATGAAGTTTAACAGTGAGTTCCACTACACTAAATCCAGAAGTGAACTCTCAACCCTCATATTCTTTTCTCCTGTTGTTAACATCCATTTGTTTTACCACTCTCTTCTTTTCCCTTAATTCTCTTTGCAACTCTTTTAACTCTTTCCTCTTGAAATGCTTTGTTAGCTTCACAAACTCCATCCTTCAATGGCCTTTTTCTCATCTTCTTTACTGGCTCCTCTTAACCTCTCTCCCCTCCAAACATGGGCGTTACCAAGACCATGACCCTTGGCCCTATTAATTCTCTTCTCTGCCCTCACACTCTTCATCTCATGGCCTATTGATCACATATACGACTCCCAGATTAGATGTCTGTCCCAAACCCCAAAGTATATTCCCAACTTTCCATTCACATCTCCACTTGGATATCTTATAGGCATTCTATTATTTCTAAAGATTTCTTTTTATGTGTACCATTTTTAAAGTTTTTTATTGAATTTGTTACATTGTTTGCTTTACAAACATTGTTTTGAGTTTTTTGCTGTGAGGCATGTAGGATCCTAGCTTCCCAATCAGTAATCAAACCCTCACTCCTGCACTGGAAGGTGAAACTTTAAAACCAGTGGGCCACCAGAGAAGTCCCTTTGGCAGGCATTCTAAATAAATGCTTCCAAAACTGAACTCTTGCTCTCCGCCCCTTCCTGCCACCCATCTCCCATCCCACATGGGTCAAATCTGTTCTTCTAAATTCTTTTAAAAAAATATTTATTTGGCTGTGTTGGGTCTTAGTTGTGGCACGCAGCATCTTTCCATGTAATGCAGACTGTTTAGTTGCAGCCTCTGGGCTGAGTTGAGCCACGCAGCATGTGGGATCTTACTCTCCCAACCAGGGATGGAACCCGAGTCCCTTGCATTGCAAGGCAGATTCTTAAGCACAGGATCACCAGGGAAGTCCCCTGCTCTTCCCACATTCTTCACCATTCTTCATTCATCTTACTGAACAGCAACCCAATCCTTCCAACTGACTATAACACAAATATTGGAGTGGTTCTTCATTGCTCTCTAATCCATTTAGTTGAATCTTCAAAATACTTATAACCTCCATCACTTTCACCCAAATTATTCATCCTACTCAATCCAGCCACACTGGCCCCCTTCCTGTGCCCCAAGTAAGCACAGTAGGGTTGTTCTGCCTCAGGACCTTTGCACTTCTTTCCTCTGTTTAGAATTTTCCTCTCCTTACTTCAGGTTTTTACTTGAATATCACTGTCCCAGCAGTCCTTCCCTCATCATTTTATATACGATAACCAGGATGATGACTATGCCACAGACCTAGAAAGTAATCGGTCCAAACTTGAAGAGAAAAGCAAAGGGCCCCTAGAGAATATCTTCAAATGTAACAAACTGGGCTATTAAGGAGCTGATGACCCTAACCATCAGGTGAAAGCAGGCAATTGTTTTTATGCCAATCTTTAAAGCTGCAGCTGAGAACGTAAAGCAACACTGATAATGTACAAGTCACACTCCAGCTAACTGAGGTGGCTGTTTAGCGACAGCAGTGAGTGGAGCTGAAGGCTGGGGATTCCCACATGGAATATTGGCCAAATATATTGAGAATTCGCTAAGTACCAGGACCTTGTGTGTGCTTAGTCGCTTCAGCTGTGTCCAGCCCTTTGTGACCTCATGAACTGTAACCCATCAGGCTCCTCTGTCCATGGCAATTCTCCAGGCAAGAATACAGGAGTGGGTTGCCATGCCCTTCTCCAGGGCATCTTCCCAACCCAGGGACTGAATCCACATCTCCTGCATCTCCTTTCCTGCATTGCAGGTGTATTCTTTACCCACTGAGCCACCTGGGAAGCCCTTCCTAAACAGTTTAAAAGGATTCTGTCACTTAATTCTTATAACAGCCTTATAATGTAGGTATTACAGTTATCCCCATTTTATAGATGTAACGAGGAGTCTAGATATAGTGCCTAAGGTGATGTGTTAAGGAAAAGATTTACATTATTATTTAGAGTTACAAAAGCAATTAATAAGTGGATCATTGATAAGAGTAAAGTCTTTAGAAATAGCACAAGCATGCTAAAGTCCTTATCTTTCACGGCAAGGAATGAATCTATATTGCTCAAACAGTCTAGTATACAATGATAATTCAAGAGGGGGAAGCATCAGCACATTGTCTGGGATGATTACAGAGGTAACCACAAGAAGAACTAAAAAAGAAAATTGGACACTGAGAATCTGGTTAGGGGAGGAGATATTTATTTTCTATATGATCATCTCCAATTCAAATTTTATTATCAATACACATATTGCACTTGTAATAAAAATTCAAGACTTTCCTGGTGGTCCAGGGGTTAAGAATCTGCTTTCCAGTGCAGGGGCTACAGGCTTGATCCCTGGTTGGGGAACCAAGATCCCACATATGGAGCACTAAGCCTGCACGCCACAGTGAAAACCCAGAACAGCCAAAAATAATAATAAATTATAATAAAAATCCCTTAAGAGCCCAAGTGAGAATTTGGAAAAGCAGCTGGGCAGACAGCTGGGCAACAGTGGTGGCGTGCAGAAATCAAGAGCGTCTCCAGCTGTTTGGAGGGAAGCAGCCAGTTATCCAAGAATCAGCAGAGAAGACAAGTTCTGGAAGTAGGGAGCAACCAGCTCAGGGCTCTACAGACTGGTGTCTCCTGCCCATCCCATTCCACTCCGCCACTGAAACCCTGTGCCATACTCAATACCTCTGAGCACTTGAGGAGCTGTCCAGCCTTCACGTGAAATCTGCAGGGGATTTTTTTCTGCACAAAGAGTTTTGTTTTTTGTTTTTTAAATGTGTAACACAGGCATGATTTAAGTCAATACATTTTTAAGGGATTTCACATGATCTCATTCTTTCCACTGCCAATCACCTCAGTTCCTACAAAGTCATAATATTCAAGATACGTACAACAGCCCTTCCAAAAGACATTTTGCACAATCCACAGCTACCGTGTCAGTCAGTCAGTCAGTCCAGTCAGTCAGTCAGGCTTCTTTGCTCTCCAGACACACTTTGACATTCCCCATCTGTAATCTTTGGGATTCAATTTCCTCAAGCAATTTACTTTAGGACCATGTTTAGGGTCTGCAGACAAAACTGCCTGGTTCTGAATTTGACACCCTCTAAAAATGTATTAAGTGCAAATCATATTCACCCCTAAGCTATCACATCCTAGAACAGTACAGATTGTTGGGATATGTCAATACTTAGATTTTTAAAAAAAGTTTGTTAGGTTTTTCATAGTTTTCTTGGCAACTTTGTCTTGTAGTTCTTTCCCACAGATCGAACAGGCAGTTCTATGAATAAAGGAAACCACATACTTACTCTACGAGGCATTTCCAACGATGTAGGTTTATTGGAAAAGCCCCATTGGGATAGACCTCAACCAATCTGCAGTTTTCATGTCTGGTACTTCCTCTGTCATTAAGCATACATACATATATTTGTAACTACATACATGTATTTAGGGATATTACTCGTTCCTGTAGGGTAAATCTGCATGTCATGCCCATCAGAAGACTGGGGACTTTCGCTGAGTAGATCAGGCAGAGCAACAGTTCTAGAAAGCAAAACCCTGGGCCCTTTATTACAGTGACAGACAAGCACACTTTTTCTCAGTCAGCTCTGGACAAGGCCATCTTCTGTCAAGATTGCATCATTTGATTACACACAATTTTAAACTGCCATGTGGTTCTCATACAGGACTATCATCTGAGACTTGACTGTCAAAAATGTATTCATGTCCCTGAAAGGGCTTTACAGGTGAAACATTTTACCCCCAAACAAATTTGAGTGCAGAGAACTCTCCTTTTTAAAGGAGCAAAGAGAAATAAATGCTTTTCTGTGAAGACCCACAAATTGATAATTTACCTTAAAACTGAAGAAGGGAGATTTTACAGAAGACAGCAACTACTGAATCATTCTGTTGTTAAATCAATTACTGCATCTGATTAGTTTTCCAGTAATCCTTGAAGTAGAGAAAATGTTGTTGGCAAAATAGTAAAAACCTGGCAGCTCAGAAATTTAAACATTAGCAGCCATTCAGAAACAAACAGAGGCAACTTAGCACAATGCAGAAGCCTTTGATCTAATTACTTCCGCTAGTAAAGCCTACAATTTTTCTTCCCACTGATTTATTTAGTTTCACAGCATGAGCTCAATTAATTTCTTTTTACTCAGAGGTCATGTAAATTCATATCTTCACTATAAATATTTTGAAATGTCTAATAACTATGCAAAACTTGTTAACTCTTTGGTACCTGAAGTTACCACATGTACAAAAAGATTACAAATACTTGGTACAGAGAAGGCACTCATTATTTAAATAATATGATACAATTAAATCATATCAAATGACTATAAAGATTAGTCATAGTTTAGAAAGTGAAACCATATTTAGACCATGCAATAAATAAACATAAAACCATTAGATTAAATGTCAAACTAAGCAGAAAACTGTAAATGTGCCAATAATTAAAGTTTTGAATAAACAAGAGCAAATATTTAATAACTGAATATTACTGAAACTTCAGATCACTGTGAAGAAATTTTGTTTCTGCAATTTTCCCCTTTTGTATTAATATATTTCAGGTATACATCCTCACCAAAGTGGCCTCTTTTTTCACCTGTAGAGATGATCCCTACAAACAGAACTGACAGAAGTGACAATGTACTTTCCCCTTCAGGTGTTGCAAATAATCAGATGGCTACGTGTAAACCATGACTCAAGCCCCAGCTAATTATCTAGGTACTGGGGGGAAAAGATGATCAAGGACTATACTTAGCAGATCACAGCACTTGTTTTCATAATTCAATTGAATTCATCCTACTCTTCTAAATTCTGTTTTATAGAATGAGAACCATCTTAGAGCCACTGTATCTGAAAACAGCCCTTGGAACAGAGGATCTGACATTCCATTTTATCTGCGATCCCTGCCTAATTGAGTGATGCTACATTTCTAACCCCTTTATTAGGCATTCCTTAGCAAAAGTACTTGGGAGGAAGGATTTTGGTTTCAAACTGTGAGAAATGTGTTAGGTTGGCCAAATAGTTAGTTCGGGTTTGTCCATAACACCTTAACAAACTCTGTGGCCAACCCAATAGAAGGATCAAAGAAAGAAAGCAGTATTCTTCTTCCTGCTAATTCTGGGGCATTTTATTTCTTTTCAACCTGTTTTATGGTTAACTATTCATCAAGGTCTCAATAGACACTGTGGGATGTGTATGTAAAATAAGAAGGTAAAGGAAAGCACCAATTTATACAAAATCATATTCCAAAAGTAGCCTGGCATGGTTGTTACACACTCAGTTTTTAATAGCTACACATATCTGGATTCAAATCCCAACTCTGTCGCTCACAAACTCCATGATCTGTAAAGCAAATGGAATAATACCACATCTCTGAGAGGGCTAGGGAGAGACACAGACAAGTAACAGTAAAAAGAAAGTGTAAAGCTCAGGGCATTGGAGGCCTGGAGCCTACTAAGTCATCAATAAATAGCTGGGAGTCTGTGCTAAGTCGCTCCAGGTATGTCTGACTCTTTACAACCCCATGGACTGTAGCCTGCCAGGCTCCTCTGTCCAAAGAATTCTCCAAGCAAGAATACTTGGAGTGGGTTGCCATTTCCTTCTCCAGGGGATCTTCCCAACCCAGGGATCAAACATGTCTCTTATGTCTCCTACACTGTCAGGCAGGTTCTTTACCACTAGCACCACCTGGGAAGCCCAATAAATAGCTATTGTTACTCAAAAATAATTTAGTTTTTGGACCATGGTTTATTCTTTCTCTTAGATGAGAAGTTATAAACAGTGGTTAGAATTCCATGTTAGGCTTCCAAAGCCTATTTTACTCATAATGTTTATAGCCTGGCATTCACAGTGTAATAAAACCAAACCACCAATTTCACTGGATCACCAGCCTGGACCTCATATTGTCAGCCAACTTCCCAGACCAGACTCTGCCTCTTTCAGAGCCTCCAGAAGTCTGGAGATGCATCAGGAAGTGGTGGCCCTGGTGACACCAGCCAGAGCTCTGTGCCTTTCCTGCAGATACTCGGTCACCCCACGTGTGGCTTTATAACCTCGTGACCCTGGGTTTTTGGAGACTTCCAGAGCTTGGCAGTGATCAGGCATCACTTTGCCGAACCAAACAAGAGCTCAGAGCCAGACCCAAGGACACCGTGTTCCTTGAGCAGTTTTATCCTCCTTGCATGCACTGCTCAGAACATTGTGGGGATCAATAGAGGTTAATTAACTCAAAATTACAAATGGCTCCTCACAGTTGGCCTCCAATCTCTGCCATGTGCTGTGTTCATTCTCATCTCTGAGACATGACCAGGAGCCTGCCTTTTCCTGAAATGCTCTCCCTCCCCTTTCCTGTGAATAAGTCAATAATCATCCCTAAGACCCAGCTCAGAGGCCACCCTCTCCCAACACCCTTTCCAGGCTCCCCTGAACGTCAGTCTCTCTGTAGGGGGCACCGTAGCACACCTTGCCCTGACCTGTCCTGCATTGTCTTTGTAGGGGCTTTCAAACTCTCATGTACACAGAATCATCTGGGCAGTTTGTGAACAAAAAGTGTCCCTAGACTTCATGACTAGGAACTCTGTAACAAGCTGAGGAAGCATCCAAGAGCCTGTTCTGTTACAAGCTCCCAGAATGGTTCTGATGGAGAAGATGGCATCATGTGGGAAACAGCACATCCAGGCAGAGATGGTTGCACTTACTGTTCTGTCCCCACCAGTGAGTACTGCTCTATCCCCAAATATTGGAGAAGGAAATGACCACCTGCTCCAGTATTCTTGCCTGGGAAATCCCATGGACAGAGAAGCCTGGCGGGCTACAGTCCATGGGATCACAAAGAGTAGGACACAACTGAGCAACTAAACGACAATCTCCAAATATATTAGGTGCCCAGTAAATGTTGTTTAAGGGAGTGGAGAGTGTTAAAACAAGTGGGTATTCATCTATCAACAGGTAAGTGTTTATTGAGTATATACTAAGTATACAAGGTCCCATCAACATTGAAGCAGGTACTTGTCAAAATCCAATATGGAGCATGAGGTGCATGAAATCAAATAAAAATAAAGGAAAGCAAGACTTTGCTGTTACCCTGTCACAGAGCCAGAATGTGTCAGGGTCATTTTCAGGCTGGTGGTTTTCAACTGTATCCACACACTGGAATCCCCTGGGGACTTTAAAATGCCGATGTTTGACCTTCATCCCCAGAGCTTCTGAATATATCTGGGACTGACAGTGTGCATCAAGATGTCTAAAAACTCCCCAGGTGTTTCTTCTGTGTGGCCAGAGTTGAGTCACTGCTGCAAGCTCACACAGCCATTACCGGCACCTCTCCAATGACACCTAGCTTATGTCTGCCTCACTTTCCTGCATCTGTTTACTGCTCTCCCCCTCTCACCTTTCACCAGATTCAAAGCTTCTTGAAGTCAGGTGCCAAATTATATTCCCCTTTTATTTTTCTAGAGTGCCTATGACAAGAGTCTATATTTAGGAGGTGCAGTATTGTGATTTATAACAAGAAATATATAGCTAGTCCTTATCCCTGTTCCTTGTGTAGAACATCTCTTGTCTCTAGTACAGACTCCTAAAACTCTTGGAATTTCCTAAGTGAGGGGAGTGATAAAGGTGTCTTGTGTTATGTTAATGAGGTGGCTTTGGAAAGCCCCTAGATCATCTAAGGTTGGGGACTGACTGCCAGTGGGCCCAACCACGTGATTTCAGAGTTGGAATTTGTAGTCCCACTCCCTAACCTCTGGAGAGGGGAGAGGGGCTGGAGGTTGAATCAACTGCCAACAGCCAGTGATTTAATTAATCATGACTTTGTAAAGAAGTCTCAATAAACTCCAAAAGGACAAAGTTAGGAGAGCTTCTGGGATGGTGAACAAGTGCTGGCAGAGTGTGTGGAAGCTATGTGCCCTCCCCCAATAACTTGCTATATGACATCTTTCATCTGGCTGTTTCTGAGTTATGTTCTTTTCTAATAAACCAGTAATCTCTTGAGTACACTGATTCTCTGAGTTCTGTGAGTTCCTCTAGAAAATTAATAGAATCCAAGGAGGGAGTTTGCAAGGAATCCAAGGTTTGTAGAACCCAGGATCTACAGCCTATCAATCAGAGGTGCAGGTGACAACCTGGACTTGTGGTTGACCCCCAAAGTGTTGTAAGTATGGTTGTAATGTGAGAGTAAAGGAGAAACATAGAAGGAAGACTGAGATTTTCTTAAATAGAAAGAGAGCAGTAAAAATTTGTGGAATGAGGATACCACTGGCATGGATTTAAATCTCAGCAACCATGAGTGAGTTGGACCAAGAAACATTTCAAAAAACTCTAAATCACAGCATGAAAACACTGAATAAGCACATTTAAAAAATAGTAACCAGGAACAAGCTGGCCCTTTAAGCACTGGGGAAGTTGCAGAAGAGCATAAAATGACACACTCAACAGAGAAAAACAGCAGCTACAAACCAAAGGGAGCTCTTTAGGAACCTAGCATGAAAAACAACAAACCTGGGCCATCAAATACTTAAAGGGGAGCGAGTCTGGACGTCAGCACCATGGACAGAGGTATCTGGAAGGCTCAATAAAGAAGGAACCAAAGGAACCACAAGGGGACTGAGACCCTGCCTTCAAATTACCAATCAAAGCTACTTTCTTTTATCCCAGAAAAAAACATGCAATACAAAGGATATTCTAGCTACTCTTGAGAAGAATGATTAACTTTAAGCTCTTGTGGTAAGTAAAGCCTTTCAACTAGGAGCATTTGCTATTTTATTGAAATGACAAATCTAATGTAAATAATAAAATTCTATTGTTTCTGGCCCCCTAATGAAACTTCAAGTCTCTAATCCTTTTAAAAAGCATTTTTATTATTGCATTAGCAAATGATCATAAAATACTTCTTTTAGTAGATCCTGAAGAATTGATGCTTTTGAACTGTGGTATTGGAGAAGACTCTTGAGAGTCCCTTGGACTGCAAGCAGATCCAACCAGTCCATTCTGAAGGAGATCAGCCCTGGGATTTCTTTGCAAGGAATGATGCTAAAGCTGAAACTCCAGTAGTTTGGCCACCTCATGCGAAGAGTTGACTCATTGGAAAAGACTCTGATGCTGGGAGGGATTGGGGGCAGGAGGAGAAGGGGATGACCGAGGATGAGATGGCTGGATGGCATCACTGACTCGATGGACATGAGTCTGAGTGAACTCCAGGAGTTGGTGATGGACAGGGAGGCCTGGCATGCTGCGATTCATGGGGCTGCAAAGAGTCAGACACAACTGAGTGACTGAACTGAAAGATGAAACTGAATTTTATTTTAAACATAATAAGACAATATGAAAGAATGCTGCTGCTGTTGCTACTAAGTCACTTCAGTCGTGTCCGACTCTGTGCGACCCCATAGTCGGCAGCCCACCAGGCTCCACCATCCCTGGGATTCTCCAGGCAAGAACACTGGAGTGGGTTGCCATTTCCTTCTCCAATGCATGAAAGTGAAAAGTGAAAGGGAAGTCACTCAGTCGTGTCCGACTCTTCGCAACCCCATGGACTGCAGCCCACCAGGCTCCTCCGTCCACGGGACTTTCCAGGCAAGAATACTGGAGTGGGTTGCCATTGCCTTCTCCAGATATGAAAGAATATTAAAGAATATTAAATCTAAATGGACTCCTCCATCACAAAATTAGGGCTTGGGTTCAGATCAGTTATCAAGGATGAGATTCACATATCAGCATATTAGAGACCCTGAGAGACAAAGCAAAGGAAATCCATAATTTTTTTAACTCTGCCTGCATACCAGAAGTGAGGGATTTCTCATTAATCTCATTTAATCCTCATCAACGCCCTCTTCCTGCAGCTTTATACTGATATCCCCATTATGCACATGCAAATAGGGAGTATCAGAGAGGATGAGCAAGTTGTCTGAGGTCACACAGCTGCTAAGGAACAAAGTCAGCATTTGGTCTTCGGCCTAACTCTGAAGTTTGCTTCCTTTTTTTTTAAGCTACTCAGGTGTGTTACCAGACTTGGGTAGCACACATCATTTTAATCTATGAGAAATTGGATACTTCCTTTACCCACTACCTCCTAAAGGCATTATAATCCAGAATAATACACAGATACTCAGAACTAAACTGCAGTCCATGAAAACCAATTTTATTTAAACCAAAATTGAAACTATCTCATAATAAAATAACTGTACACCTGCTGAGTATAATAACTAAGACAACCACTTTATATGCGGTTTAATAACCACAAGCAGCCTGAAATACAGCTTCATTAAAGCCAGAGTTAGTTTTCCTATTGGTCTCTTGCTCTTTTATTATACATGTTATATGTCTTTTATACATATTCTCACCAATACAGATTAATTAACATGCAAATATGAGTATGGCTTCTAAGAACTTAAAACTACTTAAAGAGGCCCCAAATGGTAAAGAAAAGCTGAGATTTTAATGTGAAAAAACTACAATACTGGAAAACATTGATTAATTTTAAAAGATATTTATTTATTTGACCATGCTCGGTCTTAGCTGCGGCTCACAGGATCTTCGATCTTCATAGCAGCATGCAGGGTCCTTAGCTGTGGCATATGGGATCTATTTCCTTGACCAGGGATCAAAGCTAGGCCACCTCCTTAGGAGCATGGAGTTTTAGCCACTGGACCACCAGGGAAATTCCTAGAAAACGTATTTTGATTTAGTATTTAAAACATAATGAGTGGGGAGTTCCTTGGTGGTCCAGTGATTAAGAATCCACCTCCCAATGCAGGGGAACAAAGGTTCAATCCCTGGTCAGGGAACTAAGATCCCACGTGCAACTGAATCCAAGCTCTAGAGCCTGCATGCCACAACTAGAGAACCAAGACCTGAAATAGTGAAATAAATATGAAAATATATCTACAAAATAAGTTTTCATTTTCCTCTCTGTAAAAAGCATAAGATTACATCTTAAACTATGCATTACAAGGAAAATTATGTGAATTTTCTGGGCAGGTCAATTCATTTACATGAGCCCTTAAAAGTAGAGAACTTCCTCTAGATAGAGACAAGAGACACACTAAACGACCGACCAGGTCAGAGGGATTCTAAGTGTGAGAATAAGTGAAGGCTTTGACTGGCACTAGGATGCAGAAGGTAACAGGATGGAAGGAGCAGAAAAAGCCTAGGATGGCCCCCAGCCGACAGCCATCAAGGAAGCACAGTCCTACAACCACAAAGAACTGGATTGGATCAACAACAGAATGTGCTTGAAAGCAGAAAGGAACACAGCCCTCCCAACCTTGATTTTGTCTCTGCGAGACTTAAAGTAGAGGACCCAGCTGAGGCATGCTGTACCATGACTCCTGCTCTATGGAACTGAAAGATAATGAATGAATGTTGTAAGCCATTAAATTTCCAGTAATTTGTTACAGCAGCAATAGAAAGTGAATACAGTATACACACCTTATAATTAACCCTGCTTACTTTGGGGAGGAGTCGTTCATGGATTAGTGGCTCCTAATACATTTAAAAATCACCCTCCTCATCTTTATTTTAGGCTGTCTGGACATATGGTATATGTGCTAATTGATTTTTCAATCACTGTCATGTTTTCAGATCAAAGGATAAACTTAGCAGTCTAGAGGGACTCATTCACAAAACACACATCATTACTATAAATACTCACTTTATTTCATTCTCACAAAACTCTCTGGGAAAAACTTCCTCATTTGGCTTTTTCTAAATACCTCTCCATCCTTGTTAAGAGGCTTAAGCAATCAGATCATGATTTTGCCTCTTTAAGCATTCAAGAGACCTGATCCTGCATGATACCAACAGAATGGAAGAATAATTAACCTGAATTCCTAAATGGAACAAGTTTGGCAGATCTTTGATAGAGAAATAAGCAGTCAATTCTGGATGGTGACTCAATTTATCAGTCACATCAATCTTTAGAAAACTCTTGTACTTTATAACACTAAACAACACCAATAATAAAAACAAAGAAAAGAGTTTGCCCATTTTCCACTGATCAAAAAAATTCCTGTTTTCCTTCCCCTGCCACAAGTTCCTCTGGTATGTATGTGACAGATAATCTATTAAGATATGACTTTATATCTTGTTCCTGCTACTGCAATAGGATCTAGGAAAAATAAGGCAAATTTAGCTCCCATTCTGGTAGATAAGACAAAGTCTTGAGTTTTGCATTTAGGGAGCCCAGAAATATTATATTTAGGAATTGAAAACAGAAACTGCCAGAAACTTGTGGGGGAGGGAAACAAAACCACTATCCAGGCTTTGGAGTTTGTTACTAGCCAAAGAGATGGATGTGGCTTTTGAGTTTAGATGGTTAAAATGACCTGGAAATTAAAAGAGACTGGAGAGGTGCTACAGAGCCTGCCTCTGCCCTCCCCTATCCTCCTGATTGTCCATGATATCTGGTGGGATGGTCAGGGAGGCTGGAGCCTGAGTACAAGTGAGGCAGGGGGTAGATGCCCCCTCTCCCCAAACAAGGTTAGCATTAGGAGTTGATTCCTTATTCGCAGAAACTCCAAAAAATCAATAGCAGGGTAATCGAGAAAGGAGGCTGGGCTGTGCCCAGATAAGAGACTACGTATTTGTCATTCTCAATGTCAAGGAGCCTTTCTTGACTAGTAAATTCCTTGCAGGTAAAAAGAAGAGTGATGCTAAGTCTACCCATAGGCCTTGTTGCTGGAATCCACCCTGGCTGAGAGATTTGTGTGCACACATTTGGTGTTGGAGAAGACTCTGGAGGGTCCCCTGGACAGCAAGGAGATCAAACCAGTCAATCCTAAAGGAAATCAGTCCTGAATATTCATTGGAAGGACTGATGCTGAAACTGAAGCTCCAATACTTTGGCCGAGAACTGACTCCTTGGAAAAGACCCTGATGCTGGGAAAGATTGAGGGCAGGAGGAGAAAGGGGTGGCAGAGGATGAGATGGTTGGATAGCATCACTGACTCAATGGACATGAGTTTGAGCAAGCTCTGAGAGCTAGTGAAAGATAGGGAAGCCTGCTGTGCTGCAGTCCACAGGGTGGCAAAGAGTCAGACACAACTTCACGGCTGAACAACAACAACATAGGAGGATCCTGAGATGTACCAAATACAGATTCAGAACCAGACAAATCAAAAGGATTGGCCAAAGGAAACCCAGAAGAAATGTCCTGATAAGTGACTTAAACTACCACGAGGATGTGACTCTCTGAGTACCCCTCTATGTCTATCCACACATACTGCATTTTCTTTCTTTCTAATAAATACTTTACTCATTTCACTACTTCCTGTCTTTGTGGGAATTCTTTTCGGCAAAGCCAAAGGGCCAGAGCCTGTCACTGACAACAGCTCTAGTGACTAGGATTTGGCACTCTCACTGCTAAGGCCCGACCTCAATCTCTGGCTCAGAGGGGAAAGCCTGCTTTGAGCCGCTGTAGGCCAAGGGCACTGGAGATCACAAGGAGATTGACTGACGTGAAGAATGATGCCTACTCCCGCATCCAGTAGATGGGAGATGGGCCTCCTCCCTTGCAACAGACCACAACACACAGCAGTGACCACAATGGCCTACAGAATTGGACGTCTTTCCGCAAATTCTCTGGTGGCTTAGAGCTTAAAGCGCCAGCCTACAATGTGAGAGACCCAGGTTAGATCCCTGGGTTGGGAAGATCCCCTGGAGAAGAAAATGGTAATCCACTCCAGTATTCTTGCCTGGAAAATCCCATGGATGGAGAAGCTACAGTAGGCTACAGTCCATGGGGTCGCAAAGAGTCGGACACAACTTAGCGACTTCACTTCACTTCACTTCTGCAAATTCTCTAAGTCACAGAATCCCATGGGACCCTTGAGCCACTATCAGGGACAGAGGCCTCCAGTAATGACTGAAACTGGGTAGCCGGCTACACTAGTCAAAAGGGTTAAAACAGAGACTGAACAAGACACAGAAACATACAGCCATGTGGTGTTTTTGTACACAATTGTGGAGCAAATTCATGCAGCTATATGTTTATGTGTGGATTGGCACATGGAGAGAGTAGATTAAGTGCATCCAAGAAATTCCCTTAATCTATATATCAGTTCAGTTCAGTTCAGTCGCTCAGTTGTGTCCGACACTTTGCGCCCCATGAATCACAGCATGCCAGGCCTCCCTGTCCATCACCAACTCCCGGAGTTTACTCAAACTTATGTCCATTGAGTCAGTGATGCCATCCAGCCACCTCAACCTCTGTCGTCTCCTTCTACTCCTGCCCTCAATCCCTGTCAGCAACAGGGTCTTTTCCAATGAGTCAACTCTTCGCATGAAGTGGCCAAAGTATTGGAGTCTTAGCTTCAGCATCAGTGCTTCCAATGAACATTCAGGACTGATCTCCTTTAGGATGGACTGGCTGGATTCCCTTGTATTCCAAGGGACTCTCAAAACTCTTCTCCAACACCACAGTTTAAAAGCATCAATTCTTCAGCACTCAGCTTTCTTCACAGTCCAACTCTCATCCATACATGACCACAGGAAAAACCATAGCCTTGACTAGATGGACCTTAGTTGGCAAAGTAATGTCTCTGCTTTTGAATATGCTATCTAGCTTGGTCAAAACTTTCCTTCCAAGGAGTAAGCGTCTTTTAATTTCATGGCTGCAGTCACCGTCTGCAGTGATTTTGGAGCCTAAGAAAATAAAGTCTGACACTGTTTCCACTGTTTCCCCATCTATTTGCATGAAGTGTTGGGACCATCATGGGGCCATGATCTTCGTTTTCTGAATGTTGAGCTTTAAGCCAACTTTTTCACTCTCCTCTTTCACTTTCATCAAGAGGCTTTTTAGTTCCTCTTCACTTTCTGCCATAAGAATGGTGTCATCTGCATATCTGAGGTTATTGATATTTCTCCTGGAAATCTTGATTCCAGCTTGTGCTTCTTCCAACCCTGCGTTTCTCATGATGTACTCTGCATAGAAGTTAAATAAGCAGGGTGACAATATACAGCCTTGACGTACTCCTTTTCCTATTTGGAACCAGTCTGTTGTTCCATGTCTAGTTCTAACTGTTGCTTCCTGATCTGCATATAGGTTTCTCTAGAGGCAGGTCAGGCGGTCTGGTATTCCCATCTCTCTCAGAATTTTCCACAGTTTATTGTGATCCGCACATGCAAAGGCTTTGGCATAGTCAATAAAGCAGAAATAGATGTTTTTCTGGAACTCTCTTGCTTTTTCCATGATTCAGCAGATGTTGGCAATTTGATCTCTCGTTCCTCTGCCTTTTCTAAAACCAGCTTGAACATCTGGAAGTTCACGGTTCATGTACTGCCGAAGCCTGGCTTGGAGAATTTTGAGCATTACTTTACTAGCATGTGAGATGAGTGCAGTTGTGCGGTAGTTTGAGCATTCTTTGGCATTGCCTTTCTTTGGGATTGGAATGAAAACTGACCTTTTCCGGTCCTGTGGCCACTGCTGAGTTTTCCAAATTTGCTGGCATATTGAGTGCAGCACTTTCACAGCATCATCTTTCAGGATTTGAAATAGCTCAACTGGAATTCCATCACCTCTACTAGCTTTGTTCGTAGTGATGCTTTCTAAGGCCCACTTGACTTCACATTCCAGGATGTCTGGCTCTAGATTAGTGATCACATCATCATGATTATCTGGGTCATGAAGATCTTTTTTGTACAGTTCTTCTGTGTATTCTTGCCACCTCTTCTTAATATCTTCTGCTTTTGTTAGGTCCAGACCATTTCTGTCCTTTATTGAGCCCATCTTTGCATGAAATGTTCCCTTGGTATCTCTAATTTTCTTGAAGAGATCTCTAGTCTTTCCCATTCTGTTGTTTTCCTCTATTTCTTTGCATTGATCACTGAGGAAGGCTTTCTTATCTCTCTTTGCTATTCTTTGGAACTCTGCATTCAGATGCTTATATCTTTCCTTTTTCCTTTGCTTTTCACTTCTCTTCTTTTCACAGCTATTTGTAAGGCCTCTCCAGACAGCCATTTTGCTTTTTTGCATTTCTTTTCCATGGGGATAGCCTTGATCCCTGTCTCCTGTACAATATCACGAACCTCAGTCCATAGGTCATCAGGCACTCTATCTATCAGATCTAGTCCCTTAAATCTATTTCTCATTTCCACTGTATAATCATAAGGGATTTGATTTAGGTCATACCTGAATGGTCTAGTAGTTTTCCCTACTTTCTTCAATTTAATTCTGAATTTGGCAATAAGGAGTTCATGATCTGAGCCACAGTCAGCTCCTGGTCTTGTTTTTGCTGACTGTATAGAGCTTCTCCATCTTTGGCTGCAAAGAATATAATGAATCTGATTTCGGTGTTGACCATCTGGTGATGTCCATGTATAGAGACTTCTCTTGTGTTGTTGGAAGAGGGTGTTTGCTACGACCAGTGCGTTCTCTTAGCAAAACTCTGTTTGACTCTGTCCTGCTTCATTCCATATTCCAAGGCCAAATTTGCCTGTTACCCCAGGTGTTTCTTGACTTCCTACTTTTGCATTCCAGTCCTCTATAATGAAAAGGACATCTTTTTTGGGTGTTAGTTCTAAAAGGTCTTGTAGGTCTTCATAGAACTGTTCAACTTCAGCTTCTTCAGTGTTACTGGTTAGGGCACAGACTTGGATTACTATGATATTGAACGGTTTGCCTTGGAAATGAACAGAGATCATTCTGTTGTTTTTGAGATTGCATCCAAGTACTGCATTTCGGACTCTTTTGTTGACCATGATGGCTACTCCTTTTCTTCTAAGGAATTCCTGACCACAGTAGTAGATATAATGGTCATCTGAGTTGAATTTACCCATTCCAGTCCATTTTAGTTCGCTGATTCCTAGAATATCGACGTTCACTCTTGCCATCTCCTGTTTGACCACTTCCAATTTGCCTTGATTCATAGACCTGACATTCCAGATTCTTATGCAATATTGCTCTTTACAGGATCAGACCTTGCTTCTATCACCAGTCACATCCACAACTGGGTGTTGTTTTTGCTTTGTCTCCATCCTTCATTCTTTCTGGAGTTATTCTCCACTGATCTCCAGTAGCATTTTGGGCACCTACCGACTCGGGGAGTTCCCCTTTCAGTATCTTATCATTTTGCCTTTTCATACTGTTCATGGGGTTCTCAAGGCAATAATACTGAAGTGGTTTGCCATTCCTTTCTCCAGTGGACCACATTCTGTCAGAATCTATAAATAGCTATAGCTTAAATAGGTATAAAAGGAAGGAAACTGGAAAGGGCCATGCTCCTTTCTTCAAAAGGATTTCTTGATCATTTGTGTTTGCTGATGAGGACAGGGATTTGCCAGGCACAAGCAAGATGGCAGAGAAGCTTAGAAGAGGACGCAGGAGGAGGAAGTGCTTCCATGCCTGTGACTGAAAACACAGTCCAGTGTCCCACTGGTCTGTAATGTACATGCATTCCTTTTGGGTTGGCCAACCTAACTTGCTGCAGGCAGCCATTTAGTGTGATATCTGAGCATGTGACTTTGTGCTTTATTCCCTTGACAAAGTCCAAATCAGTGCTCAGGAACTATCACGACTCCGTAGGGCGATTTGTGCTGCAAAAGGAGGAGAAGGGCGCTAACACTAAACATCAGGGCATATTTCCACTTCTAAAATCTATGTTAATTTCAGTGATGATACACTCAGGTAAATATACTGCTTGCAATAAATCAGATGTCTACTTATTCTCTTTGCATTAACTTTCCCTCTCTCTCACACACACTACACATACAAGCTACATACATCACACAGAGACACACACACGCACCTGCAAGAAAATTTAGCCCATGAAGATACTTTATTAGTGGAAAGTCACAGCTGACTTAACTTTCAAAAGTCAAGCAATTCGAAGTTCCTTCTGCAACTTTATCTCATCTCCACCATACAAACACACAGTGAAGCATGAAACCTAAATATGCAAGCAGAATATCTTTGCACAAAAGGGACACATTCTTGCAGTGATGACTTTGTCACTCCTTGCTTTGTATCTTTAAAATGACTTCAACCAGAGTCAGCTTCTTACCCATCTCTCTTTCACCTGAGCTCCTGTCATACTCAAGACAAGCACTGGGCTTAAAAGGTATATTTCAAGCTAATAAGAGAGTCAAGGCCAACAAAGAATGGCAGGAAAGGTCTCAGGTCCTATTCCCCACAGCTAGCTTGGCCACCATCAGCCACATGCATGCATGCCCTTCATCATTTCCAATCCAGTCCTTCTGCAAACACCACTTACCCCCTTTCAGATGACTTCCTGGGATTTCTCTGGTGGTCCAGTGGCTAAGACTCCAAGCTCCCAATGCAGGGGGCCAAGGTTGGATCCCTGGTCAGGGAACTACATCCCCCAAGACACAACTAAGATCCTGTGTGCCACAACTAAAACTTGGTGCAGCCAAAAAGTAAATAAATACATTAAAAAATTATATATAAAAGAAGACAACTTCCTGACATCTTTGACAACCTCCATTTGTCACCTTCTTAGAACCTGAGATCAAAGCTCACTTCTTCCAGAAAGTCTTTTCTGATTTAATTGTTTCACCAATTCTTTCAACATGGTGGCATTCAGTTATCATGAGAATATTCTGCCCTCGCTGACATGTAGCTTTACAAGTGAGATAAAGCACAGCTAATGTTAGAGAGAAGTTGAATGATCGTAATCATAGCAAGCAGATTAGACTTAGATGAGTCATAAGAGAGTAGAATTGTAGTTCATGGTATTAAATAAAAATTTTGGCATTTAGTAAGAGCTCTATAGACCACATAGCCAGGAGACCTCTGTCACTTTAACAGGTGGAGCTCTGTAAGAGAAGAGAGAAGCCAGCATTGAACTAGGAGTCAGGAGACATGGGTCATTCAAAATCTTATGACTTGCTATTTGCCTCATGTGCTACACCATTAGAATGTAAATTATTTGCAAAAGAGCTGTGTGCGCCTCTTTTCCCTGACATATATATCCCCTATAGTGCAAAATTGCGGAAGCATCTACATATACCAGGCACTCTGTAAGTATTTGTTAATCTATATTTACATACGTAGCTAGGGCCAGAAAGATTTCTGGTGGTTTTACAAGGATATAGGCAATTTTATAAATTTACGGCCCACAGAGCTTAGAAGAACTATGGAGATGACTTAGTCCAGAATTGGTATTTTTACGGAGGGACAATCCAAGGTCACAAGGCCTTATTCAAGAGAACAGCACCAGTAAGTGACACACGTGGTACGGTACTGAGTTTCCTGAACTACTGGATCAGCAACCCTCTCAAGGCCAGCATGAAAACATTAAAGGGAAAATCTGCTCCAAATCCCAAAGAAAGGCAATGCCAAAGAATGTTTAGATTACTGCACAACTGCACTCCTCTAACAGGCTAACAAAGTAATGCTCAAAATTTTCCAACCCAGGCTTCAACAGTACATGAACTTCCAGATGTTCAAGCTGGATTTAGAAAAGGCAGAAGAACCAGAGATCAAATTGCAAACATCTGCTGGATCATGGAAAAAGCAAGAGAGGTCCAGGAAAACATCTATTTCTGCTTTATTGACAACACTGTGTGGATTACAACAAACTGGAAAATTCTTCAAGAGATGGGAATACCAGACCACCTGACATGCTTTCTGAGAAATCTGTATGCAGGTCAAGAAGCACCAGTTAGAACTGGACACGGAACAACAGACTGGTTCTGAATTGGGAAAGGAGTACCTCAAGGCTATATAGTGTCACCCTGCTTACTTAACTTATATGCAGAGTACATCAGGTGAAATGCCAGGCTGGATAAAGCACAAGCTGGAATCAAGATTGCCAGGAGAAATATCAATAACCTCGGATATGCAGATGACACCACCTTTATGGCAGAAAGGAAAGAAGAACTAAGAGTCTCTTGATGAAAGTGAAAGAGGAAAGAGAAAAACTTGGCTTAAGACTCAACATTCAGAAAACTAAGATCATGGCATCTGATCCCATCACTTCATTGCAAATAGATGGGGAAACAATAGAAACAGTGACAGATTTTATTTTAGGGGACTCCAAAATCACAGCAGATGGTGACTGCAGCCATGAAATTAAAAGACACTTGCAAGAAAAGCTATGACCTTGGAAGAAAAGCTATGACCAACCTATACAGCATATTAAAAAGCAGAGACATTACTTTGCCAGCAAAGGTCCATCTAGTCAAAGCTATGGTTTTTCCAGTAGTCATGTATGGATGAGAGAGTTGGACTATAAAAAAAAGCTGAGCACTGAAGAATTGATGCTTTTGAACTGTGGTGTTGGAGAAGATTCTTGAGAGTCCCTTGGGCTGCAAGGTGATCAAATCAGTCAATCCTAAAGGAAATCACCCTTGAATATTCATTGGAAGGACTGATGCTGAAGCTGAAACTCCAATATTTTGGCCGCCTGATGCGAAGAGCTGAGTCATTTGAAAAGACCCTGATGCTGGGAAAGATTGAAGGCAGGAGAAGAGGATGACGGAGGATGAGATGGTTGAATGGCATCACCAACTCGATGGACATGAGTTTGAGTAAGCTCTGGGAGTTGGTGATGGACAGGGAAGCCTGGCGTGCTTCAGTCCATGGGGTCGCAAAGAGTTGGACATGACTGAGCAACTGAACTGAATTGCTTCAAAACCTCAATGTTATGACATGAAAACTTTTCAACTCCTAAGGCCATTTACAGTCATAATATACTTTTGTGTGTCTACTGGCAAGATGTTTTGCTCAATGATTTTTCTATATGGACTAAATGTTTTTCATAATATTTTAAAATAAGACCTGTATTGCTTATGATTACATGTGGCTGAATATATCCAGAGATCCCCCAACAAGTGATGGCTTAAATGAGAATGACATGAATTTTTCTGTCACCAGTGCAGGAGATGTAAGAGATGTGGGTTCAATCTCTGGGTCAGGAAGATCCCTTGGAGGATGACATGGCAACCCACTCCAGTATTTTTGCCTGGAAAATCCCATGGACAGAGGAGCCTAGCAGGCTACAGTCCATGGGGTCACAAAGAGTCGGACACTATTGAAATGACTTAGCAAAGAAGTCCAGCAGTGGGGGATTCAAAGCTGCTGTGGGTTCATATCTCTTCTGCTCCATATCTTTCTCATATTACTTTTGAGTTCAAGGTTCTCCTTGAGCTCCACCCATTTCCTTTAAATTCAGCCAACAAAAAGGAGAAGGGGCAGAGAAAGGGCACATTCCTCTCTTTCAGATAACCTCGTGAAGGCCCCAAACAACAGTTCTGTCTGTATCATCTTAAATAGATCCTAGTCATGTGGCCAGACTTGGCTACAAGGGACCTTAGACCATGTTGGCTTTACTATCAGTGTACTGCTATGAGGCAAGAAGAAGGGGGGAATATGAGGAGCTATTGGTATCCTTTTCCACAGAATTTCTGCTCAATAATCCCTTTCTTATTAAATTCAAATGATACTTTAATATTATACAAACAATATTAAATCAGAAGTATTAAATAGCATGCTATTATTACAGATAAAGTAATATGAATAATGACAATTGTTTTAAACCCATTTGGTATAAAAGGAATATTTTAGTAGAATGCAATTATTATAAGCTCACATCTTTGCCTTATTGATACTAAGAGTAGCAGAATAATCCCAGGGCTATTAGATAATCCTCATAGGGCAAGAAATTAGTCACCGGATCATGACATTTGTCAAGAGAGCTCATAAGAATGGGTGATTTCTTCAAGCGTCTGCTCAGCTCTTTCCATCCACCTCACCTGCCACTTTCCTAGTTTCTTAGGCCCTGCCAGAGGACAAATCATCGTGAAGGCAACCAGGGCTCTTCGCTCTCCCTGGCTGATCCTGGTCACTAGTGTCATGATCAGTTCAGTTCAGTCGCTCAGTCGTGTCCGACTCTCTGCGACCCCATGAATTGCAGCACGCCAGGCCTCCCTGTCCATCACCAACCCCCAGAGTTCACTCAGACTCATGTCCATCGAGTCAGTGATGCCATCCAGCCATCTCATCCTCTGTCGTCCCCTTCTCCTCCTGCCCCCAATCCCTCCCAGCATCAGAGTCTTTTCCAATGAGTCAACTCTTCGCATGAGGTGGCCAAAGTACTGGAGCTTCAGCTTTAGCATCACTCCTTCCAAAGAACACCCAGGGCTGATCTCCTTCAGAATGGACTGGTTGGATCTCCTTGCAGTCCAAGGGACTCTCAGTCTTCTCCAATACCACCCTTCAAAATCATCAATTCTTCAGTGCTCAGCTTTCTTCACAGTCCAACCCTCACATCCATACATGACTACAGGAAAAACCATAGCCTTGACTAGACGGACCTTAGTTGGCAAAGTAATGTCTCTGCTTTTGAATATGCTATCTAGGTTGGTCATAACTTTTCTTCCAAGGAGTAAGCGTCTTTTAATTTCATGGCTGCAGTCACCATCTGTAGTGATTTTGGAGCCCAAAAAAACAAAGTCTGACACTGTTTCCACTGTTTCCCCATCTATTTCCCATGAAGTGATGGGACCAGAGGTCATGATCTTTATTTTCTGAATGTTGAGCTTTAAGCCAACTTTTTTGCTCTCCTTTTTCACTTTCATCAAGAGGCTTTTTAGCTCCTCTTCACTTTCTGTCATAAGGGTGGTGTCATCTGCATATCTGAGGTTATTGATATTTCTCCCGGCAATCTTGATTCCAGCTTGTGTTTCTTCCAGTCCAGTGTTTCTCATGATGTACTCTGCATATAAGTTAAATAAGCAGGGAGACAATATACAGCCTTGATGTACCCCTTTTCCTATTTGGAACCAGTCTGTTGTTCCATGTCCAGTTCTAACTGTTGCTTCCTGACCTGCATACAGATTTCTCAACAGGCAGGTTAGGTGGTCTGGTATTCCCATCTCTTTCAGAATTTTCCTCAGTTGATTGTGATCCGCACAGTCAAAGGCTTTGGCATAGTCAATAAAACAGAAATAGATGTTTTTCTGGAACTCTCTTGCTTTTTCGATGATCCAGCAGATGTTGGCAAATTTGATCTCTGGTTCCTCTGCCTTTTCTAAAACCAGCTTGAACATCAGGAAGTTCACGGTTCACGTATTGCTGAAGTCTGGCTTGGAGAATTTTGAGCATTACTTTACTAGCATGTGAAGTGCAATTGTGCGGTAGTTTGAGCATTCTTTGGCATTGCCTTTCTTTGGGATTGGAATGAAAACTGACCTTTGCCAGTCCTGTGGCCACTGCTGAGTTTTCCAAATTTGCTGGCATATTGAGTGCAGCACTTTCACAGCATCATCTTTCAGGATTTGAAACAACTCAACTGGAATTCCATCACCTCCACTAGCTTTGTTCATAGTGATGCTTTCTAAGGCCCACTTGACTTCACATTCCAAGATGTCTGGCTCTAGATTAGTGATCACATCATCAGGATTATCTGGGTCGTGAAGATCTTTTTTGTACAGTTCTTCCATGTATTCTTGCCACCTCTTCTTAATATCTTCTGCTTCTGTTAGGTCCAGACCTTTTCTGTCCTTTATCGAGCCCATCTTGGGCCGGCTCACTAAGTGCAGGCGGCGGCGGTGGTGGGCCGGCACACTCAGCGCAGCCAAGAGCTACCCCATGTCTGAAGTCAGGGACAGCGGCCCAGAGTGTCATGATCAAACAAGCACTAAAAATCAAGAGATGTTCTGGAGCAGATAAAGGTACAGTTTTGCCTCTGTCACAGGATGCCCTGTGTCTTGGTCTCTGAACCCAAATACAGAGATTAAGATTGCAGATTCTCCCTTCCTATTCTTCATGTGGAAGAGACTACTATGAGGGAGTCTGGAAAATTTGAATTACTCAAAGTTTAGGTTTTAAATCAGTGAAAAAGATTTTTCACATCAGACTTCACCAGTTCTTTTACACCCCTCCCAGACAGCTGTTCAGAATGAGAGCCTGTGAACAGAAGAATGGATAAAGAAGATGTGGTATGTATAGTCAATGGAATATTAGCCATAAACGGGAATGATATTGTATCATTTGTAGAGACATGGATTGACCAAGAGACTGTCATACAAAGTGAAGTAAGTTAAGAGAAAAACAAATATCGTATGTTAATGCATATATGCAGAATCTAGAAAAATGGTACAGATGAACCTATTTGCAGGGCAGGAATAGTGACACAAAGAATGGACAAGTGGACATGGGTCGGGGGTGAGATGAACTGGGAGACTGGATGTAAAGTATGGGCACTGCTGCTGCTGCTAAGTCGCTTCAGTCGTGTCCGACTCTGTGCAACCCCATAGACGGCAGCCCATCGGGCTCTCCCATCCCTGGGATTCTCCGGGCAAGAACACTGGAGGGGGTTGCCATTTCCTTCTCCAGTGCACGAAAGTGAAAAGTGAAAGTGAAGTCGCTCAGTTGTGTCCGACTCTTCGCGACCCCATGGACTGCAGCCTTCCAGGCTCCTCCGCCCATGGGATTTTCCAGGCGAGCGTACTGGAGTGGAGTGCCATTGCCTTCTCCAAAAGTATGTGCACTATCATGTGTAAAACAGATAGCTAGTGGGAAGCTGCTGGGTAGTGCAAGGAGCTCAGCTGAGTGCTCTGTGATGACCTAGAGGGGTCGGATGGTGTCGGGGGTGGGAGAGAGTTCCAAGAGAGAGGAGATACATGTATATATACAGCTGATTCACTTTGTTGTACAGCAGAAACTAACACAACTTTGTAAAGCAACAATAAAAAACCCAACACTGTAAACCCTGATAAAAAATAGTAAAAAATAAATAAATAAAAGAATCAGAGCCTGGCCCCTATACTTCACATAGAAAACCACCGAAAACTCTTCTGCAATACTGTCTCAACTCAAGACTAGTAGTACTATTCCAACACTGTAACCAAAGTCAAGGAAACACTCCTCTTAACAGCCTATTTCCTTCTCTCCATTGCTATCAGCTCCAGTGACCTATTGTCAACATAGAAGAAATTCTAAACCTCTTTAGTCTCCTTCATAATATGACTGACTGTGATCTTCTGGACTTCTAAAATTTCCTTTTACCCTCAAATTTACTTTAGAGCCTTCAAGTTACCTAACCTCTCTGGATCTCCCTTATCTCATTAGAAAAATCAGTGCTTTAGAAAAGACAGTCCCTAAAGCATGTCAAGGCTATGGTTTTTCCAGCAGTCATGTATGGATGTGAGAGTTGGACTGTGAAGAAAGTTGAGTGCTGAAGAATTGATGCTTTTGAACTGTGGTGTTGGAGAAGACTCTTGAGAGTCCCTTGGACTGCAAGGAGATCCAACCAGTCCATCCTAAAGGAGATTAGTACTGGGTGTTCATTGGAAGGACTGATGCTAAAGCTTAAACTCCAGTACTTTGGCCACCTCATGCGAAGAGTTGACTAATTGGAAAAGACTTTGATGCTGGCGGTGGTGGGGGGGTTGGGGGCAGGAGAAGAAGGGGACGACAGCGGATGAGATGGCTGGATGATATCACCGACTCGATGGACATGAGTCTGAGTGAACTCCGGGATTTGGTGATGGACAGGGAGGCCTGGTGTGCTGCGATTCACGGGGTCGCAAAGAGTCGGACACGACTGAGCGACTGAACTGAACTGAACTGAAAGCATGTCGCAGCTCAGACCCATCTCACAATGCTACAACATAACTACTGAATCGGAGAAGGCAATGGCACCCCACTCCAGTACTCTTGCCTGGAAAATCCCATGGACGGCGGAGTCTGGTGGGCTGCAGTCCATGGGGTCGCGAAGAGTTGGACACGACTGAGCAACTTCACTTTCACTTTTCACTTTCATGCCTTGGAGAAGGAAATGGCAACCCACTCCAGTGTTCTTGCCTGGAGAATCCCAGGGACGGGGGAGCCTGGTGGGCTGCTGTCTATGGGGTTGCACAGAGTCAGACACAACTGAGAAGACTTAGCAGCAGCAGCAGCAACTACCGAATAGCAAGGCCACATCACAGAAGTGAAGCTTTAAATTTCTCTTGCAATGTTTCATTAAGAATTACAGCCATTTAAAAATAATTTGACAATTCTTCTGGATGAATTCTTCTGAAGAAGAAATTGTTTGTATACATCATCCTGTCTTATCAAACTTTCACAGCTGCCGATGAGTGGTAATACACTGTGCCATTTGGAGAAGGTTGGTGAAATGAAAAGTGATAGAGCCTGCCAGGTAAGTACCAATTAAAATGATTTCAAATCATTTAAAATGAGCATTATGTCACAGTCACTGCTTTTTGGAAGAACTAGGACTTTGTCTTTTCTGCAAGGGGAACAGAATCATCTCACTTTCCAACTCTGCAGGAGTATCTGACAAGGACTTGTGCAGTATATATTCTACAGCACTCATTGTAATTTCAAGTTCAAAGCAGCAGGGACCGAAGTATATGCTGCAGCCCAAGAAGAGCAGCAGCATTTTTTTCCCATTTCCCTCCTTTGCCTTTGCTTCTTTTCCAGGATTTCTGTGTGCCCTACTCTGTTGCATAAAGAATAGTTCCCTATGGACGATTTCTGATGCTCACTTTCTGACGACATCTCTCTAGTTGGTGATAAACGATACAAAAGCTTTAACTTCCAACCACTCATCCATTTGCCCTTCAAATTACAATGTAAGATCTAGTATTTTCACTTTCAAGTGGTTTAGAGTTTTCACCCTTCCACTCTTCAGTCCTTCTAAATAGGGCTGGCTAAAGGAGAATTGTATTTTAAACGCAATATCATCCAAAAGTGAGTGTAGGGAAGGGTACTTCCTAAGAATCAAAGTAATCTTTGCAAAAACATTTTTTGCAACCTGGTATTTGGTTTTGTATATTCAAAATGTCAGTCAATACTTTGCATACAAGACTTTTAGCTCCAAGTTAAGATGAATGCTGGCTACCATGAAACAACCTTCTTAAACTTTGCTTGAGGGAAGGGCTTAACTTTAAATATGGCGTTCCACAGGAAAAAAAAGGGAAGTTCCTAAAAGCCTTAATTAACCTTTACCCATTTCAGCATATAATATCCTCGAGAGAAGATTGGACCCTCCTGGCTAACAGTTCTCCAAAGGACAAGGCTGTTTGGTTAACTTATACTAAGGGTGGAGACTGGGAATTTAAACTCTGCACTGCTTATGCAGCAAAAACATTTCCAAAACACTAATCAATTCCAATGAAGCCTCCATAATTGAAATTTCTCATTTAGATTTTTTAATTCACTTTAGGACAATAACATTTAAAATGCATTCGGCTTTTCATGAAGATGGCGCCAAAGGCGAAGAAGGAAGCCCCTGTCCCTCCCAAAGCTAAAGCCAAAGCAAAGGCTTTGAGGGCCAAGAAGGCAGTGTTGAAAGGGGTCCACAGCCACAAAAACAGAAGACCCGGACATCACCCACCTTCTGGCAGCCCACACTGTGGCTAATATTCAAGGTGGTCCAAATATCCGGGGAAGAATGCCCCTAGGAGAAACAAACTTGACCACTATTGCCATCATCAAATTCCCCCTCACCACCAAGTCAGCCATGAGGAAAACAGAAGACAGCAACACTGGTATTCACTGTGGATGTCAAAGCCAACAAGAGCCAAGTTAAACAGGCTGTGAAGAAGCTCTGTGACTTTGACGTGGCTAAAGTCAACACCCTAATCAGGCCTGATGGAGAGAAGGCATGTGTTCAACTGACTCCTGCCTATGACGCTTAGGATGTTGACAACAAAACTGGGATTATCTAAACTGAGTCCAGGGACTCCCCTGCTGGCCCACTGGCTAAGACTCTGCACTCCCAATGCAGGGGGCCTGGATTGGATTGCTGGTCAGGGAACTAGATCCCACATGCTGCAACTAAGAGACTGCATGGTGCAACAAAAGGTCTTACATGCCGCAACTAAGACACAGCACAGCCAAATAAATAAATAAACAAAAACTCTAAATAAAGAAAGAAACTGAGTCCAGCTGGCTGATTCTAAAACAGACTTTTTCAGTACAAAAATAAAGCATTCAAACTCTATAAATGAACTACATAAGTTTATATTTTTCTTGCACCATGAAGATTAAAGAATACAGTCTTTTATGAACAATTTAAATTTTAATTTTACTATTCATTATTTTTATAGGGAGCAAAGGGAGTTTGGTTTTAAACAATATAATCTTGATAAAGTCACCTTACTTTTCTTTCATATATAAATGTGAGATGTTTAGACCATAAAATCGCTAATAATCCCTCTGGCTGTAAGAGCTTATGAAGTGATAAAAAAGAAACTTTGGCTCAATTTGAACCTTTCCATATTTTTGCTGTGCTTATATACATTATAATAATAATGCTGTAGACTTATAGAACTTAACTTTTCTTGAGGCACTTTCAAACCCATTATCTCATCTACTCATGGAAAGATGTAGTTGGGGAGAAAAGATCTTCATATTCTTGCTCACATGTTTTTCTCTGATAACTGCTAAGCTTGGGGAATTTATCAAAGCCATAAAATCCTGACCTGGAAAGGTCACTTAATTTATACCTTTTTGCAGCCTTCAATGAAGCCAAGGATCAGAACAACACTGAGTTTTTCACACTTCATCCTGTGCCTCTTGATTAAATTAGACCCTAAGTGATTACTTTTTTCTTCCTATTTTTTTTTTAAATCTGCTAAATGATTTAAAATGGCAAACTAAACTAAAACACAATGTACATCCCTGCAAGAAGAGAAACATGACAGGCTACAAACAATGTTTTATTTCAGAGTAAGATCTCACCAAGGAAGCATAAGTGGATAATCGCTTAGAGAAATTTCAAATGTGAGATGGCTTAATTTTGGAATGGAGGATTATGAGTGGCTGATAACACAAAAATCTGGGAGGTTTCTTCCATATACGTTCCTTTTAGTTTTTCCATAATTTATTTATATACTCACTTAATAATTGTATTGAGTACTTGTTACCAGCTCTCCTCAGTGTTTGCTGTCTTTTGGGGAATATAAAGATGAATAATAAGGGGAAATAGCTAACATTTTCTGAGTATCTAGCGTGTGCTTAGCTATGCTAAGTGCTTCATGTGCAGTTTAAGCCAACCTTGAGCTGCACTGCCAGGAAATGGTAGCACCTGGGTTCTAACACTGATCTGCTTGCCTGGACTCGATGCTGTTAAGTGCCTCGCATTTTAAGAGTAAGCCGGAATTCAAGCTGTCAAGGGGATTCCCAAAATCTAGTGCATAGGGTCATCTGCTAATCATTACCATAAGCTGATAGTTGCCTCTAAATTGTTCATTTGTGTCAACTATTCCTCTCCCCCTACTCCCCCCAAAATAAAACAACACAAGCTCAGAAGTTATCTCTATGAGAGAACTTTTTTCAGTTCCTTAAATACGCATTTGTTAATTACCCAGTAATTGTTTAGTGCCTTTTTAAATGAAGTGTGAAGTCACTGAAATACTGTGAAAATTTTGGTAGAATTTATGATTTTTCCTTGGTGACTGCTTTAGAATACTGAAATTAGCAGCTACATTCTCAAGCTTTAATTAAATGAGCAGTTGGGGCATCAAAGAGGAGGGTCCTACAGTTACTACTCGATTTTTGTAAAAAAATAATACTCATATTGATAAGAATACAATGAAACAGTCACTAACGAGGAAAGTGTGAATTGGTACAACTTTCTGAAAAGCAATTTGCATTCATTCTAGAAAGATGTTCATGCCTTCTGACTTAACTCCACCTCTTAGCTAGAATCTATCCTAGGGAATGGACTTGGTACTTGGACCACAGTATATTTATATGCATGTTCACCAGCTCTTAATAGTAATACCACAATATTATATTTATACTCATGTTTACTAGCCCTTCATAGTAATACTACAACATTGAAAGCAAGTTATAAGTGCATAAGAATATGGAAATGAGTAAATAAGTTAGAATATATACATTACACACTGGGATTTACACTCATTTTATGTGATCTTTTCCAAATATTTTGAATGATACTGGAAAATATTCACCACAAAATTTTAAATGAGAAAAACAGGATCAAACGATTACATACATGAAGATCTTTTTAAAAAATAGATAATTACAGAGAGAAAGAGCAGGAAAAACTGGACCAGATATATAAGCATTAAAAAGAGCTATAATGAAACAAAACAAAAAAAATTCTCAAGGCAATCAAACAGTAATAAAAGTTATTTTTAAAAAACTAAGGGAGAGTCACTTAGGATTAAGCAATGGTTTCTTAGATATTATATCAAATCACCAGCAGCAAACAAAAAAATAAACTGAACATCATCAAAATTTTGTGCTTCAAGGGGACACCATCAGGAAAATGAAAGGACAGCTCATAGAATAGGAAGACATTGTTGCAAACCACATGTCTTCTAGGGAAATTGCATCCAGAACAAACAAAGAGCTACTACAATTCATTAATAAAAGATAAGTAACCCATTTTGAAAAATGGTCAAAAGAACTGATATTGTTGTCCAGAGAAGGCAAACAAATGCCCACTAGGCACATGAAAAGATGCTCACATACTTAGCCATCAAAGAAATGCAAACCCAAACCACAGTGAGATACCACTTCACACTTACCAGAATTGCTATAGCCAAAATCTCAGATAATAGCAAGTATTGAGGAGTATGCAGCGAAACTGGAATCCTCATACACTGCTGAGGGGAATGCAAAGTGCTGCAGCTACTTTGGAAAACAATCTAGTAGTTCTTCAAATGACTAAGTAGTAGGTTACCATTTTTGGTGGTGGTGTTTAGTCGCTCAGTTGTGTCTGACTCTTTTGTGACTCCATGAACCATAGCCCACCAGCTGTCCATGGGGTTTTCTAGGCAAGAATACTGGAGTGGGTTGGCACTGCTTCTCCAGAAGATCTTTCCAACTCAGGGCTCAAATCCAAGTCGCACTGCAGGAGGATGCTTTACCACTGAGTCACCAGAGAAGATCTAGTAAGTTACCATTTTGCTGATAAGTCGCTCAGTCGTGTCCAACTTTTTCGACCCCATGGACTGTAGCCCGCCAGGCTCCTCTGTCCATGGGATTTTTCAGGCAAGAATACTGGAGTAGGTTGCCATTCCCTTTTCTCTATGGCCCAACTATTCCACTCCTAGGCACATACTAAAGAGAAATGAAAACATATGTCCATGCAAAAATCTGTGTATGAATGTTCATAAAACATTATTCATAATAGCCAAAGTGAAAACAACCCAATTATCCATCAAACAATAAATGGATAAATAAAATGGACTATATACAATGGACTATTACTCAGCAATAAAAATAAACTAAGTACTGATCTGTGTTGCAACATGGGTGAAGCTTGAACGTAAAAGCGGTCAGTCATAAAGACCCACATACTGATTCCAGCTGTATAAGATATCCAGAACAGGCAAATTTAGAGAGATAGGATATAGACTAGTGGCAAACTAAGGTTAAGGTGGGAAGTGGATGGGGAGAAGGGTGTTGAGGGGGACAGCTGCTAGGCAGGGGCTTTCTTCTGGAGATAATGAAAAAGTTCTAAGATTGTGATGATGGCTGCACAATTCTGTGAATATACTAAAAGCCACTGAATTGTGCATTTTAAATGAGTGAATAGCATTGTAAGTGAACTATATCCCAATAAGGCTGGTGTTTTTTTTGTTTTAAACCGGAAAAAAGAATAATTATTCTTATTATTTCATTCACCAACCTTACACCAAGCTCCTACTGTGGCTTGTGTTAAGCACAGCGGAAGACACACAAACAAAGAGAACCCCTTGTTTTCAAGGGGTTGAACTAACACTAATATATGCCATTAGTAACAGTCACCATGTGTGTTATTCACTCAAGTCGTGTCTGACTCTTTGTGATACCATAGATTGTAGCTCACCAGGCTCCTCTGTCCACAGAATTCTCTAGGTGAGAATACTGGATTGGGTTGCCATTTCCTTCTCCAGGGGGTCTTCCAGACCCAGAGATCAAACCTGTGTTTTCTGTGACTCCTGCATTGCAAGTGGATTCTTTACCGTCTGAGCCACTAGGGAAGGCTGAAATCTCCACGGAACTTGAAACTTCAGTTGCCAGTAGTTAAACCCTGCATCTTTATTGCCTTTTCTCATGGTCCATTTAAGTTTCAGTTCCTGCTCACTGATATGGCTTTGAGTTCTTCTTCATTTCTGACAGCTGAGGGGTTCCATTTCTGGATTTTGAACCTGGCCCAGGTATTTCAGTTCAGTTCAGTCATTTCAGTCGCTCAGTCGTGTCCGACTCTTTGTGACCCCATGAATCGCAGCACACCAGGCCTCCCTGTCCATCACCAACTCCCAGAGTTCACTCAGACTCATGTCCATCGAGTCAGTGATGCCATCCAGCCATCTCATCCTCTGTCGTCCCCTTCTCCTCCTGCCCTCAATCCCTCCCAGCATCAGAGTCTTTTCCAATGAGTCAACTCTTCACATGAGGTGGCCAAAGTACTGGAGCTTCAGCTTTAGCATCATTCCTTCCAAAGAACACCCAGGGCTGATCTCCTTTGGGATGGACTGGTTGGATCTCCTTGCAGTCCAAGGGACTCTCAAGAGTCTTCTCCAACACCACAGTTCAAAACCATCAATTCTTCAGCGCTCAGCTTTCTTCACAGTCCAACCCTCACATCCATACATGACCACTGGAAAAACCATAGCCTTGACTATGGTTTTTACATTTTCCTAATTTTCTGACATGCCTGGGTATTGAACTGAAAGGCAATGAAGCTCTTTCACATCAACTTACACATATTCATCTGATACCTCCAAATACAAATATGATTGCATATTGAATGGGCACTTAAGGACCATGTCAATCTCTTTATCTGGCTATTTATAAAACTACACATCCAGACAAGATCCTAGCTCCCTGATTTCACCTGCAATCATATCCCTAATCCATTCTCCTACCTCATGCTCCAGCAATAGCCACCCAGGCTCCATTTCCCAACATTCCATGTAACAGCACATCTTTAAAAAACTTCACTTAGAGATGGTTTTTACATCTAATTTCTATCTCTTTTTTAAAAGCTTGTTATTTTATATTGGAGTGCAGTTGATTAACAGTGTTATGTTAGTTTCAGGTGTACAACAAAGTGATTCATATATATGTTCAGTTATACATATACATGTATCTATTCTTCTTCAAAAGGTACTGGTGGCTCAGATGGTAAAGAGTCTGCCTTCAATTCAGGAGACCTGGGTTCGATCCCTGGGTCAGGAAGAGCCCCTGGAGAAGGAAATGGCAACCCACTCCAGTATTCTTGCCTGGAAAACCCCATGGACAGAGGAGCCTGGCAGGCTATAGTCCATGGGGAAGTAGAGAGTCAGACACTACTGAGCAACTAAGATGACAATTCTTCAAAGTCTTTTCCCAGTTAGGTTGTTACAGACTATTGAGCAGAGTTCTCTTTGATATACAGCAGGTTCTTGTTGGTTACCCATTTTAAGTATAGCAGTGTGTACATGTCAATCCCAAACTCTCAAAATATCCCTCCCCACTGCCCTTCTCTACTTGTAAGCATATGTTTGATTCTCTAAGTCTGTTGAGTCTGTTTCTGTTTTGTAAATAAGTTCATTTGTATCATTTTTAAAAACCATTTTGCATATAAGCAATGTCATACAATATTTGTCTTTGTCTGACTTCACTCAGTATGGTGAATCTCTAGGTTCATGCATGTTGCTGTAAACAGCATTATTTCATTCTTTTTAATAGCTGAGTAATATTCCATTATATATACATAATCATGATATGTTGTGTCCTTTATTCAGGCTATGAATTCTTCAAAATCTCTGCATTTTCCATTTCAGAAAATGCCAAATGGGGTTTGAAAACATAGCTGATGTATTATCCATGTCCATTCAAAAGACCAAAAGGGGAGTATGCAGACAGAAGCAGCTGACCCAGTACACGTAATCTGTTGAATTTCATACTGATCAAGCTGGCCAGTGTAGAAAGTCCCTCTGAGTTCATTAAGAGTGCTCTCTGCTCTCAGAGAACATTTGCTCTGCCCTCTTTAGAAAGGGTAGCCTGCTGAGGCGACAGCAGTTATATTTTGTGTGCTTCATTAGAGCAAGGAAATATAGTTCACTGTGCTTCAACAAATTCTAGCTGCTAATGGGCTGAGATATTATGAATGTTGAGTCAGAATTGCTGGGACATCAGAGAGCTGAAGGGGAAAAAAAAAACTTAAAGAACCAAAGAAATTGCATTTGTAAGCTTCATTTATATACCACATAGCAAGTGAATCAATAACTTGAAAATGTACAGTGAAGGCCAAAAAGGAGTTGATTGCAATCTTCAAAGAGTCGGCAAAAAGAAAAAGTAGCAGTGCAAATTAAACTCATTCAAAAGAGTAGACGGTTGGTTCAAACCTAAGAAGATTCAACTAGGTTAGCAAAAAATCATTATTCCTAGAAGAGATGACAGAGGAGAGTAATAGAATATGAAATGTGAATACCATGAAAACTCCACCCAGATGTTGGTTTTGAGAATTTTTTTCTCATAGAATAATTCATGAGAATGTAAAATGGTATCCTTAGGAAGGCTCATGAATATAAAATTAGAAGGTCATCATCAGGGTAAATAGAGTTTTACTGATTAGGGTAGGATCTGAAGAAGTAAAAAATGACCATCTGATCTTCCAGTTTATGCTATTATTCAAAAGTACAGCCAATGTAAAAAAATCATTCACATTTTATCATTCACTTCTTGTTTATTTTTCAACTTGGACTTTTTAATCCACTTCTTAAAAATATTTAATTGGAAGATAATTACTTTACAATATTGTTGTGGTTTTTGCCATACATCAGCATGAATAGGCCACAGGGATACATGTGTTCCCTCCCTCCAACCCCCTCCCTCCAGGTTGTCACAGAGCACCAGCTTTGGGTTCCCTGTGTCATACATCAAAGTCCCACTGGCTATCTATTTTATATATGGTAATATATATGTTTCAATGCTATTCTCTCAAATCATCCCACCCGCTCCTCCTACGCGTCCAAAATGTTCTTTATGTCTATGTCTCCTTTGCTGCCTTGCATGTAGGATCATCAGTACCATCTTTCTAGATTCCATATATAGGTGATGTTTGTCTTTCTCTTTCTGATTTAATTTCACTCTGTATAATAGGCTCTAGGTTCATCCACCTCACTAGAACTGACTCAGATGTGTTCCTTTTATAGCTGAGTAATATTCTATTGTGCATATGTACCACAACTTCTTTATCCATTCATCTGTTGATGGATATATATAGGTTGCTGCCATGTCCTAGCTATTGTAAATAGTGCTGCAATGAACATTGGGGTGCATGTGTCTTTTTCAATTCTGGTTTCCTCAGGGTATATGCCCAGTGGTGGGTCTGCTTGGTCATATGATAGTTTATTCCTGGTTTTTGAAGGAATCTCCATGTTGTTCTCCATAGTGGTTGAATCAGTTTGTTTTCCTACAAACAGTGTAAGTGGGTTCCCTTTCCTCCACACCCTGTCCAGCAATTATTGTTTGCAGACTTTTTGATGATGGCAATTCTGACTGGTGTGAGGTGATATCAAATCATTGTGGTTTTGATTTGCATTTCTCTAATAATAAGCAGTGTCGAGTATCTTTTCACGTGTTACAGTCATCTGTATGTCTTCTTCAGAAAAATGTTTAGGTATTTTGCCCACTTTTTGATTGGGTTGTTTGTTTTTCTAGTATTGAGCTGCACTTTTAATTTGCATTTAGATATTCATACTTTTTTACTTGTGGAAATACCGTCACATGGCTCATCAATGACAACAATCTTTTCAGCACCTCTTTCCCATTCTACACTTCTTCACTCTTCCTTCATACACACACACACATGCATATATACACCTCTCAATCAACTGTCAGACATCTTTAGGGTGAATCTAATGGGAATTCCCAAGATGAGAATTCCATCTGATCAGATGACCACAGATGATAACTTAAAGAATTTGCCTTACAGCATCTCTTCCAGAGTCCTGGTCTTGAATTCAAATTAGTTTTCATTCAACACATGAGGATGGGCTTAGTTGACTCGAGGACTAATAGGAAATGATTATGTCTCAGACTACATACCTTCATTCTGCCAGCTCTCTCATCAGTCCACACCACCAGTGCATGGGACGTGGGCAAGGGTATGTATATATCTCTAACGCCACACTGATAAAGTAACTCAGGGCAAATCAGACTGATAAAAGTACCACGTACAAGATTCATGTTCATATAGCCCATGCAGATAATCTCTGTTTTAAAAAATGGAAAAAAAAAATTTGCCCAGGAGGAGTCCAACATTTATTCATATGTTTCAAAAAATCTGGTTGTGTCTCATGATAACTAATACAAAGCATCTTGTGTGAGTGGCTCCTCTGGCTTGCACTCACACAAAGAGAAGGAATTCAGAACATTCAAAGGAACCTCTCATCCAACTCTGGAGCATGATCACCTCTACAGGAAGCAAGCCACTGACCACAGGCTCAGAAAGAAAGATGTACTCAGCACCCTGCAGGACTCTGTAGCTTATCTTCAGCCTATAATTACAATCTTCCCTGAACTATCCCAGCAACTCATTTAAACCACATCTGAACAGTTTCACTTCACTTATCCTCCTGCGAAAGGTGAAGTGCCAACAGTGAAGAAAAAAAGGAGTGTTATACTTAAAACACAATCCAATAACAAAATTGCATATATATATGCCCACAGCTATATTCTTACCTATGTGTCTATAATTTTGTTGATATTTAATCTATATGTCTACAGAGTTACACACAATGATTTTACGCATGTAAAACATTTTTCTCTTTATGGCTACATTTTTGTTCATATTTATATCAATATTTCATGAAGTTAATACACACACATATAAGGATTTTAATTTTGTATTAATATAAACTCATATATATTAGTATGAAACTGCATCAATTTCTTGGCCATTGTGTGTGTGTGTTGTATGTGTGTAGAAAGCCACAAAGCAAAATCATGGCATTCTCATGGTAGTTTTATCGAGATGCAATTATAGATGTATTTCTTTATTAAAGCAGTGGGGTATATCTGTACATACAAAACTAATTTAGTAGATACCTGGTGTGAAATGAGAATGCAATCTTTCATGGATTTAAAATTGAAGAAAGGTGGATAGCCACATATACATCAATGAAGTTAGAACACAACTCTCCACATACATAAAAATAAACTCAAAATGGCTTAAAGACTTAAAATAAAGTATGACACCATAAAACTCCTAAAAGAGATCATAATCAAAACACTCTATGACAAAAATCATACCAGTTTTCTTAGGTCGGTCTCCCAAGATAATAGAAATGAAAACAAAAATAAACAAATGTGACCTAATCAAACCTATCGGCTTTTGTATACCAAAGGAAACCATAAATAAAACAAACAAAACCTATAGAATGGGAGAAAATATTTGCAAACAATGTAACTGACAAGGGCTTAACATCCCAAATACACAAACAGCTCATAAAACTCAAGAACAAAAAATAAGCAACCCTATCAAAAAATGGGCAGAAGACGTAAAAAAGTATTTCTCCACAGAAGAGATATAAATGGCCAAAGATGCCCAACATCACTAATTATTAGGGAAATGCAAATCAAAACTACAGTGAGGTACTATCTCACACTGGTCCGAATGGCCATCATTAAGAAATCTACAATTAGCAAAGGTTGGAAAGGGCGTGGAGAAGGGGAACTCACCTACACTGCTGGTGGGGATGTAAGTCGATGCAGTCACTATGGAAAACGTAGAGAAGTTCCTCAAAAACTAAAACCAGAGTTGCCATATGATCCAGCAATCCTACTCCCGGGTATATATCTAGGAAAAAAGTATAACTCAAAAGGATACATGCACCCCAATGTTCACAGCAGCACTATTCACCATCGCCAAGACATTGAAAGAACCTAAACGTCCATCAGCAGATGAACGGATAAAGAAAATGTGGTACAGTACACATAAACAATGGAATACTACTCAGCCATATAAAGAATGACATAATGCCATTTGAAGCAAGAGGGCAACTAGCAATTATCTAGTGATGCAACTAGTGATTATCATACTAAGTGAAGTAAATCAGAAAGAGAAAGGCAAATACCCATATGGTATCACTTATATGTAGAATCTAATAAAGGACACAGATGAGCCTATCTTTGAAACACAAACAGAATCAAGGACACAGAGAACGCACTGGTGGTTGCCAAGCGGGGTGGGGGGGTATTGGGGAGGGATGGAGTGGGAGGTTGGGGTTCGCAGATGTGATCTTTTATGTATAAAATGGATACAAAATAAGGCCCTACCGTATAGCACTGCTAAACAATGCTCAAACTACCGCACGATTGCACTCATCTCACACGCTAGTAAAGTAATGCTCAAAATTCTCCAAGCCAGGCTTCAACAATACGTGAACTGTGAACTTCCAGATGTTCAAGCTGGACTTAGAAAAGGCAAAGGAACGAGAGATCAAATTGCCAACATCTGCTGGATCATCGAAAAAGCAGGAAAGTTCCAGAAAAACATCTACTTCTGCTTTATTGACTATGCCAGAGCCTTTAACTGTGTGCATCACAACAAACTGTGGAAAATTATGAAAGAGATGGGAATACCAGACCACCTGACCCGCCTCTTGAGAAATCTGTATGCAGGTCAGGAAGCAACAGTTAGAACTGACATAGAAGAGCAGACTGGTTCCAAATAGGAAAAGGGGTACATCAAAGCTGTACATTGTTACCCTGCTTATTTAACTTACATGCAGAGTCCATCATGAGAAATGCGGGGCTGGATGAAGCACAGGCTGGAATCAAGATTGCTGGGAGAAATATCAATAACCTCAGATATACAGATGACACCACCCTTATGACAGAAAGTGAAGAAGAACTAAAGAGCATCTTGATGAAAGTGAAAGAGGAGAGTGAAAAAGTTGGCTTAAAGCTCAACATTCAGAAAACTAAAATCATGGCATCCGGTCCCATCACTTCATGGCAAATAGATGGGAAACAGTGGAAACAGTGGCTGACTTTATTTTGGGGGGCTCCAAAATCACTGCAGATGATGACTGCAGCCATGAAATTAAGACACTTGCTCCTTGGAAGGAAAGTTATGACCAACCTAGACAGCATATTAAAAAGCAGAGACATTACTCTGTCAACAAAGTTCCATCTAGTCAAGGCTATGGTTTTACCAGTAGTCATGTATGGATGTGAGAGTTGGACTGTGAAGAAAGTTGAGTGCTGAAGAATTGATGCTTTTGAACTGTGGTGTTGGAGAAGACTCTTGAGAGTCCCTTGGACTGCAAGGAGATCCAACCAGTCCATCTTAAAGGAGATCAGTCCTGGGTGTTCAGTGGAAGGACTAATGTTGAAGCTGAAACTCCAATAATTGGCCACCTGTTGCAAAGAGCTGACTCATTTGAAAAGACCCTGATGCTGAGAAAGATTGAGGGCAGGAGGAGAAGGGGATGACAGAGGATGAGATAATTGGATGGCATCACCGACTCAATGGACATGAGTTTGGGTAAACTCTGGGAGTTGGTGATGGACAGGGAGGCCTGGTGTGCTTCAGTCCATGGGGTCGCAAAGAGTCGGACATGACTGAGCGACTTAAATGAACTGCACTGAACTGTATAGCACTGAGAACCATATTCAGTACTTTATGATAAACATCAATAGGAAAGGAATATTTAAAAAAGAGAATATATATATATATAAAACTCAATCACTTTGCTGTATAACAGAAATTAACATGACATTATAAAACAACTATATTTCAATAAAAAAATTTAATAAAATTGAAGAAAGGAAAATCATAAATTTGGACAGGTATCATGGGTCAGGTTCCCCACGAAACAGATTATGAGATCAAAATGTGTCTTCATGATGTTATTAAAAGGTACCCTTAGGGAGCACTGTTCTTGGGTGTGTGGGAGCAGGATGGGGAGAGGGAGGAATTGCACTACTCCTCAGGATCCAAAGGAGCCTCAGTTAACTCCAGGGGAAGTTCTGGAGCCTGGTGGTCTTTCAGAGACATCCCAGAGTGAGGCAGGAAACTGGGTCTTTACACCCCTGCCTTGATCAGCCATAGGATGTTGGCTGCCCCTGTTGAAGGAGTAAAAACCTTGACAAGGGAAGACAATGCCTGGGGATGAACTCAACTATGAGCCCTCAGCAATGACACTGTCAGCAGCTGGGGAAATGGTAGGGGGCCTGGGTGGTGCAGCCAGCATCATTGCAAAATTCTTGTGAGTCCATAAGTTTTTTTTTTTTTTTTGGCCACACCATGAGGCTTGTGGGATCTTAGTTTCCCAACTAGGAATTGAACCCCAGGCCACTGCAGTGAAAGCACCAAGTTCTAATCACTAGACCACCAGGGAATTCCTCATTCATAATTTTTTTTTTAATGAGAGCTATTAGAATCCACCTGCCAATGCAGGAGACACAGGTTCAATCCCTGGGTCACGAAGAACACCTGGAGAAGGAAATGGCAACCCACTCCAGTATTCTTGTCAGGAAAAATCCCATGGATAGAGGGGCCTGGCAGGCTACAGTCCATGGGGTTGCAAAGAGTCAGACACAACTTAGCAACTAAACAGCAACAACAAATTATCTGTTACTCCAAATTAGGAGTCCCCTGCTCTATCAGAGATTCCTTCTGAACTTGATGCTTTTTTCTCCTGATATTCTGCCTTTTTAGATCACTGAGTCAACTGTAGTGCAGGTTCTTCATGTGGAAAAACACCTTTAATCACCTTGTACAGAAATCTGACGGACAAAATGCTTGCCCACTGGAAAGGGCTCCAGTTCCTTTATCTGCCCAATAAGGATGGTAATAATAGTAACAACCTCATGGGGTATAGAGAATAAATTAAATTATCCATGCACAGGTCTTAGAAGAGTACTGTCACACCATTAGCTATAATGAGCATTATTATTTTTGGAAAACTCTATGAACTCAATATCTCTCTGTGGTTATAAGGACATACTCAGAACTGCTTCATAAACCTGTTCAAGGAGTCAATGCCAGAAACGTCTTTTCGGGTAGCAGACTTCACCCTACCTTTGGCTGACTTCCACATGAGTGATAAGAAAACAATTTAAGTTTTTCCTCTGTTCTTGGTTTTATTGTCAGGAGATGGAGCTTCAAAAGACAACTGATAATAGTAGAAAGAATAGTGTTAGGTCAACTATTCTAAAATCAAAAACCCATCATCCATGTCAGAGGTCCTCCAACCTTTAATTGTTCAGACGCACTAACTCTATGGAACAGGTTAAGTCAAATCAGACACCTGGGGGTAGAGCTGCAGAGAGTTCATCTAGGAGGTTACCCGGGAGCCACACCATTTAAAAGGAAGAGACACTGTACACTGTAGCTGCTTTACTGAAATTTTCATATGGCCAATGTTATGTTACTGAAACAATATTTCTTGGCTAAAATGGTATTGTAGGCAGAAACCATTGGGGCCTCAATCACTCATTCATCCATGTGTTGAACAGTGCTGAGCAGTTTTCTGCAGGGATTACCTGGCCAAATTCCCTGCTTGTGCAGGGAGACAATCACCCACTAACTGACTGTCTTCAGCTTTCATGAGAGATCTCTCACCTTACCCACATCTTGCTGCTGCTAAGTTGCTTCAGTCGTGTCCAACTCTGTGTGACCCCATAGATGACAGCCCACCAGGCTCCCCCATCCCTGGGATTCTCTAAGCAAGAATATTGGAGTGGGTTGCCATTTCCTTCTCCAATGCATGAAAGTGAAAAGTCAAAGTGAAGTCACTCAGTCGTGTCCGACTCTTCACGACCCCATGGACTGCAGCCTATCAAATGTATTTATTCCTCAGTGTATTTGATGTGGTTCTTAAAACCACATAAATTACAATAGGATTAGGTATCAATGAAGGGGATGGGGGTACAGGAGTGAACATGGATGACAAAATTAGAAAACTTGGTTTAACAGAGTGACACACATACCACCTGGTCCCATGTTCTTGCTGGAGGTGGACCTCAGATGGATGGTACCCACCTTGTCTGTGGCCAAGGCACTCGTCCAGGGTGTCTAAGCTCCCTAAGGTTATACAGCTAATGAGCTCCTCACCTGAGCAGCTCCCCTGAGTCTTGTCTGCAAAATTTCTTCCTTGGAGTCTCATAAAAAGGATACTGTGACAAGGGAGATAATAATAGTACCTATAATAGATAATAACCTATAACCGGAAGATAATAGTAGTACCTATACCAGCTATTGCTGTGCAGAGTAAATCAGATCATCTCAGGTATCCAGGTAAAGCACTTTGAACAACACACCTCCACAGCAGGTGCTCAGTTTACATTTTTGCCATTATTCTTCTTATTAAAATTGTCCATAGCCCCTACAAAGCTCAAGAAATGCTGCTCTGGATACTCTCAGTTAAACCCTGAGATGGAGAGAGACCATTAGAAAGTTTGACTTGGACCATGGTTTTTAGACTTGGATTTTTAAAAATTAGTCCCTAGTGTTGTACAACTGGCCTCACCGAGGGATGACATAAGAGGCCAACCACATATTCATCTACTGGCCCTGCCCCTTGTCACAGTATCCTTTACATAGGCTCCAAGGAAGAAATTTTGCAGACAAGACTCCGGAGAGGAGCTCATTAGCTGTGTAACATTAGGGAGCCCAGACACCCTGGATGAGTGCCTTGGCCACAGACAAGGTGGGTACCGTCTGTCTGAGGCCTACCTCCAGCAAGGACATGGGACCAGGTGGTATCCGTGTCACTGTGTTAAACCTAGTTTTCTAATTTTGTCATCCGTGTTCACTCCTATACCCCCATTCCCTTCATTGATACTTAATCCTATTGTAATTTATGTGGCTTTAAGAACCACATCAAATCCACTGAGGAATAAATACATTCGAGGGATTCCTGGGTGGCCCAGTGGTAAAGAATTCGCCTGCCAATATAAGAGATGCAAGAGACATGAGTTGGATCCCTGAGTTGGGAAGATCTTCTGGAGCAGGAAACGGAACCTGCTCCAGTATTCTCGCCTAGTAAATACCGTGGACCGAGGAGCCTGGCAGGCTTACAGTCCATGGGGTCGCAAAGCATCAGACATGATCGAGCACAGCACAGCACGTACCTAAGCAGAGGAACAAATTCACGTAGAATGAATGAGTGCCTTGTTACACCATTTGGTCTGTTTTATGGGTGTTGTCCATCCTGTTTAAATGAATTTTGATCTTCCACTCTTGTGAAAATGTAAGAGGCTGGGAAGGAAGGGGGTGAAAAACAACCAAGGGATTTCTAAGACACCCAATGGTGACAGTTTTCAAAGAAAACAAAATTGCTCTCAGAAAAATATTATACAGGCAAAGAAAAAGAAATCACTTGAAAATCAATCCTGTTTCCATCTTAGGAAGGCATTTCTCATAGGGCTAATACATTCTTAATTCTTAGTCTAACAGAACTCTACACTGTTTTCTGCTGCTCTGAATATGAATCCTTTTTTAAAAAATATATTTTAAGCCTGACATTCCAAAGAGAGTGGTCCTTGGGCTTTTTCATTCCAGTGTAGCATGGAAGCTGCTAGGTTTCCTTTAACAGAACATTTCAATTTCATACAGAAGCCCAGTGAGTACAAGAGCGAGTCTTAAGACCAATAAAAATTCTGGAGAAAGTTTCTTGAATTCCCTCAGAAAACCAGAAATTAATTAGTGGATCCTAATTCTTTAGAAGAATTATGCTAAGGGCAGCTTTATTATCTCTTGCTTAACAATCCTATGGTAGCAGAAACATTTTGCCTTCTTCATACTTTCTACACAGCCTGCTATGCAATGTCCAAACATCTGAGGAAAATGGGAAGAAACAGGCTGAAAAACAGTAAAATACACAGCAATTAAAACAGCAATAACTCACATCTGTGTTGAACTTCACAGTTTGTGAAGTGCTTTCATAAACATATCTTACATGATCTTAATAAAAACTCTGTTGACAAAGTCTAAACTTTCCTTTGCTGCTTTACAAGGCTATTAGAAGTCAAATTGTTTCCTGCAAAATTCTTATGTTTAAATCCTAACCCCCAGGACCTCAGAATGTGACCTTATTTGGAAGGAAAGTCTTTACAGAGGGACTGTAGTTACAATGAGGTCCTCAGGGTGGGGTCTAAGTCAGTATGACTGGTATTCTTACAAAAGAAGAAATCTGGACACAGACATGTACACAAGGAGAAGGCAGAGATGAAGATGAAGGCAGAGACCATGGTGACGCTCCTACAAGCCAAGGAACTCCAAAGACTGCCAGCAGATGGCCAGAAGCCTGGCAGGAGGCAGGGGGCAGACTCGCCCTCAGAGTCCTCAGAAGGAACCGGCCCTGCTGACACGTTAATCTTGGACTTCAAGCCTCCAGAACTGTGAAACAATAGATTTCTACTGTTTAAGTTGCTCCATGTGTGTACTTTGTTAGGGCAGCCCGAGCAAACTGATACACAGGCTCCTCAGTCTGACCCTCTTTTCTCTCTGGCATCTCCTCCCATCCCTCCTTCCAAGGATTCTACACTTTACCCTGAGCATCCTAGTCAGGACCCTTTGTGCAGAGAAGCTGCCAGCTATGGTTATGATTTTTTCATAATTATTTTTATGTACTTATTTATTTGGCTGTGCCCTGTCTTTAGTTGCAGCATGAGAACTCTTAGGGTTTCCCTTGTAGCTCAGCTGGTAAAGAATCCGCCAGCAATGCAGGAAACACAGGTTTGACTCCTGGGTTGGGAAGATCCCCTGGAGAAGGGATAGATTACCTACTCCAGAATTCTTGGGTTTCCCCAGTGGCTCAGATGGTAAAGATTCCACCTGCAGTGTGGGAGACCTGGATTCAATCCCTGAGTTGGGAAGATCCCCTGGAGAAGGGCACGGCAACCCACTCCAGTATTCTTGCCTGGAGAATCCCCATGGACAGAGGGGCCTGGCAGGTTACAGTCCATAGGGTCACAAAATGTTGGACACTACTGAGTGACTAAGCACAGTACATATGTGAACTCTTAGTTGCAGCATGTGGGGTCTAGTTACCTGACCAGGGATTGAACCTGCATTGGGAGTGCAGAGTCTTAGCCACTGACCACTAAGGAAGTCCTTGTTACAATATTAATTGATAGAAGCAGAAAACTTGCCTGGCAGGGCTCACTACACATTTCAAAATATGTGGGAAGACGTAATCTACCCTTTCTAATTTCATGAGATATTAATAGACACCAAACTTTGGGAGCCTACACTCATTCCATTATTAAGTTTTCAGCTTGGTTCATAGCAGGGAAAAAAAAAAAAAAGCTAAACTCAAGTTCTTGCCTATGTCTTTAACTCTAACAATCTGGCGTATTTTTTAAAACACTCTAGAGTGTACGGAGTATTCAGAGGATCAGTCACTCCAGCCTGTGGATGGAGTTGGTGGAGAACATGGAGCTCCTAGGAACATCCTCTGCCAGACATTCTGTGGCACTGCTTCCATCTGGGAGCAGGGTGTTTGTCCTCCTCTTGAGTCTGGATGGGCACTGTGACCACCTGACCTACAGAATCCAAAATGCAGGTTTCCCAGCCAGACCTTAAGACACTGGCAACATCTACTTGCCCAGCATTTTGTTCCCACATCGGATGGATTGTCTTAGATGTCACACTCCAGAGACCACTGTTCTCAATAAAGAAAGAGGCAAAGCAAGGAATAAAGAAATTCCTCTCGTGAGCATGCAGTTTAACCTATGGCTGAAGAACTGGATTCACAAGCTCTCAAAATGTGGGCAGTGACCCTGAAGGTCTTTTAATATATCACTCCTCCCAGTTTACACCTCCTGCTGTGGTTCAAGAGAACAGGATGGGAGCAGAAAATATAGACGCTGTTCCTCTGCTAAGATGAACCACCACCTCTGCCCTCACTTGGAATAACAGAATCATGTGTTTTAGAGTCAGACATACTAACTGGGGCCTTGAGCAAGTTGCTTAATCTCTCAGAAATTCGATTCCCTTCTTTCTGTGAAAGTGAAAGTCACTCAATCGTGTCCGACTCTGCGACCCTATGGACTGCAGTCCTCCAGGCTCCTCTCTCCGTGGAATTCTCCAGGCAAGAATACTGGAGTGGGTAGCCGCTCCCTTCTTCAGTGGATCTTCCCAACCTAGGGATCAAATCCAGGTCTCCCATATTGCAGGCAGATTCTTTACCATCTGAGCCACCAGGGAAGCCTCCTTCTTTCTGAACTAAAGAAAAAAAATATTTTCAGGATGGCTATGAGCATTAAAGGGATTGTTGTTGTTTAGCTGTTATATCATGTTCAACTCTTTGCAACCCCATGAACTGCAGCCCGCCAGGCTCCTCTGTCCATGGGTTTTTCCAGTCAAGAATACTGGGGTGGGTAGCCATTTCCTTCTCCAGGGGATCTTTCTGACCCAGGGATTGAACCCGCATCTCCTTCTCTGCAGGCAGGTTCTTTACCACTGAGCCACCTGGGAAGTCCAGTAAAGGGATAATGAGTTTATATAAAGGGCCTGGTGGTACCAGGCAAATGAGTGCTCAATGAAGACACACCTAGCATCATCCAGGGGGCCAGAGGTCCCCTCGCACAAGCCCTCAGGCCTGAGAATACCCTTATGTTTTATGACATAAGAATACCCTTATATTATGGGGAAGGAGGACATGGCTGGAATATTCCAGACACACATAATAGCATGTCCAGTATTTGTATTAAAATATACTTACATTTTATACATTTGACAATGTTCTTAAGTCATTGCACCAAAAGTACTCTGCTTCTCTGAAGGGCTCCTGTATAAGACACTCCTGGGTGCAGCTGATTTGTAATCTCATGGGTATTTTGCTGAAAGCAGGGAGTCTGGAGCCATTGAGCCCTCCAGGATATCACAGGGCCGTGGGAGACAAACATAGCAGCCTCCGAGAAAGGGGATGCAGGGATTATTGTCTCTACTGTGCAGAAGGGGAACCTGAGGGTCAGAGAAGTCACATGACTTAGACAAGCTCACACAACGAGTAAGAGGCAGGCCTAACAGAATGCACATGTCCTGGTTTTCCTGGTGGGCCCTCTTCCCTAACACACAAGGTGCCTCCTGGGAACCTAAGCTAAAATCTTTGCACAGCATTTAACAAGATGGTGGTTACTTCCTTTGGGAAATATCTAGAGAAGCACCAGGGGTAGAAGCTGAGACGTCTAACAGGATTAGTGGGAGGAAGGGTTGTATTTTCAGTAAAGGCTTGAGAGGGGTCAGGGGAGAGTGATGTCCAGCCAGGGAAGCATCAGAGAGGGCTTACTTCTTGAGGGGCCCCTCCCCACAGCCCCAGAATTGTCAACAGAGGTTACTAAAATTCGGAAATGTTAACAGTGTGGCTCTTCTTGTGAAAACTGACTACAGAAGAGGTTGTGTTTGGTGGCCAACTTGGGCCGTGTGAAGCAAATGACCTGCACAGAACCAGGGGCACTGAGACCAAGGTCTCCTGGGGAAGAAAGCCCAGGGCTCCCTGGCCCTCCCACAAAGGACTCTGTGGTGTCACTCGCTGGGAAACTGGTCAGGCCAGGAGTAAGCAGCGCTTCACAGAGTAGGAGACTCTCCTGACATTTGTGTTTCAAGAAGTAAAACTACTTGATTGACCAGCGACCTCTGACAATCAGGTGAAAGAATGTATCATTATATTTTTCTCATCAAGAGAGACGTGTAGGACCTCCCTGGCAGTCCAGTGGTGAAAGACTTCATACTTCCAATGCAGGGGGTGTGGGTTCAATCACTGGTCAAGGAACTAAGACTCCACATGCCATGCAACACAGCCAAAAAAGAAAAAAGAGTGGATATGTGCATATGTATAAAAGATTCACTTTGCTGTACAGCAGAAACTAACACAATACTGTGTTCTTATACTCCAATAAAAATATTTAAAAAGCAAAAGAGACTTGCACACATCCACTAAAATCATCACACATTTGCCAGGATATCTTCAGGTCTTCTAGGGATCCCAGGTTCCCAGGTTAAAATAATTAATTATGCTTTTGTTTTGAATATCTTGTGTAAATTAATTTATGGGGCAGGTTTATTTCACATTGGAGAAAGCAAGTATTCCATGTTTATTTCAAGATATTTAAAATTTTGTTCTGAAATTTGCTGGAATGAAAACCAAAGCGTGTATTATATATGAAATGACTCACAGTTGTTAACAAAAATCAAATCCTCCCTTAAAATAGATAGCTGCAATTTTGTCAGCTAAACGAAAATAGGAACAACAGCTTTTTACTGCTTTTGTAAGCAAAGGTGTGATGAAAAAAATGTGTTCTTCTTTAGAGAAAAGTTGAGCTTTGTTTGGTCCCTTATAATTAGAAGGAGAGATAAAGGAGAATTAGATGGAGCAGCTTCCTTCCTACTAGCTTACCCCCAAGTCAAGTTATTGTATGAAAACTTTTATCCCCCAAAACATCCACTGAATATGTGTTGGACTATTCCCCACAATATTTAAGTATTTTCCAATCAGCCATAGTGGACATTAGTGAGAACTGAACATTAAATAAACATCCACTTAAAACAGCAACCTCCAAATATGTGGGCATAAATGATGTATTTCTTTCTGCACTTTGGTCTATAAATGAATAACTTAAAAATAAGTTGGGAAGCAAAGTTTAAGAAGCTTTAAAAAATCTAGGATTGCTAAAGGGTGTTTTTAAAATTGAAGACTCTTTTAAAGCCCCATAATTTCCTTTTAATAAGCATTTGCTTACTTTTAAAAATGATGATTTCATAATAATAGCCAAAGTGCCTCTGATGAATGACTATTAAAATTAAGTTCACCTTATTTGAAACATGGCAAGAAAAGGTCAAAATGAAATCATCTCCTTTTGCTTTTAAGTGCTTTTACAGATAGAAGCCTAAATTACCTCTGTGAGCTCACAGTTCCTACAGACTTGTCCATGGCCAGCCTGTGCCACAGGTCGGAGGGAGGAGGCAGAGGCTCCAGCACCAGCACCAGGGATAGCAAAGAACCCAGGCCCAAGGAGCAGATGCTTTCTCAATAGACACTTTCCGGGGAAAATTGTCTACGGTTAGTAACTATCAGCATGTTTTGGGCAACTAATTGACGGCCAAGGCATTGTTTCCCTTTTCAACGATGTGCTCTGCAGAAGTATATTCAGTTCAGTTCAGTCAGTCAGTCATGTCTGACTCTTTGCAACCCCATGGACTGCAGCATGCCAGGCCTCCCTGTCCATCACCAATTCCTGGAGTTTACTCAAACTCATGTCCATCAAGTTGGTGATGCCATCCAACCATCTCATCCTCTGTCGTCCCCTTCTCCTCCTGCCGTCAGTCTTTCCCAGCATCAGGGTCTCTTCAAATGAATCAGTTCTTTGCATCAGGTGGCCAAAGTATTGGAGTTTCAGCTTCAGCGTCAGTCCTTTCAATGAATATTCAGGGCTGATTTCCTTTAGGATGGACTGGTTGGATCGCCTTGCAGGCCAAGGGACTCTCAAGAGTCTTCTTCAACACCACAGTTTAAAAGCATCACTTCTTCGGCGCTCAGTTTTCTTTATAGTCCAACTCTCACATCCATACATGACCACTGGAAAAACCATAGCTTTGAGTAGATGGACCTTTGTTGGCAAAGTAATGTCTCTGTTTTATAATATGCTATCTAGGTTGGTCATAACTTTTCTTCCAAGGAGCACGCATCACTTAATAGTGCTAAATATTCACTGAATGCATGAATATTCTGCTGGATGCAGTACAAATGGTCTAGGAAGAAAAGAGCACTACAGTTGGAAGAAGAGGTAGGAAAAGTGGAGGAAGGCATGAACAGGAATGTAGTTTCTTCACACACACAACTAGTCCTTACCCTGGGTAGTCAATCCCATGAGATAACCAAGTGAGCAGAGCACCAAGCAGATAATGGACACATGTTCTCTGAGGTGGCACAGGAAGGGGCTCCAAGTGATGCCAATGCCTGATTAGGACACCTTGTGAGCTGCTTTTCCATGAGCAGAAATGGGGTTCTCTAGGCTGCCTTGCTTGTGACCACAGTGGAACAACTGAATAGAGTTAGGGCTCTCATCCTGATGGTAGAATGTGCAGAGCAATGAGAATAAAATGCCCCCAATTACTAATAAATAGAAGAGAACTATGCATAAAATTTAACTCATTTCTTCCATGACATGACTTGGAGTTTCAGTGATTTTGCAGACTTAGTGCAGTAATGATTTCTGGATAACCATTCAAGCCACTGGCCCTAACAGTCTGTAAACCACCATGCAACAAGGCTAAAGATTACCACCATCTCCATTTTAGTCTAACACAGCTCAGAGAAGGAAAGCAAACAAGTCTCAGGGAAAAGCAATTCTGTAAAAGAGAACACTTGTGAAGCTATAGAGGTTTAGAATTTTTACGGACATCCATTCTCACTTTGAGACAAAAAGAGTAAGAATAGGGTAATATTTTAATAGTAATTACATTCAAATATGATTCATTTGAAAAAGGCTAATATAGGAAAGTTTACTGTAAGAGAACAAAATTGACACTATTTATTCAAGGTTCAGAATAATATATTTTTCACTTTGCAAAAAGATTCTCTTCTGTAATTCTCCTTAAATAGCCAGCTTCAATAAGCATCAACAGCATTGCTGGGCTCTGAAATTATGACTTACCAGCAATCATTCTGGAAAAGCTATGGTGGAAAGTAAAAAAGATGTGCCCTTCTCCTAACTGCTGGACAGGCTAAATGATTCTTTTGCCCTCTAGTGTCCTAGTTTACAAAGATTTTATGTAAAATTTTAAATATTTTACATAACCATCATAAAAATGATCACCAAAAGGAAGAGCTCCTATTTAATTCATTTCTAAGGTGCTCTTTGCTTTTAGGTATGAAGATCATGATACCTTCCATAGACACCAATATTTTTCCAGATGGAATGTGGTACAGAAGGAGCTCAAACTGCAAAACAAAGGAAAAGTTTGCAATAGGCTTCCAGATTATAAATTGGAAATTTTAGACCAAAGAGACCTAACAGACATCTATAGAACATTCCATCCAACAACAGCAGAATACACATTCTTCTCAAACACACAAAGAACATCATTCAGGATAGATAATATGTTAGGCCATAAAACAAGTCTTAACAAATTTAAAAAGATAACAAATCATACCAAGTATATTTTCCAAGAATAAAACTAGAAATCAGTAACAGTAGGAAAACTGGAAATGTGACAAATATGTGGAAATTAAACAAAACACTAACGAACAATAGGTCAAAGAAGAAATCAAAAATTATCTTGAAACAAATGAAGATGAAAACATCACAACAAAACTTACAAGATGCAGTAAATGTAATTCTAAGAGGAAAGTTTATAGTTACTAATGCCTAGATTAAGAAAAAAAAAAAAAGAAAGATCTCAAATAGGCAGCCTAACTTCACACCTTAATCACCTAGAAAAAAATAAAAGAAACAAAGACCAGAAAAACAATCAAAAAGATCAGTGAATGTAAAAGCTATTTTTTTTTAATAAACAAAATTGACAAACCTGTAGCTAGACTAAGAAAAAAAATGTGAAAGCGTTGGTTGCTCAGTCATGTCCAACTCTTTGTGACTCCATGAACTGTAGCCCGTCAGGCTCCTCTGTCCCTGGAGTTCTCCAGGCAAGAATACTCGAGTGGGTTGCCATCCCCTTCTCCAGGGCATCTTCCAGACCCATGGATCAAACCCAGATCTCCTGCATTGCAGGCAGATACTTTACCATCTGAGCCACCAGGGGATCTTATTTTTTAAATAAAATTCACCAAAGCATTTTGGATTTATCCATAGGACAGAGGTTTTTTAAAATGTTACTTCTGATTTGAAAAAGAAAAGACTCAAATAAATAAAACTGGAAATGAAAGAAGAGACATTGTAATTGATGCCACAGAAATACAAAGAATCATAAAAGACTACTACGAACAACTAGGTGCCAACAAACTGGATGACCTAGGAAAAGTGGAAAATTCCTAGAAACATGAATCAATGAAGAAATGAACCACTATTAATTAAGAAGAAATAAAAAATCTGAATAGAGCAATAATGAGTAAGTAGATTGAGTCAGTAATCAAAAACTTCTTAGCAAAGAAAATCTCCACCAAATGGCTTTATGGTTAATTCTAGCAAACATTTAAAGAATTAACACAAATTCTTCTCCAACTCTTAAAAAAAAAAAAATGGAAAGGAGCAAACAGTCCCAAACTCATTTTATTGCCAGCATTACTCCAATACCAAAACTAGATAAGGACACTACAAGAAAGAAAACTTATATCCCTGATAAATCCCAATAAAATACTATCAAAGTTTCATAGCAAATTTAAAAGATTATTTACCATAATCAAGTGGGATTTACCTATGGGATGTAAGGATAGTTCAACATCACGTTAACAGAATGACAGAATAAATCATCTGATCATCTCAAATGATGATCAGAGACAAAAGAGCATTTGACAAAATTCAACATCTGTTCATGATAAAAACTCTTAACAAATTAGACATAGGAGGAACATACCTTAACATAATAAAGGCCATACATGGCATGCCCCCAGCTAACATCATACCTAGCAGTGAAAAGCTTTTCCTCTAAGATTAAGAACAAAACAAGGATGCTCACTCTGGGCTCTTCTATTCAACATAGTACTAGAAGTCCTAGCCAGAGCAATAGGGCAAGAAAGAGAAATTAAAGGCATCCATATTATAAAGGAATAACTAAACTCGTTCTTGTAATCATTCACAATATATACATGTACCAAATCATGACACTACACCCTAAACTTACACAATGTTATATGTTAATTATATCTCAATAAATCTAGGAAAGGAAGAATAAAACATTTAAAATGACAGACAATGTATTTCTGATTGTGGAAATTACGTGATATGCATATAGAGGCTTCTTATACTATTGTATTTTTGTACATGATTGAAATTTTTCACGATGCTAAATTTTTAAAGACAGCATTCAACTATTATTATGATCAGAAGTCATATTACTATTAGCTTAAGAATATCGACATCAGTCAATACACCAAATTAAAGGAGCTTTGAAAGAAAGCTATACATTTAAGATTTGAGATCTCACAAAAAGTCCTTTCTCCCTCATTTTACTTGATTGTACAATGAGGAAACATCAATTATTTTTAAAAAATGAGCTCTTTTCACCAAAAGAAAATCACTGCATGCCACTTACCACAAATATCACCAGTAAGATCATTTGTTGACAATTTAGTACTAAACAAATATATTGCCCGATTATTTCAAGGCAAATAGAGGGGAAAAGGTGGAAGTAGTGACAGATCTCCTCTCCCCTATAATGAAAAGGACATCTTTTTTGGGTGTTAGTTCTAAAAGATCTTGTAGGTCTTCATAAAACCGTTCAGCTTCAGTTTCTTCAGCGTTACTGGTTGGGGCATAGACTTGGATAACTGTGATATTGAATGGTTTGCCTTGGACACGAACAGAGATCATTCTGTCATTTTTGAGATTGCATCCAAGTACTGCATTTCAGACTCTCTTGTTGACCATGATGGCTACTCCATTTCTTCTGAGGGATTCCTGCCTGCAGTAGTAGATGTAATGGTCATCTGAGTTAAATTCACCCATTCCAGTCCATTTTAGTTTGCTGATTCCTAGAATGTTGACGTTCACTCTTGCCATCTCTTGTTTGACCACTTCCAATTTGCCTTGATTCATGGACCTGACATTCCAGATTCCTATCCAATATTGCTCTTTACAGCATCGGATCTTGCTTCTATCACCAGTCACATCCACAACTGGGTACTGTTTTTGCTTTGGCTCCATCCCTTCATTCTTTCTGGAGTTATTTCTCCACTGATCTCCAGTAGCATATTGGGCACCTAATGACCTGGGGACTTCCTCTTTTGGTATCCTATCATTTTGCCTTTTCATACTGTTCATGGGGTTCTCAAGGTGAGAATACTGAAGTGGCTTGCCATTCCCTTATCCAGTGAACCACATTCTGTCAGACCTCTCCTCCATGACCCGCCCGTCTTGGGTTGCTCCGTACTTACCATCTTACTTGGGTTTCTCTTACCTTGGCGCGGGGTATCTCTTCACGGCTGCTCCAGCAAAGCACAGCCGCTGCTCCTTACCTTGGACTAAAACCCAAAAAAGATGTCCTTTTCATTATATGGGACTGGAATGCAAAAGTAGGAAGTCGAGAAACACCTGGAGTAACAGGCAAATTTGGCCTTGGAATGCGGAATGAAGGAGGGCAAGGACTAATAGAGTTTTGCCAAGAAAATGCACTGGTCATAGCAAACACCCTCTTCCAACAACACAAGAGAAGACTCTACACATGGACATCACCAGATGGTCAACACCGAAATCAGATTGATTATATTCTTTGCAGCCAAAGATGGAGAAGCTCTATACAGTCAACAAAAACAAGACCAGGAGCTGACTGTGGCTCAGATCATGAACTCCTTATTGCCAAATTCAGAACTAAATTGAAGAAAGTAGGGAAAACTGCTAGAACATTCAGGTATGACCTAAATCAAATCCCTTATGATTATACAGTGGAAGTGAGAAATATATTTAAGGGCGTAGATCTGATAGATAGAGTGCCTGATGAACTATGGAATGAGGTTCGTGACATTGTACAGGAGACAGGGATCAAGACCATCCCCGTGGAAAAGAAAGGCAAAAAAGCAAAATGGCTGTCTGGGGAGGCCTTACAAATAGCTGTGAAAAGAAGAGAGGCGAAAAGCAAGGGAGAAAAGGAAAGATATAAGCATCTGAATGCAGAGTTCCAAAGAATAGCAAGAAGAGATAAAAAAGCCTTCTTCAGCAATCAATGCAAAGAAATAGAGGAAAACAACAGAATGGGAAAGACTAGAGATCTCTTCAAGAAAATTAGAGATACCAAGGGAACATTTCATGCAAAGATGGGCTCGATAAAGGACAGAAATGGTCTGGACCTAACAAAAGCAGAAGATATTAAGAAGAGGTGGCAAGAATACATGGAAGAACTGTACAAAAAAGATCTTCATGACCCAGATAATCATGATGATGTGATCACTAATCTAGAGCCAGACATCTTGGAATGTGAAGCCAAGTGGGCCTTAGAAAGCATCACTACGAACAAAGCTAGTGGAGGTGATGGAATTCCAGTGGAGCTGTTTCAAATCCTGAAAGATGATGCTGTGAAAGTGCTGCACTCAATATGCCAGCAAATTTGGAAAACTCAGCAGTGGCCACAGGACTGGAAAAGGTCAGTTTTCATTCCAATCCCAAAGAAAAGCAATGCCAAAGAATGCTCAAACTACCGCACAACTGCACTCATCTCACATGCTAGTAAAGTAATGCTCAAAATTCTCCAAGCCAGACTTCAGCAATACGTGAACCGTGAACTTCCTGATGTTCAAGCTGGTTTTAGAAAAGGCAGAGGAACCAGAGATCAAATTGCCAACATCTGCTGGATCATCGAAAAAGCAAGAGAGTTCCAGAAAAACATCTATTTCTGCTTTTTTGACTATGCCAAAGCCTTTGACTGTGTGGATCACAATAAACTGTGGAAAATTCTGAAAGAGATGGGAATACCAGACCACCTGACCTGCCTCTTGACAAATCTGTATGCAGATCAGGAAGCAACAGTTAGAACTGGACATGGAACAACAGACTGGTTCCAAATAGGAAAAGGAGTACATCAAGGCTGTATATTGTCACCCTGCTTATTTAACTTCTATGCAGAGTACATCATGAGAAAAGCTGGGCTGGAAGAAGCACAAGCTGGAATCAAGATTGCTGGAAGAAATATCAATAACCTCAGATATGCAGATGACACCACCCTTATGACAGAAAGTGAAGAGGAACTAAAAGGCCTCTTGATGAAAGTGAAAGAGGAGAGTGAAAAGTTGGCTTAGAGCTCAACATTCAGAAAATAAAGATCATGGCATCTGGTCCCATCACTTCATGGGAAATAGATGGGGAAACAGTAGAAACAGTGTCAGACTTTATTTTTTTGGGCTCCAAAATCACTGCAGATGGTGACTGCAGCCATGAAATTAAAAGACGCTTACTCCTTGGAAGAAAAGTTATGACCAACCTAGATAGTATATTCAAAAGCAGAGACATTACTTTGCCAACTAAGGTCCGTCTAGTCAAGGCTATGGTTTTTCCTGTGGTCATGTATGGATGTGAGGGTTGGACTGTGAAGAAGGCTGAGCGCTGAAGAATTGATGCGTTTGAACAGTGGTGTTGGAGAAGACTCTTGAGAGTCCCTTGGACTGCAAGGAGAGCCAACCAGTCCATTCTGAAGGAGATCAACCCTGGGATTTCTTTGGAAGGAATGATGCTAAAGCTGAAGCTCCAGTACTTTGGCCACCTCATGCGAAGAGCTGACTCATTGGAAAAGACTCTGATGCTGGGAGGGATTGGGGGCAGGAGGAGAAGGGGACGACAGAGGATGAGATGGCTGGATGGCATCACAGACTCGACGGACGTGGGTCCGAGTGAACTCCAGGAGATGGTGACGGACAGGTAGGCCTGGCTGCTGCGATTCATGAGGTCGCAGAGAGTCGGACAGGACTGAGCGACTGAACTGAACTGAACTGACTGAGTGAAAGATTTCCTCTTCTTGGGCTCTAAAATCACTGCAGATGGGACTGCCGCCATGAAATCAGAAGACCTTTGTTTCTTGGCAGGAAATCTATGACAAACCTAGACAGTGTGTTGAAAAACAGAGACATTACTCTGTTGACAAACGTCCATACAGTCAAAGCTATGGTCTTCCCAGTGGTCGTGTACGGCTGTGAAAGCTAAATGTAAAGAAGGAGTGTCGAAAAATTGATGCCTTAGAACTGTGGTGCTGGAGAAGATTCTTGAGAGTCCCTTGGACAGCAAGGAGATCAAACCAGTCAATCTTAAGGGAAATCAACCCTGAATGCTCATTGGAAGGACTAAAGCTGAAGCTGAAACTCCAGTATTTTGGTCATCTGATGCAAATAGCTGCCTCATTGGAAAAGTCCCTGATGCTGGGAAAGATTGAGGGCAGGAGAAGAGGGCATCAGAAGATCAGATGGCTGGATAGCATCACCAATGCAATGGACATGAACTTAGGAAAATTTCAGCAGATGGTGAGGGACAGAGAGGCCTGGCGTGCTGTAGTCCATGGGGTCACAAAGAGTTGAACATGACTGGGTGACTGAACAACAACAACTACAAAGAAATACATGCTTCAACATCTATAAGTGAAGCTGGCTATTTCTCAGTAATGGAACTCAGGTATAAACATGTAAAATGGCAAATACAATCCAGAAAATTGTAAACATTTTACCTAACCAGCCACATTATATTTTGATATTATTTACTGAACTCTTATGATAGGCTTGCTACCTTACTAAAAGCTTTATCCATTTTATCTCATTAAATCCTCACCAAAACCCTGTGATGCGGACATGCTCTTTTATCAGAAAAAGAAAAGGTTGTATTTTATTTCTTTGGCAGTTAATTAGAAAGAAAACTCTAATTTTGTCATCAATTTTATGCCATAGTGATTCAAGTAGTAAGTTTTTAAGCACAATGTGGTTCTCTCAAATTAAAGAAAAGACCAGCACTTAATATATATATTTCTCATGAAGAAATATACTAATATTCATTTAAAATATGTGTTCCTAACAACAACATGCAAGTGTTCATATGACAGCTTGGCAAAGATGCTAGAGAATCTTTTTTTTTTTTTTTTAATGCAATTGTACAGATGAGCAAAGTGAGCCTTAGGAAGTTTATGTAAACTTACCCAGTGTCTTTTAGATGTTAAGATGCCAAGCGGGGATAAAAATCCGAAAATGTCAGATTCCAGAACCTACCTCATAGGAAGTTATGAACCATATTTCTTCAGAAAAAGAAGAAGCTTAAAAATGGCCATTTTTGATTATAGGTTAGAGTGAACTATATAATCCCAGATTACTTACACAGTGGTCTGTTTCAGAAATCAAGACACAGAGGTTGAATCACCACAGATTAAAAACAAGGGAAGAATCACAAGCTTCTAGTATTGATGACTTAACAAAGTCCAGTTTAATAAAAATACAAAAAAGAAAAAACCTTCAACAAAACTGAAGTTATTCCTTTTTTCTCATATAAACTTATTAGGCAATCAAAGAAAGGGAAACAGAAAAAAAAAGTTCTCTCATTTTTTTCCTCAGTAAGAGCTTTATTAAGAATTAGATGCAAAAAGAGCTTTGCATTTTATTTGTAATTAAGAGTTCATTTACCCTCTTACACTATAAAGAAATTTATCAAAAATAGTCCCCTGTGACCTGCAGCTCATCTCTTTAATGTCACTGAGTCCTATGGCCATCCAAAGCTTCAAGCAAAAAGACCTTGAGAATTGTAACAAGTCACTTGGCTTTATCTAAAATGAGTCTCTAATTGCTTAGTCATGAAAGAGCCTAATTTGGGTGTTTTATGTTATGTCCTTGGTGGCGTCTGCCTGTCCCTGTCCTGCTCCTACCCGACAGAACTGGCTCACAAGAGCCACACACGGTAATTAACCATGGAAATGAGAGCTGTAAGGACACTGCTGTCCCCAAAATATGCACACATAATCACGCTCAACAATTCACAGCAAAATCCCGTCAGAAAGCGAATCACTTGTCACTTGATCTTTCATTAATTAACTGAAAGCTCCACATGGGAAGGAGAGAGGGCAAAGCAAAGGATAATGTCACAGTAGACACTTTACAAAAGAACCAGCACATTCCCTATAAAGCCATTGCTGGAAATTTTAGGACTAAACTTCAGGTGGTAGGGGAACCGCACTGGGTGATGATTTAGAAACCTGGACTATAGAGAGACCTCACTCTTGCCCCAGAAGCTGAATGACCCTCGGCAAGGTGCATCCTCCATCCTGCACTTGGGGGCCTCCCTGGTGGACCGAGGCTTGTAAACTCCATGAGAAATTCCACCTCAGGTATTCCATGTTTCCCCTATCAGGCTACCTCCAAATGGTGTGGAGAGGGATCTTAACTCTCCAATAACCAATTTTGTTTAGAAAAGGATTTGCCAGGACTTCCCTGGCATTCCAGTGGTTAAGACTTCATCTTCAGATGCAGAGGGTGTGAGTTCAATCCCTAGTCAGGGAGCTAAGACCCCACATGCCTCACAGCCAAAAATCCAATATCTAAAACAGAAGCAATATTGTAACAAATTCAATAAAGACTTTAAAAATGGTCCACATCAAAATAATATTTAAACAATAAATTTAAAAAGGATTTTCCAATGACAAAACCCTAAACACAAGAGACTTCTCAGAAATCTCTGTCCTTTGTACTCCAAAAGGAGTTCCAGTAGATTAACATTTTAAAAACTAAGTGAGCGGATAGAGCTGCTAAAAATCTGAGCAATCAAGATGCAGATAAAGGGATACTCCATCATCCTAGCAGGAGTATAAATAAAACTGTAAGGAAAATTCATCAAAAGTGTTATAGTGTGCTTGGGTTTCACCTGGTAATTCTGCTTCTAAGAATTTACTATGAAGAAATGATAACCCAAAGGCACTGAGATACATATAACAAGGATGCTCATAACAGGGTCCACAATTTTTAAAAGGATGAAAACAAAACAATAAATACTATTACTGATTTCACCTATTGGCTTCCCTGGTGGCTCAGACGGTAAAGCGTCTGCCTGCAATGCGGGATACCCGGGTTCGATTCCTGGGTGGGGAAGATCCCCTGGAGAAGGAAATGGCAATCCACTCCAGCACTCTTGCCTGGAAAATCCCATGGACGGAGGACCCTGATAGGCTACAGTCTATGGGGTCGCAAAGAGTCGGACATGACTGAGCGACTTCACTTATTGGTTTAGAAAAGAAATATTAGTTAAGGAAGGCTAGTCCTATTTCAGAAATACAATATGTGTATGGCACGCTGAATATGGAAGCTGGGCAGCATGATGGATTCTGGTTTGGTCTGCTTTGGTTTTCTCCCAACTCCTGGCCATCTCCCTTGCAATGTTGCTTTCTCTGTCCTCTGAGCCTCTGCATATGCTGTGCCTTCTGTCCCAGAACATTATCTGCTACCCTTCTCTTTGATGTACTCGAGGTCTCCTAGGCTCTTTCCTTGACCTTCAAAATTAAGTCAAATGTCTTACTGCAAACTCCTGAAGAAACATGTATTTACTACTCTCTTTACCTACATGGCCCAGAATTGTGAGACCCTGTTTGCTTCTCCTGACCCTTGAATGACACTGTCAGGGAAGTATCTGCTATTATTTCTCCAATACCCAGCCGAGTAACAGATGTAGCAGCAGGTATCCTGTAGTTATGGAAAGCTCAACAATATAAATCTCTTAGAATCTCATATATTCTCATTCTATTGTCTAACAAGAGGATTTTCCATTAGCAAACTTTCCATATTTAAATTACCCCAGAGAATCCATGCAAATGGGGAACATTTGGAAACAGGAGAGAATTCATAAAGATCAGGAAATTGTTTTTTTCATATTATTTGAAAAATATATTGAACTCCCCCTTTTACTCTCTTTTATATGATTGCTCATAATATACAAAAAAATGACTCAAAGATCTCCTTTAAATTTTAAAACATTACTAGAGAGGAAAAAGATGATGCTATTACACCTTAACATATTTTAAATGTCTATAAAACAGAAAACATTTTTTTCCCATTCTCACTGTCATACTCAATCTCCTCAGTCGAGGATCTGTAAGCAGTGCACAAACATTGCTGTCATGGTGGTTAAAGGTTAAACTTTGATGATTGGAATTTTTTTTTTTTTTCTCCTTAGGAATTCAGACTTCTGAGCAACACAAGCAGAGGGTGCAATTCCACGGGATCACGTGCAATCACATTTCCGGGTTTGTTGAGCCTACTGCTCTTAGGACTTCCTTTAGCCTCTGGTTTACTCTGGTTGAGGAACTCTTCCCTAATAATTAGGGAACAAGGCTATGACAACCCTGCCACACTAGGGAGCTCACTTCCTGGTCCCTGTGTCGCATGTAACAAGGTTGGAGTTATAATAATTATCTGTCACTATTTTAACTAATGTTCTTTTGCTTACCTCTTAATATACTTTTAAGCTTTTGGAGAGGTAGCAACGGTGTTGGATGGCTATGCAGTAGAAAAGCCAACATAAGTAAATAATGTGTGTCTACATTTGTTAGAATTTGTCATGCTGGAAGCATAGCCATCTTCATTGTGAGCCATCAAGAATGAGTCATTGGCTAAATTGGATCAATCTCAGTTACCATTCATTGCTCTTCACTCATCACTCTACCAAGTATGTGCCCCTTTCCCATCCTTCCATCACCCTAGACCCTTGCAACTTACTCCTGTTATACTCCCAGTCCTCAAGTTCAAGGTTAAGTATTGTTCCTCCCTTCCAAGAGCCTTTTGGCTAAATGGAATTTATTCCTCCTTGGAAGTCCTATAAGAGCTTTATCTGTACTTCAGTTTATTAATTTATGTATTCACTCAAAGGACTTTAACAGAAGGCCCATTGTCTGTAACAAACCTCACCACTTGCTTTGTAATTTTGTGCAGACACACGTTTCAGAATCTGTTGCTAGACAGAAAGTGCCTTGGAGACAGGCTGCAAGTCTGATTTATTTGTATCCCACAAGCAATTTTTGGTGTGGACACTATTCGCTGCCTACCCAGTATCAGCGTCCTCCTGTTTCCTCTTTTCCAATAGAATTTTATGCCATCTAAGCAGCCTTCTCACCGATGCAGATCTCAAGAAACATCTGACATCATCACATGCTGCTTTCCTTCATCCATTTTTCTTCCTCCATTCATCCCTCCCCCCTGTTCTTCCTCTTTCATTCCTTTCTTCCCTCCAGTTACCCAACAGTCCCTGATGGCTCAGTAGGTAAAGAATCCACTTGCCAATGCAAGCTCGAACCCTGGGTCGGGAAGATTCTGTGGAGAAGGAAATGGCAATCCACTCCAGTATTCTTGCCTGGAAAATTCCATGGACAGAGAAGCCTGGCAGGCATAGTCCACGGGGTCGCAGAGTCAGATGTGACTGAGTGACTAAACATCCAGCAAGGATAGAAAAGCGAGTTAAGAGAAATGGTGCTTTTTTTAGTGAATCTTTGGTTGAGATTTCTAATGACTCCTCCAAAAATCCCAAACCTAACTAGGCTCAACTTCCTCAAGAGGAAACTGAAGGCTTGAGGTTCAAAAACATGTCCAAGTTCAGAAAGCAACTGGCAGCAACGAGTCAGGAGTATGTCTGCATGCATATATGTGTGTGTGTGTATGCATGTGTACACATTTTTTCTTAATTCACAACTGAAAAGGCAAATAGATCAGCATTTCGAGATAGCTCCTGCCCTCAAAAAGCCCATTGTCTAATAGGGGAGGCAAACATGTTCTTAACTACAAAAAAGAGGGGAGGGACTCCCGCTTCTCTGGGCAAGGGGGCAGCTTCACAGAACAAGACACTCTGGAGGTGAGTCCTAAAGGGTGAGCTAGTCAGATAAACAGGAAAAGGGGGAATATCCGAGCTAAAGGGGCTAGGGCCCTTTGGCATCTCTGGGAACCCCAGGGTGTAGGTAAAGAACATGCCTGCCTGTTGGGTAGCTATGCTGGAAATACCTGGAAGGAGCTTAGAGAAGATGCCCTCAGGAGCTTTCATATCAGACTAAACAGCTGTTATAAACAGTATGAAAAGGCTAAAAGATATGACACTGAAAGATGAATTCCTCAGGTCAGTAGGTGCCCAATATGCTACTGGAGAAGAGTGGAGAAATAACTCCAGAAAGAATGAAAAGACAGAGTCAAAGAGAAAACAATGCCCAGTTGTGGATGTGATTGGTGATGGAAGTAAAGTTTGATGCTGTAAAGAACAATATTGCATAAGAACCTGGAATGTTAGGCCCATGGTAAATTGGAAGCGGTCAAAGAGGAGATGGCAAAAGTGAGCATCAACATTTTAGGAATCAGTGAAATAAAATGGGAGAATTTAATTCAGGTGACCATTATATCTATTACTGTGGTCAAGAATCCCTTAAAAGAAATGGAGTAACCCTCATAGTCAACAAGAGTGTCTGAAATGCAGTACTTGGGTGCAATCTCAAAAATGACAGAATAATCTCTATTTGTTTCCAAGGCAAACCATTCAATATCACAGCAATCCAACTCTATGCCCTAACCAGTAACGCTGAAGAAGCTGAAGTTGAATGGTTCTCTGAAGAGCTACAAGAACTTTTAGAACTAACATCCAAAACAGATGTCCTTTTCATCACAGGGGACTGGGATGCAAAAGTAGGAAGTCAAAAGATATCGAAAGTAACAGGCAAGTTTGGCCTCGGAGTACAAAATGAAGAAGGGCAAAGGCTAACAGAGTTTTGCCAACTGAATGCACTGGCCATAGCAAACACGCTCTTCCAACAACACGAGAAGAGTACACATGGACATAACCAGATGGTCAACACTGAAATCAGATCAATTATATTCTTTGCAGCCAAAGAGGAGAAGCTCTATACAGTCAACAAAAACAAAACAGGGAGATGACTGTGGTTCAGATCATGAACTTCTTTTTGGAAGAATCAGACTTCAATTGAAGAAAGCAGGGGAAACCACTAGACCATTCAGGTATGATCTAAATCAAATCCCTCATGATTATACAGTGGAACTGACAAACAGATTCAAGGGATTAGATCTGATAGACAGAGTGCCTGAAGAACTATGGACACAGGTTTGTCACAAGGTACAGGAGGCAGGGATCAAGACCATCCCCAAGAGAAAGAAATGCAAAATGGCAAAATGGTTGTCTGAGGAGGCCTTATAAATAGCCGAGAAAAGAAGAGAAGCTAAACACAAAGGAGAAAAGGAAAGATAAACCCATCTGAATGCAGAGTTCCAAAGAATAGCAAGGAGAGATAAGAAAGCCTTCTTGAGTGATCAGTACAAAGAAATAGAGGAAAACAATAGAATGGGAAAGACTAGAGATCTCTTCAAGAAAATTAGAGATACCAAGGGAACATTTCATGCAAAGGTGGGCACAATAAAGGACAGAAATGGCACGGACCTAACAGAAGCAGAAGATATTAAGAAGAGGTGGCAAGAATATACAGGAGAACTGTACAAAAAAGAGCTTCATGACTTATTTCCAGATAACCATGATGGTGTGATCACTTACCTAGAGCCAGATATCCTGGAATGTGAAGTCAAGTGGGCCTTAGAAATCATCACTATGAACAAAGCTAGTGGAGGTGATGGAATTCCAGTGGAGGTATTTCAAATCCTGAAAGATGAGGCTGTGAAAGTGCTGCACTCAATATGTCAGCAAATTTGGAAAACTCAGCAGTGGCCACAGGACTGGAAAAGGTCAGTTTTCATTCCAATCCCAAAGAAAGGTAATGTTAAAAAATGTTCCAACTACCGCACAGTTGCACTCATCTCACACACTAGCAAAGTAATGTTCAAAATTCTCCAAGCCCAGCTTCAACAGTATGTGAACCATGAACTTCTAGATGTTCAAGCTGGATTTAGAAAAGGCAGAGGAACCAGAGATCAAATTGCCAACATCTGTTGGACCATCAAAAAAGCAAGAGAGTTCCAGAAACATCTATTTCTGCTTTACTGACTATGCCAAAGCCTTTGACTATGTGGATCACAACAGACTGTGGAAAATTCTTCAAGAAATGGGAATATCAGACCACCTGACCTGCCTCCTGAGAAATCTGTATGCAGGTCAAGAAGCAACAGTTAGAACTGGACATGGAACAACAGACTGGTTCCAAATCGGGAATGGAGTAAGTCAAGGCTGTATATAGTTACCCTGCTTATTTAACTTATATGCAGAGTACATCATATGAAATGCTGGGCTGGATGAAGCACAAACTGGAATCAAGATTGCTGGGAGAAATACCATAACCTCAGATATGCAGATGATACCACCCTTATGGCAGAAAGTGAAGAGGAACTAAAGAGCCTCTTGGTGAAAGTGAAAGAGAGTGAAAAAGTTGGCTTTAAACTCAACATTCAGAAAACTAAGATCATGGCATCTGGTCCCATCACTTCATGGGAAATAGATGGGGTAACAATTGAAACAGTGTCAGACTTTATTTTGGGGGGCTCCAAAATCACTGCAGATGGTGACTGCAGCCATGAAATTAAAAGACGCTTGGTCCTTGGAAGAAAAGCTATGACCAACCTAGACAGCATAATAAAAAGCAGAGACATTACTCTGCCAACAAAGGTCCATTTAGTCAAAGCTATGGATTTTTCAGTAGTCATGTATGGATGTGACATTTGGACTATAAAGAAAGCTGAGTGCCGAAGAATTGATGCTTTTGAACTGTGGTGTTGGAGAAGACTCTTGAGAGTCCCTTGTACTGCAAGGAGATCAAACCAGTCAATCCTAAAAGAAATCAATCCTGAATATTCATTGGAAGGACTGATGCTGAAGCTGAAACTCCAATACTTTGGCCACCTGATGTGAAGAACTGACTCATTGAAAAAGACCCTGATGCTGGGAATGATTAAAGGCAGGAGAAGGGGACAACAGAGGATGACATGGTTGGATGGCATCGCTGACTTGGTGGACATGAGTTGGAGCAAGCTCTGGGAGTTGGTGATGGACAGGGAAGCCTGGCGGGCTGCAGTCCATGGGGTGGCAAAGAGTTGGACATGACTGAGCTGAACTGACATCATGTGAAATGCTGAGCTGGATGAAGCACAAGCTGGAATCAAGATTGCCAGGAGAAATATCAATAATCTCAGATACATAGATGACACCACCCTTAAGGCAGAAAGTGAAGAAGAACGAAAGAACCTCTTGATGAAAGTGAAAGAGGAGAATGAAAAAGTTGACTTAAAACTCAACACTAAGTCCTTAATGGATTTTAAGCATGGGGGTAATTAGAGTTTCTTCTTTTTCTTCTTCTTTTTTGTTTTTTTATATTTTGACCTCAGCACTTGGCATGCAGAATCTTGTTTCCCCAAGAAGTGCTAGTCTCTCAGTCATGTCTGACTCTTTGCGACCCCATAGACCCTTCCAGACTACTCTATCCATGAAATTCCTAAGGCAACAATACAGGAGTGGGTTGCCATTCCCTCCTCCAGGGGATCTTCCTGACCCAGGGATCAAACCCGGGTCTCCTGCATTGCAGGCAGACTGTTATCGCCTGAGCCACCATGGAAGCTGTATCAATCCCATATCCCCTGTAATGGAAGCTGGAGTCTTAATCAGTGGACCATCAGGGAAGTCTTTAGATTCATTATATCATATCACTCTGCTCATGGTTGGAAAAATAAGCTGAAGCAGGTAAGCCCAGAGACAGCAAGATCTGTTAAAAAGTGCCTTTTTGTTTTTAAATCCAGGCAAGAAATATTGAAGGCAGTGGGACACACCAAAGGGAACAAGCTTGTGAATCAAGTGTTTGGGATTTTAAACTTGGTCACAAAGGACAGAGCACAACTTCATATTTTTTCTATCAGGTATGTTTTTAATTTTTTTTTTAATATTTCTTTGAAATAAATACTATTCAGATGAATGCCCATTAAGTGATTATCTGGAGTGAAGAGAAAAGCTATAAACATCCTAGAAAGCATATACACATAAAAGGCTGCATTACAATATTAATATTCAATACATAGTAGCACTTTTAAAGGAGAAGGTAAACATAAAATAACAATGTTGACAAGTATTCAATAGCAGGGCTTCATCTTAGAACTTGCGGTCAATTTAACTTCTAGTTAAGTATCTATTAGTCACCTGGCCTTGATCATAAACATTCACAGTGAGTGAGCTTTATGTGATATAATGTCCTGAATAAGCAACATTGGAGGCAATTTATAATGGCTAGCTTCAAGAGATTCCATCTTGGGGAAGTCGTGAAGTTGCCACAAACTAATTACAGCTGAAGAGGAGAGACACAGAGGAAGAAGAGGTGGTAGAATTTGTATTTTTGCAGGAGGAGCAAAAATGATTTTTTTTTAAATCGTAAACATTTAAATATCAGGCAAATGTAATTCACTGGCCTACTTTTATAGCCCTGGAAATCCTAGACAGTGTTTACTTATTCTGGCAATCATTAATTCGGCTCTTTTTCTAAAAAATTATTTATTTATTTATTTTTTATTTTTGGCTGTGTCAGATCTTAGTTGCAGCAGTCAGGTTTCTCTCTCGCTGTGGCATGTTGACTCAGCTGCCCTGCTGCATGTGGGATTTTGGTTCTCCAATCAGGGTTTGAACCCATATCCCCTGCATTGGAAGGCAGATTCTTAACCACTGGACCACCAGGGAAAGTAGCTTGTAGAAGAAATATTTTATTCAATGCTTCATATACTGACTTTCCTTCTGTATGTCTGCTTTCTGTTTGGGGGCCAGAAAGAAACGATGACTTTTCAAATTTGATCAACAGGAGAGACACGAGTTATAAAAAGCCATTATTTCTTTCTGGCCCCCAAACAGAAAGCAGACATACAGCAAGAAAATCATGGTATGAATCACCGAATAAAAGTATTTCTTCTACAAGCAGACATGAATGTTAACTGCAACGTTGTTCATGATGGTAAAAAGCTGGAATTCAAATCAGCCAGAGAATGGATGAATAAACTGTTGCACAGTTATACAATGAAATACCACTCATCAGGTAAACATGAATAAACCTGAGGTTCAAGTATCATGAAAGACTGAATATACAGACAGATGACATACAAAAATAGAGCTCTGACCCCCAACCTGCAGCCACCTGCCCAGGAAACACCCCTTCTCTCAATTAACAGCCCAGGAAGCCAACCTGCTTTAAGTCAGATCTGCAGGAAGCTGGACAGCTTTCTCGAGTGTCAGTCCAGGAGGCTACCCAACAACTTCTCTCACACTAGCCCAAAATGGCCAGGACTTGATTAATAATGGATAGTCTCCTTAATTTTTGTCCAACTTTCAACTTAGGATCACTCAAAGGAAACCAAATATGCACTCCTAACCAATCACGGAGGAGGTTTCAATTCTGGTGAGTCTGCCTACAACATCCCCATGCCAACAGTGTCCAATCAGGGCACAACTGAAGTCTTCCCTCTTTTTCCACAATAAAGATGTAAATATTCTACTTGATAAGACCAAAACAATATCTGAAGGAATTCAGCAAAATGCCAGGTTTTTGACAAAGTTGAACTCATGGCCATTTCATTTTTCTCTATGTGCTTAAATCTTTAGTGACATGAAAAAGAAATAGTAATGGTAATTCCTCCAATTATGAAGGAAAAGTTCTTCTCATGCAGCAATAGACGCTTCTACCTGCTGCAGATACATCCTTAGTTAAGACTAGTAGTCGATGACATGTGAAAGAGAGAGACAGAAAGAAAGCATTTTCTGTAGCTCAGCTTCCTTTCTATTTCAGAGGGATAGCAAGATATTGACAGTTGCTCTCCTTTTTTCTTGGCTTTGTTATTTCCTTTTAGTGAATATAAGAGTGTTCACGCACGTGAGCTTTCATATGATCACGTGTCACCTCATCACTCTGTTCTTCAGACACATATGACTCTTGACATATTTCCTTGTTTCTCTAAAAAAAAAAAAAAGACATATTTCCTTGTTTCACATTTAAGAATTGTGTGTTCATTGCAGAAATTTTGGAAATTACAGGATATGTATAATGAAAGAAAAAGTATCCATAGTCATAACATTCAGTACACATACTAGTAATTTCCATGTATTTTTTCCAGTAATCTTGTCTATGTGTCTTAAAATAATAAAAGACATTTAGATTTTTATTAATATTAATTTCTAATTGAGATACTAACCTCAGGTATTGCCTATAGCCAAAAATACCCCTAATGGTGTAAACAACTGTAACCTGGGAGAAGAGGCTGATGTAGGAGAATATTATAAATAAATGTGTGAATAAAGTAATAAGTTAGGCATAAGAGTATCATCATCTATATCTTCACTGATGAAAAAATTTAAATATGTATGTAATTTCAAATAGTTCCCCAAAGTTTACATGGTTAATGCAGATTAAAGTCCTTAAAGAATCAATTTATAAACTACAGTGTCCCTTCAGGAGGCATCTGAACAATTAAGTTTACTGTGAAAGAAACTGAAATTGAAGTCACTCAGTTGTGTCCGACTCTTTGTGACCCCATGGGCCGTAGCCTACCCCTTCTCCATCTATGGGATTTTACAGGCAAGAGTACCCGAGTGGGTTGCCATTTCCTTCTCCAGGGGATCTTCCCAATCCAGGGATCAAACCCAGGTCTCCCCACATTGCAGGCAGATGCTTTATCCTCTGAGTCACCAGGGAAGCTTACCGTGAGGGATGCTATACTGAGAAGACATGATGTGGATTCAAGCCCAGAGAAAACCAGGTTATCACTGATGGTCTCTCAAGAAACTGGGCACTGATCCAATGTCATTCCTCTACTTAATACCTGATTCTCTCTGAACATCAGCTGCCCTATAATTTTAAAAGAAATCATTAGTGTTCTTTATCTGACTCAATGAAAGTCATTTTGATTCCATGTTACTTTCATAACATTATCTGTTATGTCTGAGGGACAATTACATTTTATAGTTATACAGGTTATAGAAGCTAACAGGATTACAACACAAAATGATTTAAATTAAGAATAAATAAAATACCCAGAGAAGCCACTGACCATTGGGGAAAAATTGGTGATGAAAAGGTCTTATTCTACAAAGTCATATCAAAGGAAGAAAATGCAGATTTATCCCATTTTAATGCAATACATCTGTGCGTGCATGCTAAGTCGCTTCAGTCATGTCCAACTCTTTGTGACCCTATGGAATGTTGCCTACCAGACTCCTCTGTCCATGGGATTCTCCAGGCAAGAATACTGGAGTGAGTTTCCATGCCCTCCTCCAGGGGATCTTCCTGACCCAGGAACTGAACCCACGTCTCTTATGTTTCCTGAATTGGAGGGCAGGTTCTTTATCACTAGCACCACCTGGGAAGCCCCCACAATATGTCTAGACAGGTAATTTAATCACCCTGAAGTTCCACGTGATATGGAATGATATGAATGACCTAAAATGGTGCATTTGTCATAAATTAAGCTTAAAATTTTAAATTGAACATTTAGTCTGTTTAGTCAAAACAGGCATTAATGTTGGTCACTCTTATATGAGACAGACTGTGTATAAATTGCAGGGTGTACTAAGAAAGGACAGAGGTCAAGGTGCAACTCTCTGACCTGTCTGCCCAGTGTGGTTCCAGACACCCACTGCCTGCTGCACACCCACCCCTGCAACATAGGGTGCCTGAAACTGAACTTGTCTCTCTGCACAAACCCTGTCTGCCTTCCAGTCTCCGCCAGCGGCATCACCATCCTTACAGTCTCCCAGACAACAGAGGAAGTCCTTCTCAATCCCTCCTCTGAGTTCTAACTCCCCATCTTCATCAGCTAAGTTCATTGATTCTACCTCATAAATGTCTCTCGAATTCAGATCCTCCTCATCACCCACCTGCATGTTCACTGCCTCATCCTCTACGAGTTAATCATCCACAACAGCCTCTAACCCACTCATTGTCTGAAGGCCGGCCCAGCTCATGCCTCACTTTGCCCTCAGTTGTCTTTTATAAAAACTAATCTCATCGTGTGACTCTTGAATATGTCTGTCAGCTCCCCGTTGCTACTTGGCACAACGTGTCAAGATCTTCAGCGTTTGACTGCAATCTCTCTCATCTGCTTCATGTTCTGCAGGTCATCAACCCTTTACATCCATGAGGCCCAGACAAGAATAGAAGTGAAGGCCCATATCCATATGAATGAACATAAAAACATATAAATAAATCAAGCTCATAAACTGTTAAATACACTCAAGCCTCCTATCTTAACAAACGTAATTGCTTAACAGACTTGGAGACTAGTGGTGAATTTAGAATTCTTGGGTTCCTCAGAGACTCACATGGGAAACAGCAGCAAAGGAAAACTCTGGGTCCCCAGCCTACACCCCCCCTCCTTTTCTTCCATTCATGGGTTCTGCTCATGAGCAATATGAGGGGCAGGCTGTAGACAGCCCTGGCTGACGTCAAGAGCTCAACCACATCCCTCTGAGAACAACCAACCCTTGGGCCAACCTCAGGCTGAGCGATGCCTAAATCCACTATGCTTCCTGACCTCCAAGGGGACTGCCAGTGCAGGAGGTCTGCACCGACCTTGGATGTGAACTTGGGAGTCATCTGAGCAGGCATGCCCAAATCTCTGGGACCTGGAGCACAGCGGGGATGGACTCCAGATTGGCAGGACCCCTGGGCCGTAGGGACCTCTTACCAGAGTGATACTCCCTAAGGTTCAGGAGCCAGAACAAGACACCTATACCCCCAAGTTAAGGCCAGCACACCTTACATGCCGGCAACACAGAATGCCTTCAAGGCCATTAAGATGACAATACATCAGTCATATGAAACCATCCTCGGAGATTCTAATGCATATGAAGAATTTATGGTTCACGTTATACCTACTGGCATCAAGTATTGTGGAACCTCCAACTGTCAATGACATAAATACATTATAATCTGCTTGGCCAGCCAGCTTAGAAATTATATAATTTAAATGATTTTAAAATTTGGTATATTTGATTTTTTCATATTTTACATATAAAGTGAGATTCTAATATACACTAACATTTGAATCATACTTTTTAAAAGTATATGAATTTTAAATTCACATAGTTTAAAATTCATAAAATTTGACAGTGTGGTGTACTTTTAGATGCTTTCATAAAAATTTTCAATATGTGGGCCATATCGCCAAACTTCACGTTTGTTGTCGTTGTTGTTTAGTCACTAAGTCATGTCTGACTCTTTGTGACCCCAGGGACTATAGCCTGCCAGGGTCCTCTGCCCATGGAATTCTCCTGGCAAGAATACTCTGGAATGGGTTGCCATTTTCTTTTCTAGGGGATCTATCTTCCCAACCCAGGGATTTAACCCGGGTCTCCTGCATGAGCAGGCAGGTTCTTTACCACTGAGCCACCTGGGAAGCTCTAAACTTTATGTTGCAGAAGTGAAAAAAAGACAAATGGCAAAAGAATGGAGAGGGTATGAAGGAAAAGAGAGAACACAACTGTGACGGAGCTGGGCTAGCTGCAGACCACAGCTGTGTCCTCTTCCCGCTGGGCACTAAGCTGAACCCGTCTCACTTTTCTCTCATGTGACTGAATTCTGCCTAAGAAAACGTGAGTCAGAGCAATGCATGCCATGGTCCTTAAACATAATCAATCCTTCATGCCCTTTCTCCTTTCATGGTTACTTGGAAACTTTGTATCAGAAATGCCAAAGCCACAAAATGAAAGAAAGCCAGTTTCAAATCATTCCTGGAAGAATGCCACTCACTAATTAGGAACACACATTATGCGACCAAGAAATAAACTTCTCTTGTGTTGAGCATTTGAGATTTTCAAGTGTATCTGTTGTACAGAGGCCAGGGTTATCATATACAATATAAATTCCATAAAATATAATCAAGAAGCACCAGTATCTTGATTGGATTGGAGTAATATGTTTGTGGGGATTTGGTGGCAAAAAACATACTTTTTCATTTCTATCTTACTCATGCTAATATTAAAAATTTGCCTGCATTTTCTACATCAAAACCTATGGCACAAGGAAGTGATTCAAAAGTGTACTGTATGAGGAGGAAAAAACTAATAGTCACTGCAGAAACTCCAAGTTGGGCAATTTATATTGGGAGAGAGAGCTTTATTCAACCTGAACCACGTAGGAAACAAAGCTATGTCTTTGGAAACCATCTCTGCAGTATCTCCAACACCACCACAAGAAATACCATAACCAAACCTGGTGGCATTGTTTCAATGCTAGTTCTGATCTTACAAAAGACACTTCTTTAGAATTTCCTAGCACTTGAGGACTTCTATCAAGGTGACAAAAGGGGAGAAGAGTTGATTACAGAAAGAGTGCCAGGTTAAAAACGTGCTCCATTACGTTGTCACATTGAGGGGTGCCTCACACCTGACCAGATGTACCTTGAATGTGTGGCACTGCTATTACCCATCATAAAAAGGTGACTTGCACTCTGTATGTAATATATTACTTAACCCCATCAAGCTTCCCACTTCATAGAGTTCCCTGATACTGGAAAAACAGATGGGCTCTTGGGAGCCACTGGAGACACAGAGTGGTCAACGTGTACACAGGAGCCACCCCTGTGTCCTGTTTACTTTGGAGACACTGGGAAGATCTGGTACATCACAAAGACACCAGAGGACCAGACTGACTCAGAGGTGAGTAAGAGCAAAACTAATATCACTCCTCAAAAATAAAGTGGGAACTAATATAATAGTTACCATTGGCTATGGTATAATAAGTTGCATCACAGAGTCTTCTCCATCCTTGGGGGCCAAGGTAGCAACATTTTGCTTTTGCTTTTGAAGTAGTAGGGCACAAATTCCTGTTTTACTTTTCTGTCACCACTAAACACAGTGAACTTTATCTACCAGTGAGGAGTTCCTGAAAAGTGAGCTGAGGTTGAAAGTGTCTTTTAACCAATAATAGATAATGTGTAACTAAACTACATAAACGCAACTCTACTGAAACCTAAACAAGACATACAGCAAGAATCAAGATTCATCCAGTGTGTAGCCACTTGAGAAATAGGATTTGCATTTTTCAGTACAGCCTCTGGCACAGAAGACATGAAAACCACTAAGCCAAACAGAAGAGGGCTGGAAGCACAGTGAGAGATATGGGCACATGCCCACCATACAGCATTACCAAGAGGAGAAACATCACATCCCCAGGCATGATGTCAGAATGGTTCACTCCAGCCTCCCAAGGGCTTCTAAGTTTCTCAGATCCAAACTATCTTACTTACTACTGTACATGGGGAAGGATAGGCAAAGAAAAGCAGCATTGATTGATTACCAGTTAATTAGGTCTGATTACCCATTTGGTTGCTGGAAATATAAATGCCTATAATTAATTTTGAGTTTAAAGGGAGCCAGTTCCCATGGCAGGCACTGATTGCACACGTCGAAGCCAAATGTGCTCCAGCGTTTGGAACAGAGCTTCTTAGATGCTAAGGTCATTAAAGCAAAGCCTATGAGAGCCGAGGGGATGAAAGAATGATGCAGCAGCAATCAACCCCACTTCTTTGATAAAGCACATTTGCTGTCTCACCTCCTTCTGCATTACAAGAAGTCCTCACTAGACCTGAAATTCTGTGGGAATGAGGGCTGTGCACCATACGGCGGAGGACTCCTGAACCCCCAACAGTGGGAATAGCACAATGTAGGGATCAATGCAGACTTCTGTGTCTGATGTGGTTCTGGAAGGATGTCTTCTGGAGATCTGTGAGGCTCCACAAGACCCTGGCAAGCCTACACCACCCATAGCTGCTTAGCTCCAAGCACCCTCCTGAGGCAAGTTAAGTCCAAGATCCTTGAATTAACCCATTCCTGGGCTACACTAAATGGTAAAGAACCATCTCCAGGCACTTGAGAGCGCCTCATCTCTTGTAATAAAGAAATGATGTCCCTGCCCCGACTGTTCCACAGCCTCACTGTTTCTTCTCCAAAGGAAAAGCTACAAATCTCATTGGTCAGCTCTTGAAACATTCATGGGGCCCCATGTTAAGAACGGATGAGGTGACTGTTCTTTGGCAACAGAATGGGACTTCACCCACTTTGTTGTCGTTTGCTAATTCAGAGGTTACTTTTCTCCACAGTCTTGCTTTCCCAGAGGAAGAACTCAGGAGCAGGAACCAGCTCTGGATGGGGAAGGAGGCAACAAACCCCCTTCTTCTGGCCTCCTGAGTTAGAGATCCTGGCATCTGCCTCCCAGGAGCAAAGGAGAAAGCATGCTTGGATTCCTGGATTTAAGCCTCTCTGGGCTTGCTTTCTGGGGCAGGGTGCTTGCCTGATTATCACTAAAGCAGTGCTTTCTGTCTCATTAGTTTTTCTTACATATACACTTCTGTGCTAGGGAACTATGAAGGGGAAAGGGGCATTAAAATTCTGCCTACCCAGGACTTCCCTGGTGGTCCAGGGGTTAAGACGCTCCCTTCCAATGTAGAAGATGCAAGTTTGATTGATCCCTGGTCAAGGAACTAAGTTCTCACATGCCATGGGATGTGGCCAAAAAGAAAAAATTTTTAAAATCTTCTATCCCTACCCTTTGTTTTCTCGGTGAGTGGCATCTCCCAACTGAACAGCAACTGCCCAAGCTGAGTGGTCCTAGCGTCTTCCTTCTCCCTTATCCATGGTCAGTTACTTTGACTTTCCAGTTCTTTTTTTGGTTTATTTCCATCCCATTAGAATCTCTGTCTACATGAGAGCTGGCATTCATCACAGGCTCACTCAGACCAATGTAGGATCTCCAGGTTCGAATTATTGCTAATTACTCCTGGCTGTTCTTACTCTAAAAAAAGATTCAAGCAGGAGAACTGTCCTTCTCATGTCTGTTCCCTCAGCGGGAGCTCCAGCACCTCTCACCCGGAGTTGTTAGAAGCTCCAGCCGCCGCCCTTCCTCCAGCCCAGCCCACCTCCAGTCCTCAGTCCACACTGATCTCTAAGTGAAAACCTCATTACACTACTCTCCTGCTTGAAGTTCTGTCTCCGCAAAGCTTCCAGAGCAAAGCCCAGCTCCTCCACGACACACACCTCTGCAGTCTCAGCTCCTCCCACCCTCAAGCGTACTTTTCAGTGTGTGCTACACACCGTTCATCTCTCTACATCATCATACTCATTCCCTTCATTGTGCATCTTTGTGGAAACCATTTCTGACCACCCTCTCCAACTACTTACCTAACTATTCACTGGTTCCTATGTTTCCATAGCACCCTGAAAGCTCCTGTGTCTCCCAGCTAATCTATGGGCCCCCAGGAGGGAGTGCTCTGTGTTCCTATCTCTGTTTCTCTTGGGCTTAGTGCAAGAGATGAATATTTGCTGAATGAATAACTACACAGAGTAAGAATGCCATGTTCCCAAAGAGGCAATTTGAGCATATAGTGATAACCACAGCTCTGGAGTCAAATGGCTTCTATGAATCTAAATGTTGGTTGAATGAACTTCCAGTTAACACTGGGGTTGAAGAATAAATGATTGTTCTTTGCTGTTAAGTGGTGCCTAGGGGAAACTATATGGTGATAAACTTGATCAAACTATTAGCTGTTTATTTACACGTTAAGATCATTCCCAAGAATAAAAGCTACCATTTAAATATCACAAAAGCAAAATCAATATTTGCTACATTCACTCTTTCACACCACTAGTTACAACTACCAGGCATGAAACCACACCTGATTTAAAAGCCAGAAAAATCTCTTCAGGAAGGACCCAGTTTTCTTTTAGAATACATGATTTTCAATTTGTCATCTGACTCAAACTCCTACAGAGTAGAAGAATACTGAAATCATTGCTAATTAAAGAAATTTAACCACTGTCTACCTTATCAGCCACATTTTCCTCTGCAAGTCACCTTCAAATTACTCCTTACTGTGATAATACAAAAAAATTAAAATTACCAAGCAAACCTGATAAGACTTGGAAATTGGAAAGCAGCAAGTATTAGGTAGGATAGCAAATGAACACTTTTTCCCTGATGTTTCATATGTGTTGCTGGGGTAGGAAAAGGGTGGTAAAGAAGAGAAAGAAAAGGGAAAACAAAGCAAAGAGTTGTCTGTCCAACTGTCCTACAGTCTTTATCGTAACTAACACTGCGTTTAACTTAAATGCCCAATTAACTTTTTAAAAATCAATATATAAGATTTAGTGACTGAATTTGGGACTAGACGAGACTTTTAGTGGATACTTGTTCAACTCTCTGAACTCTTTTTTAAACAGCTGGTAAACTGTGCCACCTCATGCGAAGAGTTGACTCATTGGAAAAGACCCTGATGCTGGGAGGGATTGGGGGCAGGAGGAGAAGGGGACGACAGAGGATGAGATGGGTGGATGGCATCACCAACTTGATGGACGTGAGTTGGAGTGAACTCCGGGAGTTGGTGGACAGGGAGGCCTGGCGTGCTGCAATTCATGGGGTCGCAGAGTCGGACATGACTGAGTGACTGAACTGAACTGAACTGAACTGAAACTGTCTCAACATAAGCATCTGCAGAACCTTGGTCTTATTAACCTTTTGACGTTTTTTCATCCTCCCATGTTGCTACCTCCTTTTGCCTTTACTGTTATTCTCCTTATTATTGGTAAAAGGTTAAAAAAAAAAGTTTAGGGTGCTAATAGAGATGCCCCATTGTGACTGCTAGAATTCAACTTCTGTCCCATTGTCCATTCCAGACCCTTCTGCTTTGCTTATTCCTAAATGTTTCCATCTCAGTGTGTACTGATGCAACCTTATTTTTTTAAAAAAATATATTTATTTATTTGGCTGCATTGGGTCTTAGTTGCAGTATGCAGGCTGCTGGCAACATGTGGGATCTTAGTTCCCAACTAGGGATCAAACCATGTCCCCTGCATTAGAAGGATTCTTAATCACTGGGCCACCAGGGAAGTCCCCTGATGCCATTTTATAATACAAATACTTTACTAACTTCACTTTCAGTAGTATTCAGATGGAGTGGTAACATCAAGGACTAGCCAATCAGCAGCCCAGTTAAAAGAGTTACTTTCATCTGCCCTGGTCATGCACTGTAGTGAGTACATCACTGTAACCAGTGACTCGTCCTCACACACTCCATGCTGGTGCAAAAGGGAGCTGACAGCGCTTAGCAAGTACATGATGGGAAGGGCGTACATAGTGGTAAGGGAAGAAGGGAACACCCGGCTCAGCCAGATCGACCCTGGAGACCAATGGGTGACAGATGTCACAGCCCAATCACCCTCACATCCAAATGGTGGGGTGCACCTCCAGCTCTGAGAACTTAAATGCTGGTTGAATGAACTTCCAGTTAACACTGGGGTTGAAGAATAAATAACCGTTCCCTATGTGCATGTATAATTCGAGGTGAATGGAAGAAGTGAGCTAAATGGGGATACAGTATTAAGGAAATCATTTCTCGCTCTCTCTACCACAAAGAATACAGAAAAGTAGTGTACTCTTCATAAGCACAATGCAGGTGTGGACACAAAAGCACCTGAAATTTTTAAAGCATGCATACAACTCTCTGAGGGCAATTCCACAGACAGGAAACTGGCGACTCATACAAGTGAAGCACCTTGTTCAAATCCAATAACCATAAAACTGAAGAGTTGTGAATCAGCCCAAGATCTTTTAGATATAATGATTTTCTCTCTACACCATCACCTAATCATTATGAGCATGGCTGTTGTTCCCGTCATTGCCTTTTACACAATAAAACTACCTATCCTGAAATCAGGCCTTTAGAAAAACTATAGTTTCAAAATTAAACACTGATATATCTCAACAAAATAAAAGACATATATGAAAAACCCACACCATGCATCACACTAATGGGGACAGACAGAAAACTTTCCTCTAAGATCAAGAATAAGACAAGGATGCCCACTGTTGCCACTTCTATTCAATATAGTATTGATGTTTTGTTACTGACATCAAATTTGTATAAATTCTTTATTTGACTATTAACCCCTTATCAGATATATGGTTTGCAAATATATTTCCCATTCCTTAGGTACTCTTTTCATTCTGTTGATTGTTTCTTTTGCTGTGCAGAAGCTTTCTTTGTGTGCTGTAGCCCCACTTGTTTATTTTTAACTTTGTTGTTTGTGCTTTTGGTATAAGTTCGCATGTCAAGGAGCTTTTTTTCCTATGTTTTCTTCCAGGAGTTTCATGGGTTCAGGTCTTAAATTTCAGTCTCTAATCCATTTTGAGTTAATTTCTGTGAGCAGCAAAGGTACAAAACTCCAGTTATAAATAACTACAAGGTATATAATGTATAACACAATGACAATAAATAACTGTATGATATATAAGAAAGTTGTTAAGAGAGGAGAGCCTAAGAATTCTCATCACAGGAAGACTTTTTTCTTTTCTTTTTATTGTATTTGTATGAGATGATAAATATTAACTAAACCTATTGTGGTCATCATTTCACAATGTATGTAAATCAAACCATCCTGTTTACACCTTAAATATACAGTGGCATGGGGGCTTCTCTGGTTGCTCAGTGGTAAGGAATCTGGCTGCTAATGCAGGAGACATGGGTTTGATTGCTGGGTGGGGAAGATCCCTTGGAAAAGGAAACAGCAGCCTACTCCAGTATTCTTGCCTGGGAAATCCCATGGACAGAGGAGCCTGGTGGTCTATAGTTCTTGGGGTTGCAAAGAGTAGGACACAGCTTAGTGATACATCATTTATTTCTCAATAAAACTGGGAGTAAAAGGAATAAAACATAGTACTGGAAGTCCTATCAGACAAATTAGGCAAGAAAAGGAAATAAATCCAAATTAGAAAGGAAGCAGTAAAAAAAAACCTCTACTCACAGATGATGTGACATTATCTGTGCGTGCTAAGTCACTTCAGTCATGTCTGACTTTTTGTGACCCTATGGACTGTAGCCCTCCAAGCTCCTCTGTCCATGGGATTCTCCAAGCAAGAATACTGGAGTGGGTTGCCATGTCTTCCTCCAGGGGATCTTCCTGAACAAGGGATTGAACTCACATCTCTTACATCTCCTGCATCGGCAGGTGGATTCTTTACCACTAGGCTGCCGTCTGTGGGGTAGCACAGAGTCGGACGCGACTGAAGTGACTTAGCAGCATCAGCAACCCCACCTGGGAAGACCTAAAAATTCCACACAAAAATCTGTTATAACTTATAATTCAGCAAAGTAGCAGTATACAAAGTCAACACACAAAAATCAACTGAATTTCTAATCACCCACAATGAACAATCCAAAAGAAAAATTAAGTAAACAATTTCCATTTACAATAGCATCAAAAAGAATAAAACACTTAGGAATTAACTTGGCAAAGGAGGTGAAAGACTTGGTTCAATAAAAACTATAAAACATTTCTTAAAGAAAGTAATGAAAACATAAATCAATGGAAAATTATCCCATGTACATGTATTAGAAGACTTAGTACTGTTAAGATATCAACACTATCCAAAGCAATCCATATATTCAGTATAATCCTTATCAAAATCTCAATGACACTTTTTTATAGAAATGGGAAAATCCACCCTAAACATCATATGGAATCTTGAGGAACCCTAAAAAGTCAAAACAATTCTGAAAGAAGAACAAAACCAAAGTTTACACACTTTCTGATTTTAAAAGTTACTACAAAATTAGTTTGGAGAACTCCTAAAATTCAACAACAACAAAACAAATAACCTGATTCAAAAATTACCAAAGAATTTGAAAAGACATTTCTCAAAAAACACAAGTGGGAAATAAGCACATAAAAAGATGCTCAACATTACTAATGACTAGGGAAATGCAAACAAACTCACAATGAGAAACCACCTAACACCCAGTAGAATGGATATTATTCAAAAAAAAACCAAACAAGTGAAAAAAACCAGAAAACAAGTTTTGGCAAACATGAAGAAATTGGAATCCTTGTGCACTATTGAATAATTCTATTTAAAGCTGAATTACCATATGATCCAGCAATTCCACTTCTGGATATATACCAAAAAGTGGAAAGCAGGGTTTTGCATTCATGTTCATTGTTGCATTCTTCACAATAGCTAAAATGTGGAAGCAACTCAAGTGTCCACTGATGGATCAATGGATAACCAAAATGTATATATGCATACAAAAAAATTCTATTCAGCCTTTAAAAAGAAGGAAATTCTGCTAAATGCCACAATATCAATGAAGCTTTAGGACATTATGTTTAGTGAAATAAGCCAGTTTTTTTTTTTTTAAATAGACAAATACTGTATGATTCCACTTACATGAGGTACTTAGTGGTGGTGGTGGTGGTTGAGTTGCTAAGTTGTGTCCAACTCTTGCAACCCCATGGACTGTAGCCCCCAGGCTCCTCTGTCCGTGGGATTTCCCAGGGAAGAATACTGGAGTGGGTTGTCATTTTCTTCTCCAGGGGATCTTTTCAACCCAGGGATTGAACCTGAGTCTCCTGCATTGCAGGCAGATTCTTTACTGCTGAGTCATAGGGGAAGCCTGAAATGGGCCTAACCCAAGATTCTCTGATCTTGGCAAAAGATCTGGAATAACAGTATATTACTAATTTTTTTTTCCTTTGGGTTCCTAGGATTTTATCAAGATTTTAACTTCTCCTAGTAAGCTCCAAGGGTCTGAGCTATCTTCTCTACCAAACTTTTCCCTCTGTTTGCTCTACAGCTCAGGAAAGAATCTGGGCCACAGCTAGAGGCAGCTGAGCCTAGAAGAGTCAGCCAGGGTGGTACAGCTGCAGAACTCTGGATTAGGAGTGCCAGCCCTGACGGCTACACAGTCTGTGATTTGCCTACGTATTTGTATAATGAGGATAAAATTCAGTTTGTATTTAATTATTGTTTTGATAATTTGGTGGTTTTAAATCATTTGCCAATGGTATTTTAAAATTCCTTTTATTTTGATTTTATCTTTCCTCTTAATGTAGCTATTAAATACCACTGATTAAGGCTAACAAATGGAAAAAATTAGCAATGCTTATTAAAAAAATACATTGTAGAAAATGGTACAATGGACGTAACAGCTCCTTCTCTCAGAAGATGCCCAGAGATGAATGAGACATGAGAAAGCAAAAAAAAAAAAAAAAAAAAACAGGCACATTTAGGAATTTCACAAGGTGAATGTCAAGATTCCAGGGCCCCAAAGAGAAGCTGGAGGGCAGAACCAGAAGGGGGGACACTTTCTGCTTGAGACCAGGGGACATTAAGGATGAAAGGGGTAGAGAGCAGTGGAAAATAATATGGAAGCAGCAGCTATGACAGTTTTGTTAGTGTTTTTTTGTTTTGTTTTTAAGCAAACATTGCTTCCCAGGTGGCCCTAGTGGTCAAGAACCCACCTGCCAATGCAGGAGACATAAGAGAAGCGGGTTCTTCCAGTCGAGAAGATCCCCTGGAGGAGGGCATGGCAACCCACTCCAGTATTCTTGCCTGGAGAATTCTATGGACAGAGGAGCCTGGTGGGCTACAGTCCATAGGGTCACAAAGAGCTGGACATGACTTAAGTGACTTGGCATGCACTCACAAGGATGAATCAGTCCACTCCTCCCTACGCTCTTGCAGCTCAGAGGACAGCTACTGAGAGGAGAGCCAGTAAGGTCAGCCATTAAATGGTGTACAGGAGACACGGAAGAGGGTTTAACTCTGATGGGGCAGGGAAGAAGGAACAGTGAGCAAGCAGTTAGAGAATTTATAGATCAGGGCACTTTTGAGCTGGGTCTTGCAAGTAAAAAACAAGTTTGTCAGAGAGACAAGAAGGGTTAGAATAATTAAGCAACAAAGGTGGAGTTGAGATGGAAAGTCTGAAAGTTTTAGATCTATGATTTCCTTTCTGTTGCAAAAAAAAAAAAAAAAAAAGTAGATGCTTTAAAACTCAGATGGGTTGGTACATCAAAAGCCCTAATGATTTTTCATTGATTAACTGTTGAGATTAGTATGGATTTTGAACAAATGGTATTTTCAATCGTTAAAAAAGATTACTTGGCTTATTATGGAATATACTCCCATTCTGTTCTCTAAAATTCTTCCAGAATCTGGAAGTTCAGATAATGTTTGCTTCAATCAGAAGATTCCTGTTCCCAAATGTTCTCAGAGAGTGGGGTCAACCCAGTCACATGAAAGCTGCCAAGCTCCAAATCCAAGTCCTAGCTTGAATCCTAAATTTTCTAAAATTATTATAGCTACTTCAACCAAGAAAAAGGTGGGTGGCTATTGACTTCTGATTCTGTTCACAATCAGAACACAGAGATGAAGCAGGCATAACAGAAATAGCATGTTACAGTACAGAACTCTCAAATTATTTCTATTAACAATTGTGAGCTTAGCAGGCAAGCTTCCTGGGGTGCAAATGGTCTCCTAATCCTTATACTGAGAATGTTATCTTTTCATTCTATAAGGCTTCCAGAGTGTCCTCAGGGACACTCTAACTCTAACCCGAGCTGCTGGTGTTAGCCAGTTTTTCCTCTGTCATTGTTAGACATCTATTAATACTTCATTGGCTCCACTGTCTATCAAATCTGGAATCTTTTTTCAACTAAGCACAGAATATTTTCTATGTAAAGACTGGAGCTCTCATTAAAAAGAGAAAATAAGAGGCATTAGACTGCAGAATCATTGTGCAGAGCACCTAATTTCAAAGATCTACAATCCTACACCCACCAACTGTTATTTATGTGGACCTGGGTTAAGGACTCAAATTTGTGCCTTAGCTTCCTTCTATGTAAAACTGGAGACATTAGGGGTCTTCTCTTCCCTTTTCCACTTTTCAGTGGTAAAGAATCTACTTTGCAATGCGGGGGACATGAGTCTGATCCCTGATCAGGGAACTAAGATCACAAATGCCACAGAGCAACTAAGCCCACATGCCGCAACTAGAGTCTGTGGGATGCATCAAAAGATCCCACATAATGCAGTGAAGATCACCTGTGCTGAAACTAAGACCCCATGCAGCCAAAAGAATAAATAATTTTTTTAAAAGCTGGAGATATTAATACTTTGTAGGACTCTTGTATAGTTTAATTCAAGAACATATGTAACACATGGTGCTGCTGTGCTCAGTCACTCAGTCGTGTCCGACTCTTTGCAACCCCATGGACTATAGCCATCAGGCTCCTCTGTCCATGGGATCCTCCAGGGGAGACTGTTGGAGTGAGTTGCCATGCTCTCCTCCAGGGGATCTTCTCAACGCAGGGACAGAACTTGGGTCTCTTGCGTCTGCTGCACTGGCAGGTGGATCCTTTACCACTGTACCACCTGGGGAGTCTCTATCTAACACATAGCTTATTGCAAACCTGACCCATAGGAGACACTCAGTAAATGCCTATTTATTTTGGCTCATGATAGAACTTTTAAAAAAGCCAACCATCTAAAGACATGGAATAAAATAATGCTAGGATTTAATAAAAATGTCTTTCCTTTATGCTTACATTCATTAGCAGCAAATCATAACTAATGCTTTTGATACAAGAGAGAAAGTCATTTCTAAATAAATATAATCAAATGTAAAATACCTAAGGGAAATAGAGAAAGTACAAGATTGTGTGAATAGTGGAAAATTATATTTACAACATGCTTCTTAATTCTGAGTTAATGAAAATAAAAGTGAATGTCACAGGTGGCTATTTTAATGATATGGGAGCCTATATCAAGGTCGTTAAAAACAGTCAAATTTTCAGAAACAATTCTTCTGCATTCAATTAACATTTGGATCAAAGTACAATTTTTTCCCATGCAACTCATGGCAATAAAAATCAACCTATCTTAGGATCAAATAAATGTTTTGTTCACTGACTTCCACTCTCAAAAAATGTTTGCTTAAGCCCACTGTAAATGCCTTAGGAACCCAAAGAAAGGCAAAGTTACTACTATTTCAGCTCATTAACTTGCTCCTGACACGTAACACAACACCTCTACCTGAAAATTAATGACATTCTGAGATTATAGGCATTGATGAAAATGTTCACAGTGGAGTTCAATCTGTTTCCTTATGAAAGCTATTTTGGGCTTCACGTGCAGCACAGGATAATTGAACAAAGATAGACACTGGTGTCCAACTGGCTCTACCCAAAACCACCTGTCTTCCCTGCAACCTAAGGGTGAATTTCAAAGGATGTGAAATACGGAATCTGCTGTCGGAAGCAAAACAAATAACAACACACCAGACCCACTCTGTGCCTCTAAAAGCAATTTTCCAAGAAATTTATTTTAAAAGTAGACGTCATGAAAGATGCCTGCTGATGTGTCTTCATTCCAATGTTTCTCAAAACCTATACCTGAACTGCCTCCCTTCTAGGTTCAGTTGCCCATAAATAGTTGCAAATATTTTCAAGACACATAATCTGACAAAGAGCCCCCGAAGATGTCTTGGAATACAGGAAAGGAAGCCATGAAGTTAAAATTTTCTCTTCACATTTTTCTTCCACCAGATTTGCTAAACCACAGAAACTATTTTGATTTGCAAGACCATTAACCACACAAACAAATTAAGTTCATCCATCATAGTAAAATGAGACAAAATTGAATATTTTTTGATACAGTAAATTCCAGGGCACAAAGGAAGAGATAGAGAAATGGGGTCCTAGCATCTGAAGGGGGCTTCCCTGGGGGCTCAGTGGTAAAGAATCTGCCTGCCAAGCAGGAGACACAGGTTCGATCTCTGGGTCAGGAAGATGCCCCCAGAGAAGGAAAAAGCAACCCACTCCAGTATTCTTGCCTGCAAAATCCCACAGACAGAGGAGCCTGGTGGGCTACAGTCCATGAGGTCACAAAGAGTCAGACATCATTTAGCAACTAACCAACAACGACATCCAACGGACATTTTAGCTTCTGTAAGGACTTCATGACTCCTAATGGAGACGTGAAAACCAGGAGACCCACTTTCAGCATAGATTTCAAAACGCTTCAGCACACGTAACTCTCATTGGTTTCAATTATTAAAATCTGAGAATGAGTAAGCCTTCCAAACACATCTGTTCTTGGGTCCAGGATGTCTCACACAATATCAGAGACAGCATTCAGCCTATTATGAGTAGGAATGACAAGATGCATGCCTGCCAATGGACTATTAAACTTCATCTCTTTCTAAACTAAGAAAGGACTTGAATATATTGATGACAATCAAGACAGGACCAACAACTTCATTCTGCCAAGATGCTGCTACTGCAATTCTCCTTCATTTATGTCAGCTTTAGTCACAGACTCTCATTCAAACTCTTAGTCATTTATTAATTCAACAGGATATTCTGAGATAGACACTGTCCTGGGTAGGGGAGAAGAGAAGCATGAACGTGATTTGAGAGGCTGCAGTCAAAGAGCATTCCATGTAGTGATGGAGACAAGAAAAGTAAACGGCAAATATGATACACAGGGGCAATGCAATGAAAGCAGGAGATGCACCAGGGCCACCGAGATGGGGAGAGTATGTAAGTGGAACCAAGAGGAGGTTGGAAGAGAAGCAAGAGGAAGGCTGTTATCAGGCAACTGAAACAGACATGAATGAAACAAAGACCCATTCTCGCATCCTCAGGCTGCCAACCACCCAGCGGGGCTCTAAGTTAGGGCTGAGTTGAGAAAGGAGTGGCTAGAAACCAAGCAGAAGAGGTCAGCTTGGGTTGGGCTTTTGAAGGGTTGTAGATGTCATGCCAAAAAAGTTTATAGACTTTCCTTAAGGGCAGTGTGGAAAAATTGAAGACTTTTGAGAGATAAAATGACGTGAACAGATTTTTATGTTAGAAAGATGACAATTTGAATCTGACATTGGATGGAGTTAGGAGTGGACAGCTGGAAAGCCGTTTAAAGAAAGGACTGCAATAACCCAGGCAATAAATGACAATGGCCAGAATAAAGCTGTGGGAGTGAAGTTGGAGAGTATGAAAGAGCATCAAGATACATGTGGAAGGTTACAAAACAAAATAAAAGAAATTCAGGGGACAAAGAAAATTTGGAGAGATGGTTTGGAAACTACATTTTCAATTTATAACAGGCTGTATTTGAGGTCAACATTAGTTCTTTATGTACAATTAACCACTGCACAGCAGTGAGGTATCTACCTGGATGCCAAAGCTGGTCTGAGGAAGGTCTAAAGTTGGAAGAATCTCCGGTGCAAGGAGCAGCCAAGACAGCACAGGTAGAATGCACAGAATTAAGAGGAAAACGAGCAGAAGACAAAACACTAAGAACACCAACATTTTAGAAATGGGCATCAGTGGAGGAGCATAAAGAAAGATGACCAAGGAGAGGCAGGAAGAAACTAAGAGAGTAACAGGAAGCCAAGGACAAATATTTCAAGAAGGCAGTTGTCTTCACAATTCGCAAATGCTGCCAAGCTGTTAATGGAAATAAATACAGGGAAATGCAGTGGATTTTTTTTTTTAAAGAGAGATGGATAATAGATAAGCGGGATTCCTGGTTGTACAAATGCTTGATTAGACTGAGTTAGGGTACACCTAGGAGATGAGGAATTGGAGATAAAAGTGTAAAGAACATTTTCATGAACTCTGAAAGTCCGCTTCTGGAAATTGACATGCATGGGGAAAAAAATGTTGGACATGACATCACTCCAAATGGCAATGAGTTTCAGGATGAATCCAGGAGCACAGACAATTGCAGAAAAGTGAAGATGAGGGTCACCGGTATTGAAGAGGTCAAGGAACCAAAAAGCTAGAGTGCCGAGTGCTTCATCTTTGTGGACACTGAAGTCACTCTAGACTTGGCATGGCAGAGAGGCAGGAGCCAGAGAGCAAAGCTTTAAGGACCAGGAGACAGAAGTGAGGACAGCTGCTGAAGTGATGGGGTAGTGGGTTTCAACCAGATAGCACAGGCCTCAAAGTGAGAGGCACTGACAAGTGGAGGAAGAATCATTATCTGTAAGATACTCAGGGGAACAAAGGGGTCTCAACCCCAACTCCTGACGGACAACACAGGCTGTGGCAAATGAGCAAATCCTTCATTCACTCATCTCTTCATTGATTCAAGTATTTCTTGAGTACCTGAGGGCTGTGCTAGGTACTTGGAAGATTCTTATGTGCTTCCTGCTCTCACAGAACCTACAGTAGGGAGGCTGTTGGAAATGTGAAAGCCTTGAGATGGAGGAGGTGTCACTGGAGATTTAGGGGGGAAGAAAGCTTTCACTGAAGAGGAGGACAGGGGTAGGGAGTTTTGTCCAGGAAGGACCCATAAGTCACACAGCACAGGTTTTGGAGAAAGGGCATGCCGGAGGCAGGGTCAGATGAGAAAGGACAGAGCAGGCTGGGCCCACAGAAGAGGGAACTCACCCTGGAAAGACTCATTGTGAGAAGCAACTGGGAATGTCAGGGGTGTGAAGCCTGGAGTAGTAACTAATTAACAGCCCTTGAGGTCTCCAGGGGTATCACTCCCAAACAGGCAGGTCATCGTTAATCGGGTTTCTCAGGGAATCCAAGCGTAGGACACAGCAGAAGGTTCTGGGACCTACTTCTCAGTACGAAACCAGCTTAAGCCTGGTTAGACTGTGGACCCAGGGAATCTAAAAGCAGGACCATGGGAGGCCTGAGATGTACTTTCCGATGTCAGTTACAGAAGCAGCCCCTGATGCTCAGGGAGAAAGCTGAACCTTTTGCAAAGGAGCCTGTCAGTTCTAGACCATGCTTTGGAAGGAATTCACTTCTGATCTAGGTTATCTGTATCTTTCTAACCTTTGTATTTTCTTTGAATGCTCATCTTCATCATTTCCCTCACCACATGTGCATCTTCCTCTGAAATCTAGTCCCCATTCCTCCCCAATAAGAAATAAGATAACTTCTGCCTTAACTATCTTGATTACCATAGCCCTGATGGGCTTCCCTGGTGGCTCAGATGGTAAAGAATCTGCCTGCAATACGGGAGACCTGGGTTCGATCCCTGGGTTGGGAAGATCTTCTGGAGAAGGAAATGGTAACCCACTCCAGTATTCTTGCCTGAAGAATCCCATGGACAGAGGAGCCTGGCAGGCTACAGCCCATGGGGTCGCAAAGAGTCAGACACGACTGAGTGCCTAACACACACATGGTCCTGATAGTCACTGCATCCACATGTGTTTTGGCCCAACCCAAGATGCTCACTTGCAGCTGTGTTGGCAATGTATTTTTTTGAACTCTTGTTATTATTATTATTTTTTTTTTTGCCTGGCCATACTCTAAAGACCAGTGTATTATCTTTTGAAACCTACCACCATACTCATCTTCACAAAGACTCTGAGAACTCCGTTAAGTCACCCAAGGTCAGAACACCAAGAAATAGAAGGCACATCACCTTCTTGATCCAAATTCTAGAAGAAATAAAATGCCCATGCTTCCTCCAACATCTTCATTACCTTCATTTACCTCTTACTCCTTACAACAGACCTCCGGCTTTGCTGTCTCCTCATCAGACTTCTTGGTTCTAGTAATTTCCTCTCCAGAGACTCAAAGAGGTCTTTTTTTCTTGCCAGATATTTGTGTCATGTTCTGTTCCTGTGAGCTAAGTGCTACACACATTACAAAGTGCTTTTCGGATGAGACAGTCTCATGAGTCAGGATGGTCCTCTGGGTCTCAGTCTCAGCTTCCTTCCTGGTGGTTTCAAGGCCTTCTGCCAGCCTTCTTGATTCTGTCTTCACTTCCTGAAATGTTCCCTCACTCCAACCAAAACAAATATTCTTTTGCACCCCTCCCTTTTATTTCCCCCTGTAAGTCTTAAGTTTTTTTTTTTTTAAACTTTGGGAACCAGAAGTTTGTAAAACGCCTTATAATATTTCCCCCTACCTGCCCATGATTTACTTTTTTTGGTGTGGATTTGTTCTCATAGGGCTTCCCTGGGGGCTCAGGGTGGTAAAAAATCTGCCTGCAGTGGGGGAGACCTGGGTTCCACCCTTGGGTCATGAAAATCCCTTGGAGGAGGAAGTGGCAACCCACTCCAGTATTCTTGCTTGGGAGGAGCCTGATGGGCTACAGTTCATGGGGTCACAAAGAGTTAGACATGACTGGTTGACTAACAATGTTCTTATAGAGTTAATTAAAATTTTGATATGTTCACATTTATTATTTCCCCTAATGATTATGGGTTTTGTGCTGTCCTTAGAAATCTTTCCCACCCTAAGGTTATAGTATTCTTTACTCATTCTTTTCTTTAAATGTTTTAATTTTGATTCATCTGGAAGGGTAAGAGAGGAAACCAGTTTTGTTTTTCTCCAAATAAAGCCAGTTACATCAACAGTTTTTATTGAGTACATTTTTTTGGCAATGAATTTGAAATGCCCTCTTTATTATACAGTCCAATCTCGTTTTGTGTGTTTCTACCTTGGCACTTGGAACTTTATCTAATTCTTCTCTTTGCATCTCCATATCCCCTTCCCCACCACAGTTAGCAAAGAATGACTCCTATCACCCATCACCATGGCCCCTCTGTTTCCTCATGTAAGTTCTTGCTTATATTCTAACTCATGCAAACGATTTTGCAGACTAGGTAGAAAGGATGAACATGCCTCTACCCCAAACATCCATCTGGGATGTAGGGGAATCTGCTGAATGAATGTTCATTGCGATCCACAGAATAATTTTTAAAAAGTCAATGTTTAAAAAGGGTGCAAAATTATCAGAAAAACCTGAACCATCAGAGAGACAGAAGCATGGATTCATCGTCTCTTCATTTGCACCCACTGCCTGATGAACCTCCTCACACCAGTTCTGTCTCCCAGTGGTGAACCATCCATTCACTGGGCTGCATCTTATCACTCATTTTTCTGTGGGCTCTGGGTGAGCTTCCTCCACACTTGCCTCTCCTGTTTTCCAAGGCTACAAATTATCTGTGGGCCAAGTACAGTTACAAATAGCCTTCCCAAGTTTTGCTTGTAAAGAAAATAGATCATCTCTCTTCGTGTCTCAAAGCACTTGTGTTTATTTATATATATATGCCTGTGCTCAGTCACTTCAGTTGTGTCTGACTCTGCGACCCCATGGACCGTAGCCTGCCAGGCTCCTCTGCCCATGGGATTTCTCAGGCATGAATGGAGTGGGTTGCCATTTCCTTGTCTAGGGAATTGTCCTGACTCAGGAATTGAATCTGCATCTCCTGCGTCTCTTGCACTGGAGGCAGATTCTTTACCCACTGAGTCACATGGGAAGCCCATTTTAGCTGTTTTGGAGATATATGAATATATATATATGATATGTATGTAAATATATTACATGTATTATATATATAATACAAATATTATATATCTCCAAAGCAGCTAAAATTATTCAGACCATTTATTAGAGGTTCTCACTAGGCCGAGAGGTGCTCTTCAGGACATGCTGAACTGTGATGCACTGAAGTCTATTCCCAACATCTCCGCAGTAATTGGCAATATGAAAAATTTAAGAACCAATTTCCAAAGACACCTAATTTCTGTCTGGGAAGGCTCAGAAGCTCCAGCCAGATATACTGAGTGACTCAATGTAAACATGTTCTGTTAGCAAGCATTCTGGCCAGGATGGAAATAACTGGAGTGTCGGATGTGTTTCCAAATAATTAAAATCAAATATTTATTCTCTTTTCATTCATTTATATAACACTTCTTGAGCAACTACTACATGCCAGTTAATAGTATTGGTGCTGAGGATACAGCAACATGGATAAAATAATCAAAAACCTTTGATGCTTTGTTGGCAAAAAGACAATAAACAGATATAGAAATCTAATTAGAGAATCTTTCTTCTACCTCAGTCTTTGAAGGTTGTGATGGTTAATTTTATGTGCCAAATTGGCTGGGTAACAGTGCTTATACATGTTTAGTCAAACATTATTCTGGACGTTTTTTGTGAGGGTGTTTCTTCCAATAATACTAATATTTAAATTGCTGGGCTTTGAGGAAAGCGGATTATGCTTATGTGGGTGGGCCTTATCTACTCAGTTGAAGGTCTTAACAGAACAAAGACTTATCTCCCCTGGGCAAGAAAAAATTCTGCCTGTGATTAGCCTTTAGACTTGAACTGAACCTTACTACAGGCTCTCCCCTGGGTCTGCAGCCTGATATCCCACCCTGTATGTGCATGTGTATCTATATTTGTATCTATCTATCTATCTATGATGGACATGATGGACTCTGGGTACGGCCCCAACTGGGTTAACAATATCAAGGAAAGCCTACTCCTCGAAAGCCCTCCCTTTGGCACCTTCCACAGGCATACCCTCAACTTCACTTGTTCTGGTATGTTCTCTGAGAAATCACCCAGTTCAGCTGGCTTTAGTCAATTTTCAGATTGTAGCAACACCAGTTTGGATCTTCAGCTGGCATCATGCCCATGTCAAAAGCAGAAAGAAAGTACCAGGTAAGAAATGGCAGTCAACCAGTGGGAATGTAAATAGGTGTAGCCACTATGAAAAACAGTATGGAGGTTCCTCAAAAAGCAAAAATCAGAACTACATATGATCAAACCATCCCACTCCTGGGCATATGACCCAGAGGGATAGGGTGGGGAGGGAAGTGGGTGGGGGTTCAGAATGGGGAACACATGTACACCCATGGCTGATTTATGTCAATGTATGGCAAAAACCACTACAATATTGTAAAGTAATCAGCCTCCAATTAAAATAAATAAATTTTAAAAACTATAATTCAAAAAGATGCACAAACCCCTGTGTTCACAGCAGAACTGTTCACAATAGCCAAGACATGGAAAAAACCTAAATGTTCATGGATAAAGAAAATGTGGTTTGTATATACAATGGAATACTACTCAGCCATAAAAACGAATGAAATAATGCCATCTGCACCAACTGGATACAACTGAGACCACCACACTAAGTGAAGTGAAGTACGTCAGAAAGAGAAAGACAAATACCATATGATATCACTTATATGTGGAATCTAAAATATGGCACAAATGAACTTATTATAAATAGAAACAGACTCACAACATAGGGGAAAGACTTGAGGTTGCCAAGGGGGAAGGGACTAGAGGAGGGAGGAATAGTTTGGGAGTTTGGGGTTAGCAGATGCAAACTATAACATTTCTGATGGATAAATGACAAGGTCCTTCTACATAGCACAGGTAACTGTATTCAATATCCTGTAATGAACTATAATGGAAAAGAATGTGTGTGTGTGTATATATATATATATATATATTTAACTGAACCACTTTGCTGTACAGAGAAATTAACACAACACTGTAAATCAACTAAAGTTTGAAAAAAAAGTTTTTTAAGTGGCAGTCAAACTGCCCCAGGGACAACAGGCCACCTAGTGGCTCATGCACTTGCTAACTGGAAACTTTATACATGGAAAAGTTCTACTCTTGTTTTTAAAGTCCTTAATTCAAAGGTCATCCTCTTCCCATTGGATTCAACGTGGACTCAAGCACATCAGGCAGTTGCACTTGGTCTTGCCTTTGCTCACGCTTTCCCTCTGCATGGAATGCTTACTTCCCTTCTTCTACCACAAAACTGTTCATCCTCCAAGCCTTGCCTTAAAAGTAGTTACATTTTTTCTGGCATTTCCTGACGCCAGCTAGAAAAAAATTACTCTTTTAACAGTGTTCCCAGAAACATCTGTATGACTTCTGAAGATTAAAAAGGACACATAGAAACATGGTTATATTAGCCAAACATTCAAATACCAGCTCAATGAAAATTGTTCTAGAAAACTAGTCTAAATATGATATGGTACAAGTTTTACTAGTTTTCTTCTGCTTTCATTTCCATACTTTACAAATGCAATCTGTAAACAGAGCTTCACAGCACTGAGTAACTCCAAACAATAGGATAATTTTAGAGATTATTTAACTCATAAATCAGGCATAATCCTCAAATACAAGAACTTCCAGTTAGAAAAACTTATAAGTTCAGTGTTGGTGAGGTGGGTGCTATGGGTGCTGGTCATTCTTCTCAAGACAGGAGGGTATGCGCTCCAAGAGAAACCCAAGTAAGATGGTAGGTGTTGCAAGAGGGCATCAGAGGGCAGACACACTGAAACCATACTCACAGAAAACTAGTCAATCTAATCACACTAGGACCACAGCCTTGTCTAACTTAATGAAACCAAGCCATGCCTGCGGGGCAACCAAAGACGGGCGGGTCATGGTGGAGAGGTCTGACAGAATGTGGTCCACTGGAGAAGGGAATGGTAAACCACTTGAGTATTCTTGCCTTGAGAACCCCATGAACAGTATGAAAAGGCAAAATGATAGGATACTGAAAGAGGAAGTCCCCAGGTCATTAGGTGCCCAATATGCTACTGGAGATCAGTGGAGAATAACTGCAAAAATAATGAAGGGATGGAGCCAAAGCAAAAACAATACCCAGTTGTGGATGTGACTGGTGACAGAAGCAAGATCCGATACTGTAAAGAGCAATATTGCATAGGAACCTGGAACGTCAGGTCCATGCATCAAGGCAAATTGGAAGTGGTCAAACAACATGGCAAGAGTGAACGTAGACATTCAGCAAACTAAAATGGACTGGAATAGGTGAATTTAACTCAGATGACCATTATATCTACTACTGCGGGCAGGAATCCCTCAGAAGAAATGGAGTAGCCATCATGGTCAAAAAAGAGTCCGAAATGCAGTACTTGGATGCAATCTCAAAAATGACAGAACGATCTCTGTTCGTCTCCAAGGCAAACCATTCAATGTCACAGTTATCCAAGTCTATGCCTCAACCAGTAACGCTGAAGAAGCTGAAGTTGAACGGTTTTATGAAGACCTACAAGATCTTTTAGAACTAACACCCAAAAAAGATGTCCTTTTCATTATAGGGGACTGGAATGCAAAAGTAGGAACTCAAGAAACACCTGGAGCAACAGGCAAATTTGGCCTTGGAATGCGGAAGGAAGCAGGGCAAAGACTAATAGAGTTTTGCCAAGAAAATGCACTGGTCATAGCAAACACCCTCTTCCAACAACACAAGAGAAGTCTCTACACATGGACATCACCAGATGGTCAACACCGAAATCAGATTCATTATATTCTTTGCATCCAAAGATGGAGAAGCTCTATACAGTCAACAAAAACAAGACCAGGAGCTGACTGTGGCTCAGATCTTGAACTCCTTATTACCAAACTCAGAACTAAATTGAAGAAAGTAGGGAAAACCACTAGACCATTCAGGTTATGACCTAAATCAAATCCCTTATGATTATACAGTGGAAGTAAGAAATACATTTAAGGGCCTAGATCTGATAGATAGAGTGCCTGATGAACTATGGAATGAGGTTCATGACATTGTACAGGAGACAGGGATCAAGACCATCCCCATGGAAAAGAAATGCAAAAAAGCAAAATGGCTGTCTGGGGAGGCCTTACAAATAGCTGTGAAAAGAGAGGTGAAAAGTAAAGGAGAAAAGGAAAGATATAAGCATCTGAATGCAGAGTTTCAAAGAATAGCAAGAAGAGATAAGAAAGGCTTCTTCAGTGATCAATGAAAAGAAACAGAGGAAAAGAACAGAATGGGAAAGACTAGAGATCTTCAAGAAAATTAGAGATACCAAGGGAACATTACATGCAAAGATGGGCTCGATAAAGGACAGAAATGGTCTGGACCTAACAGAAGCAGAAGATATTAAGAAGAGGTGTCAAGAATACATGGAAGAACTGTACAAAAAAGATCTTCATGACCCAGATAATCACGATGATGTGATCACTAATCTAGAGCCAGACATCTTGGAATGTGAAGCCAAGTGGGCCTTAGAAAGCATCACTACGAACAAAGCTAGTGGAGGTGGTGGAATTCCAGTGGAGCTGTTTCAAATCCTGAAAGATGATGCTATTAAGTGCTGCACTCAATATGCCAGCAAATTTGGAAAACTCAGCAGTGGCCACAGGACTGGAAAAGGTCAGTTTTCATTCCAATCCCAAAGAAAGGCAAAATGCAAAAGAGTGCTCAAACTACCGCACAATTGCACTCATCTCACATGCTAGTAAAGTAATGCTCAAAATTCTCCAAGCCAGGCTTCAGCAATACGTGAACTGTGAACTCCCTGATGTTCAAGCTGGTTTTAGAAAAGGCAGAGGAACCAGAGATCAAATTGTCAACATCTGCTGGATCATGGAAAAAGCAAGAGAGTTCCAGAAAAACATCTATTTCTGCTTTATTGACTATGCCAAAGCCTTTGACTGTGTGGATCACAATAAACTGTGGAAAATTATGAAAGAGATGGGAATACCAGACCACCTGACCTGCCTCTTGACAAATCTGTATGCAGATCAGGAAGCAACAGTTAGAACTGGACATGGAACAACAGACTGGTTCCAAATAGGACAAAGAGTACGTCAAGGCTGTATATTATCACCCTGCTTATTTAACTTCTATGCAGAGTACATCATGAGAAACACGGGGCTGGAAGAAACACAAGCTGGAATCAAGATTTCTGGGAGAAATATCAATAACCTCAGATATGCAGATGACACCACCCTTATGGCAGAAAGTGAAGAAGAGCTAAAAAGCCTCTTGATGAAAGTGAAAGAGGAGAGTGAAAAGCTGGCTTAAAGCTCAACATTCAGAAAACAAAGATCATGGCCTCTGGTCCCATCACTTCATGGGAAATAGATGAGGAAACAGTGGAAACAGTGTCAGACTTTATTTTGGGGGGCTCCAAAATCACTGCAGATGGTGATTGCAGCCATGAAATTAAAAGACGCTTACTCCTTGGAAGAAAAGTTATGACCAACCTAGATAGCATATTGAAAAGCAGAGACATTACTTTGCTGACTAAGGTCCGTCTAGTCAAGGCTATGGTTTTTCCTGTGGTCATGTATGGATGTGAGAGTTGGACTGTGAAGAAGGCTGAGCGCCGAGGAATTGATGCTTTTGAACTGTGGTATTGGAGAAGACTCTTGAGAGTCCCTTGGACTGCAAGGAGATCCAACTAGTCCATTCTGAAGGAGATCAACCCTGGGATTTCTTTGGAAGAAATGATGCTAAAGCTGAAGTTCCAGTACTTTGGCCACCTCATGTGAAGAGTTGACTCATTGGAAAAGACTCTGATGCCGGGAAGGATTGGGGGCAGGAGGAGAGGGGACGACCGAGGATGAGATGGCTGGATGGCATCACGGACTCGATGGACGTGAGTCTGAGTGAACTCCGGGAGATGGTGATGGACAGGGAGGCCTGGCGTGCTGCGATTCATGGGGTCGCAAAGAGTCGGACACGACTGAGCGACTGAACTGAACTGAACTGAACTGATACTTTTATCAACTTAATTACTTCTCTGCTTTAGATCCTTCATCCCTGAAAGTGAGTGGAATTGTACTGTCTTGAAACCAGTTCAAACAGCTATCACTTTATTCCAGAGGAATGTCTGAATAAAATGTCCCCTCTTTTTGGGTATTTTCAAAACTAACTCCGGTATTTAAATGCCGGAGAAGTTGTTCTCCCTCTGGCTGCTTTTAGTACATATCATGTGCTCAACTTAGAGGTGATTTGCACAAGAAATCATAAAACTGAGCTCATTCTGGAAAGAGATGCCCGATGGGATTACCAATAGGTTGTGGTAAGAACTACCATAAACACTGATTTTTGTAAAGCTCATCTGTTGCCTGGAGCCCCCAGGGGACAGTTTCAGTTTTGCACATATTTTTAACTTTCAGGTTTTCTGTGCAGGTCACGTTCCAATATATCATAAAGGTGATTAAATAATCTTAAACTTACTGAAACTCCTGGCAATCTGTGTTTTCCTCCACCACGTGTTAATGGTGCCATTTTGGCTTTTGTTCCAAGTACCCAACTCATCACTTGATATTTCTGCAGAGGCAGGACTGGATTTGGGCAACTTTTGTGCATTCTGCTTTCTTTCAGTGGCTAGTATATCAAAACAACTGCCCCTCCCACACTTGGTCAAGAATTAATTCCTAACTAGAGCCTCCTCCATCTCTCCTAACCCTGGCCTTGATGTACAAAGACGATGGCAAAGTCAACAATCCTCTCTCACTCTCAGTTGTACCTGGATGCTCAGCAGTGTTTTATACAGTCAACACCCCTCTTCCTGTGGTCCCCACACTCTTCTAGTCTTCTGCTTTGAGGGAGCCCCCACCCCACCCCAGTCCATCACTTCATAGCAAATAGATGGGGAAACAATGGAAACAGTGACAGACTTTATTTTCTTGGGCTCCAGAATCACTATAGATGGTAACTGCAGCCATGAAATTGAGAGACGCTTGCTCCTTGGAAGAAAACTATGACAAACCTAGACAGCATATTAAAAAGCAGAGACACTGCTTTGCCAACAAAGGTCCGTATAGTCAAAGCTATGGTTTTTCCAGTAGTCATATATGTATGTGAGAGTTGGACCATAAAGAAGGCTGAGCATCAAAGAATCAATACTTTTGAACTGTGGTGCTGAAGAAGACTCTTGAGAGTCCCTTGGACTGCAAGGAGATCAAACCATTCAATCCTAAAGGAAACTGGTTCTGAATATTCATTGGAAGGACCGATGCTGAAGCTCCATTGGCCACCTGATGCAAAGAGCCAACTCATCAGTAAAGGCCCTGATTCTGAGAAAAATTGAAGGCAGGAGCAGAAGGGGACAACAGAGGATGAGATGGTTGGAAGGCATCTCTGACTCAATGGTCATGAGTTTGAGCAAGCTCTGGGAGATAGTGAAGGACAAGGAAGCCTGACGTGCTGCAGTCCATGGGGTTGCAAAGAGTCGGACACGACTGAGTGACTGAACAACAACTCCCAAGTCCAACTCTCCTAGAAACTCCTTCTAGATCTTCTCATAGCTCAGGCCTCTAACTTCTCTTCCTTGCTCTCCACAAACACACACCCCAGGACCTCTCATCCCATCTGGTAGCCTTAAACCGTGTATTCCATCCCTGGCCTCTTCTCAGATAAACCCACAGAGCAGACATCTCCTCCTGCATGGATAGTGGCATCGAAACACAACAGCTCTCCAATAGACCTCTTTTAGTCCTCTTCCAAAATCCACCCCTCACACTTCGCTGTCAGTTCAATTCAGTCACTCAGTCGTGTCTGACTCTTTGCGACCCCATGGACTGCAGCATGCCAGGCCTCCCTGTCCATCACCAACTCCCGGAGTTCACCCAAACTCATGTCCATTGAGTCGGTGATGCCATCCAACCATTGCATCCTCTGTCGTCCCCTTCTCCTCCCGCCTTCAATCTTTCCCAACATCAGGTTTTTTTCAAATGAGTCAGTTATTCACATCAGACAGCCAAAGTATCGGAGTTTCAGTTTCAACATCAGTCCTTCCAATGAATACTAGTATACTAACAGCACAGTGACGCATTTATTCAGGTCAAAACCTTACACAAAATACTTGATGTCTATTATTACTGTTTGCGCTATACACGTTGTATCATGTTTTCACAACTACTCCATCAGCAAATCCCATCACCTTTATCTTCCAATTTCTGTCTACTCTGTTACCACCACTCTGGTCCAAGTCACCCTATATTCTCACCTGGACCATGACATCAGCCCCTTACTGGTCTCCAAGGTGCTCCTACAGTCAGTGATCCACAGAACATTAACCATGGTCTTAAAACATAAATCAAACCACATCACTTCCCTGCTCAAAGCTACTCAAAAGCCCCTTGTTACAACTAAGAAGCCATCTTTCCTTTTTGATGGGGGAGGGGCAGCGAGTTAGAGTTTTGTTTTAGCTGTTGACAATCTTAAATGTATTTTCAGGGGGAAAAATAACAAAGAGATTTCTACTAGTTCACCCTGCCTTCCCAAAGACATAGAAAACAACATGGTTATTAAAGGAAAAAGGTGGAAGGTGGGATACGTTAGGCGTTTGGGATTAACATACACAAGCTACCATATACAGAATACATAACCAACAAGGACCTACTGGATACCACAGGGAACTATACTCAACATTTTCCAATTAGGGAAAAAAAATCTGAAAAATAACAGGTATGTATGTATAACTAAATCACTTTGCTATATACCTGAAACAAGCACAACATTGTAAATCAGCTACACTGCATTTTTAAAAAAATCACTGAGTGAGCATAATGGGTTTGGGTCAGGTTAAAAATAATAATAATACTCCACTATTCTGGCTCCAAGTACCGTATTGAAATGAAGATCCAACTAAGTCATATGGCAGCTTATGACAGTCATATGGCACCCTCCTATGGCTCCTCACTGCTCTTGAAAAAACACCAAAATCCCGGATGGGCCTGCAGACCCTGGTCCACTCGCCCAGGCTGGAGAATGGCAGAAAGAGGCCTGGATGCAGAGGGAAGAGACCAGGCTGTCATTTGTGGTCCTGCCATCCCCCCCCAACCCCGCCCCCAGCAGGAGGATTTCCACCTCCCTAGCCCTGCCCAACACACAGAACATTCCAAATCTTTGCCCTCAGGCCCCAAGGCTGCACAGGACCTGGTTCTGGTACAACCCTGACTGCTACTCTTTCCATCCTTCACTCGTTCCCCCATCTCAGTTTTCCAACAGTTACTCAAACACACAGGCTCATTTCTCCACAGGGTCTTTACTGCCTCCTCTGCCTGGACTTCATTCCGCCAGACCGTCATACGTTCAGGCACTTACTCTGTTCTCGCGTCATTCAAAGTTCACCTCCGTTGAGTGGCATTTCCTCTCCAGTCTGCCTGGCACTCAATATCCAAAAGACATCTCAATCCTGGGATGTACAAAGCCCCCACCCTTCCCCAGATCTGATTCCCTGTCAGTCTTCTGCTCAGAGGAGAAGTCTACTCCATTTCACTTCTAGGTAAACAGCCTTGAACTGATCCCTAATTGTTCTCTCACCTGGTAACCAATGCTTCAGCCAATCACATTAGCTCTGCTTCAAAATATACCGGTGGGCAATTTCTCCACTGCAACCACCTGGGTCACTGGAGCAGCCTCCCAACTCTACTCTGAACTCACAGCAGCCCTGGCAATCCTATTTGAAAAAAAGTCACGCCTATGTTCCCAATCCTCTTTTGTGTTCCCACCTCAGGCAGTAAAAAGTCAAAGATAAGCACTGAGCCTGTGGTACCCATGTCTCTCTGATGTCACTTCTGCTACTTGGCATGCTCCACTCAAGCTATCGTCTTGTGGTTCCTTGTGCACACGAGGCATGCCCCTATTAACTGTTATTGGGCTAACAGTTTCTTCCACCTGGAATCCCCTTCCTCGGGTATCTTTACCTTCTTAGATTAAAAGCAGTCCACATAACCCCATGCAACATTTCCTCTCTTCTTTCCAGATTTCATTTTTCTCTAGAGCACATCTCTCCACCTGATTTACAACTGCCTTCTTTATTTATTTGTTTATCCCCTGTATCTCCCCAGCAGACTATAATCGCTGGAGTCGGGATTTGGGGGAAGGGCTGTTTTGTTTACAACTACCTCCCCACTGCCTGGAATTGTATTTGGCACCTGGTAGGTTTTTCAGTAAACATATGTTGAATTAATAAATCAACTATCTCTTCATAAATTTCTGCGGCCAAGAAAAGAAAGTATAATGGCTTAAAGGTAAATCTTATTGCCTTCTCTCCATCCTCCCCCTCCCACAGATTTTAAGAAACAGAAGAACATTGTTATCTACTTTTTCAGCCCAAGATGCTAAAAGAATGTATTAAACAAGAACTCAGTGAAATAAGATACAAGTGTAGAAAAATGAAATTATGACTGGAATATAATCAGAAAGTAATAGAGAAAACCCATTCATAATTATAGAAAATAAACTGAGAAGAAAGGCCAAATGGATAAAGCTGTGAAAATGTGCAAATGGCAAACTGGAAGAACAAATCTTCCAGTAAAAGAACAAGTATCCAGATGAGAAGCAATAATAGGAAGCAGGAGAAAAATAAAGCATTCCAGACCTGAAAAAGCAAATTTTAGATTAGAAATTAATACTTGAACATCTTTCAGAGAAACTTAATGGCAGAAATAAATATTCTGACAGTTTCACACAAAATTTCAACTGAAAGAATTTTTCAAGAATCCTAAAAGCAACTGAGGGGAAAAAAATCAACTACAGTGTCTTTTCCAATATCGCCTCTATAACAACAGATGCCAGAAAACAAGGCAGTTTATAGCACACAGAGCAGAAAAGCTTGTGAGTCAAAGATTTTATAAATATCCATGTGCTATTCGTATGCCACGACAACATATGTTAAATAACGACACCTGCAAATGAAGAATGCTATAAGGAAAATGAGCTCGGAGATGAAAAATTCTGATGAATTTACCACCCAATGAGTTTTCTATAAAAATTGAATGAATAGATTCCAGACCACCAACAGGTTAATGAAACTATAACTTCAAAAAAATGGAGACATGTAATAGAAAATAACCACCAGTAGGCATCGAAATTGGTTAACTGCTTGGATATAATTCAATAAGTATATTGGTTTTTACTTAAAAAATAATGTACTCTAACGAATATAATTTTAGTTATTACAATTACAGTACCTAGGACAGAATACAAAACACACATTTATTGAAAAAGAGGACATTTTGCTCAAAAGATTTGTTCATTAAATCAGAGGAAACTGATGCAAGAGTGATAAATTTGTGCACGGTGAGGGGAGGGGTGATGGAAGGAAAATTGGAAAAGCAAGAGACTAAACTCCTCTTAAAGCACTAAAGTAAGTACTAGTGGAATTTAAGAGACTGTCTCCCTTTAGTATATGAAATTGGAATAAATCTAACAAGTGATATGTAAGACAATCATGGAAACATTTATAAGAACTCTTGAAAAACATTAAAGAAAAATTAATACAAAGAAATGCCATGTTCATGGATCAGAATACTCAATTTTGTAAAGATTTCGATTCTTTTCAAAGTGATCTTTGAATTAAATGCAGTTCAATCAAAATCCTAGAAATGTTTTTTTATGGAACTTGGCATATTGATTCTAAAATGTATATGAAAGAACAAAGAGCAAGAATAGCTAAGAAACTTGTAGGAAAAAAGTGAAGATATTTACACAGCCAGATCTTAAGACTTATTATAAAACTGCAGCAATTAATTACCATAGTGTGGCAATGACTCAGAAGAAACATGAACAAAACAGAATAGAGGTATCACCTGAAGCCTTTCATATATGGAAATGTGATGGGTAGCAGGGCAGCATTGAAGGTCAGAAGAGAAAGGATAGATGTTTGATATGTGGCATTTAGACAACTGTTCACATGGAAAAAATAAAATTAGGTTCCACATCACACCACACTCACCACTACAAAGAATTAAGAATTTGAAAGTAAAAGTCAAAACCTAAAATATTTAAACATATAGGAGAACATCATTATGGAATCATGTAGGGAAGAACTGAAACACCATTAAAAAAAGAGGTAATGAAATAAATGATTAATGTTTAACTTCCTTAATATTAAGAACTTCCTTTCACACAAAGATAGCATGGAAAAAACACTAGTACACCATAGATTTCTAAAAATTTTAGAGCCTCACAGTATGAAGTGTAGGCAATGTTGCAGGTCAGTAGGAACTCTTACACAACACTGGAGAAAGTTTAAAAAGTGGTATGCCATGCCACTTCAAAACACAATGCAGCCATATCCATTAAAATTGAACCCCATAATTCTGTTCTTGGGAACACATATTAAAGAATCCCTGTGTACCTTACTAGACACCAACAGCAACGTTCGTAACAGCATTACTTATAGTAACAGCATTACTTATAGTAACAACAAACTGGAAAAACTTCAAATGCTCATTAAGGAGGGACAAGATGAATATATTGTGGTATATTCTCTCAACAGAATATTTATCCAGGTAAATATGGATTATATCTAAATGCAACAACACAGATGATTCATAGAAATACCATGCTACAGAAGGAGCAATTTACCGAGAGTAGGACACAATCTTTAAAAACTATTTTAAACTAAAGTTAATCAAAATGTTGCTCAGGAATACAAACATATGTAATAAAAATTTAAAAACAACTTCAAAGAGAATAATAAATCCCCAAATCAGACTAGTGCTTACCAAAGAAAGGAGAGCTAGGAAGAGCACAAAAGTGAAGGGGTTGGTTGGGTTAGAGTCTAATATTAAGTTAGGTGCTAATGTTTTGGTTAAGCTGGGTTCCAGTTAATTGGCCTGGTTCTAGTTAAGGAGGTAATATAAGAATATAGATTTATTGTTATAATTTACACGTCTGCTTCACTATCAAGTGCTACATGATTAAAATACATTTTACCATGTATTATAGAAACAAAAATGCTACTTCTTAGTAGGATATGTGCTTAGTAATTCAGTCCATCAGGCTCTGTCTGTGGGGATTGCCCAGGCAATAATACTAAAGTGGGTAGCCCTTCCCTTCTCCAGGGGATCTTCCCAACCCAAGGATTGAACCCAGGTCTCCCACACTGCAGGTGGATTCTTTACCATCTGAGCCCTCAGTGGAGCCCAAAGAGTACTAAGTAATAAACAAATATATAAGGAAAATATTTGAAATGCAGCAGATAAGTTGTTAGGTAATTTACAAAGGACAAGACACAACTGGAAAATAAACATGGAAAAATACTTGATATTAACTAACAATCAAATAATTGTCAGTTAAAGTAAATTAGCACCTTTAAAAAGATACAATATCAGCTCTTGTGTAGTTAAATTTGTATCACTTTAAAATCTTGGAAGTAGCACATGCTGGGATACTTTTGGAAAGTGAACTGTCAAAACATTTTCAGTTCAGTTCAGCTCAGTTCAGTCACTCAGTCATGTCTGACTCTTTGCGACCCCATAAATCACAGCACGCCAGGTCTCCCTGTCCAATACCATCTCCCAGAGTTCACTCAAACTCATGTCCATCAAGTCGGTGATGCCATCCAGCCATCTCATCCTCTGTCGTCCCCTTCTCCTCCTACCCCCAATCCCTTGCAGCATCAGAGTCTTTTCCAATGAGTCAACTCTTCGCATAAGGTGGTCAAAGTATTGGAGTGTCAGCTTTAGCATCAGTCCTTCCAAAGAACACCCAGGGCTGATCTCCTTCAGAATGGACTGGCTGGATCTGCTTGCAGTCCAAGGGACTCTCAAGAGTCTTCTCCAACACCACAGTTCAAAAGCATCAATTCTTCAGCACTCAGCTTTCTTTATAGTCCAACTATCACGTCCATATATGACTACTGGAAAAACCATAGCTTGGACCTTTATTGGCGAAGCAATGTCTCTTGCTTTTTAATATGCTGCTTAGGTTGGTCACAGCTTTTCTTCCAAGGAGCAACCGTCTTTTAATTTCTTGGCTGCAGTCACCATCTGCAGTGATTTTAGAGCCCCGCCCCCCAAAAAAAATAAAGTCTGTCATTGTTTCCATTGCTTCCCCATCTATTTGTCATGAAGTGATGGGACCAGATGCCATGATCTTAGTTTTTTGAATGCTGAATTTTAAACCAACTTCTTCACTCTCCTCTTTCACTATCATCAAGAGGCTCTGTAGTTCTTTACTTTCTGCCACAAGGGGGGGGGGTGTCATCTGGGTATCTAAGGTTATTGATATTTCTCCCAGCGATCTTGTTTCCAGCTTGTGCTTCATTCAGCCTGGCATTTCGTATGATGTACTCCACATATAAGTTAAATAAGCAGGGTGACAATATACAGCCTTGACATACTCCTTTCCCAATTTGGAAAGACTCTGTTGTTTCATGTCCAGTTCTAACTGTTGCTTCCTAACCTGAATACAGATTTCTCAGAAGGCAGGTCAGGTGGTCTGGTATTCCCATCTCTTTCAGAATTTTCCAGTTTGTTGTGATCCACACAGTCAAAGGCTTTGGCATAGTAAATAAAGCAGAAACAGATGTTTTTCTGGAACTCTCTTATTTTTCGATGATCCAACAGATGTTGCCAATTTGATCTCTGATTCCTCTGTCTTTTCTAAATCCAGCTTGAACATCTGGAAGTTCACAGTTCACGTACTGTTGAAGCCTGGCTTGGAGAATTTTGAGCATTCGTTTACTAGCATGTGAGATGACTCTATTTGTGCAGTAGTTTGAGCATTATTTGGCATTGCCTTTCTTGGGGGTTGAAATGAAAAGTGACCTTTTCCAGTCCTGTGGCCACTGCTGAGTTTTCCAAATTTGCTGGCATACTGAGTGCAGCACTTTCACAGCATCATCTTTTAGGATTTGAAATAACTCAACTGGAATTCCATCACCTTCACCAGCTTTGCTCATAGTGATGCTTCCTAAGGCCCACTTGACTTTGCATTCCAGGATGTCTGGCTCTAGATGAGTGATTACACCATCGTGATTATCCAGGTCGTGAAGCTCTTTTTTGTGCAGTTCTTCTGGGTATTCTTGCCACCTCTTCTTAATAACTTCTGCTTTCGTTAGGTCCATACCATTTTTGTCCTTTATTGTGCCCATCTTTGCATGAAATCCTGAAAGCACAAGCTGGAATCAAGATTGCCGGGAGAAATATCAATAACCTCAGATATGCAGATGACAGCACCCTTATGGCAGAAAGTGAAGAGGAACTAAAAAGCCTCTTGATGAAAGTGAAAGAGGAGAGTGAAAAAGTTGGCTTAAAGCTCAACATCCAGAAAACGAAGATCATGGCATCTGGTCCCATCACTTCATGGGAAATAGATGAGGAAACAGTGGAAACACTGTCAGACTTTATTTTGGGGGGCTCCAAAATCACTGCAGATGGTGATTGCAGCCATGAAATTAAAAGACGCTTACTCCTTGGAAGAAAAGTTATGACCAATCTAGATAGCATATTCAAAACCAGAGATATTACTTTGCCGACAAAGGTCTGTCTAGTCAAGGCTATGGTTTTTCCTGTGGTCATGTATGGATGTGAGAGTTGGACTGTGAAGAAGGCTGAGCACCGAAGAATTGATGCTTTTGAACTGTGGTGTTGGAGAAGACTCTTGAGGGTCCCTTGGACTGCAAGGAGATCCAACCAATCCATTCTGAAGATCAACCCTGGGATTTCTTTGGAAGGAATGATGCTAAAGCTGAAGTTCCAGTACTTTGGCCACCTCATGCAAAGAGTTGACTCAATGGAAAAGATTCTGATGCTGGGAGGGATTGGGGGCAGGAGGAGAAGGGGACGACAGAGGATGAGATGGCTGGATGACATCACTGACTCAATGGACATGAGTCTGAGTGCACTCCGGGAGTTGGTGATTGACAGGGAGGCCTGGCGTGCTGCGATTCACAGGGTCACAGAGTCGGACATGACTGAGCGACTGAACTGAACTGAACTTGCATGAAATGTTCCCTTGGTATCTGTAGTTTTCTTGAAGAGATCTCTAGTCATTCCAATTCTATTGTTTTCCTCAAAGAAACAATAGAATTCAAGGGTCAACTGTATTTAATCCAGATATCCTATTGTGAAAAATCCTTGTTTTTGTACTTAACTTATAACTGTGAAAAGTAATGTTCAACAATATAAAAAATATTGTAAATCATCATATGTCACCTCAAAGGGATACTTCTAGGCATTAAAGTAGATAGTTGTAGAGATTATATAAAAACCACAACAAAATGTTAATAAACATTAGATGAAAAAGAATACAAAGATACATGTACATCATAATGACAGCTATAGTTGTTTTTTTTTTAACGCCTATGAAAAGGAATAGAATTAAATACAGCTGGCCCTCCATGACCGAGGATCAAATTTTTTTGATCTGGTTGGCTGAATTCATGGATATGGAACTGAGAATTCAGAGGACCAATAGAATTACTCATTTTAGAGACGGGAGCATCTGCAGAGTTTGGTATGAGCATAGGAGAGCTGAGGTGTCTTGGAACCAACCCCAAAGAGGATTGCTGTAACACAGAATTATAATAGTGGTCCTGTGGTGTTGATAAGACTACACTACAAGTCTCATTAACCCAGGTCTCCAGCCCAGGCGGACTCTTTACCATCTGAGCCACCAGGGAAGCCCAAACACTAACACCACAAGTAACTCTTTTCTCTCTGTGCCAACATTTTCACATGTAAATTACATTTCTTTTGTAACTTAAGAAACTCAACAAGAAAATGAACAACTAATGCTCAAATATTAAGCTTAGCTTTTCAAAACGAATTAGTTTTCCCTTCCCCCATATCCTAGGAACATTACCAGGTTGGTACAAAAGAAAGCAAGCAATTTGAAAACATAAAATGAATTTAAACCCTGTAAGAATTTTTAAAAGAGAGAGAAAGCTAAATTTAGCTGAAACTTTGGATTAAATTAATATAGAAAACATTTGCCTGAATTCAAATAAAAGGATAATGTGAACAAAAAAATTTGTAAAAACCTTTTTTTCTCCAGATTGGGTTTTTGTTGTTGTTGTTGTTGTTGTTGTTTTTGAGTGAGCAAAGAACACCAAATCCTAAAAGCACATTTTTCAAATGAGGAACTACATCCATTTAAACTTGATTTTGGGGGCACAGACATTTTAAAACAACAGGACACAAAGGTGGGGAGTTGGGGTGCTTATCTATTAGCAGACAGCTGCTTATAATTTTGGTTTAGAGTTGGAACACTATTCTTGGAAAAACCAATTGTGTTCAATTTATAACAGATGTAACCAAGTGTTTATTACAGTAAAATGCTAGTTTCCATAAGTCAAAAGTTCAATGAATAAACAAGTCCTGTATGTCAGCAGAATGACATTTATTGTTCCAAACCAAAGAATTCACTCTAATCAGTGGTGGACATTAATTATTCCATTAACTACAGTGCTCTGATTTTATCCCACTTGGAAGAAAGAGGACCAGGGCAACTAGCTCATTTGCTGTGTTACATTTAATTATGTTTATTCTCATAGATCCCAAACATGATTACAATCATAAAGTTAAACCTAGGAAAATACCTAAACATGTCACATGAATCAACATTTCCCCCAAACAACAATCTTTAAAGAGAGACAAAGACAGAATCAAGACCTTTCTGTAGTCTTTACATTGAACATCAAATCATGCCAGCCTTCCTGCCGAAATGGCTTTCCATGTGCCTTTAATGGGTGTCCCCTAACACTGCAGTTCTCCATTTAAACCATTTACACAGACCACTCTCAGGGAAAGTTTCCACAAAGACTAGTGTATCAGTCACACTAAGGTATAAAAACCTTCTGTTTTCACAACAGAGGCTCCTCAAAAAACTAAAAACAGAATTGCCATATGATCCAACAATCCCACTCCTCGGTGTATATTCAGACAAAACTATAATCTGAAAAACATACATGTCCCTGCTATGTTCATAGCCACACTGTAATAGCTAAGACATGGAAACAACTTAAATGTCCACGGACTGAAAAATGGATAATGAACATGGTACATATCTACAATGGAATACTACTTAGCCATAAAAAAAGAGTGAAATAATGCCATTTGTAGCAACGTAGATGGAACTAGAGATTATCCTACTAAGTGTCGTAAGTCAGAAACAGAAAGACAAATAGCATATGATATCATGTCTATGCGTAATCTAAAATATGACACAAATGAACTTATTTATGAAACAGAAACAGACTCATAGACATACCGAACAGACTTGTGGTTGCCAAGGGAGAGTGTGGGTGGAGGGATGGATTGGGAGTTTGAGATTAGCAGATGCAAACTATTATATATATTGCAGAAAAACTGAATTATTTGGCTGTAAACCAGAAACTAACACAACTTTGTAAATCAACTGTATTTCAATAAAATAAATATTAAAAATGAAATTGAAAGAAAACTTCAGATTTCAGTCTCACTCCATAGAATGGGCTGAACCAGGGTGCTGACAATCGGTAGCAAGATCCAAATTTGGTTTCAAAGGGGAAAAAAATGCCAGAAACATTTTATAGTTGAAGATATATGAGGGAAAAGAAACTGTGAGGTCAACAGCACTTTGGAAGAAAAGACTTTTGCACAATACTGTGTATCGGGAGGCTCTCTGGTGTAGGACTGAGGCAGACCCAATGGCTTCAAGTACTTGGAAGTATGAACTTGGAGAGCTTCATATGCACAAGGTTATGATTAGATATGCAAGTCCTCCTGGGTGTGGGACAGACTGAAGGCAAAAGTCATCAGATAAACATGGCATATCTCCTGGCACATCAATTAACTTCATGACAAGTAATCAAAGCATAATTCATATTAAAATAATTACATACATTATGGTGGGGAATGCAAAATTTACATGAAGTTTTAAATCACAACACAAAAGCTGAGATACATTTTGGTGGGCTTTTTGAAACTATTTAGGGCTCACCACCCAAGTTATGAAGGGAAGCCGGTGGCTCAGAGGTAAAAGAATCCGCCTGCAATGTAGGAGACACAAGAGATGCTGGTTCGATCCCTGGGTTGGGAAGATCCCCTGGAGAAGGAAACGGCAACCCACTCCAGTATTCTTGCTCAGAAAATGCCATGGAAGGAGAAGCCTGGTGGGCTACAGTCCTTAGGGTTTCAAAAAGTCGTACACGACTGAACGACTGAACATACCTCAAATTATGAGATTATGCCTTCATTCTCTTCCACCTTTAGGGTTACTTAGGGATAAAACTTGAGAGAATCTGCTATGTTATCCAGCCTGGCAATCAAAATCTTCCACAATCAGCTCCTTGTCCACCTTTCAACCTTCTCTTCCACTATTGATAAGTCAAAAAATCACAGTGAAAAATAGCTTGGATAGCATCTTAAGAATGCTAAAATTCTATTAATTTCATAATAACTTTAAGAAACATAGACATACTATATAGTCTTCTGTATAACTTCAAATATTCACAATTAGAAGTTACTCATAAGCCAGTCTCAATAATCAAGAAACTTGAGAACCAGTAAATGTACAAAAATAAATCTGAACAATGAAAAGGGATGATACAAGTTGCATGCATTAAAGCTTGTGCATTTGTTTTTTCCCCCCTTAGGAGAGACAACCATGCCATTACTATTAGTCTCTCTTTAGATTTTTATATAAAAGCCTAACAAAGTAATATGTTTTCATCTTCCCAGGTCATAGCAGCTAGGAAGCAGATAATCAAATAATCTGAGGAGGAATGGGCATATTGTTGGTAGCAAACATGCTAATAGAAACTGGAAATAGCAGTTTACAGGCACAGCAAACATTAGAAACTGTAATAAGCCAGATACAATCATGCAGGAAGCACAGAAGCATATGGCTATTCAGAAACAGATTGAAAACATTAAAAGTCCTATGAAAGTGGCATGGGACACAAGAATCAGATAGACTAAAATAGCCACTTGACTCCAAATTATGATTTAAGTTCATCATTTTCTACTGGCCAGCCTAGGAATGGGCACATGAACTAATTCAGGCCAATGCGGTGTGTGCTCAAGTCAATGCAAAGGCTGTCTGGTGACACTCAACAATTCTTTTCACCATCTGTCACCAGTCCGAGAATGGGGCCAACACCAAGTAGGGCAGAATTAAGGGGGGAATGAAGGAACAGCTAGACCCAAGATTCATGACCCCAAACCTGCCCATCAGGAACTGGAATATATGAATTATATTATCTCCTGTGGATGCCAGTTTCCATTGGGATTTCTGTTATAGGCAGTCAGTCCAAAGCTTATTATTACACAGACTAAGCTCAACTCCTGGCTTTGGTATGGGGTAACTTGGAATAACGCACTTCGTTTCTTGGAGCCTTCATTTCCTCACTGTAGGGATCTAATGAGAAAACAGAGGTAAAGCATATTGCATCACTGTGGTCTGTTACTCCAAAGTTTGGCTCATCCTGAAAACTAAGACTATACATAGACCATATTTAAGAACCTAAATACATTCAGCAAAGATTTTTCCCAGAATTATTTGATTTTTTTAAATAATTAATTTAAAAATACTGGCAAAATGTTTTACTTTAGCATGACAATATTTATCCTAATCCAAGAGCTAACGGTAGGCTTCATGGAAAAGTGCTAACATTATTTACATATGACATATATATATATATATATGCATATATATATAGACAATTTTAATTATGGTAAAGTTCACATAAAATTTATGAGTTTAGCCATTTTTAAGTGTACAGTTCTGTGGCATTAAGTACATTCACACTGTTATGCATCCATCATCACCATGCAGCTCCAGAATATTTTTATCTTCCTCGACTGAAACTCTGTGCCCACTGAACACTAACTCCATACTCCCCTTACTCCCCAGCTCCCAGCAACCACCATTCTACTTCTGTCTGTATGAATCTGACTACTGTTAAGTACCTCATATGAGTGGAATCACACAGTATTGGGGTTTTTTGTAGCTGGCATCTTTCACTTAGAACAATGTCCTCAAGGTTCATGCATGTTGCAGCATGTATCAGAATTTCCTTCTTTTCAAAAACTGAGTAATATTTAATTGCATATAGATAGACAGATCCCCTTTTTATTTATCCATTCATCTGTTTATCAATACTTGAGTTGTAACAGAAAAATATTTTTAAAGCATAAAAGGTAAATCTGAATAGAAACAAGTATATTAAAAGAAGATAAAATATGGGAAACCTCTGTGCCTGATTTCAAGGAAAAGCAAAATTTCAAAATGTTATTAAAAGTACCCACTACATGTGTTAGGGCTTATTTCTTTTAAATTCTTGAACTGGTGGGTTTACGCTAATTTCTTCTATCAGAAGGCAAATAGTCTGATTCCTAAATGAGGAAGATTTTTCTGGAAAATCTGAACAACGTATTTATACTGAAGGTAAACATACTCAGAGAACATTTTTATACCCCTTTTAGTCTGAATTGGTTTAGGTAACCAAGAGCATGGATTATTTATTTATTTATACTTTTGTACACATTGAAAAAGAATAGCCTATATCAACAGTTAAAGCAATAGCAGCAGTTAACCATATTTTTTAAAGGAATAAAAGACGTTATTTATAACAGTAACCCTGACTCCCACAGATGATAATGCTTTACCTATTATTTTACCCACACGCTGCGCAAAGCATGGGATTTGTCAAAACCAGTCAGGTGAAAGTTGATAACTCTTAAGACATTAAATTAAAATAATCCTGGGGAGAGGAAGCTCTAACCCACTTTCCAATGTGCCTACTGGTTGTACTTTTTGCGCAGAGTGATCAGAATGGGATGATGGCAATTTGGAATTCCCAAAGACACTTTGGAAGTTCCATCTGACTTTTCAAGGGCACTCTCAGGGAAACTGGCTAATTTCCCAGATGTTTTACGAAGTTCTCAAATATTTCATTCTAAAAATGGTTTTTTTAATGGGCCTAGAAAAAACAGTACCTAAAGAAGACAAAAGCCTATACAAAATTGGGTGCATAGACGCTATTATTAATGCCCTGAACCCAAAAGTATTCTTAGGGTCTTCAATAAGTTAAAAAGGTATCAGTAGGATTCCTACCTTTTCATTTTAATTTTCTAGGCAAAACCTAGACTCACAGATTTTTTTTTCCTTCTTTAGAGAACATGAGCCATTTCCATATAGATGTCCTGTGTAGGTTCATGGAATAATTCTAGGCTTAATGTAGTTAATATACATCATTGAATTTTTATCTATAAAATTTAGGAGGGATTTTCCTATCCGAGAACAGAGCATTCTTAGAGTAGTTTCAAGATAAACTCTAATATTCTGTTTGTTTGTTTGTTTAATGAAACAGAAAACTGAAAGCAAAGGGAGTGTTCAACACAAGTGAAAAGCAAAATGGAGAAGAAGTAACCAACTTTTGGATTCCAAATATCTTCTACTGTATCTTTGGGGAAGTTCTTTCTATGAAGCTTCGGTCCAGTCCCTCTGCACTACTCAGATTGTTGTTTCCCTCCTCCGCATTCATTTCATTAATCTAGTCAACTTAGCCTTGAAATCCAGCTCCAAACTCTTTTCAAAAAAGATATTACTTTAAATAACCCTCAATATTATAAAGGTTTTTACTCAACATTGCTCCAGGGTTTAAACTAACACAACATTGCAAATCAACTATACTTCAATTAAAATTTTTTTTATTTCTCCAGGATTTAGGTATTTCGTTATTATTTACTGATACTATTATAAAATCTTGGTAAGCAAACACTTTAAATTTTTTTAAATTTAATTTCATTAAGGAAAAAAAAACATAGTTTAGCAGGTTAAACGCTATTGCAAAGTTTAAAACAAAAATACTATGACACTGTCCCATCTCTCCACAAGCCCCATGGAGGCAAAGCCTTTTGAATTTTTTGAATGTTTAATCTGGCATGTACGTATTTATTTCTCCATCATATGTAAATAGGGCTATTTCTTAATTTATTGAGGTGAAATTCAGATAGTATAGGTTAACCATTTTAAAGTGAATAATTTAATGGCATCAGTATATTTAAAATGGAGTACCACCACCACCTCTATCTAGTTGCAAAGCATTTCTATCATTCCATCACTACCACCCATTACACAGTGGCTCCCCGTTTATCCTTCCCCCTGTCCCTAGCAACCACGAGCCTGCATTTGGTCTCTGTGGATTTACCTAGTTTGAATATTTCACTTAAATGGAATCATACAATACATAACCTTTGGGGTCTGGCTTCTTTCACTGACCATTACATTTTGGAGGTTTATCCATGCCGTAGCAGACATCACCACTGCACTCCTTATTATGGCTGAATAACATGCTATAGCAGGGAGAGATAAGAAAGCATTCTTTAGTGATCAATGCAAAGAAATAGAGGAAAACAATAGAATGGGAAAGACTAGAGATCTCTTCAAGAAAATTAGAGATATCAAGGGAACATTTCATGCGAAGATGGGCACAATGAAGGACAGAAATGGCATGGACCTATGGTTTAGAAAAGGCAGAGGAATCAGAGATCAAATTGCCAACATCTGTTGGATCATCAAAAAAGCAACAGAGTTCCAGAAAAACATCTATTTCTGCTTTATTGACTATGCCAAAGCCTTTGACTGTGTGGACCACAACAAACTCTGGGAAATCTTAAAGAGATAGGAATACCAGATCACCTGACCTGCCTTCTGAGAAGTCTGTATTCAGGTCAGGAAGCAACAGTTAGAACTGGACATGGAACAACAGACTGGCTCAAAATTGGGAAAGAAGTATGTCAAGGTTGTATATTGTCACCTGCTTATTTAACTTATATGCAAACTACATCATATGAAATGCCGGGCTGGAAGAAACACAAGCTGGAAACAAGATCGCTGGGAGAAATATCAATAACCTTAGATACTCAGATGACACCCCCCTTATGGCAGAAAGTGAAGAACTAAACAGCCTCTTGATGAAAGTGAAAGAGGAGAGTGAAGAAGTTGGTTTAAAATTCAGCATTCAAAAAAACTAAGATCATGGCATCTGGTCCCATCACTTCATGACAAATAGATGGGGAAGCAATGGAAACAATGACAGACTTTATTTTGAGGGGGGCTCTAAAATCACTGCAGATGGTGACTGCAGCCAAGAAATTAAAAGACGGTTGCTCCTTGGAAGAAAAGCTATGACCAACCTAAGCACCATATTAAAAAGCAGAGACATTGCCAATAAAGGTCCATCTAGTCAAAGCTATGGTTTTTCCAGTAGTCATGTACAGATGTGAGAGTTGGACTATAAAGAAAGCTGAGCGCTGAAGGATTGATGCTTTTGAACTGTGGTGTTGGAGAAGACTCTTGAGAATCCCTTGGACTGCAAGGAGATCCAACCAGTCTATCCTAAAGGAAATCAGTCCTGAATATTCATTGGAAGGACTGATGCTGAAGCTGAAACTCCAATACTTTGGCCACCTGATGGGAAGAAGCAACTCATTGGAAAACACCATAGTGCTGGGAAAGACTGAAAGAGGGAGGAGAAGGGGTGATGGAGGATGAGATGGTTGGACGGCATCACCGACTCAATGCACATGAATTTGAGTAAGCTCTGGGAATTGGTGATGGACAGGGAGGCCTGGCATGCTGCAGTCCATAGGGTCGCAAAGAGTCAGACACGACTGAGTGACTGAACTGAACTGAACATTCTATGGTACATATACCCCATGATTGTGTATTCATGCATCCACTGATAGACATTTGGGCTGTTTCTACCTTTTGCCTATTGTGAATAATACTGCTATGAATGTATGTACATGTATTTGTTGGAATATCTGTTTTCAATTCTTTTAGGTATATACCTAGGAGTGGGGTCATATGGTAATTCTTTGTTCAGTTTTTTGAGGAACCAACAAACACAGCATCATTTTGCATGCATATTCTATTTAACTAAATAAACTTCTGAAAGGGAAGGAAATCCTTGTCTTTCTTTCTTTCCTTCCTTCCCCCTCTCTCTGTCTGTATCTCTCTCTCCAAGTTATATGGCTACTGATATATTTCTCTCTATGCTCCAAAACTATTTATCAAATAACTACCTCATCTAGGCAGACCTTGAGATTGCTATAAGAAAATACTGTAAAGAATAAAGTTCTTTTTAACAAAAAGAAACCCTATCATTTATCTTCTTTCACTAAACAGATTTTGGTTAAAAAAAAAAAGTATAGATAGGAACTTTCCATCTCTATAAATTTATTTCAGATGAGACCAATCTTGATGCTTTTCCACCCACATACTCTTCTCTCCAGATAAAGGGTTTATCAGTAACTAAAATAATGCAATTTAAAAACTGTTTTAAGCTTATGATGAATAACAAAGCAAGTAAAAACTTATTTAAACATGGAAAAAAGAGTTGTGACAAATCCTGAATCATAAAACATTTCCCTGTGACACAAAACACAAATGACTCTTAGGAATATTTCTCCTATACTGTAAACCACATTTAAATAGTTTGAAAAAGAAAAATGAGAAATAAAACTGTTCTTAAGAGGCCTAAGATATTTAACAGATGAAGGGCCATACCAGAGGCACTCACTGATTTTAACTCCTGGCACGACACTTTGTATTGGGTATATAAGGTGGGAACAGAGAAGAAACTCATTTATTCTGCCCCTACTGAATCATTCGATGGTAGGCTAACATGGAAAGAAACGAGATTTCAGTTCAGTTCAGTTCAGTCACTCAGTCGCGTCCGACTCTTTGAGACCCCATAAATTGCAGCACGCCAGGCCTCCCTGTCCATCGCCAACTCCCGGAGTTCACCCAAACTCACATCCATCGAGTCGGTAATGCCATCCAGCCATCTCATCCTCTGTCAACCCTTCTCCTCCTGCCCCCAATCCCTCCCAGCATCAGAGTCTTTTTCAATGAGTCAACTCTTCGCATGAGGTGGCCAAAGTACTGGAGTTTCAGCTTTAGCATCATTCCTTCCAAAGAACACCCAGGACTGATCTCCTTTAGAATGGACTGGTTGGATCTCCTTGCAGTCCAAGGGACTCTCAAGAGTCTTCTTCAACACCACAGTTCAAAAGCATCAATTCTTCGGTGCTCAGCTTTCTTCACAGTCCAACTTTCATATCCATACATGACCACTGGAAAAACCATTGCCTTGACTAGATGGGCCTTTGTTGGCAAAGTAATGTCTCTGCTTTTCAATATGCTATCTAGGTTGGTCATAACTTTTCTTCCAAGGAGTAAGCGTCTTTTAATTTCATGGCTGCAATCACCATCTGCAGTGATTATGGAGCCCAAAAAAATAAAGTCTGACAGTGTTTCCACTGTTTCCTTATCTATTTCCCATGAAGTGATGGGACCAGATGCCATGATCATAGTTTTCTGAATGTTGAGCTTTAAGCCAACTTTTTCACTCTCCTCTTTCACTTTCATCAAGAGGCTTTTTAGTTCCTCTTCACTTTCTGCCATAAGGGTGGTGTCATCTGCATATCTGAGGTTATTGATATTTCTCCCAGCAATCTTGATTCCAGCTTGTGCTTCTTCCAGTCCAGCGTTTCTCATGATGTACTCTGCATAGAAGTTAAATAAGCAGGGTGACAATATACAGCCTTGATGTACTCCTTTTCCTATTTGGAACCAGTCTGTTGTTCCATGTCCAGTTCTAACTGTTGCTTCCTGACCTGCATATAGGTTTCTCAAGAGGCAGGTCAAGTGGTCTGGTATTCCCATCTCTTTAAGAATTTTCCACAGTTTATTGTGATCCACACAGTCAAAGGCTTTGGCATAGTCAAGAAAGCAGAAATAGATGTTTTTCTGGAACTCTCTTGCTTTTTCAATGATCCAGCAGATGTTGGCAATTTGATCTCTGGTTCCTCTGCCTTTTCTAAAAACAGCTTGAACATCTGGAAGTTCACGGTTCACGTATTGCTGAAGCCTGGCTTGGAGATTTAGGATAACCAATAAAAAAAGCCTGATCATAACGGCTTTAGACACTAAAACACAGCTCCAGAAAGCCAGAAAACCCATGTGAAAAATTTTTTGAGAAGAAACACATATTTTAAGGGGATTTATATGTAATTCTCTGTGATCACTGCTATGATGGTCTGGATCTCATTATCAGAATAAGCTGCACTTTTCCTGAAGAGCTGTTTTGTTTTCAGATTGTAGACAGAGTGAATGACATCACTGATGACTTATTTATCTCTGCATTGGCTGCAAGTGAGCTCAGAACCCGATCTGATCTTCTGATCCACATCTCCAAGGGTAGAGGAGTTCACAGCATATGTTTTATATACTAATTTCATCATAGGTTCTTTTTCTTTTTCTCTTATCCCTATTTCTACTTTGTATCTTTCCTCTGACTTAAAATCTATTAGGAATCATATGAGAATAAAGAAATCGGCCTCTTTAGCCATCCCACTCCCAAGTGGACCTCTGTTTCTAGGACTCTAGTCTGAGTTGGCACATTTGCAGAAATCCATAATTATTCAGAAAGTTGGGGTGATCTGAGGGTGACCTGTATTATCATGCTTGAGACCATGGGCACAACTTACATACTTCATTTTCCTTAGTTATCATTGGACAAACTTCTTACCTCCTCATGTGGTTGTGGAGCATAACTTAACATAATTCATGTAAAGAGTTTAGTACACTTCCTGGACCATAGTAAGTGCCCAATTAAAATCAACTCTTTTTCGCTACTGTGTCCTCCCATGAGCTTAATTTAGAACAAATATTTATATATGAATAGGTCAGGCGACTTTATTTTATAATGAATCAGCAGAGGTAACCAAGTAGTTATTAACACTAACACGCATTTTAAGTTTACCAACCTAGCAGTGAAGATGAGGTGAAAAAGTAAAGATAACCAGTGCAGGCAATGCTTCTAAAAAGACAGGTTGTGAGGACAAGGGGCAAACTAGATAGGAGGTTTAGTATCGAAGGAGAATTTAGTTCCTGTGTATGGTTTTGTTTATTTGGTTGTTTAATGTACGTTTGTCATGAAGGCTGAGCACCAAAGAATTGGTGCTTTTGAACTGTGGTGCTGGAAAGGCTCTTGAGAATCCCTTGGACAGCAAGGAGATCAAACCAGTCAATCCTAAAGGAAATCAACCCTGAATATTCATTGGAAGGACTGATGCTAAAGGTGAAGCTCCAATACTTTGGCCACCTGATGTGAAGAGCCGACTCATTGGAAAAGACCCTGGTGCTAGGAAAGATTGAAGGCAGAAGGAGAAGGGGTGACAGAGGATGAGATGGTTGGATGGCATCACCGACTCAATGGATATGAGTTTGAGCAAACTCTGGGAGATAGTGAAGGACAGAGAAGCCTGGCGCGCTGCAGTCCCTGGGTTCACAAAGAGTCAGACATGACTTAGCTACTGAACAATAACAACAATGTATGTTTGTGCATATGGTTGCTTTAAGATTAGTAAAACATGAACATACACTATGACAGAGATGTGCATGATGACAAATAAATACACACAAACGTGTACATACTTCTTACATATAAGAAGTTAAAAATGTGAGAAAAATGAAATATTAAGACCTGAAAGAATTATGGATGATGTCAAAGATAAAAATATTTTGTAGTAAACTGGGATCTACTTTATAAATTTATCATTCACAATCTGCTTGTCTTTCAAAAAAGACTTTTAGGGGCTTCCCTGGCAGTCCAGTGGTTAAGATTCTGCTTTCCAATGCAGGGGACAGGGGTTTCGGGTTCAATCCCCGCTCAGAAAACTAAGATTCCATGTGCCACATGGTGTGGCCAAAATTTTTTAAAAAATAAAGAAAACTTGGGTTTCCCTGGTAACTTAGTTGATAAAGAATCTGACTTCAATGCAGGAGACCCCTGTTCTTCCCCGGGTCGGGAAGATCCACTAGAGAAGGGAAAGGCTACTCACTCCATTATACTGGCCTGGAGAATATCATGGACTGGATAAGTCTATGGGGTCGCAAAGAGTCAGACATGACTGGGCGACTTTCACGTCACTTCACTTTATAAGTTTAGTCAAATAAATGTTCCTTTGTTGTTATGTGCATATAAATAAATTTTATACTATAGATGCAGACTTAAAAAGCTGCTCTTAGTAAACTAGACCAGCTTTCCGCATTGACTTACAGCATCAAATCACACGGTCTTGTGTGTTCAATACTGGACCAGACTGGAGGGGTGAGTGGGGAGCACCTGCAGATGGAGAAGTTGCTGTACATGTAACACTTGGGAAGGTGCAACCACTTTCATCGTATTCAGGGAAAGACAAAGCAGGTTCAGCCTGTAATGGCAAGAAAGCCTGACTCTATATACTGAATGAATCTTTATAATCTGAAGTGTTTCCAAATTGCATTGATTTAGCACGAGGAGCACTTAGCACAAAATGACCTTACCTATTTGGAACTACTACTAAATGTGTGCATAAGAATCCAAACCAAGGGGATTCAATGATCCCAAACTAAGCCCTATATTGTAAAGCAGAGTTTTATTTCGGATGGATTTAAAGAAAGGTATTGCTCATCCATTCCATAAGGAGAAGCTTTCCAAATGCCCTGAGCATATTCTGTTTCATTTTGTGTGCACAGAGTCTACTATGTTCATATACTTTATTGACATATCCTCATCTAATGGAAATATGAGCATAAGTTTCCTATATTCAGCATTAGTCAGAATGCTTCCATAAAAGCTTATTTAAGGCATAAAAAGAACAATAACGTCTTTCAAAATTGAAACACATTTGTATCTTTTGTGTCACAGTTTCTGCTTTCTTATCACCATTAATAAGGCCAAAATACAAACATTAACTTGCAAATTGGGGCAAAGTGCTCCTCTTTAAAACAAAGCCCTTTCTTTGGTAAAGATCCTGACTTTCAAAGGTCATTTCGGTAAACTGAGTAATGACATTAATCCTTTAAATGAAGTGTTGTAAAAGTTAAGGTGTCATATAAGCTTTGCCTTTTTCTTCCACAGGCAAGTTTAATTGTTGAAATTTGGGTAATGTGACTACTTCTTTGGAATCAGTTCTACCTTATTTTTAAGAAGATAATACTTGTAGATGAGACAAAGTGAATATATGTTTTGACACGGAAACTCCCAAAGTTACATGTTAGTCATCTGTTTAATGCTCATTTTAAATCTCTCTGGTATATATTTCAAACTTCATGTTGTGAGTCAGAAAATAAATGTAAACTCTTACAGCTACAATGAAGAAACTCTAAAGTTGATACAACTTTTATCATGCAGTCACATAACACTCAAGAGTAAAGAAGATAAAATAGGAATCTTTTTGTTATGAAATCACTGTCTTTTTATAAAAATAATAAAAATTTAAAAGCTACTGAGTCATAGAATTTAAAATGAACAAAATAAGAATCTAAGCCTCCTATTTTTCAAATGAACATTTTGAAACAATGGTTAATTATTTTGGAAAAATAATTGTTTTTTAAAAACAGATCCTTTAATAGTGATTGTATCAAGAAATCTGGGGACCTATAGGAAGGGGATCAAGATGGCAGAGTAAGAAGACATGGCACTCACCTCCTCCAACCAAAAAAGAAAAGATAAAATGGGAGTGGCAGTCTCAACAAAATAAATTATTTAGGAAGTAATATGGACAAAATCCGGTCACAGTACTTTCATCCAATTTAGTTACTCTTTCACTCACTTCATTGACTTAACAAATCTGAGGCTAGCCACCAAAGGGATGGGGCTTCACTGGTGACTCAGTGGTAAAGAACCCACCTGCCAATCAAGGAGACAAGGGTTCCATCCCTGCATTGAAAAGATCCCCTGGAGAAGGAAATGGCACCTACTTCGGTATTCTTGCCTGGGAAATCCCATGGACAAAAAGGCCTGGCAGGCTACAGTCCATGGACATGGACACGAAGAGCCGGGCATGACTTAAGAGACCAAACAAAAACCAACAACCAAAGGGATAAAATGAAAAGTCTCCTCCACCATCAAAAGGGAGAGACAGTAATGCAAAGAGCAGTTGTAATACAAAAAATAACTGTTATAGTCAAAGTGGGTACCTAGTGCTGGGGAGCATAGGCAATAAAAGCTATTGGGTAAGAGGGACCACCCAATCCTGAATTTACAGGTCTTAGCAACGGTCCTGCACATGGAGGTGAAGTTAAAGAAGAAATCAAAGATAAGTTCAGACAGCTTGGGACAATCTCTGAGTTAGGAAATACAGAAAGGGGAGCAGATCTAGAGAAGTGATGATTTCTGACTGTACGGATTAAGCGTGAGGTGCCTATGAAACAGCTGGTGCTGCGCTGTGCTGTGCTAAGTCGATTCAGTCATGTCCAACTCTTTGCAATCCAATGCACTGTAGCCGCCAGGCTCCTCTCCATGGGATTCTCCAGGCAAGAATACTGGAATAGGTTGCCCCTCCAGGGGATTTTCCCTGACCCAGGAATCGAACCTCCATCTCTTAGGTCTCCTGCATTGGTAAGCAGGTTCTTTACCACTAGCGTGAAACAGCAGGGCCGGGTACCTAAAAATCAGCATAGATGCAAGTCTGCATTCAGAAGGAATTCTTTTTTTTTATTGTAGTTGATTTACAGTGTTCTTAATTCCTGTTGTACAGCAAAGTGATTTGATTACACACACACACATATATATATACATTCTTTTCTTAATATTCTTCTCTATAATGATTTTTCATAGGATAGTTTTTAGATTGAAGGATAATTGCTTTACAAAGTTGTGTTAGTTTCTGCTGTAGAACAACATGAATCAACTATAAGAATACATATACCCCCTCCCTCTTGAACCTCCCTGCCACCTCATACCCCATCCCACTCCTCGAGATCATCACAGAGCACCAAGCTGAACTCAGAGAGTTCTGAGCTGAACAGACTTGAGAGTGGGTTTGAAGTCAAGGATATAAATAAAATTGCCTAGAGGTACCCAGAAATAGGAGACCATGAAGCACTAATTTTGCTGAGGAATAGAGTAAACTAAATTGACTAGTTTTAGAATGTCTTCAACTCCAGAATCACATCACATATCTCATATTCTAGTAGGGATTAAAGCCAAACTTTATGAGAAATACTAAAGAGTTTTAGTGGGTGTCTTGTGAAAGAATAACTACTAATAATAACAATGATAATAATATCACCATGCAAATCAACACAGATTACTAGAAAGAAATCAGACAGAACCTTAAAAATGGGAATGTATAGGGACTTCCCCAGTGGTCCAGTGGGTAAGACTCAGTGCTTTCACTGCTGGGTCCAGGCTCAATCCCTGGTCCAGGAACTAAGATCCCAGCAAGCCAGGTAGTCCAGCCAAAAAAGAAAGAGAGAAAAAAAAAAAAAGCAAGGGGACTACATAAGTGCAAAATATTAACTGAAAATATGATCTACACAATGGTCACTACCATTGAAACTGTCATTCCTATGAGGCTGGCAAACATGCAAAGGACTTTAAAAGGCTTGCTGACTGATGCATTTTTACAGAAGAACAGTATTTAGCCCTGCAGTTCATGGGGTCGCAAAGAGTTGGACACGACTTAGCGACTGAAAAACAACAAGTATTTAAACATACGTTCTGTTCCATGGTAATCTGCCTGGACAGGAGTCAGACTAATCTGTTGAAAGTACAAAAACAAAACTGCAAATGATAAAATAATGCTGAAATGATTGGTGACTATAAACAGAAACCAACAGCTCTTGATAATGACCTTGAGGTCTTAGAAACTGAGAAATACTCAGCATGACAACCTAGAGGCAAAGAGCCAAATGAACACAGGTTTATGAACCAGAACATGTCCTGGATGGGCTCACAAAAGCCACCTCAGGGGACTTCCTTGGTGGTCCAGTGGTTAAGTTTGATCCCTGGTTGAGGAACTAGGCTCCCACATGCCCCATGGTGCAGCCAACCAAAAAAAAAAAAAAAAACAAAAGTCTTCCCAGGTACTAGAACAGCCCAAAGCTGTTCAAACTGTTCAAACATTCAGTGATGCTCTAGCAACTTGCTCCCAACTTCTATGCTGCCTCAATTAATCCATGACACATCCCTCTCTATTTTTCAAACCCTTGGCTCATGGTTAGAAACTTTGGCTTTTCCTGATTCCCTCTTCACTCAATTTACAGAGATACCTACTGATCCCGTGTTGTTAACTTTGGCTGTTTCCTACCTTCATACTCTGAGATTACATACAGAGCCAAATACCTGGCTACCACATGCCACCCTAACCACTCCAACCTCTTTGCTGCTTTTGGCAGAACTGAAGCAATTTTGTACTCCTAAAAGGCAATTAAAGACTGAACTAACAGGTAACATGAAAATCTTCTGCAAACTCTTGATTGAGAGCAATAACAAATGAGGCATGCTGAGTTTATTCCTGCATTATTTAATTAAATGGTATTTATAACTATTAATAATTAGATAACAATTACCTGCACAACTTTATCAAATTTAAAAAGTAGAAATCACAGCGTGATAACATTTTATCTCTCTCAGTAAACACAGAAGTTCAAAGGCCCTATGAAAATAAAATTCAACTATTTCTGACATTTGTGATGAATATTAATTTGGCTTAAATTATTTGTTAAAAGCTTCAAAGAAAAATGTCCTTGAAATAATGTAGGTTCAAAACAGATATCTGGTAAATTGTAGTTAAATAATAACATAATCATTTCAAACTTATCCATTAATATGCAATTCCACATCCATCTCTGATCTCTTGAGCACCAACTTCACTGTACATCTATGCAGTCTCTTAAAGAGTCTGCCAGTGTGTTCACTGACTGGGCCCATAAGGGAGGCTACAGTCCCAAGGTCAAGAGAACAAAGGGACCGGGGGTCATAGGGAAAAACGTGTATGCTCGTCTTCCCATGTTCTTCCCTCAAACTAGTGAGAAGCAAAATTTGTGCCGTTTCCTCTTCGATACCCACGTAAGGTCCTGAAACTACATTTCTCCCTGGCCTGCAGAGCTCCTCTGAGAGAGTTCAGCAGTGAGAGGGCCTCCTGTGAGATTTGGAAGTGAGTTTTCCATCTGCTTGTTTTTGAGCAGAGAAAGGTTTATTGTAGGGCCATGAAAGAAGCCTGGGCAGCTCATGGCCCAAAAAACTCAAGCTCCCCAAAGGGTTTCAGTAAAGCATTTTGAAAAGCCAGGTAAGGAAGGGGATTGAAGGGTATGTGCTCAGCTCATGCACCATTCTCTGACTGGCTGATGGTGAAGGAATGGGGCATTATCACAGAGGTTAACATTATCAGTCCTTAGGCTCCAGGAGCCCTGGGGTGCTATGTGCTCATGGTCATTAAGTAGTTAATATCTTCCATTTGGTAGGGGGCTTTAACATTTTATATAATAACTCAGGAAATGTGCAGAAAGTTTGTTTTGTTTAGTTTTGATGGTGGCTGCAGGCAGGCTCACAGGTATCAGGCAGACAGCAGAAGTAAGGAATGTCCTGTAGACATAGCGCCTTTCTGAGATTCCTGCTTCTGGAGTTCCTAAGGCTGGTCACCCTGTGCTTGGCTCTCTTACCTCCCCAGAGCTGTGTAGGTCTCTGATCCTTGGTGTTAAACTTCTCCCCACCGAGACACCTTAATCAGCTTCTCTTTTCCCTCACTCACTCTTTTCTAGAAGAGAAGGGGTGGTTGGTTGGTCTGCTGACGTTTGCCACTAACTGGACAATGGTTTACTAGCAGATAGGACTAATTCATCTTTCATTTTCTGGGATGGGACCCAAAGGGCTCTCCTTTGTTTCTTGTTTCCCATTGGTAAACACATCTGAGCAGGTCCCCAAACCCTCAGTATTTGTTTCCTACTGCTGCTGTAACAAATTCCATAGATGGAGTGGCTTAAAGCAACACAACATTAAAACAGTCACAGCTTAGGGGAATTAGGATGCAGACAGTTTGGGGGACGGTGGCCATTATTCCGCTTATGACACTTTCGGGAAGCTGCCTCCAGCCTCATCCATATTCAAGCATACCTGAGTTTGTGGAGCCCAATCCTAGATAAAGAGTAGGAGTAAAAAGTTCCACTTTGGATAAGCCTAAAGCATATATTTTAATATAGATTTCACAAAACTCTGCACTGAAGATTCTATAGACAAGCAAAATCACTGTATGCTCCATCTGGCTAGCAATCTTGCTTGGTTGGTTTGCTTTATTGATCAGAACCTTTGAGAATGAGAAGGGTGGATGGTGACCCAGTCCCCTAGACTCATGACACCCATTCCACAGACATCGGATGAACTACCTGATGGTTCTTTTGTAACGGACTTCGTATTATATATATTCTGCAATTGGAATCTTATACAACAAATTTTTCAAAAATCAAGGCATAGCTGTGTAAATATATATTTGAGTAAAAGTTCAACATGACTTGAATCATCTGCAAAACATAATGAATTTTTCACAAATACCCTCACTACTTGACACTAAAATACAGTAAAATCATAGCACCCAATATTTTTCAATTTCATATCAGTGCAGAACGAAAAGCCTTGTGAATGCTGATTAAGGAAGCTAGTTTACCCACATCAGATTAACAAGAATACACCATATTTTTCTCAGAGCTGGTTTCTTCAGCCAATACAATCCTCATTACCTATAAATAAAGCTGTCTTCATCACATTCATAATTGAATATTTAAATCAATATCAGATGCAGAAATGTCCTTGGTGACAACCAAGCAACCGTGTTTAAAGAGCATAATACCTGCCAGTGCAGGAGCTTCATCATCTGTTTAACTGAGAAAAGTATTATTTGATTAGAACACATTGAAAAATTAATGGAAATTTTTAAATCATATGATGGCAAAGCTAGAAATTTCACTGGCCTAAATTATAATGCAGTTCAGGGACTCTCTGGCCTAGAAACAGTGCTGCCTGCATAAGGTGACAGAAAGCTCCATCCCACTTCTACCAGTTCATTTTCTTAGTCCCTCAGCCAGTCATTCATTCATGTTCATTCTCTCCTTCACTCACTTATTCTGCATCTATCATGCCCCCAGCACCGGAGCTATGAAAATGAACAACATGCGGTCCCTGCCTTCAATATGCTCCCTCTTTGTCAGAGAAGAGAAACATTCATTTCACTCTTTGCGCAATATAAAAAGAGCTACAACAGAGGTCATGGGAAGCAAGAGAAGGGGTCAGGCATTCTGTTTAGAGAGCTCCCAGCAAGAGGCAGCATAGCAGAGTGGCCAAGCAGAGACACTGGAACACTGGGATCCTTTGTGACTTAACTTCTCTGTGCTTCCTATCATCATGTGCTCAACACAGATCTGAGGCAGAATAAGGGTTACCTAGGAACAAAGGCTAGAGAGACATAATAAATGTTATGTCAGTGTCTGAAATAAAGAACTTGAAAGTTTCACAAAAGAGGTAATATTTGAGACCAGCTTTGAAGAACATGTAAATATAAAGCAAAGAGGAACTAAAGAGCCTCTTGATGAAAGGGAAGAGGAGACTAAAAAAGCTGGCTTAAAACACAATATTCAAAAAACTAAGATCATGGCACGGTCCCATCACTTCATGGCAAATAGATGGAGAAACAATGGAAACAGTGACAGACTTTATTTTGGGGGGCTCCAAAATCACTGCAGATGGTAACTGCAGCCATGAAATTAAAAGATACTTGCTCCTTGGAAGGAAAGCTATGACAAACCCGGACAGTGTATTAAAAAGCAGAGATATTACTTTGCCGACAAAGGTCCATCTAGTTAAAGCTATGGTTTTTCCAGTAGTCATGTATGGATGTGAGAGCTGGACTATAAAGAAAGCTGAGCACCAAAGAATTGATGCTTTTGAACTGTGGTGTTGAAGAAGACTCTTGAGAGTGCCTTGGACTGCAAAGAGATCTAACCAGTCAATCTTAAAGGAAATCAGTCCTGAATATTAATTGTAAGGACTGATGCTGAAGCTGAAACTCCAGTACTGTGGCCATGTCATGAGAAGAGCCCACTCATTGGAAAAGATCCTGATGCTGGGGAAGACTGAAGGCAGGAGGGAAAGGGGATGACAGAGGATGAGATGATTGGATGGCATCACTGACTCGATGGACATGAGTTTGAACAAGCTCCAGGAGTTGGTGACAGAGAGGGAAGCCTGGCGTGCTGCAGTCCATGGGTTCACAAAGAGTCAGACACAACTGAGCAACAACAGCAACAATGTCCATCAGGAAAGAAGAAAGGGCATTTCAGGTAAAAGGAAGTTTCTTTTTCTCCACAAATTTTCACCTGCTACTGGTGGGTGAGGCAGCATCTGGTCAAAACACCTAGAGAGCAAGTCAGGAACACCATAACCAAAACCTTGTACCTCTTAATACATCTGCTTCCAGAGTAACCCAACTTCCTAGGAAGGGATCCACATAGCCCTCTTTCTTGAGTCTAAACACACCCAACTTCCTCTTGGAATTCCTAGCAATGCTTTAAAGTCCTGTGGATTCTAACTCCAAACCAAATCTCTAGTCTGCCCACTTCTCCTCACCCATCTCACCTTCCATAGGGTCACACCTGGACTCTCCACCTCAGCACTGGCCACACTGAATCTCTCCACAATGCAGCAAGTCATCTTCACAATACATAAATCTTTTCAAGTTGCTTCTCCCGCCTTAAAACTGTCCACATTGTACTTGGAATAAATCCACACTCAGTACAGGCCACAGGACTCTGTGATGAAGCCCTCACCCAACTGTTCCCTCTGTTTTCACCTTCTTCTCATTCAGAGCTTCAACCAGAGCCACCATCTTGGAAGTCTCCATACTAGCTCTCTCCTGCCCCAAGGCCTCTATATATCAGGCATCCTCTACCAGAAACCTCCTTCCTCTATTTTTTTTTAATCTGATAGACTACTTCTTATCCTTCAGAGTTTAGCTTGAGGAATGGTGCTGACCAGTGGAAAGAGCCCCCAAAAGGGAAGTGGGCAGGTCTGCCTGCGTACTGGCACTGCCATTCCAGGCTACGTGAGAAGGAAGTCACCCAGTGTTTCCAAGTCTGTGTGTCCACCTAGAAAATTAGGGGTAGGGACCAAAAGTGTGGTCATGTTCCTTCCAAACCCATCCTTCTTTTTTCTACTGTTAAAATTCATCTTGTTGCCCTCTTCCTCCCTTTCTTCTCTCCATAAGCAGCCTAAAATCATTTTTTTCTACCCACACTCTATTGCATTTCTCCACTTTTGAGTTTCATAAAAGTAAAACACTAAAATGGAAAGAGCAGAAATAATGAGTGATAGCACAATAGACATAGAAAAAGAGTTTCACAAAATCCAATACCATTTTGTGATAAAAACACTCAACAACCAAGAAGAAAATGGGAACTTCCTCAACCTGATAAAAGCCACCTTTGATAAAACTCACAGCTAACATTATACTTGATGGTTAAAGACTGAATTCTTTCCTCCCAAGATCAAGGACAAGACAAGGACGCTCACTCTCATCCCTTCAATTTGACCTTGTACTGCAGGATCTAGACAGAGCATTTAGGAAGGAAGGAAAGGAAGAAATGCTAAAGAATAATTTTCTTAAAAACATGTGTAATACTTACACTCTTAAAATTATAAAACATTATTGAAAATATAAAGGAAGACCTCAGTAAATAAAAAAGCCATTCCATGTTCATGCATCAGAAGAATATCAGAAGCATTAATATTGTTAAGACAGCATTACTCTCCAAAACTGATCCACAGACTTAAAATAATTCCTTACCAAAATACCAGCTGCCTTTTTTTTTTTTGGCAGAATTTAACAAACAAATCCTAAAGCTAATATGGAAATTTGAGAGGGCCAGATATCCAAAACAATCTTGAAAAATAAGAAGCAAGCTGGAGGACTCAGCAAGCTGGAGTCTTCTAATTTAAAGACTTAATGCAAAGTCACAGAATCAAGACTATGCGCTACTGGCATGAGAAAAGACATTAGGATAGATCAACAGAGTAAAATAGAGAGTCAAGGAATAAATCCCACATTATAGTCAATTAACGTCAGCAAGCATGCCAAAACAAGTCAACCCTTTCCAACAAATGATGCTGGAACAACTGAACAACCACATGCAAAAGAATAAAACTGGACAGCTTCCACACACTGTACACAAAAATTAACTCATAATGGATTAGACCTAAACTAAGCAAGAGCTACAATTACAAAATACTTAGCAGAAAACATAAGAATAAATCTTACTGAACTTGAATTTGTTACATAAGTGATAAAAGAAAAAAAATAGATAAATTGTACTTCTTCGAAATATTGAAACTTCTGTGCTGCAAGCTAAACCATCAGAAAAGTGAAAAGACAACCCACATAAGCGGAGAAAATATTTGCAAGTCATATACCTGACAAGGGGCTTGTACTTAGACAACTTACGAACCAATAATAAAACGACAAAGAACTCCATTTATAGTTCCCTGTGGTATACAATATCTTGTAATAACCTATAATGGAAAATAATCTGAAAAATAATCTATGCATATATGTATAACTAAGTCACCTTGCTCTGCACCTGGAAACACTGTAAACTGAACTAAAGTCGCTCAGTCATGTCCGACTCTTTGCGACCCCATGGACTGTAGCCTACCAGGCTCCTCTGTCCATGGGATTTTCCAGCCAAGAGTACTGGAGTGGGTTGCCATTTCCTTCTCCAGAGGATCTTCCTGACTCAGGGTTCAAACCCAGGTCTCCCACATTGCAGGCAGATGCTTTATTGTCTGAGCCACCAGGGAAGTCATACTTGATACTACACTTGATCTTAGCCAAAAGGCCGAGAAGCGATAATGGAAAATAATCTGAAAAATAATCTATGCATCTATGTATAACTAAGTGACCTTGCTCTGCACCTGAAACATTATAACTCAACTATATTTCAATAAAATATATATAGTAAGAAAACAAAAAAAATGGACAATATATTTGCACAGACATGTATTTTTCCAAAGAAGATATATAAATGCCCAATAAGTACATGAAAAGATGCCCAACATCATTAATCAATAACGAAATGTAAATCAAAATGATGATGAGAAGATATCACTTCACATCATTAGAATGACTATAATCAAAAAAAGAGACAAGTGTTGGTAAGAATGTGGAAAATATAGAGCCCTCATATACTGCTGGTGGGAATGTAAAATGATGCACCCTCTTTGAAAACCAGTGTGGCAGTTCTGCAAAATGCTAAACATAAGAGTTATCATATCACATGATAATGCCACTCCTAGATATCTACCCAAGAGAAATGAAAACATAAATCCATATACAGAAGTGTACATGACTTTTCATAACAGTATTACTCATATTAGCCAAAAATAAGAAACAACCCAGATATCTATCAACTGATAAATGGGTAAACAAAATGTGGTATATCCATACAAGACACTATTACTTGACAGTAAAAAGAAATGAAGTACTGATACACGCTGTAACGTGGATGAACCTTGAAAACATTGTTCTAAAGGAAAGGAGCCACTCACAAAGGACAAACATTGCATTTATATGAAATGTCCAGAACAAGCAAAACTATAGAGACAGAAAGTAGCTTGGTGGCTTCCAAGGGCTGGAAGGTACAGAGGGAATGGTTATTGACTGGTATGGTATGGGAATATATTTTAGAGGAGATTGAAATGTTCTAAAATTAGAATGTGGTGATTGTGGCACAATCCTATGAATACACTAAAAAAAATTGAACTGTGTATTTTAAATGGATGTATTTTATAATATATAAATTATATCTCAATAAAATTTTTTTATAAAAGAAAGAAGGGAAGAAAAGGATGCCCTAAGATCAGGCTTCTCCTTAGTCAACCCTGAGATCATCCTTGGTGTCCTCACCTCCTCCACCCCCAACCCTGAGAGGCCTTATTCTTCTAACAGAGACTGAAGCTTGGGTCCTATGGCGAGATGCTCAGGATAACCTCACTCAGTCTGGGCTTTACCTCTGAAATATATATATAATATAATATATATATATTATATATATATAATGTGCTTAGTCACTCAATCATGTCTGACTCTTTGGGGCCCCATGGACTGTAGCCCACCAGGCTTCTCTGTCCATAGGGATTCTCCAGGCAAGAATACTGGAGTGGGTTCCATGCCCTCCTCCGGGGGATCCTCCCAACCTAAGGGTTGAACCCAGGTCTCCCACATTGCAGGTGGATTCTTTACCATCTGAGCCACCAGGGAAGCCCATTTATACATATATATACACAGGAAAGTTATGACCAACCTAGATAGCATATTGAAAAGCAGAGACATTACTTTGCCAAAAAGGTCTGTCTAGTCAAGGCTATGGTTTTTCCAGTGGTCATGTATGGATGTGAGACTTGGACTGTGAAGAAAGCTGAGCACCGAAGAATTGATGCTTTTGAACTGTGGTGTTGGAGAAGATTCTTGAGAGTTCCTTGGACTGCAAAGAGGTCCAACCAGTCCATCCTAAAGGAGATCAGTCCTGGGTGTTCATTGGAAGGACTGATGCTGAAGCTGAAACTCCAATACTTTGGCCACCTCATGCAAAGAGTTGACTCATTGGAAAAGACTCTGATGCTGGGAGGGATGGTGGGGCAGGAGGAGAAGGGGACGACAGAGGATGAGATGGCGGGATGGCATTACCGACTTGATGGACATGAGTTTGGGTAAACTCCGCAAGTTGGTAATGGACAGGAAAGCCTGGCGTGCTGCAATTCATGGGGCAGCAAAGAGTCAGACATGACTGAGCAACAGAACTGAACACACACATATGTATGTATATATAATTTGTATCACGGAGAAGGCAATGGCACCCCACTCCAGTGTTCTTGCCTGGAGAATCCCAGGGACGGGGGAGCCTGGTGGGCTGCTGTCTATGGGGTCACACAGCGTCGGACACGACTGAAGCGACTTAGCAGCAGCAGCAGCAGCAATTTGTATCGCATTTTATGTATATATAGAAATTTTAAATTATAAATTTCAAATTTCTGAAGTTTAAATTTCTAATCATCTGATCATCTATTCCAGGGGTCAACAGACCGAGAGGCCCGATCCAACCAACAGCCTATGTTTTGTTTTTTGTACTGCCCGTTAGTTAGGAATAGTTCTTTGGAAAAAAAAAAAAAAAAACTAGGAACAGTTGTTTGAAAATAAAAAAAACAAGAATATGTGATAAAAATCTAATGTGGACTGCAAAGTCTAATATATTAATTTAGTATCTGGGCCTTTATAAAACAAATTTTCTGACTCTAGGATCTATACATTTCCCCCTCTACTAATCACAGAGTTAAGGCAAGGGAGTGGTTAGGAGAAAGAGCAAGAGGAAAACTTGTATCTTTCCTCTTACCTTATTGCTTGCAACATGAAGAGTAGAATAAGGAAGGCATTTTTGTACAGATTCATGAGAGTTAATTGTTAAATTTCAAAGAGTTTTGAGAGGCAGTTGACATCATGCTGAAATCAGCTATGATAGAAATATTTACAACACAGAAATCAACAAATGCAACAAATCAGAGCTTTTTTGCTCCACCAGGGATCCAACACACCTCTAAATGAAACCTGAAAATCTCACCTCTCTTGGTGGGTTTTTTTGTTTTTTTGTTTTTGTTTTGTTTTCTTTCCCTTCACTTTCCTTTATGCTATGCTCAGTCATATTCAACTCTTTTTCAGGCAAGAATACTGGAGTGGGTTCCCATTTTCCACTCTAGGGGATCTTCCCAACCCCAGGATCAAACCCCCATTTCTTGTGTCTCCTACATTGACAGGTGACTACTTTACCACTAGAACCACCTGGGAAGTCCTACTTTACAAAAACCAGAGGGTATCAAAGAAGCTTTGAATCTGTTTTTGTGTCTATTGGGAATGCATAGATGGGACCCCATGGAACTATGCTAGAACTGGATAGGGACATTCTCAGGGCAATGTACAAGGTCCTCCAAAGAAAAGAAACCACAGACTCTCACAGTAACTGTCTCTTATCCCCATTCTCCCTCTCCCTCCAGTGCTGGGACACCCATTCTCTGCACGAGTGACCAAGACAGTCTCCACTCCCAGGTCTCTGGAGATGGTTGTGAGGGGAAGGGCCAGCCCACTGCCAGGACTGTAGGTAAAACAAGCTCCTGATAGTAACCAAGATCATGGATTGCCAAGAGAGTAGAACTTAAATGTTCTCACCACACACACACACGCACAAAAAGCAAACACAACACAGGATGGAGGCATTAGCTAATCATATGGTGGTGATCATTTCTCAATATATATGTATCAATGGATTGGCAATAGAGTAGAGCTTAAATGTTCTCACCACTAAAAAAAAAAAAGGAAAGAAAAAAAGACAATTATGTGATGTGATAGAGGTATTAACTAATGGTAATCATTTTTCAACATAGAAGTGTATCGAATCAACACATTGTACACCTTAAATGAATCAAGTTTATACGGCAATTATATCTCAATAAAGTTGGGGGAAAAGGTAACAGAAGAGATTTCCTGATCACCACTAGAGGGAGGGCGGGTCACATTTTGTGTAAAGGCATTTGAGGGACCTGAATGCTGGGGTTTAACGGGAAATGAGACCAAAGAAAGGAGAGAGGGTGAAGACTGTAGGAAGGACAGGAGGACAAAGCAGAAGGAAAAGGATCATTGTTTTGTGACTTCTACGGAAGGGGTACAAGATGGCAGCATCCAATCTCAGGGATCTGATAAACAAAGGACACAGATACACTTGAGAAATGTGGGATCGGAACTCTCACTGTTTCTAGGTAGCCGAGCACCCTTCTGTGCAGATGTGGCCACAGCAGAGGCCTCAGGGCAGGTGGCTAGAGAGCTTCTTACTCCTCCCAAAGCCATGAATGACATGAATGACACTGATGGGTGGACCCAGCAAGACTCTAAGATTTCCCTTGTACAAGACTTAACTCTCAAAGATCAGTGAGTTCAGTTCAGTCACTCAGTTGTGTCTGACTCCTTACAACCCCATGAACCACAGCACGCCAGGCCTCCCTCTCCATCACCCACTCCTGGAGTCCACCCAAACTCATGTCCATTGAGTCGGTGATGTTAGGACCAAACAGGCACCATGACAGGCTTCAGGGGGCCAAGGTAGGCCTAAGTCTCCTTTACAGAGGGGCTGAGTTATTGCCAAGGAGGAGCTGAGATCATCCTCCACCAGTGCCAGGACTCGACCAATCAGTATACTCCCTGTAGCCTGGTCCAAGCTTATCAGGACAAGGACGAAAACCCCCCCCCCCCCGCCCGCCCCCAAGAAAGCCTGCGGGTGTGAAAATCCAGCCAATTAGCAGATGCTAAGGAACCCTTGCAACAAATCTGCCCCTGCCAACTCCCTGTCTTTGTCTTAACCCTATAAATACTGCTGTGATTCAGGGCTCGGGGCCCTTTTTCCACTCCACTGCGTTGGATGAAACTTGGGTCCTGGCTCGAGCTAGCAATAAATTCCCTTTTTGCGTCTGCACTGCTGTGGACGTCTTATTCTCTCAGTTTTGGGGACTCGGACTCTGGGCATAACAGATGATGCCATCTAACCATCGCATCCTCTGTCGTCCCCTTCTACTCTTGCCTTCACTCTTTCCCAATATCAGGGTCTTTTCCAATGAGTCAGCTTTTCGCATCAGGAGGCCAAAATATTGAAGTTTCAGCTTCCAACATCAGTCCTTCCAATGAATACCCAGGACTGATCTCCTTTAGGATGGACTGGTTGGATCTCCTTGCAGTCCAAGGGACTCTCAAGAGTCTTCTCCAACACCACAGTTCAAAAGCATCGATTCGTCGGCACTCAGCTTTCTTTATAATCCAACTCTCACATCCATGCATGACTTCTGGAAAAACCATAGCCTTGACTAGACGGACCTTTGTTGACAAAGTAATATCTCTGCTTTTTAATATGCTCTCTAGGTTGGTCATATCTTTCCTTCCAAGGAGTAAGTATCCTTTAATTTCATAGTCAGTCACCATCTGCAGTGATTTTGGAGCCAAAAATAAAGTCAGCCACTGTTTCCACTGTTTCCCCATCTATTTGCCATGAAGTGATGGGACCAGATGCCATGATCTTCGTTTTCTGAATGTTGAGCTTTAAGCCAACTTTTTCACTCTCCACTTTCACTTTCATCAAGAGGCTTTTTAGTTCTTCACTTTCTGCCATAAGGGTGGTGTCATCTGCATATCTGAGATTACTGATATTTCTCCTGGCAATCTTGATTCCAGCTTGTGCTTCATCCAGCCCAGCATTTCTCATGATGTACTCTGCATAGAAGTTAAATAAGCAGGGTGACAATATACAGCCTTGATGTACTCCTTTCCCTATTTGGAACTAGTCTGTTGTTCCATGTCCAGTTCTAACTGTTGCTTCCTGACCTGCATACAGGTTTCTCAACAGGCAGGTCAGGTGGTCTGGTATTCCCATCTCTTTCAGAATTTTTCCCAGTTTGTTGTGATCCACACAGTCAAAGGCTTTGGCATAGTCAATAAAGCAGAAATAGATGTTTTTCTGGAACTCTCTTGCTTTTTAGATGATCCAGCAAATGTTGGCAATTTGATCTCTGGTTCCTCTGCCTTTTCTAAAACCAGCTTGAACATCTGGAAGCTCACAGTAAACCATTCAATAACATGGTAATCCAAGTCTATGCCGTGAGCAGTAATGCTGAAGAAACTGAAGTTGAACGGTTCTATGAAAATCTACAAGACCTTTTAGAACTAACACCCAAAAAAGATGTCCTTTTCATTATAGGGGACTGGAATGCAAAAGTAGGAAGTCAAGAAACACCTGGAGTAACAGGCAAATTTGGCCTTGGAGTACAGAATGAAGCAGGGCAAAGGATAATAGAGCTTTGCTAAGAGAACGCACTGGTCATAGCAAACACCTTTTTCCAACAACACAAAAGACTCTACACATGGACATCACCAGATGGTCAACACCAAAATCAGATTCATTATATTCTTTGCAGCCAAAGATGGAGAAGGTCTATACAGTCAGCAAAAATAAGACCTGGAGTTGACTGTGGTTCAGATCATGAACTCCTTATTACCAAATTCAGACTTAAATTAAAGAAAGTGAGAAAAACCACTAGACCATTCAGGTATGACCTAAATCAAATCCCTTATGATTATACAGTGGAAGTAAGAAATACATTTAAGGGCCTAGATCTGATAGACAGAGTGCCTGATGAACTATGGAATGAGGTTCGTGACATTGTACAGGAGACAGGGATCAAGACCATCCTCAGGGAAAAGAAATGCAAAAAAGCAAAATGGCTGTCTGGGGAGGCCTTACAAATAGCTGTGAAAAGAAGAGAAGCAAAAAGCAAAGGAGAAAGGGAAAGATACACCCATTTGAATGCAGAGTTCCAAAGAATAGCAAGGAGAGATAAGAAAGCCTTCCTCAGTGATCAATGCAAAGAAATAGAGGAAAAGAACAGAATGGTAAAGACTAGAGATCTCTTCAAGAAAATTAGAGATACGAAGGGAACATTTCATGCAAAGATGGGCTCGATAAAGGACAGAAATGGTCTGGACCTAACAAAAGCAGAAGATATTAAGAAGAGGTGGTAAGAATACACAGAAGAACTATACAAAAAAGATATTCACGACCCAGATAATCACGATGGTGTGATCACTCACCTAGAGCCAGACATCCTGGAATGTGAAGTCAAGTGGGCCTTAGGAAGTATCACTATGAACAAAGCTAGTGGAGGTGATGGAATTCCAGTAAAGCTATTTCAAATTCTAAAAGATGATGCTGTGAAAGTGCTGCACTCAATATGTCTTCAAATTTGGAAAACTCAGCAGTGAGTGACCACAGGACTGGAAAAGGTCAGTTTTCATTCCAATCCCAAAGAAAGGCAATGCCAAAGAATGCTCAAACTACTGCACAATTGCACTCATCTCACACGCTAGTAAAGTAATGCTAAAAATTCTCCAAGCCAGGCTTTAGCAATACATAAACCATGAACTCTCAAGGATATCTATGTAGTTAACATTGGTTATGTGGTTTATTTATTTATGTTTTATTAAGGTAACATGATTTTATAAATTGATTCTTAAAAGTTTGTAAATGCAGAGGATCCAATATTATCTATATATTTAAAAGAAGGATATGTCCAGTTACTTATTTTCTATATTACAGATGTATACTATACATGATATGTAATATAATCTGTTGGTCTGCTGAATATACCAGTAAGAGTCAAGGGAGAGATTACTTACAAAAGTGCCAGCCTAGATCTTTTGGTTATAACAAAATGGAAATTAGAATTTTATTAATTAGAAATTAAAACTGATTTTCTCATATGAAGACGAAACCTACAGTATCATTTTTTAATGCTCAGCAATGAATTAAACAGATTTCTCCCAAGGCAGCTGGGAACCTGAATTCCACATATAACATTGTTTCTAGGAGGAAGAAGTTTCCTAACAATCTACTTATTAAAAACATTTAGAACAAAGTGTGTTTATTCTAAATGTTCAAACCAGGCACCAAAAAAATAATAATAATAATAACACAAAAAACTGTGTACACAGTTGTTTGGAAAGCTAAGTCACTCCCTCTTCCTTTACAGTGTTGTGATATTTTGAGCCTCTATCCTAGAGTCTGTTATCTTCCCCTACACACAACACATATACACACACACACACACAGTTTCTGTTGAAAAGTTGCTCCAGCTGCATCTCTTACAGTTGTAAGAAAATGGATTTCGAATGGCTATATTTCAAGGTTGTTGGCCACATTTTTGCTGCTTTGGTAACTTTTACTGGCTCCAGAAAAGCTACTCTAAAATAATGCAAATCGGACAAGGTCACAGAGCATGCTAAGATTGGACAAGGTCACAGAGCATGCTAAGAACAGATCTGGTAGCCTACAAGTACTAAACCCAAGGCTCTCCTTCTATTTCTAGAGCAAAATTGGGCACAACGTAGCATTTTTTCTATTAAGGCAAAAGGATTATGAACACTCAGGATGGCAAATACTATCCATTGAGTAAACTCATAAAGTGTGACTGCTCTTAGCTAGCAGGAATTAGGAGCTGTAGGGTTTAGTATGTAATTTTATAGAAATGCAACAATGTACCCAACTTTAACACATAAGCACAATATCTGCTCACAACATCCTGGTAGAATCATAAAAAACATCCTAACAGCTCAGCCAACTGTGCATTTAAACAGGTACAGCCTATTCTTAAACTGAATTTTTAGAATTAAGGAGTAGTATTTACCACATAGGCTAATCTAAGCCCTGGAGATAGCTTTACAAGGCTCCACTTAAATTAATTATGATTTTCTTAATGTAGTACATCATTGGTTAATTGATATGGCCTTATAACTCCTCCTCGACTAGAATCCATTGGACCAGGAGGCAACCAATGAGAAGAGACATGTTAAGCAAGAAGTAAATCCAGCATTAAGAGACAGGAAAAGTAGTTAAAACCCAAGCTGGGTGGCCAACTAGTGACCCATAAAGTTTCTCTCTGTCCCTTCTCGTGTTTCTGCTCTCAGTCCTGACTTGATTAGATGACTCAATTAAGAAATAACATTCCAGAAACAGTTCTGTTGCCCAGCTTAGCTCTGATCTCCACTTTTACCCCTGCCCCTGGGATATCACTCTCCCCAGCCTTCCACTGCCACTGCCATTTAAGAACTGCAGTGTGACCCAAGAGAGGAAGAAGACTCCACTACAGGAGGTCCTACCCAAAGATCAGGATAGCCTTCGATCTCACCCTGAAGATGAAACTTATAGCAGCCACTTTCTGGAAGCCCCAGGCCAGAAGGTATTTAATGAAAAGAATGACACTGTATCTTACAGAGTTAACTGTATTTATTTCCTAATTATTTCCAGCAGCACATATAAACAACCGTTGGGGCTTCTTCAAAGTCATTTCCAAAAATAACAGCTAAGGATCCTGGGAGAGCAGGGCCTCTGACCAGTCCTGGTCAAAGAAGGGACAAAAAGTCCAGGAGACCAGAGAAGACACCATGGTAATTGTGTCTGATACTAAGCACATACTGTGTGCCAGGTGCTGTAATGATCACTGCACATGTACTTTCATTTAATTTTAATAAGACTCTATTTAGGTTACAGACACTATTTCATCTCCATGTACTTATTCAACAGGTATTTACTGAACACCTACTATGTGCCACATGTTGTTCTAGGCACTAGAAGTACAGAAGTAAATAAAGAAGGTAAAAATCTCTACCTTCATGGAGCTTGCCTTCGAATGGGAGAAACACAAGATAAAGACAGGTAGAATTTATGGTCATAATAGTCACAAAGGCTAAAAGGAAATGAGTGTAGGAAAGGCGGGGATAAAAACCTAGAGTGTCATCTTCAACAGGGTAGCCAAGAGAGGCTTCACTGAGAAGGGGAATTTGAGAAAAGAGGGAGTGAAGAAGTGAGTCAAGCAGGTGTCTGGGAAAGAACATTCCAGAAAAAGGTTCAAACTGCTTAGTTCAAAACTGCTTAGGAGAGAGCCAATGTGATATGTTGTAGGAATAGAAAGGGGGTCAGTGCAGCGGAAGCACAGTTATGGGTGGTCGGGGGGGTATAAGAAGCCAGAGTTTCAAGTGGTGAGACAGTGTAGAGCCTTATTCATCTGATGTACTGGAAGGCCTTTTTCTTTTTCTCTGAGAAGAGATGGGAAGACACTGGAAAATATAAGCAGAGGAGTCATATGAAGAGCCTCATGTGCTCATAGTATGGCTCTGGCTGGGTGCTGAACCTGGACTATGGGGTGGGCCCAAGATGGAAGCCTAGAGTGAAGTTAGAAGGCCACTGCAGTAAACCACGGGGAAGGCAATGGCACCCCACTCCAGTACTCTTGCCTGGAAAATCCCATGGATGGAGGAGCCTGGTAGGCTGCAGTCCATGGGGTTGCTAGGAGTCGGACATGACTGAGCAACTTCCCTTTCACTTTTCACTTTCATGCATTGGAGAAGGAAATGGCAGCCCACTCCAGTGTTCTTGCCTGGAGAATCCCGGGGACAGCGGAGCCTGGTGGGCTGACGTCTATGGGGTCGCACAGAGTCGGACCCGACTGAAACGACTTAGCAGCAGCAGCAGCAGCAGCAGCAGCAGTAAACCAGCTGGGAAATAATGGAGGCTCAGTCCAGGCTGGTAGCAAGGGAGATGGTGAGAACTGGTCAGATTCGAAATGTCAATGCATCAGGAAGGCACGGCTGCAGGATTTGTAAATGAATTCACTGCTGGCTGTGAAGAATAAGCATGAAGGATGACTCCCAAGGTTTTTGACCCCAGTAACCAGAAAAATGGAGCTACCCCTTGCTGAGAGGAGTAAATGGGAGAGGCAGGTCTGGGGAAGGGGTGCATCAGGAGCTCATCTATCCAGAAAGGGATGTTGGCAAAGGGAACAGTATTTTAGATAAAGAATCTTTATAAGGTTATGGCTCTCATATTAAGGATTCCAGTTCTATCTAAGAGATGTGTCCTTCACTCAATCATTATTTTATACTCACTCATTCATTCATTCTTTTATTCAACAAATGTTTATTGGATATCCATTGTGTGCCCAACAGGTGCTAAGTCTCAGACATGCAGTGAGCAAGAAATACTCAGTTCTTTTTCTTATAAAACTTACAATACAGAGGGGAAATAAACAATTGTGCAACTATATCTATCCCCATATATGGTAATTGTCTATAAACAAAACAAAAACCTACTAATAAATAAAAAGCAACTTGCCCATGTAGCTGGGAAGAGACAGGGTTGTAATATAAACACAAGTATTCTTCCTCCAACCCACTGTATAGCACAGGAAGCACAGCTAGGTGATTTGTGGTGACCAAGATGGATAGGATGTGGGTGGGGTGGAAGGGAGGTCCATGAGGGAGGGTATATATGTATACATATAGCTAATTAGGAAAGAGGACATCCAAGGATAGCAGACCTTTTAAGTTGCCCCTGGAATGGACAATATGTGGGAATCTTCTGTATGTCCAAATGTTATCCTGGGAAATTTATACCCTTCATCTTTTTAGACCTTCCTTTTCTCATCTCCAAAAACTGGGCTAGATCATTTTCAAGCTCTGTAACTATGACCCCACATTCCTAAAATCTCAGCATTTCTGCACTCTAACTCCATTTCTAAAATAAAGAGTCTGCCCTCTAGAATGTACTGCTTCTACACCTGTAAGATCCTTTCAAATGGTCATTCAATCCAACAGCATGATCCAAATCAACCACAACAAACGGTCTGGTTAAAGAATTCCAAATTTTAGCTACTGTTTAAAGTATTTACATTTACTTCTAAAATGTTGTTTTAATCACCATGCATTGTCCACAATCACAGTACTTTTTCTAAAACTCCATTAATGTCCTAAAACACCTACAAAATACCCTTTAATGGAAAATATGGATTTTTTTTTCTGTTAATTACAAATTACTTGTCAGTGTTGGTATACTAAATTAATGGCATTGACTAGAGAAAACAATGCCCCAAATAAAACAGTACTGTATACTGACATATTGTTTTAAATGTCTAATTAAATCATTCAAGTAAAATTATCTCATTTTGTAAGTAGAAAAAAATGAGGTTTACAAAATTTCTAGGATGGCTCCAAATCACATGTCACTAAGAAGTTCTAAATCCAAAATTATTGCTTATAAACTCATGACTCAGATCACTGAATTATTATTACCATTAATGAATACTAATTTTTTAAAAGTAAGTAGCTCTGTTGTACAAGTAAGAAAAATATATGGACCTAGTAAATATAGTAAAATTAAACTATGGGGAAAAAAGTATCATTCATTCTGGAACCTGAGTGACTTACCACCTTCTACCAGAGTGCAATGGTAACCTTGGTTCAGATAATTAAACCAAGAACAGTCTTGCATATATACATATATATATATTTATTTATTTATTTAATCTTCATTGGCAGAATCTATGTATAAATATTTTAATCATGTTTAAATTAAATATGGTTAACACATAGGAGTAGAAATGTGCACATGAAGTAGCAAAATATCATAAGATATCTGAATGCATGATTTCAGTAATTCTAAAGAATTTTTTCACCAACCTGTCCCACTAACCTAGACACATCTGGATCAACACATTATCAACATATTCACATGAGCATGGCATGATGACCTCCACATGGTAAATTAGGGCTTCCTTCGTGGCTCTCTGGTAAAGAATCTGGCTGCAATGCAGGAGAAGCAGGTTGGATCCCTGGGTGGGGAAGATCCCCAGGAAAACGAAATGGCAACCTATTGCAGTATTCTTGTCTGGGAAATCCCATGGACAGAGGAGCCTGGCAGACTACGGTCCACGGCATCACAAGAGTCAGACTCACTTAACTAAACCACCACCACCAGCAACAATGGGAAAGTAACAGAGAATCTGCTGTTAAAAAAAAAAAGTTAAAATGTAAATACACAAAGAGATGTGTGTATTTCACAGATAAAGAACTTTACTGATTTCCATTGTGTGAAAATGGGAAACAAGCTCTGCTGTTACATAATTTTCAAATGTTTACAAACCCTAGCCTCTTTTCTTTCTTGCCCTCCAGAGCTCCATTTATTCCTTCTCCTTCCAATTCACTCTTTTTATTCTTTACATGCTTCCCCAATACAGCATGATACCTTTCTCTAATATTTTCACCAAGAATAATTCACTCATTCATCCATCCATTTAACTGAACTTATTATTGACCTACTATGTGCCTGGCACAAGACTGTCTTCTGGCCATCAAAGATGAATAATAATATCCCTGATTTCAGGGAAGATGAAATCTAGCAGATGCTGGACCCCTTAGTTAAGGAGTTGGAGTGAGTCATTTTCCTAAAAAACAGGTATTACCTGCCCTTTGCTGCAGGGCATGTATTTTTTCCACCTTCTTTCCAGACCACATCTCTTACAGACTGACTGTAAGCTCCCTGAACACTGGGACCACACATCAGTCATTTCTATCAACCCAGCATCTAACACAATGCCTGACACATACTGGGCCTCATAAATTGTTTTGCATGAATAAATCTGAGTAAATGAAATTAGGTAATCACTATGCATCATGAATAACTTACCAAAAAAATGGAATTTAGTTAACAATCTCCCTGTACCCACAAAGTGCACCCTTGGTACCAGAAGCTGAGTGGGATACTGGTTTCCTAAGCACAGACGGTCCTACTCTGGAAAAATGATGCTTCGTTGACTTCCTAGAATAATCGCATCTCATTTAATAATAAAATTCCCTGAGAACCTTCTCCAGTTGAGAAAAGGATGAGCGAGCTGCCCATGCCACCCTCCCTTGCCCTCTGCGGGGCTCAGCTCCAGGTAGGAGCGCAGCTTCTATGAACTTTTCTCCAGGTTCGAAGTTTGGTCAATTGATAAAGAATAAAAGCTCCTTCCGGAGGCGGGTTAGAGAGGACGGAACCTAAAACGACCTGAACGTGCCCCGGGAACAAGTGAGCAGAGCGCCGAGGGTCTCCTGAGTTCACCGGGTCTCCCCCGCCCTACCCGCCACGGGGAACAGCCTGACGACTGCGGGGACCCGCAGCCGCGCGGGGAGGGTAGCCGAGACCGGGAGCCGGAGGGTCCAGGGGACCGGCGCAGCCCGGGTGCTCTCGGCCTCGGAGAAGCCGCCCAATTACAAGAATTAGCCACTGAAGCTCCAAAGGCGACCAACTGCAACTGTAGCGTCCCGGAGCATCACACCCGCCCTCTTCCTAGACCGCCGTTTCCCCCGTCGAGACTGGAGCATCTCAGAGGACCCCCCAACTTCCCACTCCGAGCCCCTGGATCTGGACTGCCCTGAATCCGCACCCTTCACCGTCGCTGCCCGGTGCCGGGTTCTTCTGTCTCCTCTTGCCCGGGTCTTCCATGGTCCCGCAGCGGCAGCGATGCTCCACCCCAGGCAGCCCCGAATGAGTAGCCACGCCGTTTCCTAGACTCACCCGCTTCCAACCTCTGAGACCCTCCTGGCTCGCCACTCCAGGATGGCGCGCCAAGGTCACCAGAGTAGGTGTGACAACCAACCTCCACCTTCTCTCTCCCCAAACCCCTCCCTTTCCGAGCCCCCCACGGCCTGTTCCTTGCGCGTTCCTCCCCGCAGGTGGAGGATCTACTCTCTTGGCTCCATCGGGATCCCACTCTGCGTTGGCTCCGCGTCCTCGACCCTCCCGTGACGCTCACCTTCTCTCCCGGCGAGGGTCGCCGGCAAGTCTGCTATCCTCAGAGAGCGAGGGCAGGGGATAAGCCTCCCACTCGCTCCAGGGGAGCGACGGGGAAACCGACGCAAACTTCTGCTGCACTTACTTCGGGCTGAGGCTGCCGCCCCCTCTCCTCTCCTCGCTTTCCTACAGGCAGCTGCTCCGCGGCGGTGACCTGGAGCCGGCGCGCTCGCATTCCCCGCACCAGAGCCGCCGCGAAATGCGTAGGGCTGGGAGGTCTCTACCGGACGAGCGCGTCCGGGGCCCGAGTCCCGGGGCCGAGGTCGGGCCGCCGCGCTGGGCGGCGACCGCCTCCAGCCGCCCAGGGATGCTGCGCACGGCGCCCCGCGCCCAGCTCCTCCGCTGGGTCGTTTCTGTCCGAGTTGCAGTTTCAGTGCCTGCCAGGTCTGCAGCACCCTCTCCGTCCTTCCCAGAAAACGACTTTCAATCCACCTGGCGGCTCGCAAGGCTCTCCCGCGGGCTGGCAGCGCCACAGCGGGTGCAGAGGAGAGGGCGGAGCGCGGCCGCCCCAGTGCGCCTCCAGCTTCCCAGCTGGGCGAGGAGCGCGCGGCCCTCTCCAGCCGCTCTCCTCGGGACTGCAGTCCTGACGTCACCCCACCTCCCCCCCAACCCGGCAGAGGAGCCGCGCGAAGGGTGGGGTGCGGGGAGCGAGGACGCGGGAGTGTGAGCGGGACTGTGAGCGCGTGTCTGTGCACGCGCGCGTGGGCCTCGCCAGCCCGGGGACCTGTCGGAACCGCAGCTGGATCGGGCGACGAGCTCCCTGCAAACAGGAGCCGAGGGGCGGCCGTGAACAGCCGGGGGGCGCTCGGTTCCAAGTTGGGGCGGCGATGCTACGCACACCGAGTTTGAATGCGACCAAAGAGGCTGGATTAATGCGATAGGAGGGTTGGGAAAGCACGAGTTGGGATGTCCTTGGAGTTGGGCACTATCTTCCCCCAAAGTTGGAGGAAGCACGAGACGCCTTTAAAAAGCTGCACTAGAGGTACAGGAGGAAGAGGGGAGTGGACCGAGCAGGCGGGCTGATTTTCACACTCCTGTAGGAAGCAGGCGGGATGAAGAGCTCTGAGAGTCCTCCGGGCCTCCACGGCCGCCGCAGGTCCCAGGAAGGAGCCCTCTTGGGTGCGCCAAAGGCAGCTGTAGCCTGCTCCGAGCTCACCTCCAGCCCGCCGCCGCCGCGCACTGAGAAGTTGATGCAAAGAGGCTGGGCCTTCCGCACCTAATTCCCCGCCCCGCGCGACCCTGGGGGAGTATTCCACAGAAGCTGGGTAAACACTCCCGGCACCAGTGAAAAGAGGCCAAGGCCGGCCTCCGGATGCCCCATACCCTGTCGTGGGGTCTGAGGCCATGGTGGTTAGAACTCCGCGCCGAGTCCTTGCAGATCGTCGACCATCGTAGTGTATCTCCCCCACCCACCAGGAACTTATTCTCGGAGGAGGCCTGAGTCGTCACCTCACTTGCCTAGTTCTCTGAAGTTATGCTGGGGACCCAACAGGGAAGTGACTTTCTGAGGCGGCGCCAAAGGAAGGGTCTTAGGAGGTTCTAGAATGACTAAAGGTTTGTCCCTCTGCAGCGACCCCCGCCGTCAGTGGGGCAGAGTGCGCGGCTCCGTGCGCCCGCGGCGCTCTGTACCCTGCGGCTGTGCCCAGCTCGGGGACGGCCGCAGCCTCGGGGTTGGCCGCAGCCTCGGGGTCTGAGCAAAATGTGCAGGAGCGCCTCCTGCTCAGGCTGGATCCGCTGTCAGCAGCGAAGCTTCAGACACGCACTGCAGTGACCAAGCGAGCAGCCAGCAATTTTGCCCCGGTCGAATGGCAGTGCTTTTTAAATGCAAGCATCATCCTTCCTGAATCCAGAACACTGATCGCCGAGATGCCTCTTTCGTGAAAATACTTGCTTAAAATGGAAAAGGTGACGGTAGGAAGCGGGGAAGAAACAGAATGCGAGGAAAACGATCCCCTGTCCACAAACAAGCTTTTAACTTCAACTTCTCAAAGTTACTCAAAATATGATCCAGAAGGAGCAGAAAGTTTCCCTGCAATCTTCAATCTCCGAGGAAGCTGAACAAAATAGAAGCAAGTGTGGAATCTTGGTCTACTGTCTTACGTTTAATAATCTTAGGAATCCCCACATTTGAAAAAGAGAATTCTAGCTAATTAGGCAATGTCATGGATATCCTTAACTAGAGGTTGGAGTTAACAAATAAATAGAATACTTAAAATTAGTAAAGATACAGCATGTTCCTAATTAGAACAGAGAACAAGGGAATTTCAGAGGACACTGGGTACCAGCCTCCAGGCCCTCTTGCAACCGACCTATTTTTTAATATATAAATTTAAAAACACCCTGTCATCATGAAGGAATTACATAACGAAGTCCTAGTGATGCATGTTTCAGAAACAGCAATTCGTCAGCAGGAATCACTGTTCCTAATAATGTTAATTCAGATTAATAGTGTGGGAATAAGCAAGTCATTGGCCAAAAATATAAAAAGGTTTGAAAACAAGATGGTGAAGTGGCAGCTATGCTGGTACATATGAGCCTTCTAAGTTGGGTCACAATTCTAAGTGCTCCATGTCAACAGCTAATTAGTGATGCTATATTAGCACGTATGACAACCTGGCTGACACAGCCACAGTAAATAATGGCTATTTGATGTGGCAAGCCTAAGCATCCTTCCTTGGTTTCCTGTTGTTATTTGGTTCACAGCTGCAGGATAACTTTTTTCACATTCTGAACTGATAGGTTGTTTGCATATCTGTCTTGCTTCTAAATTTATAATCTCCAGGGCAGTAATTCTGTCTTCCTTTCTACGTGAAACAGTGCAGTGTCTGATAAATGGTAGGTACTTAATAAATACGTATTGATTTAATTAGTTGTTTTTTAAAGAGTATGAAATAACTACATTTTAAAATCTGTTTTAAATGAACTCGTATGCCATCTATGTGAAAAAACTATATATCTGATATAAAACAAATATATTTCTGTATGAAATGGAAAGGAGAAGAAGAAAAATCAGTTCTCAAAAGAATAATCCTTCATAACTGATCATGTTAAATTATCCATAGAAACATCACCTGCTGCTCTTATTATATAAGAATTCTTTCATGTTTGTCTATTGACATGTACATGTTTTAAAAGTTTAGTATTTGGAACTCAGAATCACTCAGAATTCCAAAGTGCATTACAAATATTTTCCTATTGGTCAGAAGGCAGCATGTCATTTAAGCTGGGTGCATGCATATATGATAAGGTAAAAAACACTGTTAGCTCAACTCACCCTGGACTTTGCCCTAATCAACATGTGGACATTCACAAGGGTCTGGACACTGCCATATGGCCAAGTAGGTTGAGGACCAAAGCTTATGTGCTGCTGCTGCTAAGTTGCTTCAGTCGTGTTCGACTCTGTGCGGCCCCATAGACGGCAGCCCACCAGGCTCTGCCGTCCCCGGGATTCTCCAGGCAAGAACACTGGAGTGGGTTGCCATTTCCTTCTCCAATGCATGAAAGGAAAAAGTGAAAGTGAAGTCGCTCAGTCCTGTCTGACTCTTCCAGACCCCATGGACTGCAGCCTACCAGGCTCCTCCATCCATGGGATTTTCCAGGCAAGAGTACTGGAGTGGGTGCCATTGCCTTCTCCAAAATGAGGTGCCCTCAAATAAAGGCATGATAATTTAACTGGAAGTTCAGCTCATGCACACTTCAGAGTCGAAATGGAAAATTAGCTACACACACACACACACACGTGCACACCAGTCCATAGCTACCAGAGAGCCAAAACATCAAGAAGGAATGGCTCTATTGGGAGTAGAGATGGCAGTATTGTGGGCAGGGGCACACTATTTCAATATGGCAGTGGCTTTTCATAATATACTCTGTAACATTAAAGTCTCTAAATCAAACCCACTAGCAAATACATGTTGGCAAAACTATAGAGACTCATAATTCTGTCCTTCCAGAAGTTATCTTCTGAGCAAAACAAGGTCCTTAATACAGCTTCTCATTTTTTGCCAAAAAAAAGAGGCAAGAATAGGGATAAAATTCATTTCATATAGGACTTACCTAAAAAACAGTTAATACATATATCTCGTATATATGTGTGTTATCTATATATCTGTTATAGATTACAATTTTCATAAATCTGCCCAATTATGTAATACATTTTCTAGAGAAGCATTTTAAAAGAGCCTAGTGGAGCTCATGATGAAGAAAACATCACAATTTTCAAACACTGTCTTTAGAATGCAACAAATTTGGAATAAATCACTGGAGTTTTCCTGCAACTTCTCTCAAGACTTGGATTTGCTCTTAATATTTCTGCTTCATGATATATTAATAGCTTAGTATTCAACTTCTTATGTTGTGCCCTCTACTCTTGGTAGAGTTAACCCCAAAGACAAAATCTAAGTGGCTGATTTCTTTTAAAACGTTGAAATCCTAAATTCAACTTGATAATTTGATGAATTCAAATTTTAAAACTGTCACAACTAAGACAAGTAGTTGACATGTAATTATATTGATTTGTAGATAATATTCCTGAAATACTATTACAGGTTAGCAATAAGTAATGAAAGTTGAATTTTTGGCTGGTGTTATTATAGTAAAAAATAATGACAACATTTTACTTATATATGTGTTCATATACTGTAATTACACTTCTCCATAGATTTCCAAATAGGACTTAGAGCATTCCCTGGAGATATGTTCTCATGAATTATGGAATACTCACCCAAAATGGACTGTTTTGGCACCAAAGAACATTTTGGACACATTATAAACCCTGAAGAGCAATAGTAAAGAGACAATTTGTTATTGTTTTCAGTTAACATTTGAGGGAAGACTTTCATGGCTGGTAGGTTTTTTATAGAGTGGGTTTTTATATAAGGGGCATTCATGTAAGTTAAGCATTAAATAAGCAGAGTGACAAAATGCAGCCTTGATGTACTTCTTTCCCAATGTGGAAATAGTCTGTTGTTCCATGACCAGTTCTAACTCTTGTTTCTTGACCTGCATACAGATTTCTCAGGAGACCAGTAAGGTGGTCTGGTATTCCCATATCTTTCAGAATTTTCCACAGTTTGTTGTGATCCACAGTCAAAGGCTTTAAGTGTAGTCAGTGAAGCAGATTTTTGTTTTGGAATTATCTTGCTTTTTCTATGATCCAAAGGATGTTGACAATTTGATCTCTGGTTCCTCTGCCTTTTCTAATCCATCTACTACATCTGGAAGTTCTCAGTTCATGCATGTGTACTGTTGAAGCCTAGCTTGAAGGATTTTGAATATTACTTTGTTAGCACGTGAAAGTGCAATTGTACGACAGTTTGAACATTCTTTGACATAACATCACTGACTCAATGGACATGAGTTTGAGCAAACTCTGGGAGATAGTAAAGGACAGGGAAGCCTAGTGTGCTGCAGTCCATGGCGTTTGCAGAGAATAGGACACAACTTACCTACAGAGCAGTAACAAGAGCAACTCCTATATGTGGGTTTGCTTATAAGTGAAAACAACACTGCTAGTTACAAAGTCTTCCTTTTTCCCATTACAAGTGTCAAGGCAAGAAAAATCCTAACCAAGGGAGTGGATGTAGAAGGTCAAGTACCTATTAGACTTCATTCCTGCCTTCAAAGAGTCTGCAATCTGGTATCATTCTATTTTCCTACCTTCTTTGTAAAGTCCCTAGGAGTGGTGCTTTGGGATCTAAGAGTCCATAGAGCTAGACCTGGGCGAGTAGGGAAGAGCTAAATTTACAGAAATGAATTCAGTTCAGTTCAGTTCAGTCGCTCAGTTGTGTCCAACTCTTTGCAACTCCATGAATTGCAGCACACCAGGCCTCCCTGTCCATCACCAACTACTGGAGTTCACCCAAACCCACATCCATCAAGTTGGTGATGCCATCCAACCATCTCATCCTCTGTCGTCCCCTTCTCCTCCTGCCCCCAATCCCTCCCAGCATCAGAGTTTTTCCAATGAGTCAACTCTTCGCATGAGGTGGCCAAAGTACTGGAGTTTCAGCTTTAGCATCATTCCTTCCAAAGAACACCCAGGACTGATCTCCTTCAGAATGGACTGGTTGGATCTCATTAAAAGGTTTCAGGAAGTATTTGTAAGTAGGTTTGGTTACAATATGTGATTCTTCCTAACTCTTAAGAGAAACTTCAGCCCAAGTCTAAAAGGACACGTGCTTTTATCCTGTAGTCCATTGGGAACACTTACTTCATTAACCCCATTTTTTGCCTGGTCCCCTTCCATTTTCACATAGTGTAGCCTTTTTTCATTTACGTTGTCTAAGTCGGGAAATTAGAACTGAAGCACCTCTGGGCCAAGCCCTTGTCTGCCTACGTGTTTATCAAGCATTACATACACTTACTGCACACTATAAATAATAATAACAGTAATCACCCTCTATACAAAATTAGAATGTGAGCATATCCATCCAGTCTAGTATGCTGATTTGCTTTAGTGCATCCTAATTATCTCATGAAACCAATGGTATAATGGGCACTACATTATACAATCTTCCAAAAATATGTTACTATATATTCTGGAAGGGAAACGCACCTGCAGTTTTTCTCCACCCGCCTCTAGGCTACAGAAATGGCAGGGTGATACTTAAGTGGTATTCGTGTTGCAAAGTATTCAAAGTAATCTCCTTTTAAGACTTTTCCATCCAAAAAGCCAGGCAGCATTAAGTATGGTTAAATATATTTGTCCAGAAGGAATAAGTTAAACAAGAAGACGGGAGTGTATAGTTTGTCCCACATAAAGGACATGAGAATTATAGATTGCCACACACTTATTGCAGGAAACACAGGGCCTGGGGGCATTTATGTGCACTGTTGTTCAGTCACCTAGTCGTGTCCAACTTCTGTTACCCCATGGACTGCAGCACACTAGGCTTCCCTGTCCCTCACCATCTCCCAAAGTTTGCCCAAGGTCATGTCCTTTGCATCGGTGATGCCATCCAGCCAACTCATCCTCTGATGCCCTCTTCTCCTTCTGCCCTCAGTCTTTCCCAGCATCAGGGTCCCTCCCAATGAGTCAGCTGTTCGCATCTGATGACCCAAACACTAGAGTTTCAGCTTCAGCATCAGTCCTTCCAACAAGTATTTAGCGTTGATTTCCCTTAAGATTGACTGGTTTTATCTCCTTGTGGTCCAAGGGACTCTCAGGAGTCTTCTCTAGCACCACAGTTCCAAGGCATCAATTCTTCAGCACTCTTCCTTCTTTACGGTCCAGCTCTCACAACCATACATAACTACTAGGAAGACCATAGCCTTGACTATACAGATCTTTGTTCACAGAGTAAAGTCTGCTTTTCAACACACAGTCTAGGTTTGTCATAGCTTCCCGGCCAAGAAGCAAATATCTTCTGATTTGATGGCTTCAGTCACCATCTGCAGTGATTTTAGAGCCCAAGAAGAGGAAATCTGTCACTACTTCCACCTTTCTCCCCACTATTTGCCATGAAGTAATGGGGCCGGATGCGATGATCTTAATTTTTTTAATATTTAGTTTTAAGCCAGCTCTTTCACTTTCCTCCTTCACCCTCATCAAGAGGGTCTTTAGTTCTTCACTTCTGCCATTAGAGTGGTAACATCCACATATCTGAGGTTGTTGTTTCTCCAGCATATCTTGATTTCAGCTTATAACTCATCCAGCCTGGCATTTCTTATAATGTGCTTAGTGTATAAATTAAACAAACAAGGTGACAGCAGACAGCCCTGTCATACTCCTTTCTCAATATTGAACCAATCAATTGTTCAATACAGAGTTCTAACTGTTGCTTTTTTGACCTGCATATAGGTTTCTCAGAAGACAGGTAAGATGGTCTGGTATTCCTATCTCTTTAAGAACTTTCCACAGTTTATTATGATCCACACAGTCAAAGGCTTTGGTGTAGTCAATGAAATGGTAGATGTTTTTCTGGAATTCCTTAGCTTTCTCTATGATCCAGTGAATGTTGGCAATTTGATCTCTGGTTCCTTTTCCTTTTCTAAGCCCAGCTTGGACATCTGGAAGTTCTTGGTTCACATAATGCTGAAACCTAGCACTCAAGATTTATGAGTTAACCACTGGTAACTGTCAATGGCCACAACTGCAAACTGCTTGAACTTTCATTGTTTGATTAAACAGCAATCCAAACATTAGCCTTGAGTTCATTGTAGAAATCAGGAAACTTCCTCTCATCATCAAACTCAAGGAAAGAGCAAAAAAATTGCTGGAAACATTGTCAAAAATATCTCCCAGTTTGTAATATGCAGAGCTGCTGATCTTTTCCTGCTATAGAGTTACCAGGTTGAGGTAATTAAGCTAGAACTGTAGCGTAAATCATTAAGTAGACAGGTCACATGTCCAAAACACCTATGACATTTGAAAATATACAGTGTAGAAAGAGCTGTACTACATAAAATTGAAAATCTCACATCATTTTACTGCCTAAGAAAAGGGAGCTCCCCGCCTTTCTTGCTTTTTGCCCGGGGCTTTCCTTCTGATGCAGTAATGTTATTTTAATGTGTCAGGATGGAAACCTCGGCCAGAGACTTCTGCAGTCACAAATTTCAGTGTCTCCAGCTGTATTTTTAGTCTTCTGAATTAATTGGATATAGCACCATTTGGTAAGAAATCCCTTTGACACCACTGCAGAAATACCTAAGGCAAAGTTCCCAGAAAGAACCGCTCACTGGCTGGCCACAGAGCAGAAACACGGCAAAGGTACTGAGTCTGCACAATCCTGGCTCCTTCCATCCTCTCCAATGGAGCAAAAACCCATCGATTTGTACAGTACATAGAGCTGACTTGGGAGAATGTTATCATTTAAAACATTACCCAGTCCACTGTAATAATCATTAGGTTTGTGTGTCTTCAACAACTGCTTAAAAAAAAAATGACTTAATCTACTCTTCAGATTTGTGTGTAAAATACCATGGCAAATGAGAAATGCAGGTCAAAATGTCTCCAGGACATTCCCATTAAAATGATAAAAGGAGAAACGCATGGTACCTGTTCTCTAGCAACCTCTTTTGAAGTTTGAAACTGTACATCTTAGTTAAAACACCATCAGAACATACATACTTCTCAGTCTTCGGCAGGAAAGAATGTATATATCAAAAGAGAAATATTTATAGCAGGGGGGATGGGTGAGATTAAGGTGAGAAAGGACATTTCTGGCTTGTGTGTAAGCATATATCACTGTCCCCCACCTAGAGATCTATTGGCAAGAGCAGTGTATTGGTCAGGGTTCAAGATAGGGAACAGAAATTATTCTAGATATTTTAAGGAAGCAGTGATTCAAGGTCCAGAATTTGGTTGCCACAAAATCATTGCAAGATCCACTGGAAAAAGTTCTGATGGCAGACTTGAGACTCTAGAAATGATATGCAAAAAATATATAGAACTGAATTCTCAAGCAAGCCGTGACCTACCTCTGAGGCTGCGATTGCGGCTATGAGTTCAAAATATGTCCTTTTATTGTACTACTGCAAGCTGTTTCTGGACATTCAGAAAGAGGCCTCTGAATGGAGATTCCTGGACTATAGGAAAGCAGATATGTGGGTGAGGGTGGCTGGCCTTGGGGGCCTGAGTTCTTGACTGTAACTCCCTCTAGAAAACTACAGTGTCATGGTCATTTACCAAGGCTGGTGTGATGAGGGCAGATTGCCTCCATGGGACCAGCCAGGTAAAGCCTTTGCAATTATCTGACCCTGAACAATCCCATGTAGGATTTTGGTCCAGAGCCGGAGTCCTCAAGGACATGTAAGGAACGCTCTGTAGGTGGAGGATTAAAGCCCTTTAAGAGAGTGTGGGTCGGGGAAGAATTATATAAATACTATATGTATATATATGTGTTTGTGTGTATGTCTATTAAGTCCCTGCACTTGTGGTGGCCTGGAGAAACAGATTAGATATTTTCAGACTACATCCACATAAAGCTATGGAAAAAGATACTTAAAAAAAAAAAAAAAAAACACAAAGATCCAAGACACCATGAAGAAAGATACTATTCTTTCACAGTTTACTTGCTGATCTGTTCTCCAGGATGCCAGCAATACCTTAAACCATAACAGCAACATTGACAAAGACCCTGGTGTCTGGATTTCTTTTTTTTTTTTTCGGGAACTTCTGGATATTTTGAAAACAACAACAGGAAACCAAGTGACGGACAAGTCCCAATATCCAAGCACTAACTCTTCTTGAAACACTTACAAGGAGGTGGTCCATGTCTTGTTCACCGCTTATCACACATGGCCCCCTTTCTCCATTCTATGACTCCCTGGAAAACGATGCAAATTGGACAAAGGGAAATAGGTCACTTCTTCTCAGACTTTTGATGGAGACTTTATGCATCCCTTAAGCTATTTTTTGTTTTTGTATCTTGTCTTCCTGAATGCCACCTATATACGCGTTTTTGAAACTGAAGTGACTCAGAGGGACATGGAGATGAATGTACAACCTGGTTTAAAACACAGGCCTTTCTTGTCTTAAGGACTAACAAAAGGATTCTTATACATCTAATTTAGGGAGTATCTTTTAAAATACAGCCGAAGTCCAATTATTTTATGTTGAATATTTTTAGTATTTGGCCTATATATGGGACATATGTCTCTGGCTGCCCAACACTTTTGAAAACCCTTCTAATTTTGGGAAATGTTCCACTTTGTAAATTCCACCTTTTCAAGATTAAAAAAGTGAATGTCTCTCTTCCTCAACCTCCTTTGCAGCTAGAGCACAGGCAGGTGACCACATGGTGTCAGTGGTCTGTTACACCCACAGGAGACTTCAGTTCAGAAGGGAACTGTATGAGAAATAACCTCTAGGTGAAGTATCCATTTTGCTGGAGAGACTGATGGAGAAGACTTTCAGCTTTTAGCAGAAGCTGTGATTGCAAAGTAAAGTCTTTATAAGTGGAAGCCCTTTTGGCAGTGGGGGCAGTTGAAGCCAAGCTGAATTGCTGGCAGCCTTGCAAAGCCAAGTGTGTCTAATGCAGTGGCAACTGTGGCCATAATTTCTTCTGAAACCAATTCTGTGGTGTGGTTTAGAAATTTTAGTAGAATGTTAGCCCTGAGCTTGTTTTTCTATATTGGGATTATGTTGAATCTATAGATCAATTTGGAAACAATTGGTATTTTAACAATGTGAAGTCTTCCAACCCAGAAATATGACATATTTCTCCTTCTGTTTAGATCTCTTAAAATTTCTCTCTGCATGGACTATAGTTTTCAGAGTATAGATTTTGCACATTGTTTGTCAGATTTATCCCAAATATTGTATCATTTTGGTGCTGCTGTAAATGATACTATTTTTCAGTTTTCAATTTCAGATAGCTCACTGCTAATATACAGAAACACATTGACTTTTGTATGTTGTTGTTGTATCTGGTAACTTTTCTAAATTCAGTTTTTAGTTCTAGCAACTTCTTTTTATACATTTTCACCATATTTTTCCCATAGGTAATTATGTCATGTGTGAATAAAACTAGTTTCATTTCTTCCTTTCTGATCTTGATGCCTTTTATTTCTTTCCCTTGCCTGGCTACACTGGCTAAAAAGTCCACATGATGATGAATAGAAGTGGTGATACTTCCTTGTCTTGTTTCTTATCTTAGAGGGGAAGTACTCAGTCTTGTACCATCGCTGTGATGTCAGCCAAAGTTTCTTTATATATACATATATATATATATATCTTCATCCTTTATCAAGTTGAGAAATCAGAAATTTTTAATCAGAAATGGAATTTTTTTCAAATACTTTTTCTCTGTGTGTTGAGCTATTCATATCATATTTCTTTTTCACTTGTTAATATGATTAATTATGTTCATATATATTCAAATGTTAAACCAATTCTGCATTCTTAGAATAAGTCTCACTTGGTCATAATATATTATCTTTTTTAATATACATTGATAAATTTGATTTTTAGTTTGGTTAAGAATTTTCCATCTACATTTACCAGATATAATGCTTTGTACTTTTCTTTTCTGTGGTATATTTGTCTGGTTTTGGTGTATGAATAGTGTTATTCACATGGATTAAGCTGAAAAGTATGCTCTATGTTTCAGTATTCAAGAAGAATTCATATAGAATTGGTGTTATTTCCCCCTTTAGTGTTTAGTAAAATTTACCAATGAAAATGAAATTTTCTTTTTAGGGAGAATTTTAACTATACATGCAATTAGAACTGATTCAAATGCATTCTTTTTAATGGCTGTCTTTTACTTTTAACCTATTTGTGTTGGTTTCCTGTAGGAAACCAATAGTTGATCTTACTCTTTAAGCCAATCTTAAAAATCTCTCTTTTAATTAGAGTATTTAAATCCTTTAATTTTATGTGATTAATTATATGTTTAGACTTAAATTTACCATCTTGCTATTTGTCTAATTTGTTTGCCTTTTTTCATTTCCTCCCTTCTTTTGAATTAATGAAAAATTGTAATAGTTCCATTTTATCTCCTTTGTTGGCTTATTAGACATGGCTCTGTTTCTGTTTGATTTTAGCCGTTGTTTCAGGGTTTTTAGTACCATCTAAATATTTTTAACTTATCTTTAATTCCAAGTGGTGTTATACCATGCCACACATGGTAAAAGAACCTTAAAACTTGTATTGCTTTTGTTGAAAATTCTTCTGTAATTCTTATTGTTGTTCCCATTTACTTAACATTTCCCCTGCCCCGGCTCCTTTTCAGATTTTTCTCCTGATCATAGTTTGGAGAATTTGACTATGATGTGCTTTGATGTAGTTTCCTTCATAGTTTTTTGGTTTGGGCTTGGTTTCATTTTGTTTTTTGTTTTCCTTGCTTCATTAACCATCTTGGATATATAGATTTTTAGATCTGAAAAAATTTCAATCATTTCTTTAAATATTTTTATCTCAGCCTCTCTATTCTTTTTTCTGTTGATTTCAAGTTCACATGTGATAAGCCATTGCAGTGGTCCTACATATTGGTAATTCTCCTTGCCTTCTTATTTGGTTTTTGCTGTTATTGTCTTGTCGTTTTTCTGTTTTTCATTATGCATAGTTTCTATTGGTACGTCATCAAGTTTAATAATCATTTCTAAAAAACATTTTTTAACTAAAAAAAACGAGACATCCCTGGTGATCCAGTGGTTAACACCCCATGCTGCCAATGGAAACGGCTCAGGTTCGATCCCTGGTCAGGGAACTAAGATCCCAGATGCCATGTGGCACAGCCAAAAGATTTTCTTTTTAAAGTTTAATAATCATTTCTTCTGCAATATTTAATCTACCAGTAATACTATCAGTGAACTTTTCATCTCTGTGATTTATGATTTTTAGAAAAATGATTTGAGCTTTTTTATTTATAGCATAACTCTACTTGTTCAATCTTACTCCAGCTTTTTGAACATCTGGAATATAATTATAATAACTGTGTTAATGTCCTTGTCTGCTAAATCTAGCATCCGTTTCAGTTCTGGGTCGACTTTGATTGATTTAATTTTTATCCTCATTGTGGAGCATATTCTCTTGCTTCTTTGCATGCCTAATAATTTTTGATTGACTGGCAGGCATTAAGAATTTAACCATGCTGTGTTCTGGTTATTTTTGTATTCCTATAAATCTTCTTAAGCTTCATACTTGGATGCAGTTCAGTTCAGTTCAGTCACTCAGTCATGTCCGACTCTTTGCGACCCCATAATCTGCAGCACGCCAGGCCTCCCTGTCCATCACCAACTCCCGGAGTCCACCCAAACCCATGTCCATTGAGTCAGTGATGCCATCCAACCATCTCATCCTCTGTCGTCCCCTTCTCCTACTGCCCTCAATCTTTCCCAGCATCAGAGTCTTTTCAAATGAGTCAGCTCTTTGCATCAGGTGGCCAAATTATTGGAGTTTCAGCTTCAACATCAGTTGTACCAATAAATACCCAGGACTGATCTCTTTTAGGATGGACTGGTTGGATCCCCTTGCAGTCCGAGAGACTCTCAAGAGTCTTCTCCAACATCACAGTTCAAAAGCATCAATTCTTCGGTGCTCAGCTTTCTTTATAGTCTAACTCTCACATCCATACACGACCACTGGTAAAACCATAGCCTTGACTAGACAGACCTTGTTGACAAAGTAATGTCTCTGCTTTTCAATATGCTGTCTAGATTGGTCATAACTTTCCTTCCAAGGAGTAAGCATCATTTAATTTCATGGCTGCAATCACCATCTGCAGTGATTTTGGAGCCCAGAAACATAAAGTCAGCCACTGTTTCCACTGTTCCCCCATCTATTTGCCATGAAGTGATGGGACCAGATGCCATGATCTTAGTTTTCTGAATGTTGAGTTTTAAGCCTACTTTTTCACTCTCCTCTTTCACTTTCATCAAGAGGCCCTTTAGTTCTTCTTCACTTTCTGCCATAAGGGTGGTGTCATCTCCATATCTGAGGTTATTGATATTTCTCCCAGCAATCTTGATTCCAGCCTGTGTTTCATTCAGCCCAGCGTTTCTCATGATGTACTGTGCATAGAAGTTAAATAAGCAGGGTGACAATATACAGCCTTGACATACTCCTTTTCCTATTTGGAACCAGTTCCATGTCCAGTTCTAACTGGATGCAGTTAAATTATTGTAAAACTGATTTGTTTGGATCTAGCTTTTCTTGATCTAGCTTTTCTGATTTCTTAGGGCTTCCCTGCTGGCTCAGACAGTAGAGCGTCTGTCTACAATGCGGGAGACCTGGGTTTGATCCCTGGGTCGGGAAGATCCGCTGGAGAAGGAAATGGCAATCCACTCCAGTACTGTTGCCTGGAAAATCCCATGGACAGAGGAGCCTGATAGGTTACAGTCCACGGGGTTGCAAAGAGTCGGATGTGACTGAGCGACTTCACTTTTCTAATTTCTTAAACAGAGACCTGTCCAGTCCAAGGCTAATCATTCCCTATTTCTTAGGCAAGATCTTCCCAAGTGTTCTACCCAGTGCACCCAGAATTATGAGCATTTTCATTTTGGCTGATGGCAACAGGAAGTATTTCAGGCCCCATGTGAACACCATGTATGGTCACTCCAATCTTTTTTTTTTAATTTAAATTTATTTATTTTAATTGGAGGCTAATTACTTTACAATATTGTATTGGTTTTGCCATACATCAACATAAATCCACCACGGGTGTACATGTGTTCCCAATCCTGAACCCCCTCCCACATCCCTCCCCATACCTTCCCTCTGGGTCATCCCAGTGCACCAGCCCCAAGCATCCTGTATCCTGCATCGAACCTGGACTGGCAATTCATTTCTTATATGATATTATACATGTTTCAATGCCATTCTCCCAAATCATCCCACCCTCTCCCTCTCCCACAGAGTCCAAAAGACTGTTCTATACATCTGTGTCTCTTTTGCTGTCTCACATACAAGGTTATTGTTACCATCTTTCTAAATTCCATATATTTGTGTTAGTATACTGTATTGGTGTTTTTCTTTCTGGCTTACTTCTCTGTACAACAGGCTTCAGTTTCACCCACCTCATTAGAACTGATTCAAATGTATTCATTTTAATGGCTGAGTAATACTCCATTGTGTATATGTACCACAGCTTTCTTAGCCATTCATCTGCTGATGGACATCTAGGTTGCTTCCATGTCCTGGCTATTATAAACAGTGCTGCGATGAACACTGAGGTACACATGTCTCTTTCAATTCTGGTTTCCTTGGTTTGTAAGCCCAGCAGTGGGATTGCTGGGTTATAAGGCAGTTCTATTTCCAATATTTTAAGGATTCTCCACACTGTTCTCCATAGTGGCTGTACTAGTTTGCATTCCCACCAACAGTGTAAGAGGGTTCCCTTTTCTCCACACCCTCTCCAGCATTTATTGCTTGTAGACTTTTGGATCGCAGCCATTCTGACTGGCATGAAATGGTACCTCATTGTGGTTTTGATTTGCATTTCTCTGATAATGAGTGATGTTGAACATCCTTTCATGTGTTTGTTAGCCATATGTATGTCTTCTTTGGAGAAATGTCTATTTAGTTCTTTGGCCCATTTTTTTGATTGGGTTGTTTATTTTTCTGGAATTGAGCTGCAGGAGTTGCTTGTATATTTTTGAGATTAGTTGTTTGTCAGTTGCTTCATTTGCTATTATTTTCTCCCATTCTGAAGGCTGTCTTTTCACCTTGCTTATAGTTTCCTTTGTTGTGCAGAAGGTTTTAATTTTAATTAGATCCCATTTGTTTATTTTTGCTTTTATTTCCAGTATTCTGGGAGGTGGGTCATAGAGGATCCTGCTGTGATTTATGGCAGAGAGTGTTGCCTATGTTCTCCTCTAGGAGTTTTATAGTTTCTGGTCTTACATGTAGATCTTTCATCCATTTTGAGTTTATTTTTGTGTATGGTGTTAGAAAGTGTTCTAGTTTCATTCTTTTACAAGTGGTTGACCAGTTTTCCCAGCACCACTTGTTAAAGAGATTGTCTTTTCTCAATTGTTTATTCTTGCCTCCTTTGTCAAAGATAAGGTGTCCATAGATACTGTAAAAGCAGTGCTAAGGGGAAAGTTCATAGCAGTACAGGCATACCTCAAGAAACAAGAAAAAAGTCAAATAAATAACCTAACTATACACCTAAAGCAACTAGAAAAGGAAGAAACGAAGAACCCCAGGGTTAGCAGAAGGAAAGAAATCTTAAAAATTAGGGCAGAAATAAATGCAAAAGAAACAAAAGAGACCATAGCAAAAATCAACAAAGCCAAAAGCTTCTTTGAAAGGATAAGTAAAATTGACAAACCATTAGCCAGACTCATCAAGAAACAAAGGGAGAAAAATAAAATCAATAAAATTAGAAATGAAAATGGAGAGATCACAACAGACAACACAGAAATACAAAGGATCATTAAGAGACTACTATCAGCAATTATATGCCAATGAAATGGACAATGTGGAAGAAATGGACAAATTCTTAGAAAAGTACAACTTTCCAAAAGTGAACCAGGAAGAAGTAGAAAATCTTAACAGACCCATCACAAGCACAGAAATTGAAACTGTAATCAGAAATCTTCCAGCAAACAAAAGCCCAAGTCCAGACAGCTTCACAGCTGAATTCTACCCAAAATTTAGAGAAGAGCTAACACTTATCCTACTTAAGCTCTTCCAGAAAATTGCAGAGGAAGGTACACTTCCAAACTCATTCTATGAGGCCACCATCACCCTAATACCAAAACCTGACAAAGACGCCACAAAAAAAGAAAACTACAGGCCAATATCACTGATGAACATAGATGCAAAAATCCTTAACAAAATTCTAGCAATCAGAATCCAACAATACATTAAAAAGATCATACATCATGACCAAGTGGGCTTTATCCCAGGGATGCAAGGATTCTTCAATATCCACAAATCAATCAATGTAATACACCACATTAACAAATTGAAAAATAAAAGCCATATGATTATCTCAATAGATGCAAAGAAAGCCTTTGACAAAATTCAACATCCATTTATGATAAAAACTCTCCAGAAAGCAGGAATAGAAGGAACATACCTCAACATAATAAAAGCTTTATATGACAAACCCACAGCAAACATTATCCTCAATGGTGAAAAATTGAAAGCATTTCCCCTAAAGTCAGGAACAAGACAAGGGTGCCCACTCTCACGACTACTATTCAACATAGTTTTGCAAGTTTTGGCCATGGCAATCAGAGCAGAAAAAGAAATAAAAGGAATCCAAACTGGAAAAGAAGAAGTAAAACTCTTACTGTTTGCAGATGACATGATCCTCTACATAGAAAACCCTAAAGACTCTACCAGAAAATTACTAGAGCTAATCAATGAATATAGTAAAGTTGCAGGATATAAAATCAACACACAGAAATCTCTTGCATTCCTATACACTAATAATGAGAAAATAGAAAGAGAAATTAAGGAAACAATTCCATTCACCATTGCAACGAAAAGAATAAAATACTTAGGAATATATATACCTAAAGAAACTAAAGACCTATATGTAGAAAACTATAAAACACTGGCGAAAGAAATCAAAGAGGACACTAATAGATGGATAAATATACCATGTTCATGGATCAGAAGAATCAATATAGTGAAAATGAGTATACTACCCCCAAAGCAATCTATAGATTCAATGCAATCCCTATCAAGCTTCCAACGGTATTTTTCACAGAGCTAGAACAAATAATTTCACAATTTGTATGGAAATACAAAAAACCTCGAATAGCCAAAGCAATCTTGAGAAAGAAGAATGGGACTGGAGGAATCAACCTGCCTGACTTCAGGCTCTACTACAAAGCCACAGTCATCAAGATAGTATGGTACTGGCACAAAGACAGAAATATAGATCAATGGAATAGAACAGAAAGCCCAGAGATAAATCCAATCTTTTTAAGAGTGTTCTTTCCTCTGTCTTTGGGAGGTTTTTCATATGCATGTGTTTATCAGTACTCTGCAGAATATTCAAAAGGACCATTTAGACATCTCTGGAGTTCCCTTTCTGTGCAGCCTTCTCCTCTTTGGTTTTCTTTCTGTAGACTTGAGCAGACTTTGCACCCCCAGATTCCCTACACTGTCATGCATAAGGCTATCTCATTTGTTTCCCATTTCTCAGAGAAAACCATTCTTCATTAACTGTTGTTCACTCTCTTGAAAGCCACTGTATAATATATCATTTTTAGGGTCTTCAACAAATGTTGCTGGGAAAATTAGACATACATATATTAAAGATAAAAAACATTGATCTATACCTAACATCTCTATAAGAATGAATTGATAAATTGCACCTCCTTAAAATTAAGAACTTCTACTCTGTGAAAGCCACTATTAAAGAAATCAAAAGCCAAGCCACAGACTAGGAGAAAATATTTGCAAGTCAGACATCTACAAAAGCACTGACATATCCAGAATATATAAAGAATTCTTGAAATTCAGCAATAAGAAAAGAAACAGCTTTATAAAAATGTACAAAATATTTCAAAAGATACTCTGCCAGATAAGATATATAGATGGCAAATAAATGTGTGAAAAGATACTTAGCATTATTAGCTACTGGAGAAATGCAAATGAAATCACCATGTGATACCACTATTCATCATATAGAATGACTTACGAAACAAGCAAACAAATCCTAATATTATCCTGGTGAGATTGTAAAGCAACTGGAACTCTCATATGTTGCTAATGAAAATACAACTTTGAAAACAGTTTGTCAATTTCTTACAAAGTTAAATATACATTTACCATATGGCATAGCAATCTCACTCCTAGCAGGTAGGACTGACATGAAAATCTATTTTAATACAAGGGCCCATATGAAAATGTTTGTAACCACTTTATTCATAATTACTAAAAACTGGAACCAATAGAGATGTCCTTCAATAGAGGAGGAGATGAACAATCTGTGTGATACATATAATGGAATATTAATCAGCAAACAAAGGAATAAACTGTTGGTGTATGTAACAGTATGGATGATTCTCAAATGCATTGTGCCAAATGAAGTAACTGGACATGAAAAAGAAGAGCAATTCCATTTATATGCTATTCTAGAAAAGTAAAACCTTAGGAATGGTAAAGATATCAGTGGTTGTTGGGTAGGGCCTGGAAGAGAGATTTACTGTGAAGGACAAGCAGAAAGGTATTTTGGAAGATGGAACTGTTCAGTTTCTCAGTTGTGGTGGTGCATTCGTCACAACTTGCATTTGTCACAACTCACAGAACAGTAAACCCAAAAGAGTGAATACTACCTTATGTAAATTAAAAAATAAAATTTAAAAACCTACATACTGAATACTGAGACACCTACCACTTTTCCATGACTCAACTCCAAGAATACAAGCAAGTAGGCCTATTTCCCAAGGCTGGAGACTAGAGAATTCTTTTCTCTTGAGATATAAAAAGACTGAGTGGAGGACGAAGGGAATATTTGCATACACTGACATTTGATAATACTGAAACAGCTGGGCTTCTGCTAGGAAACTCACATGGAGCCCTAGTCAATACGGCTTGACTTTACACACACATATTCCAAACAGCTTCTTACTATAAAGAATCCATAGGCTATCAGGGGAACTAAGACAATGTAGAAAGTTTTTTAAAAAATTTAAGCCTGCATTTAATTTCCTCAAAGAGCTAAGAGAAACTATTGACTCCATAAAAAATAATAAAAGACACTGAAACAATAATAAATTGTTAGAAATTAAAAACAGGGTAGTGGAGACTTCTCTGATGGTTCGTGGCTAAGACTTCATGCTCATAATGAGGAAGGCCCAGGTTTGATCCCTGGTCAGGGAACTGGATCCCACATGCTGCCACTAACGATCACACAAGCCCCACTGAAGATCAAAGATCCTCTGAGCCGCAATGAAGACCTGATGCAGGCAAATAAATAATTATAAATAAATATTTTTTAAAAGACAGAGTAGACAAAATAAAAAATATCAGAAGAGCTGGAAGATAAATTGAGGAATAGCTCCCAGAAAGCAGAATTTGAGATAAAAAGACAGTAAAGAAAAATTCTGGAAAAGTGTATGATTAATCCAAATCTCCACATCCAAATAATAGGTAATATGGAAAAGGAGAACAAAGGAAACACAGGTGAGGAGATTTGGGCAATAAAAATTACAAAATAATTTCATAGGTTTGAAATGATAAACCAAGCAAAATGAACAAGAAAGGGTTCAAGCAAACCATGTCATAATAGTTTAAACACCAGAGGTTGTTTTTTTTTTTTTTAAGTCCAGAAAGCTTTTAGGGAAAAAAGACTTGCTAATTCAAAGGATAAAGAATTAGAACATTAGACTTTGTATCAGAGACATTGGAAGCCGGAAGACAATGGAGCAATCCCTTCAAAATTGTGGTGGGGGGGAATTATGAATCATATCCAGGCAATTTACCAGAAGTATAACGGTAATAAAAAACACATTTTCAAACATTCAAGGTCACAGAAATGTTATTGTGAGGGTTAATAAGTAGGAAAATCAGAGGTCCCCCAAGCAGCAGGAGGAAATAAACTGCAAATAGCAGACTTATTTTTCCCTTCTCTGTTGACAATACCTGGTTCCACCTGAACTTAACTTTCTCAAACCTTGAGCTGACTATTGCCTTTTTCTTATGGAAATGTTTTTCTTAAGCTATGTTAACGAAACTATGTATTTGCTTTGAAATCTGCATTTCTTCAAATCCTTTCAGCCTAAGACTAACCTTTTTCTCTTTTCTCAAACCTTGGGTTAATAATGGCTCAACAAACCAGTATTCGTGTCAATTGGCGTTTCCCTTATCTGATTAGCAGCTCCCTAACAGACATAAAACACCTTGTTAAAAACCAGCAGTGGCTACAGGACTGGAAAGGTCAGTTTTCATTTCAATCCCAAAGAAAGGCAATGCCAAAAAATGTTCAAACTACTGCACAATTGCACTCAACATCCCTGGGATTCTCCAGGCCCAGGGACACATGGGGTCACACAGAGTCAGACATGACTGAAGCAACCTAGCAGCAGTAGCAGCAGCACACACTAGGAAAGTAATGCTCAAAATTCTGTTTTGAAACAGAAAAAAAAAAAAAAAAGCCAGGCTTCAATAGTATGTGAACCGTGAACTTCCAGATGTTCAAGCTGGATTTAGAAAAGCCAGAGGAACCAGAGATCAAATCGCCAACATCCGCTAGATCATCAAAAAAGCAAAAGAGTTTCAGAAAAACATCTGCTTTATTGACTACGCCAAAGCCTTTGAGTGTGTGGATCACAACAAACGGTGGATAATTCTTAAAGAGATGGGAATACCAGACCATCTGACCTGCCTCCTGAGAAATGTGTATGCAGGTCAGGAAGCAACAGTTAGAACTGGACATGGAACAACAGACTGGTTCAAAATGGGGAAAGGAGTATGTCAAGGCTGTATATTGTCACCTTGCTGGTTTAACTTCTATGCAGAGTACATCATGAGAAACGCTGGGCTGGATGAAGCACAAGCTGGAATCAAAATTGCTGGGAGAAATATCAATAACCTCAGACATGCAGATGACACCACCCTTATGACAGAAAGTGAAGAAGAACTGAAGAGCCTCTTGAAGAAAGTGAAAGAGGAGAGTGAAAAAGTTGGCTTATAGCTCAATATTCAGAAAACTAAGATCATGGCATCTGGTCCCAACACTTTATGGCAAATAGATGTGGAAACAATGGAAATAGTGACTTTATTTTTGGGGCTCCAAAATCACTGCGGATGGTGACTGCAGCCATGAAACTAAAAGATACTTGCTCCTTGAAAGAAAAGCTATTACCAACCTAGACACCATATTAAAAAGCAGAGACATTAATTTAGCAACAAAGATCCGTCTAGTCAAAGCTATAGTTTTCCAGTAGTCATGTATGGATATGAGAGTTGGACTATAAAGAAAGCTGAGCACTGAAGAATTGATTTTTTGAACTGTGGTGTGGCAGAAGACTCTTGAGAGTCCCCTGGACTCCAAGGAGATCCAATCAGTCCATCCTAAAGGAAATCAGTCCTGAATAATCATCGGAAGGACTGATGCTGAAGTTGAAACTCCAATACTTTGGCCACTTGATGGGAAGAACTGACTCACTGGGAAAGATCCTGATGCTGGGAAAGATTGAAGGCAGGAGGAGAAGGGGATGACAGAGGATGAGATGGTTGGATGGCATCACCAACTCAATGGACATGAGTTTGGGTAAACTCTGGGAGTTGGTGATGGACAGGGAAGCCTAGCATGTTTCAGTCCATGGGGTCACAAAGAATTGGACACAACTGAGCAACTGAACTGAACTGAACTGAAAAACTAGCAAGAGGGCACTCTTTTCTGTCCTCTTCTGATGTCTATGTCAGAAGCTTTCGCTATCTCTTTTATATTTTAATAAAACTTGGCTACACAAAAAGCTTCAAGTTGTTGAGGCTCATCTCTGGCCTTGGACCAAATTCCTCTCCTCTAGAGATCACGAATCCCAGCGTAACACACGGCTCATAGCCACAACCTTTCATTACTTGCCAATTCCCAGTCACTATTTCTCAGGAAGCTACTGGATAATACAATGCAACAAAATAAGCAAGTAAACAAGGAAAACAAAGAGAGCAAATGTAAGAAACAGGGAATCTAAGAGAAAAGTGAAGCAGAGAGGAGTCCCAGGATGCTTTGTCTCCAATAGGCCAGGTCATATCAGCCAGAATAGGAGTGAAGTGAAAGAGAAAGTTGCTCAATTGTGTCCAGCTCTTTGTGACCCCATGGACTATACAGTCCATGGAATTCTCCAGGCCAGAATATGGAAGTGGCTGGCCATTCCCTTCTCCAAGGGATCTTCCCAACCCAGGCATCAACCCAGGTCTCTTGTATTGCAGGTGGATTCTTTACCAACTGAGCCACCAGGGAAACTGAAGAATCCTGGAGTAGGTAGTCTATCCCTTTTCCAGCAGTTCTTCCCAACCCAGGAATCAAACTGGGGTCTCCTACATTGCAGGTGGATTTTCACCAACTGAGTTACCAGAGAACCCTGTAGCATAGGAGAGAGAGTAGAAGAATTGAAGAATTATGTCCCCAGGGCAAAACACACTAGACTTGATAGGTTACCTGTTATGTATTCCCTTCTAGAAAAGTAGTTAAAATAGCATCATGGGGACTTTCTGGGTGGTGAAGTGGTTAAGAATCTGCCTGTCAATGCAAGGGACAGGGGTTCCATTCCTGCTCTAGGAAGATTCCACATGCCCTGGGGTAATTCAGCCTGCTGCTACAACTACTGATCCTGAGCTCCATGACAACAGAGACCACCACCACAATAAACCCAGCACACTGCAACTAGAGAAAGCCCGAGCACAGCAATGAATTCTAGTGCAGCCAATAAATAAATAGCATCCTGGGTTTTCTAGTTCTTGTGAAGAGTCTGAGCAGAATTTGTGATGAGAACATGAAAAAAAAAAAGCAAGTAAAAAGGAATCAAATGTCAAATCTAAGGGAAATAGAAAATTTCATAAAAAAGATGTAGTTGTAGAATAAGATTTTGCTCAGGTGTGAATATTTTCATGGTGATGAAAAATAATACTGATTATTGATTTTATTTAAAAGTTATACAAGATGGAAGAAGCTGAGGGGTCGGGTGGTCTCATAAGAGTTCCAATGCTCATGTTTCATATCAAGAAATCAGCGATCAATGCCTAAAACCGAAAAATTGAAGTGAGAACAGCATTTAAAATTATATAAGTAATTGTCAGAAGAAATAGCTAAAAAAGAAAAAAAGTGAAGAGGGTGTTTCTGAGAAACCCAACTCAGGTATTAGAGCAAGGAAATACTGTTTTTTATTAGATGTGTTCAGTTTTTTTAAGTTCCATGTGTGTTTTACTTTTATAAAAATAGAATTTAAACATTTTTAACTGAAATTGCTGTTGTGAGAATGTCAAGTCAGTGTGGAAGGCTGCAGTGTAATATTTTTGGAGAAAAGGGAAAGCTGTTTTTTATTTTTCAAATCTACCTAGACATAGACCTAGCTCTGTTAGTTATTCTAGAAGGAAAGAAGCTCAGCATGAATCTTAAGTTTCAGAACTTTTTCTTATAGCATTGTTTCTTTAAAGGATGCAAACTTTGCATTTTAAAGTTTTCTTTTTAACTCTTTTCTTTTTTTGTAGTCTCTTACAATAGAATTTTTTTCTGCCAACACAGTCACCAATAATATTTTGCTGCCCTAGACAGCTGACCACCAGCCTATATAATAAGATTGGCCCTGACACTATGAAATTGGCATAACTAAATGTCATGATAGATAGGAAAATGTGGAATCAGATTTTAGTAAAGTCAGCCCTTCACCTCTCCAGAAAAGAACTCATCCCTCAGAAAAGGTCCTAGAACGACATCCTGAGGTTGAAGTCCTATGTCAAAGCCCATGATGCTTCAGTAGTAAAGAGCTTTGTATAAATGCTTGGTTGAGTGGTCAATTTTATGGGAACCAGAGATACTGCTCAAGAAACTCCAGGGCTGGCTAAAATACCTCATACCCTCAGGACAGTGACTAATGAAATAAAAATATGTCTGTGAAGGTCTGCAAGAAACTTAGAGGCAAATTAATTCTGACTTGTGTGACATTTGTTGACTCAGATGTCTGTGAACTTTCTATTGTATCAAGTACCTTACTACCCAGAAACAATGGACATAATTAGGTTAATTTAGGACAGGTAAACCAGGTGAAGAAAATTTCCATCAACGTTTACTTGTAAATGGTATAGAAATGGACTTTTAAAAAACCAGACTATCAATCTATGCATTTAACATTCATTGTGATTTTGTCACAAATTTGGCCTTACTTCTTCCATCTTATGTATTGCTGAACTTTTTTTTCTGAATTTTACCTTTTTTCTTCCTGGTCTTCTGAAATGATTTTTTTTTTTTTTTCATTTCACTTTTTCTTTCCTATCCTGATTTGGAAAATACAAATTTTCCCCCTTTTTTGTTGAGGTACAGTTCATTTAAATATTATATTAGTTTCAGGCATACAATGTAGTGATTCAAAAATGTTTACATATTGTACTTTATAGTTATTATAAAAATTCACTGTATTTCCTGTGCTGTGCAATATATCCTTGCATCTTATTTATTTTACACTTAGTAGTTTGTACCTCTTAATCCCCTACTCCTATCATGCCCCTGCCCCTGCCCCTCTCCCTTCTGGTAACCACTAGTGTGTTCTCTATATCTGTGCATCTGTTTCTTTTTTGTTACATTCACTGGTATTATTTTTTAGATTTCACATATAAGTGATAACATATAGTAAAGAAAATACATATTTTATCTTTAGTCTTCAAGCTGTTGTCCTTGAAATTTTTAACATGGTTACATTTAAAATTTACAGTAATCAATATCTTTACCTGCCTACTATATAACATAAAAGTTTAGGATGCCTTAATCCATATATTTTCCCACTCTCTAAATAATAGACAGAAGTCTACTGTTTTATTTTCAGTCACTTCTGACCCATTCACCTGCTTACATTCAATATTTGTCCAGTCTTTTAGCTCTACAGTATTTATGATGACTCCCTCACAATTTAGCATTGTTGTTTTATACTCTCAATAGTGAGTAGATTTGGTGATATATTTATGCTTTCATTTATATGCCATTTTTCCCCAAAGCTCAGATCTTTTTTTGGAGATTTCATCCTTCCACTTGAAAAACACCCTTTGGAAATTCCATAAGTGAGTATTTGTTGCTATTAAATTCTTTCAATTTTACTATACAGAAAATATTTTCCTCTTGTTTGTGAAAGACAATTTTGCAAGGAACACAATTTTCGTTTTACAGTAAGTACTTTGAATATTTTAATATTCTACTTTCTTCAGTCTTCATCGCTGTTGATGACTCGGTATTCAATCTAATCATTATTCCATCTTGGGTAAACTGCCTTTTTTTCTCTGGCTGCCCTTAATGATTTCTCTGTATTTTCTGTGTTCTGTATTTCCACTGGGTGTGGATTTTTTTTTTTTAATCTAGACTAGACATGTGTTGGTCTTCTGGATTAGAGATATGTGTCTCAACAATCTTGGAAAATTCTCTGGCATTTGACCTCCCTTTTCTACTTTCATTTGTTTCTCTAATCAGCATTCCTCATAATTCTTCAGCTTGTCTATTTGGCTCTTCAGAGCCAAGAACATTTCGTTCTTCTAAATCATAATTTTTTTTTCTTTTCTCTCACTTTTTTTCATTTCATAGCCTCTCTTTCCTTACTCTTTTAAATTCACTTTTATTTATTTAAACATATTAAACCTAACTGATCGCTGAGGAAGGCTTTCTTATCTCTTCTTGCTATTCTTTGGAACTCTTCATTCAGATGCTTATATCTTTCCTTTTCTCCTTTGCTTTTCGCTTCTCTTCTTTTCACAGCTATTTGTAAGGCCTCCCCAGACAGCCATTTTGCTTTTTTACATTTCGAGAAATGCTGGGCTGGAAGAAGCACAAGCTGGAATCAAGATTGCTGGGAGAAATATCAATAACCTCAGATATGCAGATGACACCACCCTTATGGCAGAAAGTGAAGAGGAACTAAAAAGCCTCTTAATGAAAGTGAAAGAGGAGAGTGAAAAAGATGGCTTAAAGCTCAACATTCAGAAAATGAAGATCATGGCATCTGGTCCCATCACTTCATGGGAAATAGATGGGGAAACAGTGGAAACAGTGTCAGACTTTATTTTTGGGGGGCTCCAAAATCACTGCAGATGGTGATTGCAGCCATGAAATTAAAAGACGCTTACTCCTTGGAAGGAAAATTATGACCAACCTAGATAGCATATTCAAAAGCAGAGACATTACTTTGCCAACAAATGTCCATCTAGTCAAGGCTATGGTTTTTCCAATGGTCATGTATGGATGTGAGAGTTGGACTGTGAAGAAAGCTGAGCACTGAAGAATTGATGCTTTTGAACTGTGATGTTGGAGAAGACTCTTGAGAGTCCCTTGGACTGCAAGGAGATCCAACAAGTCCATTCTAAAGGAGATCAGCCCTAGGTGTTCTTTGGAAGGAATGATGCTAAAGCTGAAACTCCAATACTTTGGCCACCTCATGTGAAGAGTTGACTCATTGGAAAAGACTCATTCTGGGAGGGATTGGGGACAGGAGAAGAAGGGGACGACAGAGGATGAAATGGCTGGATGGCATCACCGATTCGATGGACATGAGTCTGAGTGAATTCCAGGAGATGGTGATGGACAGGGAGGTGTGCTGCGATTCATGGGGTCGCAAAGAGTCGGACACGACTGAGCGACTGAAATGAACTGAAACCTCATTGTTTTACCACCTCCAATAATTCTTATGGATCCAGCTTTGTTATTTCTGCTAATTCTCATCATACTGGTGTTTGTTTGTGTGTGCCTGTTGTGTGTGTGTGTGTGTGTGTGTGTGTTTAAGGGTTTTGTAATTGTGGGCACTCTCTTTTGCCAGAGGTCTAGGTAGAGGGTGCCTAGACCCTAAGAAAAATCTGACTTTCCTTCTGAGGTCAATAAGCATTGTTTAACCAGGGTCCCTTTTATGTTAGGATTTCATACATCACACAAATAGTGCTGAAATCCTTGTCATGGCTGGTGACCTTGAAATCTTCAGAGAAGATTCTTTGTCACTCCCACTCAAAATTGAGACCAGGGAAGTCTTAGGTTCAATGGTTAGGACCCTATGCTTTCACTGCCAGGGGTTCAATCCCTGGTTGGGAAGCTAAGATCCCTCATGCCACACAGTATAGCCAAAAAGGAGAAAGGGTGAGACAGCTTTCCTTGCTGCCTGAGTCATCTGGGCTTTTCTTCTTCTTTGCTATTTTTCTTTTACATTGCTGTTGTTGTTTAGTCAGTAAGTCAGGTACGACTCTTTGCAACCCCATGTACTGTAGCCCTCCAGGCTCCTCTGCCCATGGGATTTCTCAAGCAAGAATACTGCAGTTGGTTGCCATTTCCTTCTCTAGGAGATCTTCCCAACTCAGGGATTGAATTTGTGTCTCCTGCCTTGGCAGGAGGATTCTTTACCGCTGAGCCACCTGGGAAGCCTTCTTTTATATTAACACTTCTTAAAACCCTTTTTGGGAAAACTCTAAGTGTGAAGTTGTCTAGATAGTCTCAGAGATGACAGCAGTTTCAGCAATTTCCACCTTTGACTGACCTTCTTTGTCTGACCTCAGTGATTTTCTTGACTTTCCATGGATATGACTTTTTAAGTATATTGCTCCCATGCCTAGAATTCTTTATCATTTGCAGAAGAAGGAATTTCCCTGGCATTACAGCATTCCACCCATTTTATCCAGAAGCCTCTGGTGCCTGTGTCACATGGTGATTTTATACCCTCTGGGTAGATGGAAATCACAAGGAGACGAGAGAGAAGGGTGTACTAGGTCCATTTTAAGCAAGTAGCTGCTTCTATATACTCTTTATGTCTCATCAGGTCCTTTTCCTCTAAAGTAAAACCCTCCAAGATTAGATCAAAGCTGTCTCTGACTCAGCATTTGACAGGTGGTCATTGCCAAAATGTAAGCCTCAAATGGAGGCTCAGTGGAGAATATCACAAGGATGGAAGATGATTCTAATTCCAGTTCATTCACTGGGTAAATATTTATTGAGTTCTGGGTACAATGCTAGATTCTGGAGCTGCAAACTGAAGTAGGATTCAATCCCTGCCTTCATGGAGCTCACTAATAAGGAGAGGGGATGGACATAAATAGTCAAAACTGCAACTAAACTATTCTATAAGGATTTTTGAAGACTGGAGAACAGAAAGATCACTGTGGGAGCCCCAAAGGGAGGGGATGTGTTGTCTAGTCAAAGGATAAAAAGCAAAAAGGATGCATTAGAATCGTGATGACAACTGGCAGTAGAAGGAGTTACTGACTGCCTCCCACACTGTTCCACTTCCCTCTCCTTCCACCCCCAAACAAGCACAGAGCATCAGAAAATTTTCCTTAAGATTTTATTGGAAATGGAAAAATTAAGATAGCCAAAAAGAGCTAAACTTGGTGACTTTCTGTAAAACAGTAAGAACTCTTATGGCCTAGTTGACCCAGGGAAACAGAACCATGAAGGGGAAAACCATGAAGCTAGTGTCCAGAAGAGGCAGAACTAAAAAGGAATTCCTGGCTACTTGTGATGTTTAGAGGAGGAAACAGAATTCCAAATCATAGTTGGTTGAAATTGGACATAAATTATCAAGGAATTTGGGCCAAGCTTGGTGGGTAACAGAGAGCCACTGAGAGGGGTAATTGATCACAAAAGTCATCAACACACGTTCTGTTTGGCTTCCCAGATGGCAAAGCTATAAAGAATCCGCCTGCCAATGCAGGAGACATGGGTTCGATCCCTCAAGCAGGAAGATATGGAGTAGAAAATGGCACCCCACTCCAATATTCTTGCCTAGAAAATTCTATGGACAAAAGAGCCTGGCAGGCTATGGTCCATGGGGTTGCAAAGAGTAGAACATGACCAAGCAACTCAACAACAATAACAACAATCTTATCAAGACAGGAGTGTAGAGGATTAATTTGAAGTGAAAGATAATAGAGAGGATGTCTAAACATCCACTTCCCATAAGCTCTTCAACCCCAGAACAGCTCACTGTGGCTCCAGTTCTGCAGCAAATGAAAGATCCCTGTTATCCAGTGGGCCTCCAGACACCCCTTGCTCAAGACACAGCCTCACTCCTGAGGGAGTTCCTGGCTGATTTCTTGTGATATGTCCCTCCAGGGTCACCTAAAAACCCTGCTGTCTATTCAGCTAAAGCTGTCTGCCTTCCCTTATATCCCGTGTTCCCTCATTCTCCAAATGTGACAACAGAAGAGACTTGTTTCCCGAACTTGAATGGACCATTCACACTTAAGAGGGCTTACCAGTGTCTCTGTGGGGAAATGGAGATTTGAAAACAACAACAACAACTATAACGTTGGGCAGTTGTATGAGTTCAGGGAATCTTACAGTGTCTTCATGGTCAGGATCTCTGGTCTATACCCCCTAACTCCTATTCTTAATGACCAAGAACTTCAGAAAAAAGCATCTAAGTTTCCAAGAATAAGTATTTCAAGCATCCCTCTTCCTCAGAGTCTGGATATAATGAGAAATCACTAGAAGTTCCCATAGGCCTATTCTCAGAACCCCCTTGTCCAGCTCTGGTCCTGCCTTCCTTTGCCCACCTTTGGCTTTAAAGGGGTTTATCTCGTCTCAGTCCCTTCTTTCCTTTACTTTTCCTCTTTTCCAGTTCCATAACCCCAACTAAAATGGTTTTCTCCAAAAGTGATTTCTGTGGTTCCAGAACCACAGATCACAGGTGACTACAGTTATGCCCCCTAACAGTAAGAAGAGGGTGGACTTGGTTTCTTGACAGGAAGTCTTCACCTCATGAAATTTCAAACAAATACGGAGATTTTTGTTTGTTCTGTTTTGCTCTGTTTTAAGATTGTACAACAAACTGAATTCTAAGACTGTTCTCTTACAAAATCAAACTGTCACAGGGGGCAAGAGACCTTGAAAAGCCTACAAGGGTCTTTAGAAAGAATGAATGAGGACATGGCAACTGGAAATAATATTATTTTTGCTTTGAGTCAGCTTGCTACCAATAAGCCCTTAAAAGCATGTTTATTGCCTTCCTAGGTAATGCTCTTAAAACGTTCTGAAATATAGCACCATATTGCACCCAAAGGAATAGGATTAACTGTGGCTAAACATGCTGGGAATTCTTTATCATTTGCAGAAGAAGGAATTTCCCATGAATTACAACACTGAAAACTCCTCATTGAGAGCTAACTCTTTCTCATTGGCTTTCTCATTTTAAGTGAAATAATGTGTTTCTGAGTAGCTGAGTAAAACAAGGAGCCTGTGTAAGGCATGAATATTGAGGAAAATGGGAGAAAAGTAAGACTAGAGTGCCTTAAAGAAGGGAAGTCTAAATTATTCAGTAAGAATTCTATTTCTTGGATTTGAACTTCACTGGAAACTCAATGGGGACATTCTGTGCCCTAGATCAGAATTTGTTAAGGTATATCCAAAAAGGCATAGTTACTGAAATATCCACCTGATAAATTATTCTCATTTATAAGTATAGTGGTCATATATCTTAGACTTTTCTGGGACAATTCCAGTATAAATTTATTCTTTTCTATAAAGGTAGTGCCTTCAGTGTCTAAGTGTGGTTTCCTATTACTTATTTTAGAGATTAGAAAACATCTATTGCTAGACCACGTGTTCCAATTTTAAGTTTATAAAATAATGTTAACACGAACCCTCAAAAAATGTTACAGTGATATTCCACTATATTTATAATACTCAGAAATCTGAGCTAATTTAGCTTAGACTTACAAAGTCACTGGAATGTAAAAGCACTGGTAAGGTAGTGTAATTTATCCTTCTCTTTCAGGTAGGCATTCACACCTGAGTCACCCCAGGCTAATGAGAATTTATCTTATTTCTAAAGGCGGTCAGATAAGCAGATCAACAAATCTCATCCATTACCTTCCCTCCCTGAATGCACAGCTGGGATCTGAATGTGAAAAGGTAAAGTTCTAGACCTAGTCATCTACCACCTGTGGTGAATGAAGGCCGTTTGCCCCATATCTAACTGGTGATAGGGTCCAAATTCATTTTTTTCCCTTAAACCATTTCCAAAGTCAGCAAAAACGACTATATATAATACTAGCAAATTTGTTACAACATAAAAGACCCTGCTTGTGTCCCTTTCCTATACTTTTTCTCATCTCTCACTAAATTAAGCCTTTGTTGCTGGATGACTTATTTTTCATTTAAAATGAATTCCTGAATTCACTAATAAGTAAAGACCAGGAATTGCAATGTTTGTAACTACTTATAATTTTGAATATGCTTCCCAGATATCAGGCCTGGAGTGAGAAGGGAGCCTAGGTCTGCCATCAGCTAGGCGGTTAGCTTTGGCTCATGGGCCTCAGTCTCATGTATAAAGTAATAGAATCAGAGTAGATTCTCTTCCTTTTCCACTCTAAAAGCAATGGTATTTCTGGGTTGTGGGGTAGGAAGGACATTCTTTACTAGAATAAATATGTTCTCAGTTTTATGTAAAGAGCAATGTAATCCCACCTTCAAGTTCCTTTTCCTACGAAATTGCTACCACTTAATTCTTTGGATGGCATCACTGACTAAATGGACATGGGTTTGGGTAGACTCCGGCAGTTGGTGATGGACAGGGAGACCTGGCATGCTGCGGTTCATAGGGTCACAAAGAGTCAGACACGACTGAGCAACTGAACTGAACTGAACTGAATTCTTTTGCATAGACATTCTGGTGTCTCCATCACCTAAAATTAGAGAAATAAATATGAGTGCAGTGCATCTACAAGAGCAATTTATGGAGACAGGAAGTGGAGGGGTGTAGCAGGACGAGATGGCAAGAGAAGAGAATTCACAGGCTGGTGTTATGTCATGAAGACCACTAGGTAGGCTTTCCCTGGTGGCACAGTGGACAAGACTATGCCTGCCAATGCAGGGGACACAGTTTCAATCCCTGGCCCAGGAAGATTCCACATGCTACAGACCAGCTAAGCTGATGTGCCACAACTACTGAGCCTCTGTGCTACAATTACTGAAGCCAGGGCTCCTAGAGCCTGTGCTCTGCAACAAGAGAAGCCACTGCAGTGAGAAGCCTGTGTGCCGCAATGAAGACTAGCCCCTGCTCACTGCAACAACAGAAAGCCCACAAGAAGCACGAAGATCCAGTGCAGTAAAAATTAAGACAGAAAAGAAAAATTAAAAATAAAATTATAGAAAAAAGACCAGCGGGCATGGAGAATTCCCTGGCAGTCCAGTAGTTAGAACTCTTGAGCTTCCACTGTGGGGGGCCCGGATTGGATCCCTGGTCTGGGAACTAAGATCCTGCAGATTGAGTGATTTGGCTGAAAAAGAAAAAGACCAGTGGGCAATGCTTTCTGTCTTCAATTGAGATACATTTGCCTTTGCAGTACATATTTATTCACCTTGGTTTTTCATTTGTGTATAGGCATGTTTCTAGCATGAAATACTCTTTAAAAAGTATTATACAAATGCACAAACACTATCTGTAAATGTCATTTCAAAAACATTTAGTTGTTTCAATGTCTTGGAGCTTGTATAAACTCATGTTTCATCTTAAATATTTCAGGCAAGAAAGTTAACATGAAATGCTGCTCTGGTTTACTATTTTTCAGTATTATGGTGATAAATGAGTGGAGAAAAGGACACACACCAAGGTGGAGGAAAGAGTATATTTTTCTTCTGCAATATAAAACTTTTAATTATTTTAAATGTGTGACTTAGTCAACTTGGAACCAGTCCACCTCACAGGAAAATAAAAAGAAATGAAAATTGATGATACAATGGTTCAGTGACTTAAAAATTTTAAGTTATTATAAATGGAGTATGAAAACCTGTCTAACCTAAGCAGTTGCTGCTTCTGGGGTGTGTGTGTGTATTTGTGTTTGTGTTCGGTTAAAATATCATTATATAGATTGTTTTTATTTTCTTTGAAGACACAAATAAAGTTTATTTTTAAAGAATTTTTTTCATGTGGACCATTTTTAAAGTCTTTATTGAATTTGTTACAATATTGTCTCTGGTTTGTTTTTTTTTCATTTTGTGACCACATAGCATGTGAAATATTAGCTTCCCAACCAGGAACTGAACCTTCAGCCCCTTAGAAGGCAAAGCCTTAACCACTGGACTGCCACGGAAGTCCCAATAAAGGTTATTTTTAACCTACCTTATAGGTACATATATTCTTTACAAAGCATCTTATGTCACACAATTATTTAAGGAATAATTACACACAAACTGCACTTAGCATTCACACACCCTCCAGCGCTCTCCTCTCCAAACAAAAATAAAGGAGCTCATTTTGCTCTGAAATGATTCTGAATTAACACCTAAAAGTAAGTCTAACTTTCCAAATTGATTGGTGAAATCATAACGTTAGGTGGCCTCCATATTTTCCTAACTTTGATGAAGAGGAAAGGTAAAATTTCTACTTTTTAGAATTATTTTCCATATGTGCACAGAGATTAAAAAAAAAAGCAAAACTTAGAAGCTACTAAATGTCTATTCGTATTACATTGAATAAATAAATTACAATGTAACCAGCCGTGGAATACTATACCTACTGCTCAAAGGAATAAGATGATCTGTAAAGGATAAATGAATAAATATTTTTAAATGTTTTAAATGTAGAAGTGTATATTCATATCCCTGTAATAAAAATACTAATTTAGTAATAAATTATAGTATAGCACATGTATATTTGTGTGTGTGTTTATAATACAAATGATGCCAATGGTTATCACTGGGAGGCAGGAGAGAGACTAAGGGAGAATCTCACCTTCTATATCTTTTTGGATGATAACATTTTTAATGACCATAAATTACTTTTGTAATCAGAATAAATATTAAATGTCCTATAAAATGGACATTATACATTTAGTCAAGTGTTGATTCTCCTGCTGATAAAATAAGAGCATCTGGGAATTGAGAAGATAAAATGCCAGTGGTTCCTTTCACTATTATGCCTAATTACTCACTTGTAAATTTTTGCTTCCCATTACCATGATTTTGAACTCTTCTGGCTTACATGTCTTATTTCCCAGTGGAGGACTCTTTCCACCTATGACCAGTGATTTCACTGAACTTTGAATAATAGACAAAGAAGAGATTCACTGCTCTAACTTAAGTAATTGACCTTCATTATCAAGCAGAAATAGAGTTACTGGTATATATCAAGGGCATGAAGGAGTATTTATAACCCTGAGAATCCCCTAGGGTGTCTCCTAGAATTTCTGTATCCAATAGTAAAGATTAATGGAAGACCACAGCAACACAATACATGTAAACCCAGGAAGAACTCAGGCACTTAGGGAGGGAAGGTTTGGATCACCCCACCAGATATAGAACACTGACCACAGAATTGCTGGCTGAGGGCAAATTGATACAGAAAATTGGTAGTGGGCAAAGGAACTTATAAATACCAACTGTATTCTTCTGACTTACTGCAGAACTGAAGAACATAATAGTTCTATATACTTTTATTCCTTTCTTTGTTTTATATATATATTTGTATATAATTGACCAATTTTCTATTTATTTTCTCACTTTTATTTCTATGAGGTGCTGGTTAACTATAATTTAGTTTTGAGGTTATTGGTTACCAAGATAGGTTTGTGGCTGAATTAGAAAGGAACAAACATCTTCAAGGATCCATGCAGTGTTTAATGGGAGTTTGGGTCTTTTCTTTAGGAAAATGGTATGTTTTATTTGCATGGGGGATGGTTACATAATGGGAGTAAGTTGTTGCCCTTGCAGCTATTTGGAAGACTCTGTGTGCATAAAAATTTGTTTATGGTTATTGAGCAGGCAAAAAATGTAGACTGTGACAGAATGGTTTGACTCTCAACTTGGATGTCAAACAATTTTTCTATCTGGTGATATGCTGCAATGGTAAGGAATCCACCTGCAGTGCAGGAGGCACAAGAGATGCAGCTTTGATCCCTGTGTCAGGAAGATCCCCTGGAGGAGGACATGGCAACCCACTCCAGTGTCCTTGCTTTGGAAAACCCAAGGACAGAGGAGCCTGGTGGGCTACAGTCAATGGGGCTGCAAAGAAAAAAAGAAAGTGAAATCACTCAGTCGTGTCTGACTCTTTGCAACTCCGTGGACTGTAGCATACCAGGCTCCTCCATCCATGGGATTCTCCAGGCAAGAATACTGGAGTGGGTTGCCATTTCCACGGGGCTGCAAAGAGTCAGACACAATTAAGTGAACACGGCTGACTGAGCTGAGAAGGCTAAAAACTACATTCTTCAGACTTTTGCTGCTAGGATTCTTGATGTAAATTTGGTTCTGCCAATTAAACACATTTGTATGAGCTTTTTTGGAAAGAGTTATACCATCTTTCAGGGCTTCCCTGGTGGCTCAGATGGTAAAGCGTCTGCCGCAGTGTGGGAAACCCGGGTTCAATCCCTGGGTTGGGAAGATCCCCTGGAGAAGGAAATGGCAACCCACTCCAGTACTCTTGCCTGGAAAATTCCATGGACTGAGGAGCCTGGTAGGCTACAGTCCATGGGCTCACAAAGAGTCGGACATGGCTGAGCAACTTCACTTTCTTTCACTTTCTTTCTATATCATCTTTATGTAACAGTATGGACAGACAAGCAAGCTCTGAAGGGTGGGGGCTTGGAGTGGCCAGATGTCATAATCCACACTCTAGTCACGAGCTCCATGAGTGGAGGTGGAGGTGATGGTGGCAGCTCTTGGAGCTGTGGCTGCAGCAATCACTGAATCCTGGGATTGCATCAAGAGTGGTCAACACTCAATTCAAAGTTTCAGTGAGATACCCCAAATTCCATACCTCCAGCGCTTACAATTATTTTATAGAAAACTTATTTCTATTTAAATCCTTTCATATTCAAAAAACCTCTTTTTATCTTTCCTGAATTAAAGCCCAATTGATAGAAAACCCTATAGTTACACTTGTACCTGTTCAAAAAGAGGCAAGTAAAGGATGTTCACTTCAACATTGTTTGTAACAACTCCAAAACAATGACCTACATGTCTAATCATAGCGGAATGGGTGAATAAATTAGGGCACGTATCTCCTATGAGATGCATCAGTTTAAAAGAATGAAGTGCCTCTCTACCTCTGAACACGAAAACAGTTCCAAGAAAATAAGGAAGTTACATGATGGTTGTGCTATATTAAACACACTAAATATACATATTCTAAATACTACATGTATAATACATGGTTTAAGTATATATGCCATGCATTACCAGATACTTTTTGAAAGAATATACACCAGATTCATAATAGCAATAATTTCTTTGGAAAGTACTAGCATTGACAGTGGTTCATTTTTATTGGGTTGGCCAAAAAGTTCGTTCAGGTTTTTCTGTACGTTGTTGATGAAAAACCCAAACAAATCATTTGGCCAACCAAATAAATAGAATGATTGATTGAATTTTTGAATCAGAATATAGCCCTGGATTACTTGCTGATTAAAAATAAATTAAAAATACAGTTCAGTTCATTTGCTCCGTCATGCCCAACTCTTTGCAACTACATGGACTGCAACAGGCCAGGTTTCTCTGTCCATCACCAACTTCTGGAACCTACTCAAACCCTTGTCCATTCAGTCAGTGATGCCATCCAACCATCTCATCTTCTGTCGTTCCCTTCTCCTCCTGCCTTCAATCTTTCCCAGCATCAGGGTCTTTTCCAGTGAGTCAGTTCTTCGCATCAGGTGGCCAAAGTATTGGAGTTTCAGCTTCAGCATCAGTCTTTCAAATGAATATTCAGGACTGATTTCCTTTAGGATGGGCTGGTTAGATTTCTTTGCAGTCCAAGGGATTCTCAAGAGTCTTCTCCCACACCACAGTTCAAAAGCATCAATTCTTCAGTGCTCAGCTTTCTTTATAGTCCAACTCTCACATCCATACATGACTACTGGAAAAACCACAGCTTTGACTAGATGGACCTTTGTCGGCAAAGTAATTTCTCTGCTTTTTAATATGCTATCTAGGTTGGTCATAACTTTTCTTCCAACAAGCAAGTGTCTTTTAATTTCATGGCTGCAATCACCATCTGCAGTGATTTTGGAGCCCCCAAAAATAGTCTGCCACTGTTTCCATTGTTTCTGCATCTATTTGCCATGAAGTGATGGGACCAGATGCCATAATCTTAGTTTTCTGAATGTTGAGCTTTCAGCCAACTTTTTCACTCTCTTCTTTCACTTTCTTCAAGAGGCTTTTTAGTTCCTCTTCACTTTCTGCCATAAGGGTGGTGTCATCTGCATATCTGAGGTTATTGATATTTCTCCTGGCAATCTTGATTCCAGCTTGTGCTTCATCCAGCCCAGCGTTTCTCATGATGTACTCTGCTTATAAGTTAAATAAGCATGGTGACAATATATAGCCTTGATGTACTCCTTTCCTTATTTGGAACTAGTCTGTTGTTCCATGTCCAGTTGTATCTGTTGCTTCCTGACCAGTAAAGCAATCATGAGCATTTTTAATATAAAATCATATAGCATTTTAAAACTACCTGGAGCTACTTGAACAAAATATCGGAGAGAGTTGGAGAAAGAGGGATATAAAATAAGCTAACATTTTTTGGGAAAGAGAGGGCAATAGAATGGGTGAGAATACATAGATATTACTTTGTTCTTGAGAATGACAGGGAAATATAAGTTCAAATATATTTTTAAAGTAAGAGTAAGTGTAATAGAATAACAATTGGACATCTAACTTTCAAATCATCTGAGAAAGGGATCAAGGGAAACAATACAACAAAAGACAGCAATGGAACAAAAGAAGCTAGAACATGTAGTAAGGAGATGATTCTATGGAAAAACACAGAACACCAAAATTGACACAAGAGCATACCAAATTTGCAGTGTATTATCCAGGAAAGAAACTTAAAAGGTTAAAAATAGTTCAGTTCAGTTCAGTTCAGTTCAGTCGCTCAGTCGTGTACGACTCTTTGCGACCCCATGAATCGCAGCACGCCAGGCCTCCCTGTCCATCACCATCTCCCGGAGTTCACTCAGACTCACGTCCATTGAGTCCGTGATGCCATCCAGCCATCTCATCCTGGGTCGTCCCCTTCTCCTCCTGCCCCCAATCCCTCCCAGCATCAGAGTCTTTTCCAATGAGTCAACTCTTCGCATGAGGTGGCCAAAGTACTGGAGCTTCAGCTTTAGCATCATTCCTTCCAAAGAAATCCCAGGGCTGATATCCTTCAGAATGGACTGGTTGGATCTCCTTGCAGTCCAAGGGACTCTCAAGAGTCTTCTCCAACACCACAGTTCAAATGCATCAATTCTTCGGTGCTCAGCCTTCTCCACAGTCCAACTCTCACATCCATACATGACCACAGGAAAAACCATAGCCTTGACTAGACGGACCTTAGTTGGCAAAGTAATGTCTCTGCTTTTGAATATGCTATCTAGGTTGGTCATAACTTTCCTTCCAAGGAGTAAGCGTCTTTTAATTTTATGGCTGCAGTCACCATCTGCAGTGATTTTGGAGCCCAAAAAAATAAAGTCTGACACTGTTTCCACTGTTTCCCCATCTATTTCCCATGAAGTGATATAATGAGGAAAAGAAAAGGTAATAGATTGCAAAGAATTGGACATGACGGAGTGACTTTCACTTTCACTTACTTGTGGGATCTAGTTCCCTGACCTGAGATCAAACCCAAGCCTCCTGCATTAGGAGCAACCCTTAAGTAATCTTTTATAGCAAAAACATCCAGTTCTCAATCATGCATGGCCTTTAGTTATACCTCCTGCAGTCTTTAATAGTTCTTCCTTTGACTTTCATGACCTTGATACTTTAAAAGACTATAGGTCAGTTGTTTCGTAGAATGTTCTTCAATTTGGACTTGTCTCACATTTCCTTAAAATTGAGTTCAACTTACGCATCCCTGGCAAGGGTACTGCAGATATAAACCATGCTCTGCTGATCCCCTGACTAGGCTGTCCCTGCTTTGTAGATGTCCTCCAGGTCCTACTCAGGCTTTGACACACAATACCAAGCAACAGCTCTGCATGTTTCCCTCTTCACCCTACCTGCCCTCTGAATCCCACTCCAGACTTTCTCTGTATATGGGCATCCTTTTTACCCTCCTGAGACTCAGACACCCCATGGAAGGACTCTATAAATTTAATACAATCCCAACCATAATTCCAAATGAAATTTATTTAGAACTTTAAAAAATGATGTTAAAATTTTACTTAAACAGCAACTTGAGATGAGTCAAGATATGTTTGAAAAAAAAAGATTGAAAGGATTTACTTAACCATTTATTGTAACATATTATAAAACAAAAAAATTGAAATAGTTAGATTCTGAATCAGGAATAAACATTTATGAAAAAATAGAGATTAAAGAAAACAGATAGAAGAATATTATAGTATTTATAGTCAGAACAGAAAGAACAATTTAGTTGAACAATGGTGATAATGAAGAAAAGCATTAATTAACAGTTTGTATTAGGATTTACACAAAAGTTTAAGTGCAAAAAATAAAATCATAAAGCAATATTGATTCATAATATTATATTTAGGGGCTGGGATATACCTCATTAGACACAGTAAAGGAGAAAAGAAAATAATGAACACTTAGACTATTTACAAATTAAAATATCCTATATAGTAAGAAACAGTGTCAGACTTTATTTTTTGGGGCTCCAAAATCACTGCAGATGGTGACTGCAGCCATGAAATTAAAAGACACTTACTCCTTGGAAGAAAAGTTATGACCAACCTAGATAGTATATTCAAAAGCAGAGACATTACTTTGCCAACTAAGGTCCGTCTAGTCAAGGCTATGGTTTTTCCTGTGGTCATGTATGGATGTGAGAGTTGGACTGTGAAGAAGGCTGAGCACCGAAGAATTGATGCATTTGAACTGTGGTGTTGGAGAAGACTCTTGAGAGTCCCTTGGACTGCAAGGAGATCCAACCAGTCCATTCTGAAGGAGATCAGCCCTGGGTGTTCTTTGGAAGGAATGATGCTAAAGCTGAAGCTCCAGTACTTTGGCCACCTCATGCGAAGAGTTGACTCATTGGAAAAGACTCTGATGCTGGGAGGGATTGGGGGCAGGAGGAGAAGGGGACGACCCAGGATGAGATGGCTGGATGGCATCACGGACTCGATGGACGTGAGTCTGAGTGAACTCCAGGAGTTGGTGATGGACAGGGAGGCCTGGCATGCTGCAATTCATGGGGTCGCAAAGAGTCGGACACGACTGAGCGACTGAACTAACTGTATAGTAAACAAACAACAGTGACTCCATTTCTCTCCTGCACTTTCTTTCATATGGAAAATGAGGGCTTTGGATCGATGATTCTGAAAATCTCTTCAAGCTGGAAAATAATTCTCAATATTTTATGCATATAATTGTACTTCCATTTTGTTCATGTCTGCTTTGCATCTGTCATATAATATAACCTCCTTGAAGCATATTTTTAAAATCCAAGCCTTTTGATTGGAACGTTTTATGTACATTCATCATAACTATTGATAAAGTAGGATTTATGTGTGTCATTTTACTTTTTTATTTTCTCAAGTCTTTTTTTCTTCTTTTATACCTGCAACAAGGAATACAGACTTTATAGAATTAGTCCAGGAAAGCTGCTAAGCAAATAAAACACAAGAGCCGCAACTATAACCAGTAGCAATGATGACAATCCCATAGAGGTCAAGGATGATCTAATTTGTAAAGTTCTCCACTGAAGTCTCTGCTGAGCTTGCTAATGATTGGACAGAGATTTTTGTAAATGCCAATAAGCCTCTCAACCTTCGCCAAAGGGTCCAAGAACATTGTAGCCTATCTTCAATACTCCAGCAGTTTATAATATACTCTGCTTTAATCTTAACTTCCTCTTTCACAGTCTCAAAGTAGGCATAGATGAGAGATTAGGGCCTTCTCTGCTCTTTCCCCTGAGCACAGCCCTGCATTGTGTGGCCTTCTAGATTACCAGAAATAAGTAAAAGTTTTTTCTGGTGCTCTGTGGATATCTCTTTCCCATGCCTTTTTTTTTTTTTTTTTTGAGTCTTTTGGTCAGCCTCTTGCATATCCCATTTTGTATTCTCATTTAGCTTGTATTCCCATTTCAGACAGCTCTGATGTTAAATGATTCCTATGATCGTTTTGACAAACACACTGGTGATAGGCTGTCCATGTAGAACAAGTTCCGAGTCTAGTCAAATAGAGACAAACCTTGACAATGGGGCTGGAGCAGCCAGACAGATCAAATAGAAACGATTCTCTGGGGAGAGAGCTTTTGGGACAACTCCAAACTTGTTTGTGGCCTCCAGTGGCTGCTAGGCTGCTGGCTTTCACAGTTACCATGGTTACAAGGCCTTTAGTTTTCAAGGCTACTTTGGAGCTATGCAGAAGGGTAGAGAGCAGGTTACAGTGCCACCAAACTCAATGCTTTTACCGAGATTCAGCTGTTTTTCTCAATTTGATGTTCCTTGGATTGTTGTAAACTTTTGGTTATTTTCCAGAGTTCTGAAAAAGTTTATTTTTGATTTTTTTTTTTTTTTGGTCAGTATTCTAACTGCCTTTATGAAGGAGTGGGTTTTTTTTTTTTTTAATATCCTTATTTTATCATTTCTTAAGAAGCCAGTATGCTTCTGTCATTTATTTTTAATTTGGTATCTTACCTCATTGATTTATAGAAGTTTTCCATTTAACTTTTTAATTGATTCTGGATATAAATCTTTATCTTCCCAGGTGGCACTAGTGGTAAAGAACTTGCCTGCCAATGCAGGAGATGTAAGAGATGTGGATTCAATCCCTGGGTAAAATCAATAAATCCTTGGTCAAGTATATGCCCTGTGGATATCTTCTCTGAGTTGGTGTCTTGCCTTTTCGATCTGTGGATCTAATCTCATGCCTTGATGCTCACCTGAATGAGTTTGTCATGTAGAGGAGAAGTGAACACTTTGGTTCACCTGCCAGGTAGTCAACAGTATTGACTGGCTCAAACAGAAATTGGTGGGAGGTGGAAATTCAAGTCATTGTGCTATATAATATGATTAAAATTATTCACAGCACATTATCTTATATTTTTATTATTCAATTATTATTAAAAACTGAAATAAAACAGAAATAAATGGAGAAATAAAAATTTTCCTCTTCTGTCTCTTCTACTCATGACTTAACCTTGGTTGTCAGTATTTGGTGGGTCCTTCCTAACCGTTTCTTATGAATTTAAACACAATCACACATCCACACACATGTTTAGGTGGTAAAAAATTTATAAATAAGGTCATACTAACTCTGTTTTGTGATGATGGTTTCCTATTATTGTTATTTTTAAAGGTTATATAGCATTCAATAGTAGCAGAAATATTATGTTTTGCTGGAGAGTTAGATTGTTCCCAGTTTTTCATGCCAAGAAACAATACTGGGATGTCATTTTATGTATATTTCTATTTTTAAATCTAAATACTTGTAAAGAATTGAATCCCCAAAATAGAATGCCTGAACCAAATGATGGAAACTTTCTTTCATTTACAAAGAGTAGCAGCTTGACTTCTTCAATGTGCATCAAGATATGTTCACCTATAGTTAATAAAAATGCATGTTTACACACATTTCTCAGCAAATAGTAAAAATAAGTATTTTTTCTGATTTTGTCAGTTAGATAAATGATTAAAATATATTTTAAGATTTTAGTCTGTATTTGATTACCTGTAACACTGAGAATCTTTTCATTGGTCCCTTTTTATCTTCACTTCCATGAATTTATTCTTATCTTTCAACTATTAATATTTTAACTTTCTTCTTCTTGATTTCTATTTTCTCTTTACATATTCTGAATAGTAACCTTTGTCTATAAAACATATTGTAAATATTTCCTCAACTCTGTGGCTCATATTTTAATTTTACTTATATGGTCCTTTTTATATTCATTTTTTAAATGGAGATTGTCTGATTTAACTTTGAAAGTGAAAGTGAAAGTCACTCAGTTGTGTCCGACTCTTTGTGACCCCATGAACTGTATAGTTCACGGAATTCTCCAGGCCAGAATACTGGATTGGGTAGCCTATCCCTTCTGCAGGGGATCTTCCCAACCCAAGAATCAAACCGGGGTCTCCTGTAGATTTAACTTTGGGTTTCTCAAATTCTTATCTTGTTTAGGAAGGTCAATCTTACCTCAATATTATACAAATACTTTTCTGTATTTCCTTCTAATAATTTAATAATCTTGATTTATTATTTTGTTTTCTCATGTTTATAGAGAATGACAATTTACCTTCCAAGAATTTTTTTTGTCCTTAAATGCATCACTTGTAAATTTATAAGCTTCATTTTCTACCCTTTATCTCATATTTGAAATGCTACTGTATCAAAATGAAATTCTCATGTTTCCAGGAGTTTGTCTTGGGACTCCTGTGTTTCACTGATTGCTATGTCTATATCCATGCCACTGTCTCACTGTTTATTATAGCTTTATGGTAGTTTTTCCATCCCTTTCCTTGCTCTTCTTTTTTATAAATGTCTTTGCTGTTCTTGTGCCTTTTCTATTTTATGTGATATTTAGAATAAGCTTCAGATTTCTAACAGACATTCTTATGGCATTTTGATTGGTGTTATATTTAATTAATCAATGAATTTGTGATAGGTAGATTTGATGTCTTTGTAATGTTGGACATTCCCATCCAGGAGATATGTATATGTCTTGATTTATATCTTATAACTTTTTTGTCTGTTTATTTATATAATTCTGACATTTCATATTAGGTATTTTATAAATGAGTTGCAAATTATAAATGGCACTGTATTAGTTATTACATTTTCTAAGTGGCAATGGTAGATGCTATCAATTTTGCATGTTGTTTCCAACGTCACTTGTTAATTCTCATATAATTCCTAATAGCTTTCCAGATCATTACTTGATTTTTTTCTTGATTTATTTCAATAATTAGAACTTCCATAAAATGTTGAATAGTCACAGTAGTTATCCTTGTCATTTTGCCAGTTACAGTGGAAACAGCTTTTAATGTTTCATCATCAGGTTTATTTGAGGGACATAAGAAAGCCTCTTTCTATTCTTTTCATAACAAGTGTTTTTAATAATCATTATCATGATTGAGGATTGAATTTGGTTTCTCTTTCATTTGTTAATATTGTGAATTAGACTAATAGGTACCCTGATGTTAACCACCTCTCTATTCGTGAGATGAAATCTACTTGGGCATCAAGTATTTCTCAAATATCATTAGATTTGATTTCTCAATATTTTATTTATGTACTTGCATCTATATATTCATATTGGACTATAATTTCCCTTTATTTAGGGCTTCCCTGATAGCTCAGTTGGTAAAGAATCTGCCTGCAATGCAGGAGACCCCAGTTCAATTCCTGGGTTGGGAAGATCCACTGGAGAAGAGACAGGCTATCCACTCCAGTATTCTTGAACTTCCCTTGAGGCTCAACTGGTAAAGAATCTGCTTGCAGTGTGGGAGACTTGGGTTCGATCCCTGGGTTGGGAAGATCCCCAGAAGAAAGGAAAGGCTACCCACTCCAGTATTCTGTCCTGGAGAATTCATGGGGTCACAAAGAGTCGGACACAACTGAGCGACTTTCACTTTCCCTTTCTTTATTTGAGTGCTGTTTTTACTGTAAATCGGGGTCCAGACACTTGTCACTTGAAAGCCAATAAAAAGGCAAGCTTGGTGGAAAGGAAAGTTTGGTGGACTGTTGCCCAAGGGAGGGGAGGGGTACATGGACTCCTGTCCAAAGGCTGACTTCCTCCCACTGAAGATCAGTGAGCTTTTATAGGTGAAGGGAGGGGGCTACATGCAGAAACAGCACAGTCAGCTCTGATAGTCATCTTGAAATTGGTTCTACAGTGATCTGAACAGTGTAATCTTGTTTTGTGCTTAGTTGCTCAGTCCGACTCTGCGACCCCATGGACCATAGCCTGCCTGGCTCCTCTGTCTGTGGGGATTCTCCAGGCAAGAATACTGGAGTGGGTTGCCATGTCCTCCTCCAGGGGATCTTCCCAACCCAGGTCTCCCACATGGCAGGCAGATTCTTTACCATCTAAGGCATGAGGGAAACCAAGAATACTGGAGTGGGTAGCCTATTCCTTCTCCAGGGTATCTTCCTGATCCAGAAATCGAACTGGGGTCTCCTGCATTGCAGGTGGATTCTTTACCACCTAAGCTACCCTCTGATCAGTGTCATCTTGATGGTTTTAAGTATAGTTAATCTGCAGTCCCAGGGTCAGTTCGTTCCCTTTCTTTGAAATTAGCTCTGGGAATCGTGGCAGCTTATGTCATGGCTGCAGCCTGGTCATCACATAGTTAACTTCTTCCACCTGGTCAGGGTTTTAGTCTCTATAAGACAGTTCAAAGGATGTGGCACAGAATATTATCTATAGCTCTTGGAGATGGACTCAAGGTCCTTGACTATGCTTAATGACTCAAGTATTATTTAGTCTTTTTGGACTGTTTTCCTGTTTCTGCATTTTCACTGCTTTGATTAAACTTATTCTATGGCTCAAGTTTTTCCACAGACAAAAGGTAGGCTGAGGACATAGAGGATTACAGAGCTCTGCTCTGTTTCAGTCCCCCCTTTTCTCTGGTATTTCTCATTCTTGAGGAAGGACAGGTACAGAAAAAGAAAGGGAGCAAAGTTTTGGATAGAGAGGGTAGTCATAAACTTGGCAGAGGAACCCAGTTTTAGTTCCATTTCTGTTCAAATTATCTCCAGCTCTTGGAGGGAATGGGGTGACAATCACTTTAGCAACTTCCTGGTGAAGTGGGGTATATTTCTGCCTAATTTGGGGAATGGATACAGAATTATAAATAATCTCAAGTTTCAGGCTTAGCATCAATATTTTGTATTTTGAAAATATTACCTCTTTTACCAGGTACTTTGTCATAGCACCTGGACATACTGTACTGCAAAGAGATCAAACTAGTCAATCCTAAAGGTAATCAACCCTGAATATTCATTGGAAGGACTGATGCTGAAGCTCCAAAACTTTAACCACCTGAGGCCAAAGGTGACTCATTTGAAAAGACCCTGATGCTGGGAAAGATTGAAGGCAACTGGAGAAGGGGGAAGCAGAGGATGAGATGGCTGGATGGCATCACCAACTCAATGGACATGAATCTGAGCAAACTCCAGGACACACAGAAGGACAAAGGAGCCTGGTATACTGAAGTCCACAGGGTTGCAAAGAGTCAGACAGGACTTAGCAATTGGACAACAGAGATATTACAGTGAAGATAATAATCAAATGCATCTTTATATTATTCTTTAAATGTGTTAGGGTTTTTTAACCTTAATGGTTAAAGCAGATGTACAATGTATGTTGAGGGCTTCCCAGGTGGCTCAGTGGTAAAGAATCTGCCTGCCAATGCACGAGATGCAGGAGACTCAAGTTTGATCCCTGAGTAAGGAAGATCCCCTGGAGTAGGAAATGGCAACCCACCCCCGTATTCTTACCTGGGAAATTCCATGGGCAGCCTGGCAGGCTGCAGTACATGGGGCCACAGAGTCAGATACAACTGAGTGACTGAGCACACGTGCACAATGCATGTTTATTAGGCCATAAACAGGATGTTTTTCGTTAAACTAAAGTTCAAATTAAATCATGAATAAGCCAGAATGACTTCCTCATAACACAATATGTGAAATTTTCTTGCATAATTTCCCCCTTTTAATGGCAGATCTTTTCATAGAAAGCATCAATAATCATTATATTTTCCTGGCATTCTCAGAGTAGTTCAGTTGCCTTTTCTAGGTCCATTCATGTCCCTCAGTGCTAGGCTTATTCTTTGCTTATATATTGACCTAGTCATCCACGTTGGGGTAAAACTAAAACTAAGACACAGCAAACAAATACAGAGGTATGCTTTTGGAGAAACATTTTATAGGCCATACATTTTACCACTTATACCCAACTGTCACACATGCATTGTACATACACTTTTAGCAGTAAATGTAAAGCCAGCAGTGATACACATCAATCCTGAACATTGGGGTCAAAAATATGACTTGAGGCAAAACAATAGATTTCCATTAGCATTCTTTAAATTTCTTACCCACTTCAGCAGTATGACCTGAAAGTTATCAAATATTTTCTATATAGTTTAACATACCAAATAATTCTAGTTACTTTAATATTTCTTCTGAGATGGAAAATAGAATGGTGGGTGTCACAGGCTAGGAGGAGGGAATGGAAGGTTATTGTTTAATGGGTGAGAGTCTCACTTTGGGCTGACAAAAGTGTTTTGGAGATGGATAGATTGTGGTGACAGCTGCACAATAATGTAAATGTGCCTAAAGCCACTGAACTGTACATTTGAAAATGGTTAAAATAGTAAATTGTATGTATATATTATATAGTAAAAACATTAAATAAAAATTATAAACCATAAAAATATTTCTTTTGAGACAGCTAAGGGCCATTTGGAATATTCAAAGTTAGCTAGAGAAAGGAACTTACAATGTTATCAAAAGCAGCTCTTTATTCCAGGAAAGTTTTGTTCTCTTAACAGAGAGAAAGAAAACCAAATTCCAGTTTTCAATTAGCTTACTATTAATAACATGATTCATTTACCAAATTAAATCCAACCTAATCTTAATCACTCCTGACAGCGTACAAAATTCTTTTCTCAAAGTTCCCTTTTTCCACAAATGTTTTATTACTTTTTGTATCCATATAATTTGTCCCTTATTATTCCCCACCTAGAAATAACTAGCTCCAGGACAAAATTATTATCATCATTTTTCCTCAACAAAAATATCTCCATTCTTTATACCTTCTGTCGCTGACAACACATGCCCTACTTGCTTTAAACACTGGAATGTTTCCCTCATCATTTTCAGTAGCTTTAATTACAGATTACAATTTTTAACCCTTAAAAGCCTTAATAAAACCAGGAAGCAAGTAACTAAACTGTTATACCAGCATTTACTGGTAAACTTAAGCATATATTTCATAACCTCTAAAAACTTGCATTTTTCTCATACTATACTTACTCTTTAATATGGTACAATAAACCCAAGCAACTTTTGAAATTCTACTGATTAACCCAAAGCTGATGTCTCAGGCAAAGTATATTTCAAGGACATGATAAGAGTTAACTTCAAACTTTCTCCTAGACATGTTTTTGTTCTCTAAGCCTCAGCATTCTTAAAACAGTATTTTATCAAGCTAGCTTCCTCTTACTGCATATGCAAAAAGAACTAGCTTTGGAATTCCAAAAGAGTTTCATCTTAACCATTTTTTTCTGGAGTCTAAAGAATACCATTGTTATATAATGTTTTAAAAAATTATCTTTCACTGCTATATTTTAAATAGATAACCAAGAAGGACCTACTGTACAGCACAGGGAACTCTGCTCAATGTTATGTGGCAGCCTGGATGGGACAAGACTTTGGGGGAGAATAAATACACGTATATGTATGGCTCAGTCCCTTCATTGTTCACCTGAAACTGTTACAACATTATTAATCGACTAAACCTCAATACAAAGTAAAAAGTTTTTTTAAATTACCTTTCTTTTTTTTCAGTAATAATTGCATAACTAAAATTTTTCTAATGAATTGAATCTGAATTTCCCATTTTATGAAAGACAATAAAGATACTAATCACACGGAACTAGAGAGTGTCATACAGTGAAGTAAGTCAGAAAGAGAAAAACAAATATTGTATATTAATGCATATATATGGAATCTAGAGAGATGGTATTGATGAACCTATTTGCAGGAAAGGAATGGAGACACAGACATAGAGAAGGGACTTAGGACCACAGCAGGTGGGAGCAGAGATAGTAGTGTTGACACATATATATGACCATGTATAAATAGACAGCTGGTGGGAAGCTACTGGATAACACAAGGAGCTCAGCCTGGCACTCTGTGACAACCAAGAGGTGTTGGATAGGGGGAATGGAAGGGAGGCTCAAGAGGGAGGAGATGTATATAGTTACGACTGATTTGTGTTGTTGTACAGCAGAAACCAACACATTATAAAACAATAATCCTCCAGTTTTAAAAAAGTAATTAGAAAATCATTTTCGTATGGAGAGGTGATCAAGAAGTAGGTTGCCAAAATTATAGGAAAAAATCCTTACTTTTAGAGAAAATGAATAAAGCATTGTTTTGAGGGGACAGAGAGAAACTAATGTCATATTTTAATGCATAGAAAAACAGTACAGATGATCTTATTAGAGAAGCAGAAATAGACACCCAGGAGGTAGAGAACAAATATATGGACACCAAGGGCGGGGAGGGGGGAATTGGGAGATTGGAATTGACACATATACACTATTGATACTATGTATAAAATAGATAATTAATGAGAACTTACCTTATAGCACAGGATACTCAATGCTCTGCGGTGACCTCAATGGAGAAGAAATCCAAAAGGGAGGGGGTATATGTATATGTATAGCTGATTCACTTTGCTGCAAGGCAGAAACTTTACAGCACTGTAAAGCAACTGTACTCCAATAAAAATTAATTTATAAAAGATAATACCAATCACACAAATGGAATATATACCCACACACCAGAAAACAGAATCATCACAAATCCAACAAGATAATGACCGATACTGAGTCCCAAACAAAGACGCCCCCAACACAAATGGTCCTCAACATCAGGCACGTCAGAACCAATTGGCAAAATGCCCAAATAGCACTTTGTGCTCAAAGGAGATGTTAGCCTGGGTGCACACCAGTGGGACTTACAGGGTCTTGGAGCTCGTCTGTTCATCCAGGCGCGTGTTTCCGTTCCACCGAGGAAAAGTGTACGTTGACAGCCAGTGCCGAGCAGAGGAGAAACAGGGAGGATTCCCCAAAACAAATGGTTTCAGCAGCTGCTAGAAACACCCGCCGCTCCAAAATGTTCCTCTCAGGACCAGGTAGCCTCCAGCAGCGGTTCCTCACAGCCATCCCTGAGCGTCGTCCTGGTGGCTCTACTCTAGGAAAACCCCAGAAGCCAGGTATCGCGAGAGCACAGGAGTCCCACGGAAGGAGCCAAAAACTGAGAGTGGGGTCCACCTGCTCGCCACTCTAAAGCCAAAGAAGAGGCGAGCTGGTGGAAAGGAAAGTTTGCTTTATTTCAGAGGACAGCAGCCTGGGGGCAGGAGGCTCCTGACAAAGGCCAACTCCTCCACACTGACAATCAGTGGGCAAGAGCGTTTATGGAGGCAGGGAGGGATGGGGCTACATGCAGAAACAGCACAGTTGGCTCTGGCAGTCATCTTGAAATTGGTGCTGCAATGGTCTGGTCAGTGTCACCTTGACTGGATTAGGTACAGTTAATCTTCAGTTCCAGAGTCAGTTTGTTCCCATTTCTTTGAGGCCAGGTTTCAGAACTGTGGCAGCTTATGTCATGGCTACAGTTTCGTCATCACGTGGGGGTTTCAGTATCTACAAGACAGCTCATAGGGTATGGCTCAGAATGTTGTCTAAACCCTTGCTGCTGCTGCTGCTGCTAAGTCACTTCAGTCATGTTCGACTCTGTGCGACCCCATAGACGGCAGCCCACCAGGCTCCCCGTCCCTGGGATTCTCCAGGCAAGAACACTGGAGTGGGTTGCCATTTCCTTCTCCAATGCATGAAAGTGAAAAGTGAAAGTGAAGTCGCTCAGTCCTATCCCACTCCCAGCGACCCCATGGACTGCAGCCCACCAGGCTCCTCTGTCCATGGGATTTTCCAGGCAAGAGTACTGGAGTGGGTTGCCATTGCCTGCTCCTAAAGGTCCTTGACTATGCTTAATAACTATAAACTATAAATTATTTAGTCTTGTTGAACTGTTTCTTTTGTTTTTGCATTTTCTCACTGCTCTAATTAAACTTATTATTTGACTAAAGTTTTTCCACAGACAAAAGGCAGGCTGAGGACATGGGGAAGCAAAAGGATCATAGTGTCCTACTCCATTCACTATTCATGTTCAATTTTTACAGCAGAATTATGCTAGGTATACAGAGTAAATGAGAGAGCTTTTCTTTCTTAATACTTTACAACAGTTTAAAACAGTAATTATCTATTACTTACAGGTTTTGCAGAATCATTCATAAAGTGACCTATTGCCTTTTGGAAAGTGTTGATATTTACCTGCTTTACACTATCTACTATAGTTCATGATCTAAACAAATTTTATCTTTTTGAGACAGTATTTTTTTAGATTATCATTTATTTCACCTGGATTTTCTAACTTGAGTGTTGCCAAGTAGAAGTGAGTGAAGTCACTCAGTCGTGTCCAACTCTTTGCGACCCAATGGACAGTAGCCTACCAGGCTCCGAAATCCATGAGATTCTCCAGGCAAGAATACTGGAGTGGGCTGACATTTCCTTCTCCAGGGGATCTTCCCAACCCAGGGATCAAACCTAGGTCTCCTGTGTTGCAGACAGACACTTTACCGTCTGAGCCACTAGGAAGCCCTGCCAGTAGAAAGTGAAAGTGAAAGTGAAGTTGCTCAGTTGGCCAAGTAGAAAGGTAGACCAAAAAACAAAACAAAATGCTTCAAATAAATGGACTGCTGAGCATTTCCTTACTTGGACTAAAGATGACATTGCTTATTTCTCTTTTCCCCTTTCAGTAGGAAAAAAATTTTTAGATAATACTTGGAGGAGCTATGATTCAAACCACATTTCTGTATTAAGCAATTTATAAAGCAAAACAATCCAGTTTCAAATGTGTCTTGCTCAATACTAATCTGTGTTTACAAGACAAATCTGTATATGCGAATTATGTAGTTTCTTAAATTTTAGATTAAAAATTAAACCCTTTAATAATGGAGAAACAATGAAAAAATGCTTGAAAATAGGTGTAGATGTTGAGCTTCCTGATAAATGATGACCACTGCTTTAGAGATGTGGACATCGCAGTGGGGTCATGAACCCCAAGAGTACATGGTGGGTGGTCCTGCAGTTGATGTGGCCTGCCCCAGAGCTGCCACAGGACAACCAAAAAGAGCAAGTGTTGATGTCATGATTGTTCATACAGTGGTCTCTATAGTGTCCATCCACTTTCAGCTGCAGGGCCGAGATCACTCAAGCCCATCCCATCTGCTCTGCTGTTAATACTGGACTGCTGCTCCTGCTGCTAAGTCGCTTCAGTTGTATCCGACTTCCCTGTCCCTGGGATTCACCAGGCAAGAACACTGAAGTGGGCTGCCATTTCCTTCTCCAATGCATGAAAGCAAAGTAAATCATCCCAGGGCATTTGTATGTAACTTTTACAGGTTTGCATTGCTGGACCTCTGCTCAGGTTTTGAATTATATTCTTGTGTGTGTACCTCTAGGCTTCTAAATAATTTTTGAACAGCCCCACCAGCAGAGTTCAGCATTGGGCTTTACTAGAGGTGTCTTTTGCTTCTTTGGGAAAGGACAGGACAATTTCCTAGTCCCTACCTGGCTCAGGCACAGGCTTCAGGGGCAACAACTCCAGATAGATAAGAATAGGGGCATCTGGTTTCAGGCATTATCTAGATAAGATAGGGACTTTAATCTAGGTTTTTAGAGGTGGGGTTATGAGGTTCTAAAACATGTTTCAGTTGCTTCCAAGATAAAGTGTGTTTTCTTGGGAGAAGGTTTATTGCTTTTACTGTATTCTCCAAGGAGTCTATGAATTAAAAAGTGTTAGTGTATTAGTGAGGGTTGTTCAGAGATACAGAACCAATAGGAGATAGATAGATAGACAGAAGATAGAGGAATTGGCTTATGCAATTATTTAGGCTAATAAATTCCACATGTCTGATGTCCACAAGCTGGCCATCCAGGAAAGCCAGAGGTATAATTCAGTCCAAATAGAAAGGCCCGAGAATCAGGTGAGTCAACGCTATTAATCCTAGTCTGAGGGCAGGAGAGGATGAAATGTGCTGTCCCAGCTCAATCAGTGAGGCAGGGGGAAAATATGGGGAAGTAACAAATTTCTCCTTCCTCTGCCTTTTGTTCTCAACAGATTGGATGATCCCCAACCACCTGGGGAGGGCAGTCCACTGATTCAAACGTTAAGCTCATCCAGAAATACCCTCACAGACACACCCACAAACAATGACTAACCTGGGCACCCATGGTCCAGTCATGTTGACACATAAAATTAACCATCACAGTTAAGAACCTTGGTAGAGGTATTGTAGACATCATGTTCCTTGAGTTCAGGCAAAACTGCAGAAGCAGTAATCCAAGGCTCAAGAGAACCAGGAGAGTAGACTCAGGTTTGTACTGCAGGCAAGAAACAGGAGAAGGAAATGGCAACCCACTCCAGTATTCTTGCCTGGAAAATCCCATGGACAGAAGAGCCTGGCAGGCTATAGTTCATAGGGTCACAAAAAGCTGGACATGCTGAGCGACTTCACTTCTTCTTCTGGCAGTGGTTCTCAATCTTGATTGCTCATTAGGACCACTGGGACTTGGAGAAGTCCAGAGAGATGCCCTATGACTTGAATAAGACCACAGTGAATCCAGGTTGGAAGTGTTTGTGTTTCTGTGACCTAAGGATTCTCAAGAGATCCTTGAGCAAATTCACCCAGAGAGGTCAAGTTCTTGCCTTCAGCTCTACAGCCCCACACAGATCAGATCATAGTTTCTCAAGAAAAAAAATCTTCTTCCCTGGTGGCTCAGGTGGTAAAGAATCTGCCTGCAATGCAGGAGATCCAGGTTTGATCCCTGGGTTGGTAAGATCCTCTGGAGAAGGAAATGGCAACCCACTAAAGTATTCTTGCCTGAAGAATCCCATGGACAGAGGAGCCTGGTAGGCTACAGTCCATGGGGTTGCAAAGAGTCAGACATGGCTGAGGGACTAATACTTTCCACTTCCCTCAAAGTAGATATAGTCAGACAACTTATATTCTAAAGGAAATTACTTGGGAGAATAATTACTTGTGGTGCATTAAAAGTCAATGTTTTTTTTTTTTTTTTATCAGAGATATCAAAGTCTTGCCTCCTTAGGATCTAAGGGAGATTAGAAGTATGCTTCATAATACTCTTGAACGGTATTTAGAAAGGCTGAAATCTTTCCTGATGAATAGTCTCATATTGGTGTTGGGGCTTATTATAAATACCCAGGACTTTTACCTATTCCCCAAAAAGAAGTTCACACAGTCTAAAAGTTTAAAACCTTCTATTTTCTGGATATTCATCCCAAATCTTCCAGTTTCATTTCATCCTGTTAATTCCAGTGAAGTGAAGTGAAGTGAAAGTTGCTCAGTTGTGTCTAACTCTTTGTGACCCCATGGGCTATACAGTCCAAAGAATTCTCTAGGCCAGAATAATGTAATGGGTAGCCATTCCCTTCAGGGGATCTTCCCAACCCAGGGACTGAACCCAGGTCTCTCATATTGCAGGCAGATTCTTTACCAACTGAGCTATCAGGGAAGCCTAATTAATTCCAGTGGCAACCACTTATATCATATTATCTCAACAAATCACTCATCAGTGTACTATTTCAGAGAGAATTCATTCCAAGCAAAAGCATTTATTTCCAAGATTTCCATTCTCTTTGCAGTGTGTGAAAAATTATCATTGTAATTAGGCATAGACACTATTTAATTTTGATTAGTGATATACAAAGTAAACTGTAGAAACATGAAATATCCAAATCAGGACACAGTCTGAAGATAAGGCATGTAAACAATATACTTTGGTAAAATATTTAAAAAGGGTTTATTGCTTAGCTATTTTTAGCATTTATCTTAATTATTTAAAACCCTGTTTTTTAAAAACATTAAATAATGCTTCCTGCAAACTCCCCTTTGGTTTGAAGGTAAGTAGGCATTAACATTTTTTTGCAGATGCTAATGAAAGCCTGAATCTAACCACCCCATTCTACACTCTCTGCAGTTTTCTCCTGGCTCCTCAATATATATTTTACATCTCTGAGTTTTGATCCTTCTTGTGTGATGTATCAACTAAATTCTGCATTTTTTAAGATAAGAAATATCAAACAAGACAAGCCTATGGTGAAAAGTTCATCAAGCACTTGAATTTAGTGTAGCAATTTGTCTCTCTCTTAATTCTGATTGGATAAACACCAGTTTCTGATGACCAGTTTAGGAACTCAATGATGGTGGGTGGATTACATGACATATCTAGGAAGCCTGAGGACCTGCCCGGGATCTCCGCCCATGGCAAAGGTCATGAGGAAGGAGGCTTGGCTTAAGCAAAGACATGATCAAGCCTCAGGAAACCCCTTGTTCCCGAGCATCCAACCCCAAAACCAGAGTCTGTTTCATGCTCTCACCTACACCTCTGACTTTACGGGGGGCTCTCCCGCATAACCATTTCTCTCGGAGAAGGAGTTAACTTGCAGCTCCAGTTAATACAAATTCCTGGGCGTGAAAAGAGTGTTTCAACTTAGAAATTCCTCTGGAGGTCCTCTAGCCTCCCTGATCAGGTTCGTCAGGCCACATGTGATTGTTTACAGCCTCCCAACCTTGAGAGGCATGAGATGCTTTAAAACTTTCTAAATACAGACTCTTTTGAGAAGTTCAAAAATTATTAGTATAGTATAGTGGGTTGATTAGAAACTATATTGGTGAAGGGTTTTTTCATTTGTCCTGCCAATAATTACTGCTAATTCCCTGCCCTGGGTGTGACAAGGGTGTCTCAGGTCAAACCTCTCTGCTGACAGACTAGCTTGTGTGACAACCTCTCAACCATAAACAGCACAGAGAGTTTGGAGTATTAGCATAGGGCTTTTCTCATTGTTGAGTCAGTGATTGCTGCCAGGCCTCCATATCTTTAGGCACCTGGGAATATATTAATCAATGTATCTGGAATATAGAAAAGGAAATATAGTAGTTTTTGATGTTGGCAATACTAGATTTTTTGAGTTAATGAATTTTCTCTTTTGTTATAGATCACTGTACTTTGTTATAAATCACTGTGTCCTTGCTATGTAAAAATGTAACTTTATCACTATCTTAAGACTAAATAGATCTTAACGGGAACATTGGTCAAGGGTTTACATTTGTTGAGCCAATATTTGCTGCTAAATCCCCATATTCCTTGCCCTTATAATGAATATAACTAGCATATAGGAAAAATAAGTATTAACCTTTAAGATTAATCATGTTAAACCTTAGGCTAAGTAAATTCCTTTCCTAGTTGTAACTCACTACACCCTCACCCTATAGGAATGCAACTTTATTTGGAGGGTGGCGCCTGATTTAAGAAAAAATCACCTCTGGAAAAATAAGTTTTCTGGTTAACTGACCCATATCAGAAAGGGCCATAAAATGTCAGCAGGTCTCATGGCCAGAAGATGATGTCAAACCCATAAGACCTTTGTATAATTTTATATGAAGCACCTGATTGTGACAAGGGTCAGGTCTGCTGACCCCCGTGTGACTCTGTATTCATCCCTATGTATAACAAAAAGGTATATAAACAAACCTGAAAAATAAAGAAATCGGATCAGTTTCTGGAAAGACTGATTCCCCCGTGTCATTTCTTCTCGCTCCCCGTTTTCCTGGCTGAATTCCCATCTGGTACGAGGGTACACACCAAGCGTACTAACTTTGCCGGGGCTTCTAAGATCCGACCGGGGAGGCCTCAGTGCTTCCTCTCCTTCGGGAGAACTGAAAGACGCCTGTGACCTACGTAGGTGGTGATTAGTATTCCACGTAAACCAGTCATTCAGCCTCTTTTTCTCCACTAATTTTCCCACTACACTATCTGTTTCTAATCTCTCTCTATATCTGCAATTAAATAATTTTTTTCCAGGACGCCAATTCCGTCCCCACCTTCGAATTACCCTGGATCCACCGGGGCTGGACCCCAGCAAGGACCCTACATCCCACAGTGACTGGCTCTTCATCTCAAGGTTCTGGATGCCTGAGGCACTAGAGAGTAGCTCTTCCTCTGAGCTGTCCTCACCACTGGGAAATAAATCAACAGAAAAGTCTCTGACTCAGCGCCATCTGCGTAGCTTGGGTTCACATCCCCTTTCTGTCACCTAGAGCCCTGTCACCTTCATGAAGGTCACCAACTGTGTGAAGTTCAGTTTCCCATTGGCGAAATGTGATCACTAACATATCTGGCTGGGGGAGAGGGAGGCAGTCAATAAATGGAAATGATCCTTATTGCACATTCCCAGGGTCTATTAGCATCACTGCATTTTCTTTCAGCAGAGAAAAATTTATTAAAATCCATTAAAGAATACTTACTTTTATGTAACTGTACCTCCTAACATTTTCTAGACCAATAACTAATATTCATTGAATGTCTACATCGTACCAGGGATGGGGTTTGGTACTAAAGACAGAGCAGTGAACAGGGCCTACCCCAGCTTGCTGTTCCTGCATTTTACAGGTAACTAAGTCCATCCATCTGCTTTCTTCATCTTTGCTGGTTTCAGCAAGAAGTCTAATAAACCCTCCTAGTCTGGAAAAAAAAAACACACAAAAGCTATTATTTCTCTTAGGAATTTATTGAATGCTAACTGTAACAAGCATTTGTATCTGTTTTAAATTTTTTAGTGAGTTATAATTTAAATACCATACAATTCACTTGCTTGACTTGCACAATTCAGTGATTTTTGGTATATTTACACAGTTGTGCAACTATCACCACAGGCATAGAGGTTTTGTTTGTTTGTTTGTTTTTTATTTGGGCTTTTTAAAAAAAATTTTTGGCCATGGGACATGTGGGATCTTAGTTACCCAGCCAGAGATAGAATTTGTGCCCCTACATTGGAAGGGCAGAATCTTCACTGCTGGACCACCAGGGAAGTCTCAGCATTTGTACCTTAATTCACAATAATCCTATGAGGCAAGTTCTATTATTATTGCCATTTCACAGAGAAAGAAACCAAGGCACAAAGAGATAAGTGAAGTGTTAACATCACAGCACGAATGTGTGGCTGACCCTGGATCATGGTCCCTGGCAGGCCAGCTGCAGAGCCCAGGCTCTTAGTCCCATGCTCCCTGCATCACACAGATGGAGCAGAGCCGGAAGCAGCCTCATCTTCTCCAGGACACACAGCACATTTATACACCTTGAGCCCTGTGCCATGGATGCAGTTTGGACAAATATCCATAGGCTCCAGGAAGAAAGAAGACCCAGAAAAATTCTTGCTATCAGGTGGTTCTAGATCTAAAATTCTCAATAAGGAGGGAAAGGTAGGCAAAAGTTCACCCTTATACCTCCTGGAGAAGGGTTAAGTATGCCAAGAGAATTCACCCTGAGATGTGCCAGATTATCCTGAAAACTTGTATTTCCTTCCCAGGGGAAGGGACTTCTATTAACAAAAAGTGGATTGAATGAGTGTTTCTTTACTGGGGACATTGGGAGAAGTACGGGGGCCTCCCCTTAGTGGGCTTCATACACAAATTGTGGCTCTGCAGTTGATGGGTTGGGGGTTGTTTGAAGCTGCGGACCAAACAAGAAAGGAAGAATTGCATCAGGATTTATAATCATAGATCTATAACCCAGGCTGTAGATGGCTTCACCATGGCCAAACTCCCAATTCCACAAAGCTATCTAAGCTGTTCAGCGGTCCTCTTGGGGCCTGGCAAGAAAGCTCTGTCCAGAGAAGGGTTCCACACAGAGTAGTGAATCTGTTTCTTTTTTTTTTTTTAAAGCTTTTATTGAATTTGTTACAATACTGCTTCTGTTTTATGGTTTTTTGTGGGTTTTTTTTTTTTTTTTGGTTGCAAGACATGTGGGATCTTAGCTCCCCAACCAAGGATCGAACCTGGGTCCCCTGCATTGAAAGCCAAAGTCTTACTTAACAGAGTTTGTATGATGCATCCAGAGTGAGTCGGCACTACAGGAGGCAAAGTGGAGAGACACACAGCTATGATAGGAGGAACCATGACGTGGAGAGATATTAGCTCTTAGCCCAGGAGCAGCAGAAGAGACAGATGGTGGGTGAGACACCCTTCACCATGGAACAGTGGATCACCATGCAAGCAGTGATGCCCAAGGTGGGGTCTGCAAGATGATCCATTGTGATATTAGAAGAAAATAGTAGAGCTCTTATTTGCACTTATCTATCTCTTCATATTTATTGAAGAGATATTTATTATCTCTTACATTTATTATCTCACATATTTATTATCTCTTCATATTTATTGTTTATCTCTTCTTATTTGCACTTATTTGTTTATCTCTTCTTCATTTCTATTTTTGCATACATTAAAAATACATATATTGGGGACATGCTCTATTTTTTTGACCACTGAAGGATCAAAAGTGGTTGGAAGCCACTGCAAAAAGCAGTAGATGCACTTCTTCTGGGTGAGCCACCAGAATGATGTTATATATGGAAAATGTTCCTATTTGCCATGAGACCCAGACCTAGGACTGCTGTCTGTACCTACCTCTCTCCCTGTACTTCCTTAAAGACCCACTGATAATCACAAGGGATCTCTGGAAGAGCCCAGCCAAGAGACAGTATCCAGTTTTGGTCTATGGTTTCATGAGGGCAACAGCCATGTACGAGGCTGAGGCTAGGGGAGATCAGAGTTTCAACCACAGAAGGAATTAAAATGGTTCCAGGGAGAAGGTGTGAGGTGGCCCCGGACACCATCAGGGAAATGAGAAATTTGGAATTGCAGCTAGCTTCCTATTGGCCTTCATTAAAAGTTGCATCTTTCCTATCAATCATTCTCTTTTGGATGTACACCTCTGAAGCAGTTAACTTGAGTGTGTTACATTGAACTTTTGGGTAGCTACACAGTGCAGCTCCCTGGGAACCATTTAACATCAAACATTTAAAAAACAAAAGAAAATTTCAAGGCAAGATCTCTAAAGGTCATCAAACTTTCATAAATTTTCATCAAATTTTCTACCTACCCTGTAGGTCTAGTAGCTGGAAAACTTTTCCAATAGAGAAAAACACAGAAAAAGCTGTAATAAAGAAATGAAGAGAAATCCACTTAAGAAACAGAATTAGAAGCAATTGCCAATGCAGAATATAGGAAGGATTTTAGTGACTTTATCCCGTATCACAAGCAAAATTAAAACAATCACAAATATAAAGTAATGTGGTATTTTATTATACTATGTTCTAAATTCCATAATTATTGATGCTAATGGTTGAATTCATGAGCAGGGTAACATAGATCAATGGTGATTAGCCATCCTTTCCATATTCTATACTTGTGAAAACTTGGCTGTTACTTCATAAACGATGTTTCTTGCAAAAGGAAAAAATATTTTCATAAATAATTTCAAGTCTTTTACCTATGAATATCATCCCTCTTTGTAGATTCCATTTGTCCCATCTAAAAATGTCTTAAAATGTTAACATACTATAAGTTGTTATTACAGTATTTATGATACCTTTGCTCCAGAAGACCCATTCAACTACCAAAAAGTTCAGTCATGTTGCTGCCAAAATACCTCTCAGCTCTCGTAATGTGTCCATTTCTATCTAGCAAGGCAGATGAACACAAAGAGAAATTAATCATGGTCTCTGGGCTAAAGGAACTTGCACGCTAGCAGGGGGGATAAAACATGCACATAAATAATTATGATACAAGAGTAAATGTGTGATAAGGCTATAAAAATAACATACATAAAAAGTGGAAGAATGTCAGAAAGATAGCACTCACTTCCAGAGTAGGGGGGAGGGGTGTCATGAGATTTACAGAGAAAGGTGTACTTGATCCAGGCATTAAGGGACAAGGTATGACTTAAGCTGAAATGAGGAGGAAGCAGAGGAAAGGGAGCAGGAAGGGAGTAGAGGTGTGGGAGCTGGGGTTGGGGCGTGAGGGTAGAAAGAAGAGGAACCAAAAAAATCACACTTTCTAAAACAAAGAATGGAAAAACTTGCAGTCCAGTTAAAAAGCAAGTTATGGGATAAAGTTAGCTCCAAAGTAATTGGAGACAAGTATGCTGCTGCTGCTGCTAAGTCGCTTCAGTCGTGTCTGACTCTGTGCAGTCCCATAGACGGCAGTCCACCAGGCTCCCCCGTCCCTGGGATTCTCCAGGCAAGAACACTGGAGTGGGTTGCCATTTCCTTCTCCAATGCATGAAAGTGAAAAGTGAATGTGAAGTTGCTCAGTCGTATCTGACTCTTAGTGACTCCATGGACTGCAGCCTACCAGGCCCCTCTGCCCATGGGATTTTCCAGGCAAGAGTACTGGAGTGGGGTGCCATTGCCTTCTCCGGGAGACAAGTATAGAAGTTAGTAATATAGAAGGATAGGTAATAAAGAAGGTTTGTTGGCTGGTTAAAAGGGATATGATTTAAAGCATCTTCTCTTACCTTTATCTATTTCCTTCTTCCAGCCTTGAGTGTCCTTACTCCACTTTAGAAACCCATAGACTACTGTTTGTTTATCTGTTTACTTACTAGACTCTTCCTGGATCAGGAGCTCCGAGGGCAGGGCTGGTGTCATTTCTCTCTTTGTAGCCACAAAGTCCAACATGGAGCTTGCCATGTAGATATCTATGGGATGAATGAATGCCAGGCTGTAGGAGCCATCTCTTTATAGCAGTCACCTGGTTATGCTCAAGATTTTGTTATTAATGACCAAGTCTAAATGTTCACAAAGGAGGAAAACAGGACAATGGCTCAGCAAGCCAGCTGGACAGTCACACTGACCTGGGCTGGAGTTCACCTCTGCCATTTCCTCAGTCTGAGTGAGATTTAACACAAACACTTTTCTGACATACATTACCTTCATTTGTAAAACAATCAAAACACTTACCTCCCAGCATTATGGAGAGGATTAAATAAGCTCATATGTTAGCACATTGCCTGGGACCTAGTAAGTGCTTAATTTATATAAGTTATCTTGCTATTTAACATGAAATATAGTTTGTCAATGACACTTGTAAAGTTGCTTAATATGTCAGCACGACATTGGTTTTATGTTCAAAGCACAAAGGCTGGATAATAACAGCATTTTATTTTAATTCTAAAATGGTGGTACCACCATGATTCTCTTTCTGGTGGGCATATTTTTGCTTTAATTTCTTTTTTATTTTGACATATTACATACACAAAGAAGAAAGAAAAGGGACACAAACATACATTGGAATGTATAATTATGTAGTAAATATGCTTGTAGCCAATGTCCAAGATTTAAAGTGAAATATTGGTTGCTCCTCTGAAGTCCCCACTGTGACACTTCCTATTCAAAGAAATGACCACTGCCCTGATTATTATGGTGGGAGGCCTTGTCCTAGCTCTCCTAGGGTAGTCCTAACTCTCCTAGCTTCCTTATAGCTTTATTCCCTATGAAATGTGCTTTCTCTTATTTTTCAATTTTATATCAATTAAAAATAAACTATGCATTCTTACATGCCTTGATCTTTTGATCAGTATTCTGTTCATAAGATTCTTCCTCCCCACCAAAAGCCCTCTATTTTCTCCTTTTACATTGTTGTAGAACTGCAATGTGCTAATGGATGTACCACGATTTAGTCATTCACTTAATGTTTATGGCCATTTTACTGTTAATGGACATTTGGTTCATTTACAGTTGAAGATCATTATCAAAATTCTGCTTGGAACACTCTTGTATATCTCCTAAGACATAGTAGTGTGCATTTCTCTAGGGATATATCCAGGTGTAGGACTGCTATGTTGCGAAGTGTGTGTAGCTCCAATTTTACTGGAAAATGTAAACTGTTTTCCAAAGTAATTGTACTAATTTCTACTACTACCAACAGTGTATGACAGCTCTCCACATCCCAGCCAACATTTGTTATTATTAGAGTTTTAATTTTGCCACTCCTGTGTGTGCCCTAAGATCTCAGCTTATACTTTCCAATTATTAATGAACTTGAGCATCTTGGCATATTCTTATTCATTGTTTAGATTTCCTTTTTTTGTGAAGTGCTTATTCAAGACTTTTGCTCCCTTTTTTCATTGGGTTGTCTGCCTTTTTCTAATTGATTTGTGGATACAAATCTATGTTGATTATATGTTGCAGATATCATTTCCTTCTGTGGCTTATAACAACACTATTTGTGGTGCCTTTTCATGAGTTTGATTAAGCACTTTAAAATGTTTGTTCTCACATTTAAGTTTATAATCCACGTGAAGCTGATTTTTGTGTGTGGTGTGAGGAAGGGGTCCAGTTTGATTCTTTTCACATTTGTGCTGTGCTCAGTCACTCAGCTGTGTCCGACTCTTTGTGACCCCATAGACTGTAGCCAGCCAGGCTCTTTTGTCCATGAGATTCTCCAGGCAAGAATACTGAAGTGGTTGCCATTTCTTCTTCCAGGAGATCTTCATGACCCAGGGATTGAACCCATATCTCCTGTGTCTCCTGCATTGCAGGCAGATTCTTTACCCACTGAGCCGTCATAGAAGCCTTCTTTTCACATTTAGACACTGTTATACCAGCATTATTTATCAAGAAGACCATCATTTCCCCAATTGTTCTGGACTACCTCCTTTGTCACAAATCATATCAGTTTATGCCTGAGTCTGTTTTGGGTATCCTTATTCTTTTTCAGGAGTCTATCTGCAACAATTCCACACAGTCATGACTTATATTTGGCAGAAGAAAACCTCTTTCCTCATAACTCTTCTTCCAGTGTGTCTTGAATATTCTTGGGAATTTTTTATTTCTTTAAAAATTTAATATCAGCTGGCTAAAATGAAAATCAGTCTTTTGGGGTTTTAATTGGGATTCCATTGAATATTGAGACTGATATGGGAAAATTTAAATCCTTACTATGTCAACTCTTTCAATCTATGTAGATGGCATATCACCCCATTTATTTTTATCTTCCTTCCTTTCTCCCAATAAAGTTTTGTAATTTTTCTTATAGAGTACTTATACCAAAGAAAGGCAATGCCAAAGAATGCTCAAACTACTGCACAATTGCACTCATCTCACATGCTAGTAAAGTAATGCTCAAAATTTTCCAAGCCAGGCTTCAGCAATACGTGAACTGTGAATTTCCAGATGTTCAAGCTGGTTTTAGAAAAGGCAGAGGAACCAGAGATCAAATTGCCAACATTCTCTGGATCATCGAAAAAGCAAGAGAGTTCCAGAAAAACATCTATTTCTGCTTTCTTGACTATGCCAAAGCCTTTGACTGTGTGGATCACAATAAACTGTGGAAAATTCTGAAAGAGATGGGAATACCAGACCACCTGACCTGCCTCTTGAGAAACCTATATGCAGGTCAGGAAGCAACAGTTAGAACTGGACATCGAGAAACGCTGGGCTGGAAAAAGCACTAGCTGGAATCAAGATTGCTGGGAGAAATATCAATAACCTCAGATATGCAATGATACCACCCTTATGGCAGAAAGTGAAGAGGAACTAAAAACCTTCTTGATGAAAGTGAAAGAAGAGAGTGGAAAAGTTGGCCTAAAGCTCAACATTCAGAAAACTAAGATCATGGCATCTGGTCCCATCACTTCATGGGAAATAGATGGGGAAACAGTGGAAACAGTGTCAGACTTTATTTTTGGGGGCTCCAAAATCACTGCAGATGGTGACTGTGGCCATGAAATTAAAAGTCACTTACTCCTTGGAAGGAAAGTTATGACCAACCTAGATAGCATATTCAAAAGCAGAGACATTACTTTGCCAACAAAGGTCTGTCTAGTCAAGGCTAGGGTTTTTCCAGTAGTCACGTATGGATGTGAGAGTTGGACTGTGAAGAAAGCTGAGAGCCAAAGAATTGATGCTTTTGAACTGTGGTGTTGGAGAAGACTCTTGAGAGTCCCTTGGACTGCAAGGAGATCCGAGTCCATCCTAAAGGAGACCAGTCCTGGGTGTTCATTGGACGGACTGATGCTGAAGCTGAAACTCCAATACTTTGGCCGCCTCATGCAGAGTTGACTCATTGGAAAAGACCCTGATGCTGGGAGGGATTTGGGGCAGGGGGAGAAGGGGACAACAGAGGATGAGATGGCTGGATGGCATCACCGACTCGATGGACATGAGTTTGAGTAAAGTCCAGGAGTTGGTGATGGACAGGGAGGCCTGGTGTGCTGATTCATGGGGTCGCAAAGAGTTGGACACGACTGAGCAACTTAACTAAACTGAACCGATACATTTTTTGCTAGATTTTTCACTAATGTAAAAGTCTGTATTCTTTTTACTGTATGTTATCAAATCATTTATAGTATCTTTTATTTACTAGACCTTTACTGTTTTTCAGATATAATACTTTTATTATATCTTATAGTATCATTTATTTACTAGAGCTTTACTGTTTTCAGATATAATACCAAGCACTTCAAATATACTATGTGTTGTAATACAGTCCTGTTAGCACCTCCTACTATTATGCTAATTTTACTTTTGAACATGATGCTCAAAATGGTTATATATATATATCACTCAAGGTCTCACAGTTAGTTAAGTATCCAAGCCAGAATTTGGAAGGCTTGTCTGATTCCCAAGTCATGCTATGCTGCTACCTCAATGGGAGACGTACCCTAAGGGAACTGAATGCATTTCAGATACGCTTTGATAGGTAAGAAAGATCAAGGACCTGGGATACTTACCAGAGGATGGAAGAAGCGGAAGGATCCCAAGTGAAATAAGATGTTGAGATGAGCAATGATGGGAGTCACATAAAGTAAGGAGGTGCTGAAGACAAACATCACTCAAGCTGCCATTTTTCTAACAGCAAAGAGAAGTCAATCAGTTAGCTTAGGAGCTCCTGGGTATCAGGTTTCCTTCAGTGGCATCAACCCTGGACACACAGAGGCCATATCAGCAATCTGTTACCCACTTGCTATTTTTAAACTGAATTTTATTACCTAATTTTCCAGTCTCTTTCAACTGGTACCTTTCATTTGGATTTTCATCTTAGCATATGCACTTCCCCTAATTCTTACAGCTGTTTGCTCAAGCCAATTTTAAGGCTAATTTTGGGAGGACTCATCTATATTGAATATACAGGATATATGAGAAGATGTCTCTCATATAGAATATTTTTATGAACAAAAGTTCTTTGATATAGATCCTAACCATCAATCTGCATTTTTAAAATGTAGTTAAGAACCACTGGCTAGGAACTCTAAGAAGCAGAATTGCAGCACAGATGGTCCAAGATTCTTAATGTCTAATGCTACACTTTAAAATGACACTCTTTCATGGTGTTGATCTGCCTGCCTCTTGAATTCTTCATAAAATGCATGTTGGATTGTAGTTGATTTTGAAGAGCGATAGCTGTATAAGGTGAGCCACAGTTAAATGCAGCTTTGGAATAATTGGCCTTCCTCCATTGTTCATTTCATAATAGCTGCAATAGCTCAGACTGCTAAAATAGATCCAATTATGTAGAAAAATATTAAAGGAACAGTAAGTATTTCCTCAGTTACCATACCTTGCCTAGAAAGTAAGCAAGGATTTTTTTTTTCTTTTAGCTTATGACTGTACATAAATTTAAGGTCCAGTAAAATGCAGAAACCCAGAAATAAAAATAGAGAAGAAAACCTTCACTTAGCAAAAGTTCAGACAATCCTGAAAATTATAAAAGTAAAATGGGGATAATGGGGATATGGAAAGATTATAAAAAGTAAGAGGCATGATTTAAGAACTTTGATGCATATTTAATGCTACAAATTTGTTTCTGAAAAAACTATAGTACACAAATTGTACATGTGTCTTGTATAAATCCATAAAATTTTAAATAAAAGTAAATGAGTAAATGAATAAAGAGATTCATATATTTGATGTGTATTTTATGTCAAGGTAGATGTATGTTATCTGAGATAAATGCTAATTGTTGTCAGTCACTCAGTCGAGTCCGACTTTTTGTGACCCCATGGATTTCCGTGGACTTCCCTGTACTTCCAGGCTTCCCTGTAGTTCACTGTCTCCCAGAGTTTGCTCAAACTCATGTCATTGAGTCAGTGATGCCATCCAATCATCTTGTCCTCTGTCGTCACATTCTCCTCCTGCCTTCAATCTTTCCAGTGTCAGGGTCTTTTCTAATGAGTCAGCTCTTTGCATCAGGTGGCCAAAGTACTAGAGCTTCATCTTCCGCAACAGTCCTTCCAATGAATATTCAGGGTTGATTTCATAATGTCAGAAATTTGAAGATTAATGTGTTTTGTAAATTACTTAATCATTTCAAAGTACATTAAGTTTTTTTCCTCCATTTTGCCCCAATTTTAGCATCTCCTTTTGTGAACCATTTCTAATTTCATTTATTGTATTCATTGTTACATTCCTATTTCCCATATTTGGGGAATTTTTAAAGATTCTTTTGATTGTCTTTCCCATAGTTCATCAACTTTAAGCTAGACCCAACTTATGATATATTTTTAAAAAAATTTTTAAATAGGAAATTGGGAAGACACTTTCTTAGAAAATTATGTTGTTTGCGGTTGTTAGGTTCCCAGGCCAGTTCATAAAAACAAAACAAAACCATTTCTTGCAAATTGTTGCTGGAGTTTAACTCCAATAATACTTCAGAGTCTGTACACCATTTCTTACAATTATACCATGGGAAATAAATTCCTTTGAAGCTGAGATATCAGAAAAGCACTTTATTTCCCTACTGCAATGGGACTTGGACTTCCTCTTCAGGTGTCCCTTCTAACTTCTTACGCCTGACAATGGGGAGACCCTCTCTGACCTAGACACTCAGGGTGGGGGGCTTCTATAAACTAGTGTAGGGGCTCCAGCCACAGGACTAACGGTGGGGTGCTGGGAAATAGGCAAAATGAAGTAGGCCTTGGGTGGCAGTTTAGGGGACGAGGAACAGGTTCAGGGTCGAGGCTTTCTTTCAGTATTCTGATCAAGCCCAGGTTTTGCCTTCTACTGTCAGTGTTTGGTTTCTGATCCTGTTCACAAAGAGTGGTGCACCAGTCTCTCTTTTCCTTTCCACTTTCTGTTGCCTCTACCCAAGACAGTATTCCTCCCTGACCGAAATATGAACTAGATCAGCCTGCCGGCTCTCTTCCTTTAGCCTTTGTCCAAGGACATGAATCTCCTGAGAAGGACTTAAGGGTTTTGACCATTGGCAGTGGCTGGAAAACACATTAGTGACAGGGTGATTCCTTCTTTCTGTCCTCTATTTCCCCCTAGAACATGAAAAGGAGTATCAGGCCTGCAAAAACATGTTAATAATGAGTCTTTTACTTCTATTTATTTATTTAGTTAGTTTTGGCTGCCCGCACAGCACGCAGGATCCTTGTTGTGTGACCAGAGATCAGACCTGTACCCCCTGCAGTGAAAACATGGAGTCTTAACCACTGGACCAGCAGGGAAGTCCCTACATGTCAATGATGAGTCTTGAACATAAAGGCTCAAGTCAGAGTTATCCCATTTCATGGGGTCTGAAACAAAAGCTTTCTGGGACCTTTTTTTCACTGAAGAAGCTAATAACTGCCCCCTTACAGGAAAGTATGGAGGATGAATTAGGGTTACGTGGGTCAAAGTACTCAGCACCGTATTAGCACACAGAACATCTTTAATAAATGATCACTTCTTTTCCCCTTTGGGGCCTTTCAAAGTTTGGTCAGAGGAGGGAAGCAGCTATTTTTGCAAAACCAACAAACACTTAGCAGCTCTAATTTGAAAATTAACATACCAGTATGTATTCTGCAAATCCTGTTAACAGAGGTTGTCAAATAGTGGGTCCACTGAATTAATTACACTTGACATCTTTAACAAATAAGCACAGATGGCAATTTGTAGTCAATGGTAATCTCAGATCAAACTATTTTAGCATCAGATTTGACTTACTATGAATTAATCTTCTTAGTTTAGGGTTTTCTTTTGTGTAGAAATATTTGCTCGCAAGCTCTCTGAACACAAAGAAACCCAAAAAACTAAAATGTAATTTTTGCAGTTGACAATAGAACAAAAGTAAGCTAAATTTTGCCATAAAGGGTATTGTTTTAGGGATAAAGTTCATAATATGGGGGAAATTATAATATAAATGACGTTGTCAAGTCATATTTTTCATGCCATTACTCTTTGTTTTATGTTGTAGCAGAAAAAAAATGAAGCTAATAGTTTTACAGGCAGTTCTCACGGGAGTTAGAAATTCTGGTTTGGACGTTCTGAGTACATCAGGTTTTCTTCACTGGAAAATGGAAAATCATCTCAAGGGGGTATCATAAAAAAGAACTGGAAATGAGATGAAAGGGAACACATAAAAATGGGACAAGGTAGTCGTGGGTTTGAGTTCTAGCCCACCTCTCACTAGCTACATGCTGGTGACCAATTTAAACTCTGCAAATCTTAATTTCTTAATCTGTAAAGGAAGAGTAATATCTGAATTGTAGGTTATCATGCGGATTAAGTAAAGCAATCTAAATGCCTTTAGCTCAGTTTCTGACACATAGTAGGTGCTTAACAATGTTAATCCCCAACACCCTCCTTTTCCAGATAAAGAAATATAGAAACATGTGCAGAGTATCTTAAGTAATAGGAAAATATTTATGCAATGTTTACTAAGTGCCAGGGTCTGTCTTAAACACTTTAAAAATATTAATTCTGATAACAACCTGTAAAAAGTGCTATTATTCTCTCTCTTCTACAGATGAAGAAATTGAGGCACAGAGAGTTAACAACTTGTCCAGTGTACCCAGCAGGGAAGTTGCAGGGTCACCTTAAATCCTTGGTCATCAGGTTTGCACTTAAATCCCACACACGCTATCTCTCCCCAAAACGAATGAAATTGTTCAGTAGCATTCTTTGTGGTCAGAATTTCATTATCAAGGGTAAAATATGATATAGAAATATCAAAGGAATGGTCATACACAAAAACATTATTAAAAATAAAATAATACTAAATATGCCCTCCAGATATTTTACCTTAAGGGATCTATGGGGGCAAAGGGAGAAAGTGAAGCATGGGGATAAGAAGAGAGAGCATCATGGAGATTGGGAAGCCTTTACCAAAGTCATCGCTTCTAAAACAGTGCTTTCCCACCATCTAAGTGGGTAGAAACTTGTGGTTATGACAGAGCTTGTCCCTGACTTGTAGACAACAGCACCACTTCCCCTGGGCACCAGCCATCACTGCTACCCTTGCTTGAGCCATGAAGATTTCTTTTTTTTTTTTTTTTTGAAGATTTCTTTAAAATAAAACCTCTGTCCCAACAGAGCTCTGTTTCTCTAGGTTCATGGTTTGAGTTCATTTCCCTCAGCATTCTTTATCACTGAGCCATCTGGGAAGCCCCATCTATGGGGGCTATCTGTTTATCTATCTATCCATCTATACTAGTTTGGTAATTCCAAGTTCCAGTAACCTTAACTTTGGGAGATTTCTGGTCTCTCCCTTCTACACAGGCTGGATGCCCTTGAGGTGGCAGATTAATTTGGCCATAGAGAAATTACTATAGAAGCATCTCAAGCTTGGGTCATCCTTGACAATCCCCACTGATAGAACTATTTAATGGATATCTCAGGGCTTCCCTAGTGGCTCAGTGGTAAAGAATATGCCTGCCAATGCAGGGGACACAGGTTTGATCCCTGATCCGGGAAGATCCCACATGCCACAGAGCAACAAAGACCAAGTGACATGACTATTAAGCCTGCACCCTACAGCCCAGGCTCCACAACAAGAGAAACCACCACAATGAGAAGCCTGTGCACTGCAACTAGAGAGTAGCCGCAGCAGCAACAAAGACCCAGCACAGCCAAAAATAAAGAAAGAAAATTACAATGGGTATCTCAGAAGACTGTTCACTTGAGGGCACAGACATGATACCACGGTCCTAGACTATCTCTGGTCTGGAGATTTGCCTGAATGCTAAAAAATTCTTAGTAAAATATTTCCACTGGAAAGAAAGCTAGTATTATTCCTGAACAATACCAGGAATTGTAGGAATGGGCTTATGAAAAAACATCTTTTTTTCCCTAGTTAATTGGTTTGTGTGTGTGTGTGTGTTTGTTTTATTTTAGGTGGTGAATGGCTGCACAGACATTATAAGCATATCTTTGAAACAAGGCTGACCAAATTTCAGGCCTGCACATTTTTGTGGGCTTAGTGATGAAAGAGTACTGCTATTTTAAGAAGTGATTAAGAGCAGCTTTTTTTAGACTCAAAATTTAATCGAGATTTTTCTTTCTTTTGTCAATTGTTCTCTGACAAGCAAGTTCATTTCCAAGTACATTAGGCTGAATGAGATTCCAAGAGGCCCAGGAATATCCTTCGCAACTCCCTCTCAACAAGGCGGACAGTGTCCTCTTCCCGATTAAAAAGCCCCTTCAGAGGGAGCACATCACAAGCCTGCTGGTAAGACTAAAAGCTGGGCAGGGTCTTGGGAGGAAGCTGGCAAGGGGCCATGGACCAAGAATTCAAGATTATGAAATCCTGATCCATTTCCCTCCTCTAAAGACAGCTGAAAGACAGACAACCTCTTTGAAAACTCAAGATGCTGATCTACTGACATATAGTTGAGCTTTCCTCAACTCTGCCCTGTCACCTTTTCCTTTTGGAAACCTATTATCTAAGCAAAGGTGCTAATAAAAACTGACACCCACACCTTGCTTCCAGCTTGGCTTGGCCAGTGTTGAAGGACCACAATCTAATTGGAACAGTCCCTGAGAATGACATAACCACAGGGGCTGGGGAAAGCATATAGGGCGTGAAATGCAATATCACATTCAAAACAAATATAAGGCAATAGATTGTGACATATATAAATTCCTCTCTTGTTCTATAGGTCTAAAGAAATTGGCCTGTGGAAACTGACGGATTATAATGTAACTGAGCAGGACCCTGAGGGGCCTTCCCCTACATCCTCTGCTTTAGTTCCTCTCTGAAGTACCTGGAAAATAGTATTCAATGCAAAATTTCCTGAGTTGTTTTGCACATGCAAAACCTTCATCTCCTCCCAAATGGAAGATCTTAATTACTTGACCACCCTAAGCACATCACCCCAGGCCTCATAAAGTTAACCCTGTGACACCACTTTGCTCCCCGTCATCATCAGAGAACAGTGCACAAGCTGATCCCAGACTCTGTGACCCTCCTCCCTCACCCAGCTTTCTTTAAAAGTGCTGCCCAAACACTTCCTGGGAGCTCCAGGCTTTTTAGGTCAAGAGCCACCCTGTTTCCTTGCATGGCCCAGCAATAAACCTTTTGCTGCCCCCAACTCTTGACATTTCAGTTTGTTTGGCTTCCTGGTGCATTGGGCATTCGGACTTGCGTTAACAACAGAATACTCAAAAGTAGTATTTTCCCATTAAGGAAAAAAAAATCTATGTATGTGATTTACTTGCAGAACGGAATGGCAAACCACTTCAGTATTCTTGCCTTGAGAATGCCATGAATAGCTTGAAAAGGCAAAAAGATATGACACTGAGAGCTGGAGAAGATTCTTGAGAGTCCCTTGGACAGCAAGGAGATCAAACCAATCAATCCTAAAGGAAATCAACTCTGAATATTTATTGGAAGGACTGGTGCTGAAGTTGAAGCTTCAGTACTTTGGCCACCTGATGTGAATGAAGAGCCAACTCACTGGAAAAGAGCCCAATGCTGGGAAAGATTAATGGCAAGAGAAGAAGGGAGCAACAGAGGATGAGATTGTTGGATGGCATCATTGATTCAATGGACATGAGTATGAGCAAACTCCAGGAGATGGTGAAGGACAGGGAAGCCTGATGTGCTGCAATTCATGGGGTCACAAAGAGTCAGACATGAGTAAGTAACTGAACAACAACAAAAATTTAATTTAATTTGGAAGAAAAAACTCTGCTACATCAAAATTCTTATAAATATAAATAAGAGGGTAAGTAACTTCCCTGTGGTTTAGTGGTAAAGAGTCCACCTGCCAATGCAGGAGACACAGATTCAACCCCTGGGTCAGGAGGATCCCCTGAAGAAGGAAATGGCAACCCACTGCAGTATTCTTACCTGAGAAATCCTATGGCTGGAGGAGCCTGGAGAGCTACAGTCCATGGGGACACACAGAGTTGGACATGACTTAGTGACTAACCAACAACAACAATTCAGTTTTCACAAGTCTCTGTTCCCCTCTTTTGCATTTGGTTGAGGGAGGGGAGCGAACACAGGATCTTTTCTCCAATTACAGAGAGTGCCACCAAGGGGGAGGCATGGGTCTGGCCAAACTACATACCAGGCTGTTGAATGGCTGCATATCAGTACAGACGTCCCCTTGCTATTCTTCCACACTGCCCCCGAATTTCTTTCATAGGCTTGAACTTCACTAATCCTGACTGCAGAGAATGACATTCTCAAAATTTCTCATCTGAAAGCTGAAGCTTGTCTTTCTTTCCATTTTCACTGCCTGCATTTCCCAAATGGTGGTTTTTGTGAGATGTTAAAAGGTATCACCCAATAAAATCTTCAAGCATCAAGTACATTTGAGAAAGAAGGGCCTTAAGGAAAACCCAGATCTCCTGCTGCAGAGGGCTATAAGATTCCACTACATGCTAATACGCATCACATCTCTCCAAGTAAGAAACAAAGTATGCACTGTCTCCCAAATGTATTAAACAATTTAACGTCTTTGTGTGTTTTTTTTTTTTTCCAGGGACCCATTTGTGTTCCAGGGAATCTACTTGGGGAAATTTTATAATAATTTGGGGGAAATCATATTTTAAAAAATCTTATAGTTGTTTAACAAGTTTCTCATTTTGTATCCATATTTTTAAATGTTTTGTTCCCACATGTCATATCTGTATTTATTGGACAGCATGTTAGTAAATATTAAAGAAATCAAATTAACATACTGTGTATTCTGACTCAACTCACTCAGCATTTAGAGAAAGTCTAACATTGTGTGCTCAACTCTTTTAGAGTTTTGGGGAAATTTCAATACAAGATTTCAAACAGATGAAAGGCAGTATTAGCATAGTTTTTTAAGGCCTCAAATCAAAGACACCCATTCAGACAGCAAATTAGTTAATTCTTACTAACGTTCCATCACCGTGATAGAAGGAAATACCCATGTGCTTGCCCGTCCAGAGCCACAGAGCATTGATTTGATGAAGCACTTTCTGATCTGCAGCCGCTGATAATACCTATCAGCCGCCAGCAGCCAACTTTGATACGCTGCTGAAGGGCAAGTTAAGCAGCTTTAACTTGAAAAGGATCAGAAACAATTACAAAATCGAATGAGGTGCTCCTGACATGGCAGGAAGAGGTTGAAAAAGCAAAATATCAGGATTGTGCATTCATCAATCCACAAAGCCAGCAAGACTCTCCCTGAATACATGGAAAAAAAAAAAAACACCAGAAAATCCACAAGAAAAACAGAACAATAGCAAACAAGAAAACAGCTAGTATGCAGAAATCACTTAGATAATGTTTGTGCTATAGTTGTGCAATCCTTTTTTTCTTTAAAGATCTTTTTTTCAATTAGACCATTTTTAAAGTCTTCATTGAATTTGTTACAATATTGCCTCTATTTTATATTTTGATTTCTGGTCCCAAGACGTGGAATCTTAGCTTCCTAACCAGGGATCAAACCTACACCCTCTGTATTGGAAGGCAAAATCTTAATCACTGGATCACCAGGAAAGTCTCAGTCCTTAAAATGAGCTATAGCACCAAGGAAGGAGGTCTGGGGGAGAATGACATGATATGACATGTGTGCTCTGTCATGTCTGACTCTTTGCAACCCTATGGACTGTAGCCTGCTAGGCTCCTTTGTTCATAGGATTAGGATCTTCCAGGCAAGAATAGTGGAGTGGGTTGTCATATCCCCCTCCAGGGAATCTTCCAGACCCAGGGATGGTATCAGCATCTCCTGCAGTGTAGGCAGATTCTCTATGTCTGAGCCATCCAGGAAGCCGTTGGGGGAGATGAATACATGTATATGTATGGCTGAGTCCCTTTGCTGTTCACTTGAAACTACGCCAACATTGTTTATTGGCTATACCCCAATACAAAATAAAAAGTTTAAAAAAACTAGCTATAGCACCAACATTGTAGGCTTGTTATAAAACTTATATAGTGCTTAACACATATTAGGCACTCAAAAAATATTATTATTAATGGAACATAAAAAGGTGAGTGAGAGAAATAGTGTTAAAATTCTAGTCATCTGCTAAAACTGTCAACCATCTCAGACTCCCTCTGGATATTATTAAACAGCCAACACTAGGAAGCAGTCAATAAAAATATAGATATCATTCAAAGTAGAGGAACAAAGGAGGTAAATTACAGATTTTACTAGAATCATTGAGATTATTTTTTCCCCAAGGGACTCTCAGTTTTGGCTGTCACTTGCAATATCTTCATGAGGGCTGACAATTGCTAAGTTTCCCAAGAAGCTGGTGATATGATTCAGAGACATCCACCAAATTGTGAAACAAAGCAAATTTGTGAATTTTCATCCATGAATTTCACATTTTTCTAATGCAAATTGCCTGTGAAGGAATCAGAATGAAAACCTCAACCCAAAGTAAAAGGTAAGGAATCTTGGTTTCAGATACCCCAAGAGTGATGACATAGAAATACATTCAAAGGAGCTCTGCCTGGTTCCCTTGCCTTCTGTTTTCTCTATACCCCTACTCTTATTTGACCATCCGCACAAATAAGTCATTAGACTGCCCCCACAGAGAATGTTTGACTGCTATGGAAAAAACCCTGCTTAGTCTCCCTGGCCATGAAGCTTCTTATGCCTCCTTCACCCTTAAGACAGATGGAATATTGAACTCCAAGATAAAAAGATTACTTGCTTCACACTTAATTCCCATTTTCACCCCCAGGGTTTCTCTTTCTATACAAAAGCTCAAGGTTTTGCTAGAACAGGGTGGAGATCATTTTCTTTCAGTGGCACATTTATACTAATCCATGGCCATCCATGTGTTTCAGCATCTATTTGCTGGACAGCACATTTCTCTGACTGCAAAATATTCTGTTCCCTGTAGACACCAGTTGTCTCCAAACAGGAAGACATGACCTTCATTTCAGCAGAGACCGGAAAGGAATGTCATTTCCTTGTGATATGTTAAACAATGTGACCTCTTGTTCTGCATCAGCCTCTGGCTCCAGCCCACCCTGCATCCATCTAAACTGGTCACTCTTGAAGTTCTTGCCTTAGATCTTTTATTTTGCTTGCTAAGTACTGGAGGTGGATAATGATGCTGGAATGTTGTCAAATTCCTCATGGAAAGAATAGATCAATTTTTGGCAGTCTTAAGGGGGCTTGGGCCCCCTAAGCCATAGGTCCCAAGTGATGAAGAATACCTTCTGCAAACCTAGCACACCCCAACAGGAAGACCGTGCCTCTCTGGAGAGCAGTCACTCTGCTTTAGTCACAAACAAGCCTGATAATATAAGAATCTAACTGAAGTTGACACATTCTCATTAGAGCAGCTGAAACAAAAGCACATATGGATCTTTCTGAATCATTGAACACACACTGCTTGATAAATTATATTCTCATTTTCAGAGGCTCTGTCTCAGAACATCTAGCAGGTAAGAGCCAGCCTTAGCTCTGGGTTGGTACTTTTCAGCACCCTGAATGGATTCAGTGTAGGAGGGGGAAGGAAAAAAGAAAAGGTAACTGTCAGCTGCTGGCAAGCTTGTCTTCAACAAGGCTTAGCTAAGTGAACCCCAGCATCAAGCCTCAAGACACCAGTGCCTTTTCCAGAACTGCTGCTCTCCATGAAAGAACAGGAATTAAACTAGTGTTAAAAGGGCTGGAAAGGGTGACATTAATCTTTTTCTTGAAACTATGCTCTTTGACTCTGTTCTCTGAGCTGTTGGTGATTACATCATTCTCCTTTGGGCTTTGACTTGGGCAAGAAAAGTGTCTTGAGCGAAAGCAGGTGAGACAGAACAGGCTGGGTTTTAGCAAGGCCACCCACACAGGACAGTGCTTCTGTGCTGTGTGACAGGAGCTCATGTTAACCTCTATATCTCCAGGTTCAAATCTCAGAAAGAGCCTCTGTCTCTGAGGATCTTATCACCATTGATAGAAACTCACTCTGAATGACTACAGCAGAAAAAGAACTGGAAGCACACTGAACAGTTCCCAAAACTGGTCAGCAAGACAAGGGAACAAGAACCAGAGATATGGGTGGGTTCCTTTACTGCTGCTGCCCTCTATCCCCAGCTCTGGATACTAGCTCTGCTGCCCTTGGGAACTGGAGCTGTCCTCCTTCCATGCCACTTGCTCCTCATTCAAAGTTCCAACGAGAGCCTGCGATTGGTTAAGCTGAGGCTTGTTTGTTGTAGCCACGTGTTTCAGGAAACAAACTCACTCAGAAGGACAATGCAGATAGTGGAGTGCAGTTTATTATACCAGCGGGCCCAAGGCAGAGTCTTCTCTTAGCCAAGGACCCCAACTAGTTTTTGTGAAAACCTTATATACCCCAAGTGTACCTGTCCAAACCCTCCTCCCCAAAATTCCCTGAAACTAGTTTGAACAAAGGAAAAAGAAAGATACAATCAAAGTTAACCTGTGATTCATAAGCCTTAAGCCTAGGTAGTTAACAGTGGACAATTATCAATAGGCTTGTGGTCATACCCCAATAAGCATAATAGAATGTATGATTCTATTCAGTTACACAGATAATTAGGGTATTCTTTTAGGCGATGGACAGCCCTGGGGCTCTTCCTTCCGGGGGCCTGGTTTTCCAGTTGGTATGTTGTTTCTATAGATACTGGGCATATAGCTCCACAGTCCAGCCCAAGATGGAGTCCTGCTTTTAAAATAAAGCCTGTTCTGTTTCCTCCTTCATGTTTTCACACTTTGCTGGTGAGGTGGGGTGGGGACAAATCAGTTCAGTTCAGTTCAGTCACTCAGTTATGTCGACTCTTTGTGACCCCACGGACTGCTGCACGCCAGGCTTCCCTGTCCATCACCAACTCTCAGAGCTTGCTCAAACTCATGTCCATCGAGTAGGTGGTGACATCCCACCATCTCATCCTCTGTTGTCCCCTTCTCCTGCCTTCAATTAAAGAAGGAATTCATAAGGCCTGGACTCCACCTTAGGCCTGTTCATCCTGATCATGCTCAGCCACCTTTCCAATGGACTCTGAACTCTGTGTTTAGTGCCTATGAAAACAACAACAGAAGGTTAAGACCCCCTCCAGACAGGGGAACCTTGAAGATCGTATCTAGGTTACTCATCGCCTAAGAGAAAACATACACTAATCACCCCTTCCTCCAGACAGGCCATAAATTTTTCTGTATCAATCGGAGTGTAACCTCGGGTTTATTGTTTATTGGCTAATTGTTTGACTGTTTGAGCACATGAGCACATAGTATGTGAATGATGGGGTTATTAGGATTGTATTTTCCTTGGTTTATGTAAATCTTAAGGAATTTGGAGTGGCGGGTTCAGACACGTACTCATGGGGTATAAAAAATTTTCACAAATGCTGGTCGGGGTCCTTGGCTAAGAGGAGACTCTGCCTTGGGCCCGCCGGTGTAATAAACTGCACTCCACTATCTGCATTGTCCTTCTGAGTGAGTTTGTTTCCCGGAATGCGTGGCTACAACACAATCTTTCCCAACGTCAGGGTCTTTTCTAATGAGTTAGTTCTTCGCATCAGGCGACCAAAGTATTGAAGCTTCAGCTTCAGCATCAGTCCTTCCAATGAATATTCAGGACTGATTTCCTTTAGGATTGACTGGTTTACTCTCCTTGCTGTCCAAGAACTCTCAAGAGTTTTCTCCAACACCACAGTTCAAAAGCAACTAGGTGGGGACAAATACCTAGCCTATTTCAGCTTTGTGGGTGGGAAGTAAGTGAGTTTGGATGCTTAAAACTCATTTACTCGATGATGCTCAACAGAATCTCCCCACCTCTGACCCACTAGCCAGCCAGTGCATGCTCAGTTGATTCCAACTGTCTGCGACCCCGTGAACTGTAGTACCGTCAGACTCCTCTGTCCATGGAATTCTCCAGGCAAGAATACTGGAATGGGTAGCCATTGCCTACTCCAGGGGATCTTTCTTGCTTGAACCCGTGTGTCTTGTGTCTCTTGCATTGGCAGGTGGATTCTTCACCAACTGTGCCACCTGAGAGAGGGGGTTATCTGGACAAATGTTCATTCATTTGAGAACCTCTAAACAATTCTGATAAAATGCAACATAACCAGTTTCCATAGGAAATGGACCACCACCCTCCCTGTACCACCTTCAGTCCCTTCAAATTCTGTCTTGCCCTTATTAAGCAAACACAATTTGAAAAAAGCCATTGGTAATTCTGATATAAGATCTAACCCTAGTCCTCCAAATCCCTGGGGAAAAACTGCCCTACAACATGATTCAGATTCCTCTGCCCTACTGAAGTTTTACATTGCCTTTTTTCTAAACTGAAGGTTATTTTAAAATAAAAATGTCTGAACTGCTTAAAAAGAAGAAAGAGAAAAAGGTAAAAGCTATTTGTGATTTTTGAAGAGCAATAATGAAAGCAACCTCAAATCTCCAATTTTTCTTCCACCTGAAAAAAAATTCCTAAGAAAAAAGAAATTTAATTTCTCAGCACAGCTTTAAATTTTGTTTTTCTTCTCATTTTCATACTTTTGACAGCCCTACAGGAAAAGATAACAAAGGTAAAAGAAGTTTTCTAGAATCATGACACAGAAATTTTTACTGGTTTTTAAATAGTAGAATGAATACTATTCAGGGTATAGAATCTGCAGAGAGACATAATCTTAGAGAAAAAAAAAAACACAGAAAATATCTCTTTGGTCTTTTTTAAAATATATGCCATTGCCAAATTCCCCTGAGAAATGGATTCCCTGCTGGTCTTGCTTCCAGACAGGCAATAAACTACGTGATCCCTGAAATTCCTTTTAGTGAGCCTTAGACACGAGTTGTTAACTAACCCAACACATGGCCAAGCTCCTCCATGGAAGCAAATAGAAAACTGGGCAAACTGCTGAGGATTCATCCTCAACACTTCACCTTTAGTGGCTGCAAAAAGAAAGCTCATTTGAATTCATTGCTTTCCTTTACTCATGGAGATCTTTTCAAAAGGAATTAATTTATAACTCCAGAATAAACATTGAATTTTTGCTTTGTCAGTAGTGATTTGGTTTCTTGGAGAGAAAACATCTTCATGGATCACAGGTATAATTAAACCTTGGTTTTATAATGGAAAGAGTTATGCAGGTAGGATAATCTTTGCAGTAGTCAAGTAAGGAAGTTTCATAGGAATCGCATATTTTATTAATATAAAATGGTTTTATGATTATAAAGTCACATATTTTACAGTTATATTGGTTACTGATTACTGGTTATATTAATGAAGACTAAGCAATCCAGTAAGTCTATGTGTGTTTCTCTAATGCAGCTGTAACAGTTGGTTCTTTCCAACATTATCCCTTTTGGGAAGCTATTTTATAAGTGTGGTTCTCAATCTACTTTATTATAGCATCCAGAGGATGACTGAACTGAGGATGACTACATCTATGGCTCAAGTTCACCTCAAGTTCAAGGTCCAGACGCTGCCCCTTAAAATAACAGAAGAGAGTCTTCAAATTTGAAAATGTATTAAAAACAAGTAAGCTTTGGTTGAGAATAACTCAACTTAATGATTTGAATCACTAATATAGGGCTAGTAAAGTAATGCTCAAAATTCTCCAAGCTAGGCTTAACAGTATGTAAACCATGAACTTCCAGATGTTCAAGCTGGATTTAGAAAAGCCAGAGGAACCAGAGATCAAATTACCAACATCCGCAGGATCATCGAGAAAGCAAGAAAGTTCTAGAAAAACATCTATTTCTGCTTTATTGACTATGCCAAAGCCTTTGACTGTGTGGATCACAACAAACTGTGGAAAATTCTTAAAGAGATGGGAATACCAGACCACTTGACCTGCCTCTTGAGAAATCTGTATACAGGTCAGGAAGCAACAGTTAGAACTGGACATGGAACAACGACTATTTCCAAATTGGGAAAGGAATACGGCAAGGCTGTATACTGTCACCCTGCTTCTTTAACTTCTACGCAGAGTACATCACGAGAAACGCTGGGCTGGATGAAGCACAAGCTGGAATCAAGATTGCTGGGAGAAATATCAATAACCTCAGATATGGAGATGACACCACCCTTATGGCAGAAAGCAAAGAAGAACTAAAAATCCTCTTGATGAAAGTGAAAGGGGAGAGTGAAAAGGTTGGCTTAAAGCTCAACATTCAGAAAACTAAGATTATGGCATCCGGTCCCATCACTTCATGGGAAATAGATGGGGAAACAGTGGAAACAGTGTCAGACTTTATTTTGGGGGGCTCCAAAATCACTGCAGATAGTGACTGCAGCCATGAAATAAAAAGACACTTGTTCCTTAAAAGAAAAGTTATGACCAACTTAGACAGCATATTAAAAAGCAGAGACATTATTTGGCTAACAAAGGTCTGTCTAGTCAAAGCTATGGTTTTTCCAGGAGTCATGTATGGATGTGAGAGTTGGACTATGAAGAAAGTTGAGCACTGAAGAACTGATGCTTTTGAACTGTGGTGTTAGAGAAGACTCTTGAGAGTCCCTTGGACTGCAAGGAGATCCAACCAGTCAATCCTAAAGGAAATCAACCCTGAATATTCATTGGAAGGACTGATGCTGAAACTGAAACTCCAATACTTTGGCCACCTGATGCGAAGAACTGACTCACTGGAAAAGACCCTGATGCTGGGAAAGATTGAAGGCAGGAGGTTGGATGGCATCACCAACTCAAGGGACATGAGTTTGAGTAAACTCCAGGAGTTGGTGATAGACAGGAAGGCTTGGCACACTGCAGTCCATGGGGTCACAAAGAGTTGGACACGACTGAATGACTGAGCTGAACTGAACTGAACTGAGGATGCCTACATCTATGGGTCCAGTCCACCTGGTCCAGATGCTGCCTCTTAAAATAACAGAAGAGAGTCTTCAAATTTGAAACTGTATTGAAAACAAGTAAGCTTTGGTTGAGAATAATTCAACTTAATGATTTTAATCACTAATAGAGGCAGCAAGTTACAAATAATGCATGTCCAAGTCCAGCCTGGGTATGGGATTATCTACCCATCAATTCTCTCTTGGTGAAGACTTTGGCCGAGAGCAGTACAGACAGAGTCAACATTTCACTGTCCCTATTTTATTTTCTATTCCTGCCTCTCCATCCTCAATTTTCATTCTTTAATCATGTGCTTCTCACTGGGGAGCACTGACTTGGTGGCTTTCTGGGATTGTCATTAATGTGTCATTGCAGAGTTCTAGCTCATTATCTCCAATTGCCCAAAGTTTAGCCCTGAGAATACAGTCTTTTGTCTTGAGAGTTCTTGCTGTTGCTAATGAATACTGCACAAATCTCCACAGTGTAGAAACTGCAGAAGATGTGGCTTTTCTCAGACCTTTTCAGCAAAAAAGCAATGCAGTGTCACATTTAAGAGACCTCGGTTTCGGAAGAATTTTGACAGTTACTCTCGGTGTGATTTTGCACAAGGTATATAATCTCTCAGAGCCTCAGGAATGTGAAGTCTGTTCCCATGATTGGCACCTGGTAAAGCACTCACAGAATGGTAGTTGTTCCTATTATTTCTTCAGAATTTCCCCACATGGAGAGGTGGGAACAGGTTCATGGAAATGTAAGAGTTTAGTTGAAAAACTGAAAAATAAATATTGTCCAGTTGAATTCTTGCCTAAAGAATCTTTCTTACTACCCTAATTCATTTCCTGAATCCACTCTAAATATTTTCCGTACCCACTCTTCCCATGCAAAGGAATTATTTGCTCCCAAGACTTGGATTCTGTAGGATATATAAGAATATATATTATTTACTATTTCTGTATCACATGAACAGTGGGAATTTTAAAATTCAAGTTTTTATTCAATGGCATTCACTACTTGAAAGGTTCTAGATAGTTCTGTGTTGCAAAGATCACTGTCAAATTGCAGCAGTTACTCCAAGTAGCCTATTTGAAACCACTGGAACTTACTGAAGGACCAGCAGCCCCATCATATTGATGGTGCCATAGTTGCAACTGTGCAAGTTAAAGTACATCCTGGACCTTACTTTCTAAAAGATCTGTTTCTAAAACACTTATGGCCAAGATTGGAAGTAGCCTAAATGTCCATGGACAGATAAATGGATAAAGACAATGTGGTACATATATATAAAAAGAATGAAATAATGTCATTTGCAGCAATCTGGATAGACTTAAAGATTATTATACTAAGTAAAGTAAGTCTAAGACAAATATTATATAATATCTCTTATATGTGGAACCTAACATATGATACAAATGAACTTATATGCAAAACAGAAACAGATTCACAGACCTAGAAAACAAACTTATGGTTACCAAAGGGGAAAGCTGCGGGTGGGGATAAATTAAGAGGTTGGGATTAACATATACATCACACTATATGTAAAATAGATAATCAACAAGGACCTACTGTATAGCACAGGGGACTTTACTCAATACTCTGTAATAACCTCTATGGGAAAAAAAATCTGAAAAAGAAATCACTTTGCTGTACACTTGAAACATAATATTGTAAATCAACTATATTCTAATATAAAATAAAAAACTTTTAAAAAGAACACTAACTACAGAAACACTAGGAGGAACGGAGAGGCTTCACTTTCTCCTGGTTGGGTTTTGTCTGTATCAGTAGCCAGCAGCTCTGTTTGTAAATAGGAAATGAAGCTGTACGGTTTCTCCAGAGTTGACTACTGAACAGTCCCGAGTGAACATTCCTCTTTAAAAAACAAAAACAAAAACAAAAAAACCACAGATGAATCTGTTTGGTTTAAAAAAAAAAAAAAAGATGGCGGCGGAGCAGGGGAGAGCAAAGTGGATGGGAGGGTAAAGAAAAGTGCCTGCCAATAATAAAGACGGTTGTATAAGCACTTTGGGGGAAAAGGAGGGTAAAGAATGCTGGCTGTTAAAGTGCCTTTTTTGAAGCATAAAATTGGTGCCAAAACAAGGAATAAGGAGTGGCATAGGAACCAGGGACTCGACTGAAGAAAGCCTGGGTCACGAAGTCTCAAGTACCTGACTTATTAACACTAAATCCATTGTTAGTGAACATGTAATTACAAGGTGTTCATTTGGAGGAAGGTCGATGGCAAATTTTATAATGAAGATATTAACTTGATACCACTTGCCCACCCCACCTTGCCTCAGAGTGACTAAAATAACTGGTATGACCAGCACCTTGTGACATGATGCCTTTCGAAGTACCATACACCCCTTGCCCCTGAGAACGAATTGCGTCTAAAAGTTCAGCCTGTCTCACTGTGTAATGTTTCTGCCTCTTTTCCCCTGCCATACTGCCTAATTCATAGCACATTCTTCTATTGGACACTGTGCCTTCTAATATTATTTTCTATAACCCATTCATTTTCTCTTTATCATGATGGGGTAGCACAGTTCAATTACTCACAAGTTGTTGTTCTGTCCCTAAGTCTTGTCCAACTCTTTGAGACCCCATGAAACACAGCATGCCAGGTTCCTCTGTCCTCTATTATTTCCCAGAGTTTGCTCAAACTCATGTCCACTGAGTCAGTGATGCTATCTGACCATCTCATTCTCTGCTGCCCTCTTCTCCTTTTGCTTTCAATCTTTTCCAGTATCTAGTTATTTTCCAAAGAGTTGTCTCCTTGCACAGAAAAAGTTTCTTTGCAGAAAACATTATACTTATTTTTATAAAGTAACTAACCATTTTGGTGTGTTCAAAATGTACTTCATTTTTTATTAAAAATTCTATTTACACTTAAAAAAATTCACCCTGAATCTGATCAATTTTCTGAACATAAATTTCAGTTGCCTTTTTATACAGTTCATGAGGTACTCACGGCAAATACACTAGGGTGGTTTGCTATTCCCTCCTCCAGTGGATCATGTTTTGTCAGAACTCTCCACTGTGACCCCATCCATCTTGGGTGGCCCCATACAGCATGGCTCATAGCTTCATTAAGTTACGTCAGCCCCTTCGCCAAGACAGAGATCCATGAAGGGAAGCCTGGCGTACTGCAGTCCACAGAGCTATGAAGAGTCAGACACAGCTTGGTGACTGAACAACCACAACAAAATTTCAGTTACAGAAAACATGGACAAGAGAAGAACTACATGATACAGCATTATCGAGTTCACAATGCAGGACATTTCTACAGGATAAATGACTGTTTCTCTAACAAACTAATGGTGTAAATAAAGGGGGGGTGGTGGTTATAAGATTTAAAAGACCTGCTGCTGCTGATAAGTCACTTCAGTCATGTTTGACTCTGTGCAACCCCATAGACGGCAGCTCACCAGGCTCCGCCGTCCCTGAGATTCTCCAGGCAAGAACACTGGAGTCGGTTCCCATTGCCTTCTCCAATGCATGAAAGTAAAAAGTGAAAGTGAAGTCGTTCAGTAGTATTCGACTCTTAGTGACCCCATGGACTGCAGCCTCCAGGCTCCTCTGTCCATGGGATTTTCCAGGCAAGAGTACTGGAGTGGGGTGCCATTGCCTTCTCCTAATGTTCATTAAATGTAGCATATGACCCTTGTATGAAATCTAAAAATAAATAAATCAACCATAGAAAGACATTTGAGACAATCAAGGAAATTTGAATATTATCTTGGGTTTAAGTGAAATTAAAGAAATTATTGTTGGTTTTAGTGTCTATGACAATGGCATAGTAGTTATGTTTCTTTTTTAAAATGGTGCTCAAGGAAAAGACTTGAAAATGCATCTGAAAGTTTTTGGTATGAAATAACACGATGTCTCGGATTTGTTTTAAAATCCTGCAACAAAAAACAATGGGTGGAAGAAAGAAAGCATGATTAGCAAAATGCTGATAATTGCTAAAGTTGGGTACATGTGGGTTTATTATCCTATACTTTCTACTTTTGAGTATCTGAAAATTTCCATAACAAAAACTGTAAAAATTGTTTACTTTCCCAACTATCTGCATGTTATAAATATACTTAAAGTTTAAAAATTCTATTTATTTACAACGTACTAGGAACCATATTTAAGCTACATCTTAGTTTGGGCTGCTATAACAAAAATACTATAAATTGCTGCTGCTGTTGCTGCTGCTAAGTCACTTCAGTCGTGTTCGACTCTGTGCAACCCCAGAGACGGCAGCCCACCAGGCCCCCCAGTCCCTGGGATTCTCCAGGCAAGAACACCGGAGTGGGTTGCCATTTCCTTCTCCAATGCAGGAAAGTGAAAAGTAAAAGTTAAGTTGCTCAGTCATCTCCAACTCTTAGCGACCCCATGGACTGCAGCCCACCAGGTTCCTCCGCCCAAGGGATTCTCCAGACAAGAACACTGGAGTGGGGTGCCATTGCCTTCTCCTACTATAAACTAGCTGATTTATAAATAAATACGTATTTCTCACAGTTCTGGAGGGTGGGAAATCCAAGACCACAGTACTGGCAGATTTGGTGTGTGTTAAGAGCCTACTTCCTGGTTTATAGATGTGCCTTTTTGCTGTGACCTCTGGGAAGAGATATCTCTGGGATCTCTTTCATTGTTTTTCTTATCTTTTAATTTTTAAAAAATTTCTCTGGAATCTCTTTTATGAGGGCACTAATCTCACCCTCATGACCTAAGCACTTCCCAAAAGTCCCGCCTCTTAACACCATCATCTTGGGAGTTAGATTTTAATATATGAATTTAGGGGGTGGGGAGCACAAATATTCAATCCATAGTAAGCTAAATTTTCCCTAATTGTGGGATCCAATAGCCTAACTTTGGAGGTAGGAAAGCTGTAAAGAGCTGTAGTTTCTTGGGCATAACTGATATACAAATAGATTTTCAACATCCCATGAAAAGAATACATATAATCAGTCTTCCTTGAAATGTCGAAGTGAACCTTTATAATCCCCTCATGATAAATGTACTCTTTGTATCCTGGAGATTTTGCTAGAAGATGGAATGGCCCTGGCAAAAATTGACTGGTTTTGTTACTAACATGCTATGATAAATTGGAAGCACTGATTTAATCAGAGGCCAAATGAAGAAAAAAAATCTCTTTGAAAAGGGGATATTTCCAACACTATCTGCTCCAGTATTATCCCTGATACCAGTGAAAGAGCAGGCTCAGCTGTAATACTCGATTTAATATGTTAAATATTTAAAAGAAAAGTCTAAGGAGAGAAAGTAATCCCTGTCAAAGAAAAAATAAGAATACCTTTGTCAGTTGGGCAGGACATATGAATAGATAAAGAGTCCAGTTTCTAAATGACACCTTTACAGTGAGGACATGGAATCTGTCACATCCAGGATATTAGAGGACAAGGAGCATTCCATTTAAGGGGCCGACAGAAGAGGGATGTCCCACCTTGACATATATAAATGGAGGCTACCTGGGCCTTGGTTAAATAGTGTTGATGTTTCCAGAGTCAATGGGTGAAGGAATAAGATATGAGTCTTAATATACTCAATGGCTATTTTAAACATGCATAGAGGTCTTGGTGTTAGGAATGACCTATGTAAACACACCCAAGGTTATTTGCTGTATTCCTGGGTCTCCTATTGCCTAATTCTCAGTCCAGTGTAAGAAGCACTCCCAAAGGGTTCCGCTTCAGGGACAGTTCTCACCATCTCATTTCAAGATCATTGTAAACCAATCTTCTATTAACTGGAAGCCCAATGTGGGCAATCCTTAAATTTCATGACAGAAAAATGAGGATTTCCCTAGTGGTCCAGTGGCTAGGTCTGCACTCCCAGTGCACAGGGCCTGAGTTCTTCGAAATCTGGTCAGGGAAATAGATCCCACATGCCACAATTAAGAGTTCACATGCCGCAACTAAAGATTTGGTGTGCTGCAACTAGGATTCGGTGCAGTCAAATAAATAAATAAATTTTTTTTAAAAAGGTAGAAAAATGAGATGTCACCATTCACAGTCCAAGCCACGTCAAGAAATCCAAGTTACCCCACAGTGATTTTGTATCTCTTAGAATTTCAACCTAACATTTTATACCTAGTAGGAATGCAATATTTTTAGAAATAATACATTTTCACACATTCATAAAAAGTTTTGTTTGTTCTTGAAAACACATCCCAGCCTATTCCTACTGGTCATGGCATATACTAGTCACTCTCGTCTTTGCTTTCAGTCAATCAAACACCCCCATACAAAGCACTGGGCCACAGTCATCATCTCTTTCATTGTCAAGCATCTCCTATTACAGAGGTGCCCATTATGTCCAGCACTATCTTCTGTTCAGAGAGGTTCAGATTTCGGAGAAGGATGAAGTATGTGCTCTGTCACAGGAGTAACTGGCAGTGTCTGTCTTCTTGCAACTGAAAAGCTTTACATCTTGTCAAACTGTAGCAGTATAGGCTTTGCATTTAAATAGTTACCCGACAATGATACATTTCAAAGCACTTCTTCCTTAAACTGATGTGGACATTCACTGGTGACATCTGTCACTTGGAATTTTTCCCTTAATAAAATTGATTGTGAACAAGTAACAAAGAAAGATTGTTTCAGGACATCTGGCATGTGAAAATGGCCCCTTTGCAAAGAACTGGATGTCAAGGTGTTTTCATTAAAATGGTACCTTACCTGAGCAATGCAAGTGTTAATAGAATAAAAGAATTTTTCCGCCATCTAAACAAAGTCAGCTATCTACAGTTCATGAGGCGCACATGTTTCATGGGAGAATGAACAAATTATGCCTCTGAAGAGTAGCTGGATATTTATTCTGACATAGCTTCCACAGGACAACTAGCAACCTCATTTGAAGTAAATTCCTTCATCTAGTCCAATAAGAATAATTGTATCGGAACAGTGCTCCCCGCTCTAAAAAGGGCAAATCCATTTACTGCTGCAGAAAAGTCTCTGGGATTTTGCTTTTGTGGGTTTTGATGCTGCTGAGTAAGCCAATGATATTTCAAGTTGGTGCTGGTTTGGACACAGTTGAGAGAGCTCTGTAGAGTGCTTTTTCTTCAATAGCTCAATCATGACTGCAAAAACATGATCAGTATCAGAGATGTGGAGTAGTAACTTGTCTTGAGAGCAGTGAACTAATGAACATCCATCATGAGATTGTTCGAACATCTTTCACAATTGAATATCTGACTTTAAAAGGAATGCCGTAAAGTCTCCAGTATTTTCATAGCATTTATCTGGAACAATCGGTAGCCTTTATCTGTAGTTTAAATGCAAAAAGAAAAGAAAAATCACACGAATGTTTCATTCAAGGCTGCTTCTGGAACAAAATTAATAATGGCTGCAATTTGCAGAATGATTCTCTCATGTTGTGGAGGTTAAATCTGACTAATTTAATTCCCTTGCAGTGATGGCTTAAAATATTGCAGAAGAAACAGTCAAAAAACTATGAACATGGCACCACACAATCCTCTCTGACCAACAGCCTTCAGAGAATGTCTTCCAAGATTATTCTTAGCTCAATGATGTTATGTGTTTGCTTTCCCTTGTAAATCTAACACTGATTTTCCAGATGCATCCATTTTCATTTTTGGTGAATTCTAATTGGTTCCCACTGAGGCTGGGTAGCCATCAAACTGATCATATGCCAGTTTAATGGACTCCAGGGATATTTAACAAATTGTTCACTATTTCACTGTGTACTGAAGGGTAGCTGTAACTATTCTTTTTTCCTGTCATAACCACTGTGGCCATTATGATAGCCCTGCACATGATTTATTTTGTGGTATAATTTTCTATGCAGGGAAAATAATAATGCTGCACCACCTCCATCTCCTCTACTACTGAAAATATGATTAAGATCAAAGACAGACTCCTGCTTATACATGAAAAATAGTAACTGCTAGCCTGTCAATTTGTAGAGCAAATTGTGACTCAATTCCATATAACACTGGACATTGACAAAGATGTATTGCAGTGAAGTCACTGTGAGATCATTCATTCTATCCTTCTAAAACGAGCATTTCATCAGCTTGAAAAAATGTAATAGACCTATTCATCAGATGTTTAATGAATGAGTTTTAAATAACAAGGGATCGTAGAAAACATCTTTGAAATATTTGAATCCAAGCTTTCCTTTCTTTAAAAACAAATCCGTTAGAGGTAAAAAAATTGCACTTCATCATACTGTTTATAGACAACAGAGATTCAACTTCCTGATGATAATTTATAAAGCAGTGAAATAAAAATATGTAAATTTTCAGGAAGTCTTCAACCTAAGAGGCTTTTCTTGTTTAGAAAATTTAGCCTGTTTGATCCTTTCAATTCAGCGAGTTAACACTGAGCAATGCAGATATCTTACATTACAGGATTGGCTGTGACTTTTAGCTTGAATTTGGGCAAAAGTGCAAACTGAAGGGACAGATGGGAGAGCAGCATGAAAAGATTAGAAGAGCCCCCTCTCAATATCTGCCTAGGAAGATAATTCTTCTGTTGACCTATGGGCACAAAGAGCATTGTGACCACCACATATTAAATGAGCCCAAGGGCCAAATGGCAGAAGATGCAGAAAGCTGTTATAAATTTTATAACCTGATCTGTTCTCCTCAAATGGGAGTTTAGTATTATCAAGCTACATTGTCATGCAATGAGCACAAAGGGGCACGTCCCAAACTTCCAGTAACCATCTACGGATTTCTTCACTTTTTCTTCCTTTGCCAGCTCTTTTCCTTCATCTCCTTCCCAAGTGTGCACCACAGTCCCACTGTTACTGTGTTCATTCTGCTGGAGACCTGGCTAGACTGGTCATCTGATATGTTGCTAGAACTCATCAATTTGGGAGGTATGTTTATTGTGAAATGGTAGGAAGCATGGCAACCCACTCCAGTATGCTTGCCTGGAGAATTCTGTGGACAGAGGAGCCTGGCAAGCTACAGTCCATGGGGTCGCAAAGAGTCGGACACGACTGAGCAACTAACACACATGGATAGAGTCCAGTTTCTTTAACACGTCTAATAATCTCCATGACCTGGTCCCCACTGACATCATTTTCCTTTCATTCTCATTTTCCTTTCTTCTCTTTCTTTTTCTTCATCCTTGCTACCCTGGGTTTGAACATACTATATGAAGCATGAACATTAACCACTGCCTTAGAAGATTTTCCAGAGAAACCCATGTTAAGAGAATCAGAAGAGAAAAATGGTTCTGGAAAGCAGACACACAGGACAGGATTTGAGGCTCAAATTGCCCATTCATCTAAACTACCTCCTCTAACTTTCATGCTGCTTTTTTTTTTTTCCAGCTGAAATTTAATGCTCATCTCTTCCTGTATTCTCCATACTTTCCATAAATGAGCTCACCTCTTCTCATAGCTTCAAAGACCATGCTGGTGTGATGATTCTAAAATCTTATGTCCAGCTCTGACATTTCTCCTAGACTACAGATTTACATATCTAACCACCTTACAGACTCATGAACACTTCAGACTCAATATGTTCTGGCCTGAATTCATCATCCACATACTTGATCCAGGCATCAAGTCTTATCTAATCTTCCCCATAAAAGACAAAAAAGTGACAAAGTGGAGTCACCCAGTCATGTCCAACTCTTTGTTACCCCATGGACTGCAGCCTACCAGATTCCTCTGTCCATGGGATTTTCTAGGCAAGAGTACCAGAGTGGGTTGTTATTTCCTTCTCCAGAGGATCTTCCCAACCCAGGGATCAAACCTGGGTCTCCTGCATTGTAGGCAGATGCTTTACTGAGCCACCAGGGAAGTCAATCTTCCCCATAAATACATCTCAAAACACTATTTTCTCCATTCTCTCACCGTCACTACCATGATTCATGCTATTAACTCACCCATTCTTGCCTGCAGTCATGCCATGATCTTCTCTTTGGCTTCACACTTTCTAATCTTTCTCCCTGCAAATCCCTTCTCCATGCTACAGCCAGAGTGATCTCTCCAAACTGCAAACTTAATCATCATTCTCCTGCTAAAACCCTCCAGAGTCTTCCCCATTGTTTTCAGGATACAGTTCAGTCTCCATAAGAGGTCTACTAAGATCCTTCATGAAGTTCCCTACCAAGACCACCAGCCATTATCATCTTTACCTTGTATCTTAGCCCTGATGATAGTATTTCAGTGCCTTACAGGTAGCTTGTACTCTCTCTCCTCAAAGCCTTTACATAGGAAGTCCCCCTTACCAATAATACTTTTCTTCTCATGCAGCTCAGTATCAAAAAACAAACAACTCAATCAAAAAGTGGGCTGAAGACCTAAATAGACATTTCTCCAAAGAAGACACATAGATGGCCAACAAACTCATGAAAACTTGTTCAACATCACTAAATATTAGAGAAATGCAAAACAAAACTATAATGAGGTATCATCTCACACCTGTCAGAGCGGCCATCATTAAAAAATCTACAAACAATAAATGCTGAAGAGGATATGGAGAGCAGAGAAACCTCTTGTACTGTTGTTTGGAATGTAAATTGTTACCGCCACTATGGAGAACAGTTCCTTAAAAAATTAAACGTAGAACTACCATATGACCCAGCAATCTCACTACTGGGCATATACCCAAAGAAATCCATAATTCAAAAAGACACATGCACCCCAATGTTCATTGCAGCACTATTTATAAAAGTCAGGACATGGAATCAACAGAGGAATGAATAAAAAAGATATGGTACATGATACAATGGAGTATTACTCTTTCATAAAAAGGAATGAAACTGTAGAGATGTGGATGGACCTTGCTGCTGCTACTGCTGCTAAGTTGCTTCAGTCATGTCTGACTCTGTGCAACCCCATAGACGGCAGCTCATCAGGCTCCTCCGTCCCTGGGATTCTCCAGGCAAGAACACTGGAGTGGGTTGCCATTTCCTTCTCCAATGCATGAAAGTTTAAAGTGAAAGGGAAGTCTCTCAGTCGTGTCCGACTCTTAGCGACCCCATGGACTGCAGCCTACCAGGCTCCTCCGTACACGGGAGTTTCCAGGCAAGAGTACTGGAGTGGGTTGCCAGTGCCTTCTCCAGGATGGACCTTAGAGACTGTCATACAGAGTGAATAAGTCAGAAAGAGAAAAACAAATATTATATATTAGCACATGTATGTAGAATCTAGAAGAATGGTATAGATGTTCTTATTTGCAAAACAGAAATAGAGACACAGATGTAGAGAGCAAACATATGGACACAAAAGGGGAAGAGAGAAATGGGATGAATTGGGAAACTGGGATTGACATATATATACTATTGATATGTTTAAAATAGATAACCAATGAGAACCTACTGTATAGCTCAAGAAACTCTACTCAGTGCTCTGTGGTGACCTAAATGGGAAGGAAATCCAAAAAAAGAAGGGATATATGTATAAATATAGCTGATTCACTTTGCTATACAGTAGAAACTAACACAACATTGTAAAGCAACTATACTCCAATAAAAATTAATTTTTTTTAAAAAATAATATTTTTCTCATTTCTGCCTTTTCCAACTCCATCCTTCAGTTCTCAGATTTGGCATCACTTTCTCCCAGAAGCCCCCTAGACTAGGGGTGATGTGATTTATGGCTCCTTGCTATTTTCATTCTGTTATCACACATTACTGTGATTGCTTGTTAAATTGTTATTTCCCCCACCAGACTGTATCACTTGTTTGTTTTCCTTACTGCTATAGGCCTTATTCAGGGCACAGAGCCTGGTGCATAGGAAACACTCCATAAATATTTGATGGATGAATGGCCATCATTTTAAAGAGACAGAATGGCTCCTAAGTAGGGCTAATTCCACCATGATATGATTAAGTGTATTGACATATCTAAATAAAGAATGCATCAATCATTAAAAGGAGATGGTCAGTTAGGAAACACAGAACAAGGTGAGTCACTGAGGTAGATGCTAGAATGCCTATCCAAGCACATCTAGGGATGAAGGAGTATTAGCTAATGGACTTCAAATAATGTAGTCCCATTAGTAAGAACATCCCTTTTAGGAAAAGGATATCTCCAGCTCTTTTAGCCAGATGCTATTAACTCCCCATTTCCTAATTCTATACTCATGTAAAATTTTATAATTACTATGTGGCTTCTCATATAAGTCTGTTTACATGGAGAATGACATGCAGATTCTAAGTATTTCAGGTCTCTGTCACAGTGATTTCTCACTGTAAATTAATGAACTGCATTTGGATTGTGACGTGCGTGCAACATGAGGTGACCAGAATGGGGTCCTATCTACTCTTTGCTCTGTGGACATTTCAGTGGCTCTTACTTCACTTCTCAGGTTCAGTGGCCAATGGTGGCAGGGGCAAGTCCCAGAGAGTGGAAGGAGTTAGACGAGAGGCAGGGGTCATACCCTATAATTGTCAGTTCTTTTCAGCCAGGTTTCTTTGCCAAGGAACCACAGCTCAGAAGCAGGCAGTTTCTGTAATGTTTTGTTCTCTGGTATACGGACTGAGTTATCTTTAAAATTTCCTCACCAACCTGAGTAATTTCTAAATTATACTGACTAAGAGCACACGAAAATGAAAAAATTTCAAAGCAATTTATTTGAAAGTGACCACAAGCAATATAAAGGTCACGGGCAATCAATCATGGGTTTTGGGTACATTTAAAAACCATGTCCTGCAGCCTGCCAGGCTCCTCTGTCCATGGGATTCTCCAGGCAAGAATACTGGAGTGAGTTGCCATTTCCCTCCCCAGGGGATCTTCCCAATCCAGGGATCAAACCCAGGTCTACTGCATTGCAAGCAGATTCTTAACCATCTGAGCCATCAGGGAAGCCCCATCAGATGTGTGATTGGAAGCAAATCCTGAAAGTCTTGGAGGAAAAGTTTCCCAACCTTTCAAACACAGGGTTGAACTTGATGTGCCTAGCTTAATCTTAACTTAATCTTAAACTGTAGTAACTATCCAGTTGACAAAAATTGTCTATATCCTTTCTTCTTTAAAACCTGTTTTAATGAAAGTAAGTTGGATTTATATAATGAAGGGAGCTTCTGACTGATAGAATTATAGAACCTTTTTTACTACTGCTTTTCACCAGTGGCTCATTCTCCTTGGGTGGCCCCTGACATGCCTAGAAAAAGATTTCATCTATAGACTGTGCTTCTGAAACTGGTGAGATGCTGGGACACCACCTTCTCCCTCAGGAAGTCCTCCCTGGAAGGTCTACCTGGAATGCTTGGTTCTGGGCTGAGAAAGCGACTGGGGACTAAACACTGGAGCAGACTCAAAGTGCCAGGAAAACCCTTGAACATCACTGCTTTCCAGAAGTGAGTTTGGACTACCAATCTACAGTTCCCTTTACCCAAAATGAAACTCCACCACTGTCCACACTGGGGCCAATGAGCAGACTTTCAAAGAGAGATACACATTTTTAGTCTTCCTCAAGGGGCTCTTTAAAGGGGCTGAAAATATTCCATTGAAGGGAAAAGGAAAGGACACCTAGTTTCTTTATCATATGGCTCAGAAGAGCAATCTCAGATGAGAAATACTGTCAAATAATGTCTATTATTGGACTGAATTATGTCCCCCCCGACCCCGATTCATATGTTGAAGCCCTAAAGCTCTAGTACCTCAGAATGTGGCTATGTTTGGAGATAGGATATTTAAAATATAATTAAATTAAATGAGTTCACTAGAGAGGGCTCTAATCTAGTACAACTTGGTGTCCTTATTAGAAGAGGAAGTTTGGACACAATTACAAAGGGAAGACCATGTGAAGACATAAGAGAAGAAGTCACCTGTATACAAAGAGAGAGACCTCAGAGTGAAACCAACCCTGAATGAAACCTTGATCTTGGCCATCTAGCCTCCAGGACAGACAGAAAATAAATTTCCATTGTTTACATGAAAAGATGTTTAACATCACTCATTATCAGAGAAATGCAAATCAAAACCACAATGAGGTACCATTTCACGCCAGTCAGAATGGCTGCAATCCAAAAGTCTACAAGCAATAAATGCTGGAGACGGTGTGGAGAAAAGGAAACCCTCTTACACTGTTGGTGGGAATGCAAAATAGTACAGCCACTATGGAGAACAGGTGGAGATTCCTTAAAAAACTGGAAATAGAACTGCCATATGACCCAACAATCCCACTGCTGGGCATACACACTGAGGAAACCAGAACTGAAAGAGACACGTGTACCTCAATGTTCATCGCAGCACTGTTTATAATAGCCAGGACATGGAAGCAACCTAGAGGTCCATCAGCAGATGAATGGCTAAGAAAGCTGTGGTACATATACACAATGGAGTATTACTAAGCCATTAAAATGAATACATTTGAATCAGCTCTAATGAGGTGGATGAAACTGGAGCCTATTATACAGAGTGAAGTAACTCAGAAAGAAAAACACCCATACAGTATACTAACACAAATATATGGAATTTAGAAAGATGGTAACTGTATATGCAAGATAGCAAAAGAGACATAGATGTATAGAACAGTTTTTTGGACTCTGTGGGAGAGGGCAAGGGTGGGATGATTTGGAAGAATGGCATTGAAACATGTATATTATCATATGTGAAATGGATTGACAGTCCAGGTTCGATACATGAGACAGGGCGCTCGAGGCTGGTGCACTGGGATAACCCAGAGGGATTGGATGGGGAGGAGGTGAGAGGGGGGTTCAGGATGGGGAACACATGTACACCCGTGGTGGATCCATGTCAATGTATGGCAAAACCACTACAATATTGTAAAGTAATTAGCCTCCAATTAAAATAAATAAATTTATATTAAAAAAGATAAATACACAGTTAAAGATTATCTGTGTAGGAAAATATTTGTTACAGAGTGGCCTATTCCAAAGGCAGCGGAATGCCAAAGATTAGGAGACAGAAGACATGAAAGATTAATGAAATTGAAAGGGTTCATAAATATTTCTGAAGTGAAAAAATTTTTTCTGTTATTTAATCCACTCAATTTATGGTACTTGGTTATGCCAAGTACCCATTCATCTATTGATGGATATTTAGGTTCCTTCCAAACCTTGGAAATTATAAATAATGCTGTTAGGCACTACTTACAGTAGCCAAAACATGAAGGCAACCTAAATGTCCATTGACAGAGGAATGGATAAAGATGATGTGGTACCTATATACAATGGAATATTACTCAGCCATTAAAAAGAATAAAATAAACTATCTGTAGCAACATGGATGGACCTAAAAAGGGTCATACTGAGTGAAGTAAGCCAGACAGAGAAGGAGAAATATCATATGACATTCCTTATACGTGGAATCGAATAAGAAATGGTACAAATGAACTTACTTACAAGACAGAAAGAGACTCACAGACTCAGAAAATGAACTTATGGTTGCCAGGGGGAATGGATAGTTAGGGAGTTTGGAAAGGTCATGTTCACACTGCTATATTCAAAATGGATAATAACAAGCGTCTACTGTATAGTACATGGAACTCTACTCAATGCTATCTGCCAGTCTGGATAGAAAGGGTGTTTGGGTGGGAATGGATGCACATATATGTTGGCTGAGTCCCTTTCCTGTTCATCTGAAACGATTGCAACATGGTTAATCAGCTATACCCCACAAACTAGAAAGTTTAAAGATTGAAAATAAAAATAATTCTGCTATGAATATTGGGGCACATGTATCTTTTCAATTTAGTGTTTTTGGACAAACCATAATTTTTAAGTATTCCCTTGCTTTTAGTTATTTTCATTGTTTCCGTCTTTATCATTATAAAACTACCATGAAAGATATCCTCATAAATATATCATTGTGCCTTGTTTCCCAAGGACAAATTTATAGAAGTGGAACAACTAAGTCAAAAGTATACATATCATTAAAGCTTTAACATATATGTCAAATGTTCATTCTTAAAGGTTTTACCAGTTTACACGCCCCTTTTAGCGTATCAGGAATTTAGCTTCCAATAATAATAATTATTCTAATATTAATTGGGCATTTACCATGTGCCAAATATTAAACACTTCATTTCACTAATTCTCTCAAAAACTCTGTGAAGTGGTTACTAATATTATCTTCATTTTATAAATGACAAAAATAGCCCAAGTTCCCTTCGTTAGTAAGAGGAAGAGCTAGGAAGCTAACCCAGTCTATCTGACTGGAGAAAATTCCCGTATCCTTCACCAATCCTGAGTATTATGATTTCTTATATCTTTGCAAATTTGATGGGCAAAAAAAAAAAAAAAAGATTTTTAACTTGCATTTGTAGGCTTATTAATTAGTTTGTGTGTGCTAGTTACTCAGTCATGTCCAATTCTTTGTGACACCATAGACTGTAGCCCACCAGTTCCTCTGTCCATGGGATTCTCCAGGCAAGAATACTGGAGTGGGTTGCCATTTCCTTCTCCAGAGGATCTTCTGGACTTGGGGATCAAACCTGGGTTTCCTGCATTACAGACAGATTCTTTACCATCTGAGCCACCATGGAAGCCCATTAGTTACTCTGAACTTCCCTTTTTCTATGTTTTGGCCATTTTTCTGTATTCCTTTTTTTCAGAATGAACTGCCTATCTCTATTGTCTTTTCTGCTATCGGTGTGTAAACTCTAGGACACTAAATATTGAAGCTGCTACATACTCAGAATACTCAGGCAGACTCCCTGAAACCTCATCTTACTAAGAATTGGAATAGACACTTTGGATCACTCACTGCAGCCCAATTTAGGATAGTTCTCCTCATCTTGTAAGTAATACCCATTTAGAAATAACACACCCAGTTAACTCCTTTGACAGCACTGTAAACTGTTTTGATTTGAGTGGTTTCCTAAGTTTTTAATGAAATCCAGCTTTATTGTTTCTAACAAATTTGACACCTTTTGCTCAAATTCTGAAGAGAAAGAAAAAGGCAGGGGTTGGGGGAAGAACCAACAACACTTCCTTAGGCTAACTTTTTCTTTGTGTAATCACCAAAATGTTACGGCACATCTGAAACTAACATAATATTGTAAATCAACTATATTTCGATTTTTTAAAAATGTTACAGCAACCCAGCCTGACGAACAGAAGGAGGACGCACAATTTGCCTGGCAGTGGTGACAGGGAGCTGGTGGAGAGAGTAGGACTTGTTTTTTGCACTTGTTTTGTGCTATAATCAGCCATTAGCCTTGCAGAAATATATACCTTGAAGATAGGTTCAATGTGTGGGGTGGATAATTACATGTCGAGGAGCTTAATTTAGGGTAAGAGAAGCCACTAATTCACAGCAGTCACACAAGGCTCCAGTGTGCTGTTCAGTCCCATCGCTCCATGGTGTGGGACCAAGTCAGGGTTCCATTAACCAAGTATGTAGATCAAGGTGGCAAAAAGACAGCAACTTCAGTTTGGAGAGTAATTAATAGCTGCTCCCTGTTCAATGTTTTAAGTGCCAAATTTACAATCAGAATACCAGGGAAAATCCTTTGGCTCCCCTTAACAATTGCTTTGTCTGTTTTTGCTAATTTAAGGAGAAAAATGGAATTCCTTGACCATCAGGTGGTTAGGGCTTCTGGCTTCCAGTGCAGGGGGTGCCGGTTTGATCCCTGGTTGGGGAGCTGAGATCCTACATGCCTTGTGCCAAAAAATCAAAACATAAAACAGAAATGATATTGTAACAAATTCAATAAAGACTTTAAAAAATGGTCCACATAAAAAAAATCTTAAAAAAAAAAACAAAAAAAAACAGAGAGAGAGAGAAGGGAAAACTCTTTTTGAAACCCGGTTGATTGGCCCTGGGTTCAGAGGACTTGAGCATTAAAATGTGTTGATTTTTAATCATTAAGAGCAGTCTGGGAATTGTTGACCTCCAGCCTTATTTGGCTTATCAGCAGTCACAGTCAGCAGTGTCTGCGGGAAAACCAAGCTGAAGGGAGCTGAATTGTTTAGGCGGCAGTGTCATGGCCAACAATGTTCATGAGTCCCCTGACACGGCTTAGTGAGCTGCCATTCACAACAGCCAGGTGGTCAGCAAAGCATAGGCAAGGGAGTTATTCTATGCCAACATTCCCTTGGATCACTGCAGGAATTGTGACATGCTGGGAGCTTTACTTTAGATTACTCTGTAACCACTATCAAATCATACAAAAATTGGACTTGAAGCTGCTTTCATCAAATTCCAAAAGAAATATCATTAATATGCATCTGCGCCAAAGTATATATAGTCTCTTCGAAAAGCTTTATAATCAAAAGTAGCCAATTAAGATGACCTTAAAGTAGCCATGGGAAGCGGTTCACACTCATCATTAGTGCCTCCAAAAGAAAACTTACAGAAGAACGTGGCTGAAGGAATGTACACTGTCAGAAATGCAGGAATGTTCCTTTCCATTGGCCTTACTGATTGTCCAGGAAGGAATCAGGGCTGCTGCACCCCATCTGGGTGCCCTGGTACTTCTGCTCTTTTCAGCCAGGGCTCAGGGAGCCACACAGCTGCCAACGGACTAAGAGAAGGATCAGCTAAAGCTCTGCTCAGTCCTGCTCTGCAGTTGACCTGGATAAATCCAGATAACCACTTCATTTTCCCTAATTGGATGAAGGGAGACCTGCTCAGATACTAGCTGTATGCTAAGTCCACAAATAGAATGTTTTCTTGGGGTCTGTGAACACAAGTGGACAGGACACTGTGCTGTTTCTTTTCCAGATACCAGATACAGCATAATTGGGATCTGAAAAAAAGATTAATCTAACAAATGGATCCAAAAGGCGAACTCACTCAAATGCCTCTCTGAAGAAAAGGTTACTATGTCCTAGATTAATATCAATTTCATCTAGCAAATAGTTTGTCAGGAAGTATTTTTTTCTTGGCCCTACTATGCAGCAAGTGGAAACTTAGTTCCCCTACCAGGGATTGAACTCACATTCCTTGCATTAGAAGTACAGAGTCTTAACTACTGTTCTGCCAAGGAGGTTCCAGGAAACATCATTTTTAAAAACACAATCAATTCATGCTAGTTATTTTTCATAAGCAAAAACTATTTTACATTTTAAGACACAATGGAACACTATTTCCCTCAGAAGATACAACTATTGTAAATTTGGATAGATTGTTTTATAATTGCTTGGAAATTATAAATATGTCTGGGTTTAGCTAGGATATTTTCTATCCAAAATTACATCAAGTATAAATAGTGTGACTAAACTCTAATTACCAAGAAAAGATAATTACATGCAAAACAAATAAAGCTAATCAAAATCATTAGCAGAACTTGCTAATCAATCACTCAAATCCTATTTGGCCATCTAGACACCTAAAAGTCCGTACAGCAGGGAGGATGGGGCATTAATTAAAAGGACACCTCTGAGAATCCCAGAGATTGACAAAGCGGTGACAATATCCATGAATAATGTTTGCAGAAGTGAAATTGGAGATAAAGGTATCAATTGGGAACATGCTACTTTTTAAAATATCATGACTAAGGCCAGTCATTTCCTGATGGTGCTTTAAGATGCTTCTAGCAAAGCTTATCTATTTATAGTTTCTGATTGCCATTATACCACCCAAGTGGCTTGAGACAAGGAAATAGGATCCAAGATAGTTTTGTACTCTTTCCTTTCCTTAGAGGAAATGGGTTTTAGTCTTCAAAATCAGATCCCTGTCTCATCTCTCCTATTGACCCTTCCTCAGTCAACTTCAGATGCACCCACCTCACTCACCAGGAGAAATCTCAGCTCAGGATGCATGAACCGGCATTCTCAGCACTTTAACTTCACTCCTTTATTTCAAAAGTGAAATGCTCAAAAAGAGCACACACAATGCAAACACACCTTCAGACGGAATAAGGTGACTTGTGATAAATAGTAGGAGAAGCAAAAATAAAGATGGGAGAAAAGAGTAGCTGCATATAAGAAAATATATCATGGGTGAGGAAAAAAAAACATCTTTGCAGTTGCCAGACTCAGACAAGGAGAATATATTTATTGAAAATAAAGGAATTAAGCCACAGGGAATTGATAGAAATGAAAAACTAAATAATTCATTAAGGAAATTTAGTCACATTCATTTCCTAGATATAAGGAAGATTAAAAAAAAACGTGAATATAAGATATTTTTTTAAACATGTGAAAACCCCATTGAGAGACGATTTAGTGAACAATCAAAAAATTCACTATGGCCCAGTGGAAAGGAGGTCAGCTGCACTGCAGTATCTCTAGAGAGCTGGAACTCCCGTCCTTGCCCAGGTAAGATTAAGGGATGGTCCCTGCTCTGGTGTCAACAGAGACCAAGTGGGGAATATGGATAACCCAGACTCCCCTGGACCACCCAGCTTCCCGTGGCAGTAACAGGGTCTCTTTTCCCTGACAGAGCACTGTCAGAAACTGTCAGTTAAAAGAGAAGATTTACATGAGACCTAGATTGTCCTAACATAATATGAAAATGTCCAATTTTTCATTTAAAAAAATCACTGGATACTAATCTCAAGTGACAGAGATTTCGGGACTATCTAACAACGATTTCAAAGCAGCCATGATGAAAATGCTTCCAAGACCAATTATGAACACACTTGAAACAAATGAAAAACAGAAAAATTGTTCAGTGAGAAAAGCTATCTCAGAGAAGAATTAGCAGATAATAAGGAAAAGCCAAATGGAAATTTTAGAACTGAAAGACACAGTAACTGAAATTAAAAGCCCAGTGCATGGATTCACTATCAGAATGGAGAGGAGAAAGGAAAGAATTAGTGAATTGGAAGATAGAACAGTAGAAATTATTCAATCTGAACAACAGAGAAAATTAAGAGACTCAGGGACCTGTAGAACTCTAAGAAAATATTTAATATTTATATCATCAAATCCTGAGGTAGGAGATAGATGGGCTCCAGGTTGGAAATTTACAATCAGTCACTCTTCTACTTGTACTTCTTGAGATAAGAGAGAGGTGGGCTCCAGTTGAGGATTTACAGCCTCCTGCCTCACTATGAACTCCTTTGCCTTTTCACATAAATTTTGGCATAGTCTTATGTATGTTTGCAAAAATTCACTGGAATCTTGATAGGATATATATTAAATCTGATTTCAGTTTGGGAAGAACTGACATCTTTACTTTGTTGAGTCTTCTAATCCATGAACACAGTATCTCTCTCTCCTTATTTACATCTTTGATTTCTTTCATCAGTGTTATGTAGTCTTTTTCATATAGTCCCATACATGTTCTGTTAGCTTTACACACCTAAGTTTTGGGTTTGTTTTTTTTTTGAATAATTGTGAATGGTATTGTATTTTTCATTTAGGTATCTATGTGTTCAGCCTACAGGATGTATATACAGGTACAGTAATCAAAACCATGATATTGGTGAAGGAGTCAACACATAGATCAACAGAACAGAATAGAGAACCCAGAAATAGACTCTCACAAATAACACCCAGCTGATCTTTGACAAAGGTACAAAAACAATTCAATGGAAAAAGAATTTTTTCAACAAACGGTACTGGAGCAACTGAAAATCCACAGGCAAAAAAATACATAAAAGAAAAACTTCAATTTGTCTTATAATTTACATAAAAATTAACTCAAAATGTATCACAAACTTTAATGTAAAGTTATAAAACTTTTAGAAAAAAATAGGAGAAATTATTTGGGATCTAAGGCAGAATTCTTAGACATACAGTGAAGTGGAGGATATCTTCCTGGTCACTCGAAGCATTGTCAGAGGGATGCCAGGTATTCAGTGAGATGGAAAGAGCAGAGACAATCACAAGTCTCACACAGGAGATGAGCCTACCCAGATGTACTGGAGGTAATGGCTATAAAGATCACAGAAAGGGTAGACAGACCCAAAACTGGGCAGAAAATACAGAAGCCTTCTCAAGAAGGGTAGTTTACATGAAGCATCAAATGGAAATAGAATTATCAAGTTCAATCTTAGTCAAAAAAACCCACAAACTTCCTTCAATGCCTTTTCATTCCACTTTGCATATCTCCTTTACTTCCACTGACTGACTTATTAATTTACTGAATACCTACAACACATGAGGAAGGCTCTCTGAGGAAAAGTCACAAATATGAAAGGGAAGCTCTCTTCCTTGAAGATATAACCTAGTGGGAAGGACAGGAATCCAAAGACAGGAATGCCAAACAAGGCATAATTGACCCAAATATGAATTGAAATATAATCAGAGTTCCAATAGGTCAAGGTAATAAATACCTCCCCCCACCAGTTGTTGCTCAGCCCCTGTAGATGACCCATGTCTTACCAAGAGTCTGAGTATCCTGTCCTGACTTACTTTTCTCCAACACAAATGACCTCAAGACTCTACTATTTGCTATGGTTACTAGATAAATTAATGTCAATGAAGGTATCAATGCCTGATTCTGGCTTAGCCTATAATTCTTCCAGATAATGTAATTTGTGGGAATAGGTAGATAAAAGCTTTAATTAGTTTACACTTCACAGGAAAAAAGGAGAAAGAACAAGGTCTTTGAGGACTGGAGGCGTTCTTGACAACCCTAGAACCTCCAGAATACAAAGGGCTGTCCCCAAATGATCTCATCTCTGAGAGGAAAGTTCTGGGTGAGGGTCAACTCACTAAAACAGCTTTTGAATTTAATGCTGTTGTTGCACAAATATTATTAAATCAACTCTAGCTAAAAACCAGAACATATTCATTTGTCATTAGCTTGAGCCAATTGTATAATGTGACTCATTAATCTTTTTCACTGAACTAATCTTAGGTTGCAAAATAATTCCATCTCCTGGGTATCAGTCCAATCTTCAGGCTGTAACTAGATTTCTAAAGACTTCCTTGATTGTAATGAACTCTTTCCTTATTGACATCACTTGCTACATAAGCAGCAAGATCAATATGAAATAGTGACTTAGATGTTGGGCACATCTGAAAATAACACATAGGTTAAGTGAATTTCTTGAATACATAATGTATGCCAGCCCTGTTCACATCTATCATTTTATTTAATTCATATTAACTACCTGCTGAGATGGAACTGGAGCTCCACTTTAGAGTAGCAGAAAGAGAAATTCCAAGAGGTTGAATGACTTTTCCAAGGTCACACAGATAGGAAGTGGTGAAGCCAGGATTTAAATTCAGGTCTGTCTGACATTAAAGCTTATATATTTCTCATGGCAGGTACTAACCCCCAGTACTTGTGAATGCAATCTTATTTGGAAATAGTCTTTGCAAATGTAATTCCATCAAGGATCTCAAGATGAGATCATCCTGAACTTAGACTGGGCCCTAAATCCAATGACAAGTTTCCATATAAGAGACAAGAAAGGAGAAGACATGGAGACGTAGTGTCCAGGTAAAGATGAAGACAAAACTTGAAGTTATGCAACTACAAGCCAAGGAACACCAAATATTGCCAACCACCACTACAAACTAGGAGAGAAACATGGCATGGATGCTGTCTCAGCATTTCCAGAAGGTACCAACCATGCCACCATCTTAATTTTTCATGTCTGTGCTTCATAATTGTGAAAGAGTAAATTTTTGCTGTTTAAAAAATTTTTCCTTTACATCCCATTCCACATGCAGTTTGGAGGCAAAAGGACTAAATAATGATTTGTCACTTTCACTGAAGATAGAATGGGAATACATGCCTTATGTTTCAAAAGTTGCAAAAGTTTTTCTAAATAATAATGCTTGTGAGCCATGGCACTATGTAACCACAGGCTGTCTTTGAGATATTATTAGAATAGACTGAAGGATGGAATGGAAGTCCCCCCTAAAAGAGGTTGAGTTAGAACAGCAAGCTTCTAAAGTTCACATTTCAGATCCACCCACCCTTCTATCTCTACTGACTTTTGAAGACTTTAACATCGTCAAGGTGGAACTCTCTAATATTAAATTCTGTGTTTCCAATAGCTCAAATCAATCAAAGCAGAGAGGTCCACAGCAGGTCTTAAAGACTAGGTCAAGTTGAGGTCACCAAACCTCTGCATCCCTTTGAAGTGAAGAGAAGGACAAATACCCGAGGAGATAGTTCCTAACTCACCACTAGGTCAAAGAATGGCCATTGAGGCAGTCTCTCTCTCAACTTACAGCCACTCCCAATCCAAAAAAAAAAAAAGAGAGATGAGTAAGATAGAAGCTGGTGTTTTTGTTCATGGCCACAATTTTCCCCATGTTCCATCCATTTCTGCCTTCATATGCATTCCTTTAGTTTGAGTATCAAATCACAAATATAATATATAATATCTCATTATAGGTTTAGTCTCATGCTATAACATTTTCTTGGGAATCCCATGGACAGAGGAGCCTGGCAGGCTACAGTTCATGGGGTCGCAAAGAGTCAGACACAATTGAGCTACTAACACTTTCATAACATTTTCTTAGTTTTAAATAATGTCTTGCTTTCACCAATAAAAGAATACAATAAGGTTTAATAGCAAAAGCCATATGCCTGAAACCACAATTTGTCTCTTTTCTTACAAGTAAGAGCAGATGGCTACAAGCCTATTAGGATGACTCAAACTTAATACATGATTCTGATTCATTTCCCTTGATGAGCAGAAGGGGTTTCAGCTTGAATCTACACTGTCGTCATCCTAGGCTTCAGACTTTCTCGTCATTTCTAGACATGCCCAGTGATGGGACACCAAATATCTATGAGACCATGACTGAAGAGACTGATAATCAGGTACACAAGTTTGGTTAGGGCCCCACACCCAGGTGGACAACTGGAGAAGAATGAGATATTGAATTCAGTGGAGTTATACAGCATATCCATATCCTTCCCATGCAGACAGGTGTTTGCTGAGAGTCCATGCTGGCTCTCCTCTGTCCAGGGAAGAAAGTTACATGAGGTTCAGAGACCAGAGTCTCCCCACTAATAAGAGACTACAGCAAGGCTTTTGTGCATCTGCTACCCATCTTTGATACAGCATGTGTTAGAACATCAGTTGTGGCCCAGCTGAAAGGCAGCATGACCCTGTGCTGGACATGGCTATGAGTCAACCCCCTAGTATTTTGGTGGACATCAGAGAGCAGGTATCAAATCACTGTGGAGGAGACACAGGAGCAGAGGGGGAGAAGTCAAGGTCTGAGAGGAATCTAAGGGAACCATGCTTAGAAACTCACCAGAATGCCCTGGAAGGTTTCTTGAGATATTTGAGGACTTCAGACTGAGAAATTAGGGATCTTACAAGAGTAACCATATACAGGGAAGAAGAAAATCACTGGTTACCATTATCATCACCTTCATCATAACCACTTAGGTTGCCTAGGAAACCCAGATTACAACCTGCTATGCTGAAATCTGGGATAATGGGAAAAATACAATGCAACCAGGAACTTGGAGAAAGGGGAAGGCTGTAGGGAACATGACCAGCTATGAGTTCAAGAATTATTTATTCCAGTAGTTTCTCAACATGAGGTAAGTCAAATAAAACAATTAGTGGTGTTTTGTTTCCTCTTTATTAAAAAAGAAATTTGCAACTACATGTGAGAAGCTATTGGATTTGCTTTCAAGTCCAATAATTTCATTTATGGTTTAAATATCATATTCTCACTCAAAAGACCTTCTGGACCATTTCTTCTTCCCATTGCTATTTTTAAAAAATCACCAAAATTAGTGGTGCAATATTTGATATATACATCTCTGTCTTCAATTTTCATAAGCATCTCAGGTACAATGCATAGAAGCAGATCTCATTATCTTTTTATCAAACTCTATTCCTCCCTCTGCAGTTTCAATCTCAGTAAGTGACCTTCCTATGCATCAATATCCAATTAAAAAGCTAATTCCAGATGGAATATCTAGCCTCCCTCTTATGAATTAAAATTACAGCCATAAATTCAATTAAAATATTGGAAAACCCAGTATTGCAAAGATAAAATTTCTTCAAAAATTAATCTACAATTTCAACAAAGTTGCAATCAAAATTTAAACACTATTTTGATGAAACTCAAGAACCCAATTCTAAAATTCAAAGAGAAGGGAAAATGCAGAAGAATCACCAATAAAATTTTAGGAATAGAAAAATAAGGGAAGACTTGCCTTACCATATACCAAAACTATACTATCAGGCTGCAGTCCTCACAGTTACGTGATGGCAGCACAAGAATAAACAAATGATGCTCAGAAACAGGTCCATCCACACAGATGAAGGAGACAGATTAATGGGAAAAGGATGGGCTGAATCTCAAGGAAATAGTACTGATACAACTGACTAAGCTTTTTTTAAAAGATCAATAATTTATATCTAATTTATACAGTTTATACAAATCAATTCCAGATGATTTTAAAACATAAAGTTATAACATGGATTAAACTTGAAAATGTTACAGTAAGTGAAAGAAGGCAGTCACAAAACACCACATATTATATAACCTCATTTATACATGTCCAGAATAAGCAAAAACTATAGAAACAAAAACTGGTTGCTTAGGATGGGGAAGTAGGAGCATCTTTAGAGGAAATGGAAAGTGACTACAAATGAGTATAGGGGTTTTGGGGGCACTGATCAATACGTTCTAAAATTAACTGTGGTGAAGGTTGCACAATTTTATAAATATACTAAGAACTATTGAATAGGAGAACTAAGAACTACTTAAAACAGGAGAATTGATGGTATGATATGTGATATATATCTTAATAAAGTTATTTTTAAATAAATTATATGACATAAAAACTTGGAGATGATACAAGAAAAGACCTTATTAACAAAGTTAAAAATCAAGCAATTACCAGAAAAAATATCTGCAACATATATAAAAGAAAAATAATTGATATATGAACACACACCTTCACACACATACATACATACACACCTAGAAGGAAAAGAAAATCAAATAGAAAAGTAATAATAGCTATAAATGGACATTAAAGTTTGAAAATCATTCAATCTCATTATTAATGTAAAATGCTATTTAAATCAGTAAATTTTTGCACAACAAAGGAAACCATAAACCAAACAAAAAGACAACCCTCAGAATGGGAGAAAATATTTGCAAACAAAGCAACCAATTAGAGGGCTTAATCTCCAAAATATACAAACAGCTCGTGCAGCTCAACATATAAAAAAGTAAACAACCCAATCAAAAAAATCAGCAGAAAACTCTAAATAAACGTTTCTCCAAAGAAGACATACAGATGACCAAAGAGTATTAAAAGACGCTCAACATCACTAATTATTAGAGAAACGCAAATCAAAACCTCAATGAAGTATCACCGGACACTGGTCAGAATGGCCGTCATCAAAAACTACAAACAATAAATCCTGGAGAGGGTTTGGAGAAAAAGAAACCCTCCTACACTCTTGGTGGGAATGTAAACTGGTACAACCACTATGAGGGTGTTGTAAGGAGATACCTTAAAAAACTAAAAATAGAGCTATCCTATGATCCAGCAATCCTACTCCTGGGCATATATCCTGAGAAAATCATAATTTGAAAAGATACATGCACCCCAATGTTCATTGCAGTACGATTTACAATAATCACAACGTGGAAGCAACCTAAATCTATTGAAAAAATAATGGATAAAGAAGATATGGTACATACATACAATGGAATATTGTGTTGTTCAGTCGCTAAGTCTTGTCCAACTCTTTGTGACCTCATGGACTGCAGCATGACAGCCTCCTCTATTCTCCACTATCTCCCAGAGTTTGCTCAGACTTATGACCATTGAGTCAATGATGCTCTCTAACCATCCTATCCTCTGCAGCCTTCTTCTCATTTTGCCTTCAACTTTCCAAGCATTGGGGCCTTTTCCAATAAGTAGACTCCTCCCACCACGTGGCCAAAGTACTGGAGCTTCAGCATTAGTCCTTGCAATAAATAGTCAGTGTTGGTTTCCTTTAGGATTGACTGGTTTGATATCCTTACTGTCCAAGGGACTCTAAGCATCTTCTCTACAATTGGAAAGTATCAATTCTTTGGCGCTCAGTCTTCTTTATGGTCCAACTCTCATATTCATATGTGACTACTGGAAAAACCATAGCTTTGACTATACAGACCTTAGTCAGCAAAGTGATGTCTCTGCTTTATAATACACTATCTAGGTTTGCCACAGCTTTCCTTCCAAGGAGCAAGAGCCTTTTAATTTCATGGCTACAGTCACCATCAGCAGTGATTTTGGAACCCAAGAAAATAAAATCTGTCACTGCTTCTACTTTTTCCTCTACTATTTGCCATGAAGTGATGGAACCAGATGCCACAATCTTCATTTTCTGAATGCTGAGTTTTAAGCCAGCTTTTTCACTTTGCTCTTTCACTCCCATCAAGAGGCTCTTTAGTTTCTCTTCACTTTATGCTATTAGGGTGGTATCATCTGCATATGATATTTATTTCTCTCAGCAATCTTGATTCCAGCTTGTGATTCATCCAGCCTGGCATTTCACGTGATGTACCCTGCGTATAAGTTAAATAAGCAGGGTGACAATATACAGCCCTGTCATACACCTTCCCCAGTTTTGAACAGTTTGTTGTTCCATTTCAGGTTCTGAATGTTGCTTCTTGACGTGCATACAGATTTCTCAGGAGACAGATAAGGTGAGGCCTGGTACTCCCATCTCTTTAAGAATTTTCCACAGCATGATGTGATCCACACAGTCAAAGACTTTAGCATAGTCAATGAAGCAGAAGCAGATGTTTTCCTGGAACTCCTTTGCTTTCTCCATGAGCCAATGAATGTTGGCAATTTGATCTCTGGTTCCTCTGCCTCTTTGAAATCTAGTTTGTACATCTGGAAGCTCTTGGTTCATGTGCTGCTAAAGCTTAAAGGATTTTGAGCATTAGCTTGCTAGCATGTAAAATGAGCACAATTGTACAGTAGTTTGAACACTCTTTGGCATTGCCTTTCTTTTGGATTGGAATGAAAACTGACCTTTTCCAGTCCTATGGCCACTGCTGAGTTTTCCAAATTTGCTGGCATGTTGAGTGCAGCACTTGAACAGCATTATCTTTCAGGATTTGAAATATCTCAGCTGGAATTTTGTCACCTTCACTAGCTTTGTTTCATTTCACACTCCAGGATGTCCAGCTCTAGGTGAGTTACCACACCATTGTGGTTATCCAGGTCATTAAGACCTTTCTTGTATAGTTCTGTGTATGCTTGCCATCTCTTCTTAATCACTTCTGCTTCTGTTAGGTCCTTAACATTTCTGTCCTATATTGTGCCCATCCTTGTATGAAACGTTCCCTTGATATCTCAAATTTTCTCTAGCCTTTCCCATTTTATTGTTTTTCTCTATTTCTTTGCATTGTTCACTTAGGAAGTCTTTCTTTTCTCTCCTTGCTATTCTCTGGAACTCTGCATTCAGATAGATATATCCTTCCCTTTCACTCTTGCCTTTTGCTTCTCTTTCCTTAGCTATTTGTAAAGCCTCCTCAGACAACCACTTAGCTTTCTTGCATTTCTTTCTTTGGGGTGGTTTTGATCACTGCCTCCTGTACAATGTTACAAACTTCCATTCACAGTTCTTCAGGCACTGTCTACTAGATCTAGTGCCTTGAATCTATTTGTAACCTCCATTGTCTAATTATAAGGGATTATTTGATTTAGGTCATAACTGAATGGCCTAGTAGTTTTCTCTACTTCAGATTAAGCCTGAATTTTACAATAAGGAGCTCATGATCTGAGCCACAGTATGTTCCAGGTCTTGTTTCTGCTGACTGTATAGACCTTTTCCATCTTTGACTGCAAGGAATATAATCAATCTGATTTAAGTATTGACAATCTGGTGACGTCCAGGTGTAGAGTCATCTCTTGTGTTGTTGAATAAGAGTATTTCCTATGATTAATGGGTTCTCCTAACAAAATTCTGTTAGCCTTTGCCCTGCTTCACTTTGTACTCCAAGGCCAAACTAGCCTGTTATTCTGGGTATGTCTTGACTTCCAATCCCCTATGATAAGTTGGACATCCTTTTTTGGCGTTAGCTCTAGAAAATGCTATAGATCATCATAGAAATGTCCAGTTTCAGCTTTTTTGTCATCAATGGTTGGGGCATAGACTTGGATTACTGTGATGATGAATGGTTTGCCTTCAAAACAAACTGAGATCACTCTGTCACTTTTGATAAGCATTACCTGGCCATAAAAAAGACTGAAATAATTCCATTTGCAGCAACATGGATGGACTTAGAAACTGTCATACTGAGAGAAGTCAGACAGAGGAAGAAAAATAGCATATGATATCACTTATATGTGGAATCTAAAAAGAAAGTAATACAAATGGACTTATTCACAAAATGGAAATAGAGTCACAGATACAAAAAACAAACTTATGGTTACCAGGGAGGGAAAAAGAGGAGGATAAACTGGGAGATGGGATTGACAAATACACACCATGATATACAAAACAGATAAATAACAAGGAGGTACTGTATGGTACAAGGAATTCTACTCAATACTCTGTAATGGCCCATATGGGAAAAGAATCTTAAAAAGAGTAGATATATGTATATGTATAACTTATTCACTTTGCTGTACACAACACTGCAAATCAACTATACTCCAATATTTTTTTTAATCAGCATTTTTTTTGATCCATCAAATTGACAAAAATTATTTTAGGCTGATATACTCCTATTGGCACAGTTGTTGGGAAATGAGTATTTTCACAAATTGTTGTTAGGAGTAAGAGTTTGTCAATCTTGCTGGAGGGTTATTGTGTGGTAATTTATTAAAACTTTATTGGTACCGACCATTTGGTCTAACAATTTCCCTCTAGTTATTTGTTCTGGAGATATAGTCCTACATGTATATAACAAGCATGTATAAGGATTTTATTTGGAGTATCATTTGTAGAAGTAAAAATTTGGAAACATTTTAAATGCCCATATTTTTTAATGTGGTTGAATCAAGATATGCCTATATGCAGTAGCTTCAAAGGATGGAATATGTTATGCTAAGTCAACTTTAGTCGTGTCCAACTCTTTGTCTCCCAGGCTCCTTTGTCCATGGGATTCTCCAGGCAAGAATTCTGGAGTGAATTGCCATGCCCTCCTCCAGAGGATCTTCCCGACCCAGGGATCAAATCTACCTCTCTTATGTCTCCTGCACTGGTAGGTGGGTTCTTTACCACTAGCGCCACCTGGGAAGGCAAAGGATGTGATAGGTTTATATTTACTGATACAGAAATTAATAACAATGGTTGGTTGGTTGTTTTTGAGAAAATTGATGTTGATATCTTGCTATATGTGTTGTTCTTTTTAAAAACCAGAAAATTATGTAACTAGGATGGTTAAAAATAAATGAAGATAATAATGTGTGATATATTAGTGGGGAATATTTTGAGAAAAATATCCAAACCAGACTTTGCACTGGTCTCCAGCAGAGATATTAAAATGGACTAATTTAGTTAAAATAAGAGTGTTTAAGGACCCTGTGATCTCACTTCTTAAAATTTACCTTGAGAATAAAAATGCACATGTGTGCTCTCCCCTAAAAGTACCTATAGATATCCATTCCAAAATTTTTTAGCTAGAAAGAAAAAATGGACACAAATTAAAAGTTCACATGTAAGGGGATGGCTATATAAGTTAAGATGGGTTCATCAAATAAAATTCATTATAGCCATTTGAAAAGATGTTGTAGTTTTTTTTTTTTTTTGACTTGGAAAATGTCTTTCAACATACACTCAAGTGAATAAATCAGATAATATACAGTTTGATCCCACTTGTGTAAAAAAACAGTTTCCATAGCCTTGTGAACTTACATACATAGAGAAGTATCTTGAGAGATATTTAATGAGATATTGATATGGTAAATTAAAATGATAAAAATCATTAAACTTTTTGTTAAAAATGTAATATGTATTGAGACTATTTATGTAACATATACTCATTATTTCATTTGATCTCATTATCCTGTAAATCAAGAACTATTATTATCTCCATTATTTTACTCTTGAAATTGAAGATAAAAAATTTATGCAAGACCCTCCAGCTGTAAGTAATGGGGCTGAAATCTGTCTTTCTAACTCTGAAGCTCATGCTTCTAATCACTAGCTATTTTACTACTGTACTTCATGTACTTTCTTACATGTATTTAATAAGTACTTTATGGATCAATGGTTATTGTGTTTCTAAGCTTCACGGTTACCAGACACTAAAGTTACTGAGAACTGTACACAGGGATGGTCATTAAGACTAGAAAGAAGTAGAATCAGGCATTGTCCTTCTCTTTCTCCTGGCAGACCCTGTTCCCACCAAGGCCAGGGGAGAGTCTAACCCTATGCTTGGAAATGCAGCCCACATGGTGCTGGACACACAATATACAAAGACACACACTGCCTTTTGTATGATATTTTGTGACCTCCCTCTTTCTACCTTTTGAGAATCCATAACTTCTTTAAAAAAAAAAAAAAAGCTGGACTAGATACTCTCTCTCAAATACCCTATGGCTATTAAAGAAAAAATGTGTGGCATAAGACTGTAGCAGACATTAAGAAGAATATATTTGGGAGTTTATTTAAAAATTCAAATTGTGGGGAATTCCCTGGCAGTCCAGAGGTTAGGATGCCATGCTTTCACTGCTATGTACTATGTACAAGATACTGTATGACCATAGTTTCATATCAACACTGCCAAATGTCATCAACCCTATCTTACTGTCAAGGAAATTGTAGTCCAGATAAGTGACTCACACAAGTTAAAAAGGCAGGGACAGAAATAGAAATCCAACCCAGGGCAAATTGGCCCTAGAATTCACAATCCTTTCATGCTATGGCAACACTACCTACCAGAACACTACCTGGGCCAGAATTTCCCTCTGAATAGACATAGTTAATGTATATCAGTCTATGAACTACTATAAAACCAGTCATTGGGGTTCATCGGACAGAATCCTTGGTTGAAAAGAGGGAAGAGAATGAACATGATAGTTTGGTCCTATTTGTCCCTTATGACACCGGTAGGAATTATGCAGTTATTTCTCATTACCTGGCTTTCATTCCTGCAATGAAATTTTCATGAGTAACAAAAATAACCTCACAAAGAAATAACTTGAAGTGAGTAATTACTGAAACAATATATGCTCTAGAATCCACATATTAGGGCACTGGGCAGCACCTGCATCCTCTGGCAGAGTGAGCATGCTTCAGGCATCCCACCCCTTCAAACCTCCTTTTAAAGGCCCAGATGCTAAAATTGCTCTAAAGCAGTTCTGAGAAGCCTCCAGCCTAATCATTTCATTCAGTTCTCATGTTGGTATTAAGTCGCTAAGTCATGTCCAACTCTTTGCAACCCCATGGACTGCAGCATGTCAGGCTTCCCTGTCCTTCACTATCTCCTGGAGTTTGTTCAGACTCATGTTCATTGAGTCAGTGATGCTATCCAGGCTATCAATGCTCATGACCACTGTGAAAATTAGTGATATTATTCCCAACTTAGAGATGAGGAAAAGGAAAGTTCAGGGTGGCAGAACAGCCCAACATCTAATATCAGAAATCCTCCTACTTAACAGCTAGGGAGACAAGGCACCTGTTTCAGCTTGGTTCCATCCTATGACATCTGCAACTCTTGTGCTGCTGATAGATGTGCCACTAGTAGGGTCTGACAGTTGGAGTATAAGCATTGATTGGATTTGCCTTGCAAGAAGAGGTATAGTCTGTTGGCTTGGAGGGAAAGCAGATGGTGGGAAGAATGGATGATGATGGTGTAAGTGGAGTCTGTCATTTTCTAAATGGTTGCTGCCAAGAAGAGAAAAGCAGCTGATGAAAATCATGTATTTCAAAGTAAGGAGACTGGGAAATACTTCTTTTGTTTTAAAGACATTGCTTGTCCTATTTGCAATAGAAAAAATCTCTTTTTCAGAAAGAATAATACCAAAAGGCACTATGTAATAAGCCACATTTTATAGTTAACATAGCTTACAAGGTCAGTAAAAGACAAAAGAAACAAGATTCACAAATGTCTTATTCAACACAAAAGTTATTCAAAGGCACAGAATTATAATAGGATACTGTAGTGTATGCTACTATGTTGATCCTGAAGTTTTAGCAAAAATTGTTAAGACTAGCAAAACTGTAACAGAGAAAAAGAGAAAGTTTTCAAAATATTAACATGGACCTCTTCCCTCCACATGACCCAAGTGAAGATAACCCCATTTTGAAGCTCAAAATTAACAAACCTCAACCACATTTGCAGAGATTTTAATCAGAGTTTAAGTTCCATAATCTTGATTATGAGCAGACAAACAAGGGCTGCCAGACACATGAGAAAACTCTAACGTGAAAGATGGGCTTCCCTGATAGCTCAGTTGGTAAAGAATCCACTTACAATGCGAGAGATCCAAGTTTGATTCCTGGATCGGGAAGATTGCCTGGAGAAGGGATAGGCTACCCACTCCATTATTCTCGGGTTTCCCTTGTGGCTCAGCTGGTAAAGAATCCACCTGCAATGCAGGAAACCTGGGTTCAATCCCTGAGTTGGGAAGATTACCCCGGAGAAGGGGAGGCTACCCACTCCAGTATTCTGGCCTGGTGAATTCCATGAACTGTACAGTCCATGGGGTTGCAAAGAGTTGGACACAACTGAATGACTTTCACTTTCAATGTGAAAGATAAATATCAGGGCAAACAGGAAAAAAAAAAACTTCAAGGAAACAAATAATACAAAGAGAGGGATGCTTTTAAAAAACTGTAACTAGTATCTTCAGGGGCAAAAATTGCATTCCAGAAGCAAGAATAGAATCCTCCAAAAAGGAGCATTCAGAAAACAAAAAGTGTTCTTGAAATTTTTAAAAATGTAACAAATGAAAATTTTAATATGAAATAATTTAAAATGTCAACCATTATCTGAACCTTCAATGAGTTATAAACTTTTTGCAATAGTAACATTAAAGATCACTAATCACAGCTCAACATAGCAAATACAGTAAGTCTCCTACATATGAATGAATTCCATTCCGAGTGTGTGTTTGTAAGTCCAATTTGCTCCTAAGTCCAACAAGTTAGCCTGGATACCCAACTAACACCATCAGCTATATAGTATTATACTGTAATAGATTTATAAAACTTCACACAAATAATATACAAAAAACAAACACAAAAATAATATTTTCAATCTAACAGTACAGGACCTTGAGAAGTACAGGAGTACAGTACAACAGCTGATGTACTTGTTGATAATGGAAAAATTGAAATATCACAAGAATTACCAAATTTGACACAGAGACAGAAGTGAACAAAATGCTTTTGGAAAAATGCCACCAAGAGACTTGCTCTACACAGGTTGTCAGAAACATTCCTTATGTATCTACGAAGCACAATAAACAAGGTCTGCCTGTACTGTGGACCAAGAAAATCTCCTGCAAGTTAGAGAGAGAGGGGAAAATGGTCACATTCAAACTGTTAGGATTCAGAATGGCTTTGTACTTCCCAAGACCAACATTGGAATCCAGAAGACAGTAAAATAATGCCTTTAAAATTCAGAAGGAAAATTACTTCCAACTTAGAATTAAATACTCAGCCATAAATTATAGATAGGGTAAAATTAAAACACTTTTATAAATGTAAAATCTCAAAAACTTTCTTTTCTATACTTTTCAGGAAGCTATTAAAGATGCCTTCAACTATGTTAAGGGGGTAAAAGGAGAAGGAATATATAAGAATCAAGGAAGAGGTGAATCAAAACAAGATGAGAAATAGGGGAATTTTCAAGATGATAGTGAAGAAAAATTCCTAGTGATAACAGGGCAACAAGTATACAGATGAATGAAATAATCCGATTCAAGGGACTGGCGTGGCAATGGCTGCCATCCTGATTCCCTCTGCTATACTATCTGCTAAGAGAAACGAAAGGCAATGCCAAAGAATGCTCAAACTACCGCACAATTGGATTCATGTCATACGCTAGTAAAATAATGCTCAAAATTCTCCAAGCCAGGCTTCAGCAATACGTGAACCGTGAACTTCCAGATGTTCAAGCTGGTTTTAGAAAAGGCAGAGGAACCAGAGATCAAATTGCCAACATCCACTGGATCATGGAAAAAGCAAGAGAGTTCCAGAAAAACATCTATTTCTGCTTTATTGACTATGCCAAAGCCTTTGACTGTGTGGATCACAATAAACTGTGGAAAATTCTGAAAGGGATGGGAATACCAGAGCACCTGATCTGCCTCTTGAGAAACCTATATGCAGATCAGAAAGCAACAGTTAGAACTGGACGTGGAACAACAGACTGGTTCCAAACAGGAAAAGGAGGCTGTATATTGTCACCCTGCTTCTTTAACTTCTATGCAGAGTACATCATGAGAAACACTGGGCTGGATGAAGCACAAGCTGGAATCAAGATTGCTGGGAGAAATATCAATAACCTCAGATATGCAGATGACACCACCCTTATGGCAGAAAGTGAAGAAGAACTAAAGGGCCTCCTGATGAAAGTGAAAGTGAAGAGTGAAAAAGTTGGCTTAAAGCTCAACATTCTTAAAGCTAAGATCATGGCATCTGGTCCCATCACTTCATGGGAAATAGATGGAGAAACAGTGGAAACAGTCTCAGACTTTATTTTTTGGGGCTCCAGAATCACTGCAGATGGTGATTGCAGCCATGAAATTAAAAGACACTTACTCCTTGGAATGAAAGTTATGACCAACCTAGACAGCATATTAAAAAGCAGAGACATTACTTCGCCAACAAACGTCCATCTGGTCAAGGCTATGGTTATTCCACTGGTCATGTATGGATGTGGGAGTTGGACTGTGAAGAAGGCTGAGCACCGAAGAATTGATGCTTTCGAACTGTGGTGTTGGAGAAGACTCTTGAGAGTCCCTTGGACTGCAAGGAGATCCAACCAGTCCATTCTAAAGGAGATCAGTCCTGGGTGTTCATTGGAAGGACTGATGCTGAAGCTGAAACTCCAATACTTTGGCCACCTCATGCGAAGAGTTGACTCACTGGAAAAGACCCTGATGCTGGGAGGGATTGGGGGCAGGAGGAGAAGGGGATGACAGAGGATGAGATGACTGGATGGCATCACTGACTCGATGGACATGAGTTTGGGTAAACTCTGGGAGTTGGTGATGGACAGGGAGGCCTGGCGTGCTGCAGTTCATGGGGCTGCAAAGAGTCGGACCCGACTGAGCAACTGAACTTAACTGAACTGAAGAGAAACAAAAAGCAAGTTACAAGTTCAGAAAGCCCAGTGAGTCTTGGAATGAGGCCAAAAGTTATCCAAAAATGATCACTGTCCAGCCAGCCTAGAAAGATCTCTAGGGGGCAATGTCTCAAAATGTATATATAAGAACTGATAGATTAGCTGTTGTGATAAATTTTGTGGAAAGTTTTAGCAAAAGGCTTTAGAAGAAATGGAAATTACTAAAAATAAATACAAAGAAAAATTAGCAAATGAAAAAACAGGCATTCTTAATTTTAGCAAAAATAGAGAGTAAGGAAGAAAAGATAACCATATATACAGAGATGCTCAATTATAAAGAATATTAGAATATTCATCATACTAATTTAACCAAAATTACAGTAGAACTATATTGGGAAAATAAGAAAGGAGGAACAAAATGATGGCAGAATAAAGAGGTAGATATATCTTTCATAACAAGAATTTAAAGGGAATTCCCTGGCAGTCCAGTGGTTAAGAATCTGGGCTTCCACTGCAGGGGATGCAGGTTTCCTCTGGTTGAGGAAATAAGATCCTGCCTGCCACGCAGTTCGGCCAAAAAATTTAAAAAGTAAAAGAAAACAAAAGAATTTAAATAAATAATGTCTAAAATAAACATATCAAAAGGTAACAATGTAATGCATAGCTTTTAGAGCTCTGGAGACATGTTAAGGCCAGAAGAGCTTTAAATGAATTGAAAGTCACTACCTCTGGGGACTGGGACCAGGGAAAGTGAGATGGGGTAAGTCAGGAAACAGTTAAATTTTGAAATAGATCTTTGACTAATATTGGCCATTTTAAACTATTGTGAGTTTAAACTATTAAACAATACATACATACAAAGCTTTAATTTAAAATTTAAAATGAAAATATAGAAAAGAAAAATGTTGAACTTCTAATATAAACAAGTAGGCTCTCAAGTTACTGAGTATTAAGAAGAGACATGATGTTATCTGACCCCTGACTGGGTAGGGTATAAAACAGATTACACCTGAAATAACCAGCACTTTTCACGATAAATATTTTCACTTGTATTTCTGTGGTGCTTTCATCTTTTTTCACTGTTTGCATAGTCAGTGATCCAATCTTCTCCAGGATGCAGAATTTCATCCATCCACAGACAGAACAAGATCTGTTATTTGCTCACATTATTTATCTGAAACTCAATGGTACAGGAGACCATTACCCTCTTCGAGGAAAGAAGACACTCTTCACTGTGTATGTAACCTGCACTGCCTTGAATAATCTAAGCCCATTGGCATTGTATAATACTTTACAATTTTCAAAGTACTTTCTCATGTTTTAATTGATCCTGCAACAGCTCTGAAAGGCCAGACAGAAGCTCAGAGAGGTTAAGTGACTTCCCTAAGGTCACTCAGCTGGTCACAGCACAGCCATGAGTAGATTCATCCACTTGGGACTCACTTCACCTATCACGCTATACAGCAATCTTGTTTTCACGTTTCATAAAGTTTACTAAGCTCTGACTGCTGGCTGCTGAACAACCAGATGGTGGGAAAAAGCATGTGTGTGAATTTATTTCTCTAAAGTCCAGCCACTGTGTCCAGACTCAGCCTTAGAACAAACGGCCCTCTGCTCAGAATACCAACCCCAGAACCTGTCCTGAAAATAGCACAAATTTCAGGTATTAGAACTTTTACACATTCAAGTTTCTCTTCTAAAATTGGAAATGTCCCTGAAAAAGAGAGTAAGTACCTTACCACTTATCCTGACTAGTCAGAATGGGTTGACAGCCAGCTGAAAATAAGCCTGAGATACTGGAAGATGATTAAGGGAGGAAGAAAGAGGCACGGATTTATCCTAATTCCATGTTGTTCCTGGGGTTAACCTCGGCCATCTTAGCCAGAATTATTTTACAAGATTCCTTTAGTAGGAACATCGTAAGGGGCCAACTCTCATTTTGTGATTATATAGAGTGATTGAGGAAAAAACAACAACAAGCAAAACGCAAAAAGTCCCCCACACAATTCAGGTCATTGAGAAATATTTAGGATAAACTGGCATTAGAATCATTATTTGTGTGTCAATTTACAAGCAGCTGGATATTGCCCAGTGTATGGGGAGTGTGTCAAGACCCAGAGAAGAGCAGAACCTAAAATGAGCTGTGATTATCACTTGGAGATAAAAGTTCAGCTCAACTCTGGTTTTCAAGCCAGAGTGCTGTACCTTAAAAAAAAATTTTTTTTTTAATATTTACTTAGCTGTGCTGGGTCTTAGCTGAAGCAGTTGGGATATTTGATCTTAGTCGTGGTATGCAGGAACTAGTTCCATGCCCAGGGATTGAACCCAGGCCCCCTGCATTGGGAACATGCAGTCTTAACCACTAGACCACCAGGGAAGTCCCTAAAAATGTTTAATGAGTATTATACATACATTTAGATTTATAGCCTATTAGAACCCATTTGTGCCAGCTCTGTGTACACTGAGTAGCAAAGTCCATGCAGATTTAAACATAGAGCAAAGGATAATTATAAGATATCAGGGATTCTGCTGTTCTTCACATATTTTAAAGGCATAACACACAGAGGTTACATAACTGCCTTTACGGAAAACCCTGCATTCAGAGTTGTTTTCGAAGCCTGTTCGCAGCTGAGTGTTTACTAAATCAAGCACTAAAAACTAGATTTACACTGGTTGTTCAGAGCTGAAAGCCAGCTGCAGCTGCCATTAGAGCAATTCAATTTCTTTTTTATAAAGCACAAGTAAGGCTCAATTTACTAAAGTTTTATTTCCTTTTTATGCATCCCATATGCTAGGGGAAAAAATTAAGTTTATGAGATTAAAAATGAGTTTTATGCTAAATGTTTACGAAGTTTCAGCTGGTTGCATTTGCAAGCCCTCAAACCCACCAAGTTCAGCTTCTGTTTTTTTTTTTTTTTTTCCCCATTTCAACAAAAGAAAGTCTTTGTGTCTGTAAAAGGACATTTCCCCAGTCCCCTTTTCTGTACTCCTCTAGATCTGCCTTCTTCTTTCACATTATACAACTTTATAACAGTTGAGATACATAAATAACTTCCTTCACCATGTCAAAATCTTTAGAAGGAATATTTCTGTATGGACTCAGTTGTTTTTTTAAATGATTCTTTTTCCCTTCCATTCACTGTCTTGATTTAGCTAGTCTAGTGATGTTTCTTCATTTCTGTGATCATCTCTAAAAAAGCAATATAGTTTTTACTTGATAAAAGAAACATCTAGACAGCTAACTACTGCTGATTTGGAAAGAGTACATTTCATCACTTAATTATAAACTTCAATAGCCTAGAAAAGATGAGTGTTGCATTTGTTTGCTCCAAAATTAATAGGTACATAGAATTATTATTTTTTAAACAGTGCATACTTAATTCAGGAGACCCCAAGATAGACATTATTATAGATCTCACTTTGCAAATTCTTCCTTTCTCTGAAATCCTTTGGCCTTTCTTAGGATCAGTTTTTTAAATTCCTCCAGCTCAGATTAAGCTCTTGGAGAACCTGTCACCTTAAGAAACATTCATTGAAAATGGCACGGTAGAAAAATACAAAGATGAAAAAGGCTTCTAAATGTAAGGCCAGAGAAACCACCCAAATTATCAATGGAGTAAGTCCATTAATGTTCAGTAATTCCTCCTGCCTCTACTTAACTGTCAGAAAGTCAACTTTCAAGTCTTCTTGGTAGCAGTAAAGGAGATTCTAAAAAGTCTTAAAGTATAAAATTGGAAAAAGGAAGGAGGAAAAAAATTAACATGCAGATATCAGAGTAGGCGACAGATGAGAAGGGTCCTGTGAGAACAAGTTGTTATGCTGATTAAGGGTACTCAGGTCTGTCCAAACATGTCACAGAAGGTTCCTAAATTTTATGGCATAAAGGGTTCTGAGCTGGGTAGAGCTCACAGAACCTCCAGCACTGAGATTCTTGAGCAAAGAGAGAAAAGAAGGTCATCTCCCAGGCCTTGCCCTACATAAGGGAAGCGTTGACATGGACCAACTTAAGCCAGAAACATTAGCTAAAGAATTCTCTAGGAATGTAAATCAAATAATCTCATTCCAATCGGCAACTCTTGGCAAATAGGATGGCTTACACAGCAGAAAGCGAGAATACCAAATAGAAGTGAACAAACCCCACACAGGAATGAAAGTTGAAAGATGCTTACAAAACACTGATCAATCTCAACCCACAGCTTACAGTACCAAAGGTGGAGCACATTGGAGATGACCTTAGACCCTTGTTCGGAAGTGCTTCTAGCAGTAAGCCTGGGACTTGACGAGGAGAGGGAGGAACTTAAAGGCTGGGTTGCCTTGATTTTACAGTAAGACCATAGATCACTTTTCATTGGCATGTTAACTATCCCTCACACTACTTTCATTGTACTCTTTCAAACTATTACAGCTTAGAACATGAGAGTCACACCAACAAATTATCAAAGATACCCTTGATTTTGGAATTCGCATCCTCAGTTGGGCTCCCCTGGTGACTCATTGGTAAAGAATCTGCCCGACAATGCCGGAGATGCAGGAGACATGGGCTCGATCCCTGGGTTGGGAAAATCCCCTGGAGGAAGAAATGGCAACCCACCCCAGTATTCTTGCCTGGGAAATTCCATGGACAGAGGAGCCTGACAGACTAAGGTCTATGGGGTTGCAAAGAGCTGGACACAACTGAGTGACTGAGCACACACGTAGCATCCTCAGTTAGAGGAAACAAGGCTTTATGAAACCTTGTACTTATAAAATCAACTGAAAAAATTAAGATCTGATTGGTAAGATGTTATTCACAATTCATCAGAAACTTCAGAAAAGGGGCTTTCCTGGTAGTCCAGGAACTAAGACTCTGTGCTCCCAATGCAAGGGGCCTGGGTTCAATCCCTGATCAGGGTGCTAAATACCACATATTGCAATGAAGACGGAAGATCCCACATGCTACAGCTAAGATCCAGTGAGACAAATATATAATTTTTTTTTAAAAGAAAAGAAAGAATGCAACTTGAAAAGACAGAGGGTCCCACATAGGTAGGAGTGGTCAGAGAAGTTTTTCCAGAAGGCATGAACCTTGAAGGATACACAGCATTTGAATAGAAAATTGAAGATATTTCCAGCAAGTGGGAGATATGAGCTACAGCATTTGATGCAGGTGTGAGAATGTCTGCATTCTCTTCCTTGGTAGCTTCCCTGGTAGCTCAGCTGGTAAGGAATTCGCCTGCAATGCCGAAGACTCCAGTTTGATTCCTGGGTCAGGGAGATCCCTTGGAGAAGGGATAAATCCCCACTCCAGTATTCTTGGGATTCCCTGGTGGCTCAGTCAGTAAAGAATCCACCTGCAATGCAGGAGACCTGGATTTGACCCCTGGGTTGGGAAGATCCCCTAGAGGAGGGCATGGCAAACTACTACAGTATCCTTGCCTGAAGAATCCCCATGGACAGAGGAGCCTGGTGGGCTAACGTCCATGGGGTCACAAAGTCAGACACAGCTGAGAGACTAAGTACACGCACACATGAGAATGTCATGTTTGCAGAAGGAGGGACAGCAGGAGGAGGCCAAGTGGAAACCAGGGCTAAGAGAGTTGCATTACATAACATCTGAAAAAGGGTTTGGACTCAGGATTTGGAATACTGTCAACAACAGATTGAAGAGCAGTGACAAGCCTTTAAAGATGATGAAAAGAAAAATGAAGGAGCATCTTAGAGAGAGTGGTCTGATGATAGAACTGCAGGATAGAGCCAAGGGGAATGAAGACAGATCACTCAGGGGACAGCAATAATGATCCAGGCATGAGATAACCAAGCACAAGCTGGAAATTGCAAGCCACAAGGAGAAAAAAGTTGGGGTATTTATTCTCCCCACACCACCTCACCCCATCCCACGCCTCATGAGATTTCAGCAATGCCTACGTTCCTCTAAGAACTGGTGAGTGGTCCTACTTCATTAAATTCAGCTCTCTCTGTACCCTCACAACATTGCTTACTCCTTTTCAAGACTAGGAGTGGTAACTGCATACCAGTGTGTTAGCACCTGGGAGCTTCCCCATCACTTTATGGTTTCTTTAATTTTATCTCTGTATATTTTTTTTTCGAATGAGCCATTTACATCTCTGCAGACTCTGACGAATATAAATACCAAAACATTTGGAAAGAAAAGTAGAGAAGTCATGAGTTGGACTGGAAGAAAAAGAAGGCTGATGAATATACTTTTGAGCACAATGACTCAGAAAACATAGCATAAAAATATAAAGCAGTGCTTAGGAATCAAAATTCTTAGGACCTGGGTTCCCCCACTTTGTAGCTGTGTGATATCAGTTGGGGGTACATGGCTTCACACCTCTAGGCCCGAGTTCCTTCATCTGTAAAATAAGGATTATTACTGTTTTAAGGACTAAATGAGTGAATACATATAAAGTACTTAGCATGGTTCCAGATTTCATGTACATGATGTTTAAACATTTTCCATTTACAAGAATTCACATGGGGATTATTATGAACTAAATCTTATACACTTGGAGCTTAATGGTGACAACAGAATACTTAAATGGAAATTTCCAGAGAGCACTTGGAAATAAATACTACATTTGGGTAAGAGCAAATTACTAAGGTATAGACAGATAAACTATGAAAATAGATGACCTTTTCAAAGGAAAGAACACATCAAAAGAACAGCTGAGTTCTGAAAAATAAGCTCTAGAGAAATATAGAGTGAGTAGGTAGAAAGATGATGAGAGATGAAAAAGAGAAGAAGGGAAAAAGAAGCAGAAGAGGTGGTATTAGGGAAGATAAAAGAACCAGTGAAGTGAAGTGAACGGAAAGTCACTCAGTTGTGTCTGACTTTTTGCAACCCCACAGACTATACAGTCCATGGAATTCTCCAGGCCAGAATACTGGAGTAGGTAGCTGTTTTCTTCTCCAAGGAATCTTCCCAACCCAGCAATCGAACCCAGGTCTCCCACATTGCAGACGGATTCTTTACCAGCTGAGCCACCAGGGAAGCCCAAAAGAAACAGAGGCAGTGAAAATGACAAGTGCCTTCTAACTTGGCAAAGAGATTACCCGGGTCTTCAAGAGATGAACGTGAGGGAATGGAGTAGAACTGGGGGAGGGTGACTTAGGTATTTTATTTAAAAAAAAATAATAGAGGAAATAGGTACAGTCAACAGTATATCCCAAAGAAAGGCAATGCCAAAGAATGTTCAAACTATCACACAATTGCACTCATCTCACATGATAGCAAAGTAATGCTCAAAATTCTCCAAGGCAGGCTTCAACAGTACATGACCTGTGAACTTCCAGATGTTCAAGCTGGATTTGGAAAAGCCAGAGGAACCAGAGATCAAATTGCCAACATTTGTTGGATCATCAAAAAAGCAAGAGAGTTCCAGAAAAATACCTCTTCTGCTTTATTGACTATGCCAAAGCCTTTGACTGTGTGCATCACAACAAACTGTGGAAAATTCTTAAAGAGATGGGAATACCAGACCACCTGACCTGCCTCTTGAGAAATCTGTATGCAGGTCAAGAAGCAACAGTTAGAACTGGCCATGGAACAACAGACTGGTTCCAAATAGGGAAAAGAGTACATCAAGGCTGTATACTGTCACTCGGCTTATTTAACTTATATGCAGAGTACATCATGTGAAATGCCAGGCTGGATGAAGCACAAGCTGGAATCAAGATAGCTGGGAGAAATATCAATAACCTCAGATATGCAGATGACACCACTCTAATGGTAGAAAGTGAAGAACTAAAGAGCCTTTTGATGAAAGTAAAAGAGGAGAGTGAAAGAGTTGGCTTAAAACTCAACATTCGGAAAACTAAGATCATGGCATCTGGTCCCATCACTTCATGGCAAATAGATGCAGAAATAATGGAAACAATGAGAGAGTTTATTTTCAGGGGCTCCAAAACCACTGCAGATGGTGACTGCAGCCATGAAATTAAAAGACACTTGCTCCTTGGCAGAAAAGCTACGGCCAAGCTAGACAGCATATTAAAAAGCATAGACATTACTTTGCCAACAGAAGTATGTCTAGTCAAAGCTATGGTTTTTCTAGTAGTCATGTATGGATGTGAGAGTTGGACTATAAGGAAAGCTGAGCACCGATGAATTGATGCTTTTGAACTGTGATGTTGGAGAAGACTCTTGAGAGTCCCTTGGACTGCAAGGAGATCCAACCAGTCCACCCTAAAGGAAATCAGTCCTGAATATTCACTGGAAGAACTGATGATAAAGCTGAAACTCCAATACTTTGGTCACCTGATGGGAAGAACTGACTCATTGGAAAAGACCCTGATGCTGGGAAAGATTGAAGGCGGGAGGAGAAGGGGACGACAGAGGATAGGATGGTTGGATGGCATCACCGACTCAGTGGACATGAGTTTGAGTAAGCTCCGGGAGTTGGTGATGGACAAGGAAGCCTGGCTTGCTGCAGTCCACGGGGTCGCAAAGAGTCAGACACGACTGTGCGACTGAACTGAACTGAACAGTAGATCACTCTGTGGTTTTTACCCCAGGCCGCAACAGACATTCACGTATTTTTTAAAATTTATTTGGCAGTGCCAGGTCTTAGTTGCCACATGTGGGATTTAGTTCCCCAGCCAGGGACTGAACCTCAGGTCCCCTGCCTTAGCATAAAATCTTAGCCACTGGATCACCACAGAAGTCCCAGACAAGCACATATTTAAGTAGAAAGAGGAAGAAATTAAAAGAAAGAGAGAAAGCAAAAATTCTAGGGAAAAAAAGAACAAGTGAGGTTGCAAAATGCTTCTGTGAAAAGATAAGAAGCTAAGAATAGAAATCAAATCAGACTTTCTCTGGGAAAGAGAAATCAAAATTCTAACTATTTGCAGGGTTTTCCCACCCTAATGCAATTTTTTCATTTATATCAAAGCTAACTACTGAGATTTTAATTATTTTGGTCTGGGTGTGAATCTGAGCAATTTTAAAACAAAACAAAAAAAATGGCAACCTATACCCTTTCATTACAAAATAACATGTGGTTAAAAATATGGTTTTTAGAGTAAGAGCAGCTGAGTTTATATTCTCACATTTGTCACTTGGTAGCTATATGCTTTGGGGCAAATTACTTTCTCTTTCTCTACCCAAATTTCCATATTTCTAAAATGGATATAATAATAGTATGGGCTTCATTGGGCCACTCTGAGGAATAAATGAGATAATGCAAATTAAATGTTAAGAACAATGCCTGGGATATAGTAAAGATTCAATAATCCTTAGTTATTATTATTCACACACATTCACCTTGTACAATAATTATATATCAATTCTTTCTCCTCAGGGCCGTACTCTGATTTCTTGTAACTCAAAGAGAACATTAATAAAAAATCCCTTGATAACCATGCCCCAGGATAATGTAAATTCAGATATAATGCAGTTGGATATTGGCAAGTGTCTTTATCTTTTGCGGTGGGGCAGGGCAGGCAGAGTTCTCACCTTCTGGAGGCAATAAGACTGGGTGGAGAAACTGTAGGCAACTCTGTCACAGAACACAGGAGTATAAAATTAGCGTCACCACATCCACAGTAATCTCAGCCCCATTTCCCCCATAATGAGCTGAATAAATGGCCATCAAGTGACCCAGTGAGGTCTGGAATTCCTACTGCTTACTTAAAAAGTCCAGTCTAGCTAGATTCAAGACCCAGAATTATGCCTGTATATGGACATTCAATTGAAATGTAAAAGATTTTAAAACTTAACTGAAAAAACATATCAGTAAAACAGAATATTATACAATATACAGTATTATTAAATGAAAATGGCACACTGTCCACAATACATTATAAATTTAATACATTTAATTTTGGGGAAGAGTTTTAGGTTCACAGCAAAATACAAAGAGTTCCAATACACCCCTCTGCTCGCACATATACACAGCCTCCCACACACACTATCCAGAAGCTCGGTGGTACATTTATAACTATCTATGGACCTGCAAGCACATCGTTATCTCCCAAAGCCCACAGCAGATTCACTGTTCGTTTTTATTGGAACATACTTGCTTTACAATATTGTATTAGTCTCTGCTGTACAACAAAGTGAATCAGCCATATGCATACATATATGCCCTCCCTCTTGGACCTCCCTCCCACCCCAATCCCATCCCACCCCTCTAGGTCATCACAGAGCACCATGCTGAGCTTCCTGTGCTGCTTGATATCAGCTTCCTACTATCTCCTACTGATATTTAGCCAGAATGGCACCAAACTGCATGTGGAACCAGGAAGGATTTAAATGGTGTGATCAACCAGCTGCACAGGCTCACCTCCTGACTTGATTTATTTTGCAACCATGTTGACTCCATATTTATACTATTAGAACTTTGGTACCTTCATTTATCAACTTACAGTAGGGTTTTCCTATACTTCAGTTGTCTTCAGAAAATTCTTCTAAATTGATTAATAGCCTTTTAAACCTGTTAGATTTTCTCTTTTCCTTGGCCAAATTCTGATTTTCTTGAGGGCAGGGTTCATTTTAATCAAGTGGTGCTTTTTCTCTCTCCAGTCTCCTACTGTGTCCAGCACAATGTTGTAAAGAAAATAGTTACCATAGCAACACAAGAAGAAGGCTCATGGAGCTTACAAGGGATTTAGCCTCACCCTACCATTCCATCATCTCCATATCTCCATCAACCTCTACCCATTCCCACTTTCAAACAGATATTGCCTCTAATTCCCTTTCTCATAGAAATTCTGGAGCAACTTCTGTGTTGGTACTAAATAAATGTTGCTGAAATTTTCTGATTTGACCAGTATGCTGGATGCCTTTTTGTGTCCCTCAAGTGCATCGCTAGCTCTCCTCTGTGGAGATTTAGCTCTCTAGCAGCTAATTCAGCTGAGTCAGGGTCCCAGGAGGAAAGAGACAGAGATCCTGAGACTAATTTAGTTGACATACAAGTAAAGGCAAATGCTGTTTCTTTGTTTGTTTGTTTTGTTTTTTTAAATTTTATTTTTACTTTATTTTACTTTACAATACTGTACTGGTTCTGCCATACATTGACATGAATCCACCATGGGTGTACACGAGCTCCCAATTGCTGTTTTGATAGCTAATTGCTAAACATTATCAAGAGAGAGGGCTTCCCAGGTAGCACAGTGGCAAAGAACCTGCCTGCCAATGCAGGAGATGCAAATGACTTAGGTTCAATCCCTGAGTCGAGAACATCCTCTGGAGGAGGAAATGGCAACCCACTCCAGTGTTCTTGCCTGGAGAATCCCATGGACAGAGGAACCTGGCAGGCTACAGTCTATGGGGTCCCAAAGAGTCAGACACAACTGAGTCCGCACACTTCATTGAGAGAGAAACAGCTCAAATAGAGGGGGGAGAAAGGAGACAGGCTGAAAACAGGTACTTGGCCAATTCCTGGAACTGAAAGCATAAAAATCCAAATTGTACCCAGTCTTCCATTTGAGCCTTCACAAGATCCCACACAGCAATTCTTCTCTCTTGCATCTGAAAAAGTCTTTTCCAGTCTTTTTTGGACAATCAAAGGCTTTCAAAGTTGCCCATTCAGACATCTGCCAGCGTTTGTTACAGATGCTTCAAAGTTCACAATGGAGCAGTCTCCACCCAGGAATCACTCTATCAGAATGAAATGATTGCCTCCCTCCCACCCTAGCTTATGTCAGTTTAGGTTACCATCTTTCATTTCTCTCACCCACCAATCTGTTCTGCTACAAGTGGGTGGATAATGGCTCCTCCTTGGCAGTGTCTTTTATCGACACTAATATAGCACTGCCATCTTTGTTTTTCTTATTGATTGTTGCAGAATTGATGCTGCCCTGGGTGTAAACTCCAAACAGGCTAATGAGTAAATGGTGCATGGTTTTATTCATCTTTGAATGGATCGATCAACTAAAAGACTTTGTTTATTCGTTCAGTATCCAGGTGTTGCTTTTAGCTTCAAGGAGTTGACAGCACATTTGGGGAGACATAGAAGTGAGTGCAGGGATTTCCCTGGTAGTCCAGTGGCTAAGACTCCATGCTCCCAATGCAGGGAGGCCTGGGTTTCATCCCTGCTCAGGAAATTAGATCCTGCATGCCGCAACTAAGATCAAAGATAACTGCGTGCAGCAACTAAGACCCAGCACAGCCAAACAAATAAATTTTTTAAAAAAGAAAAAGAAGTAAGCCTAGAGTAGAAAGGTTAGGAAAGGCTTTCTCAAGGAGCACCTGGGACTTTCCTGGCAATCCAGTGGTTAAGACTCCACATTTCCACTGCAAGGGGCGTGGGTTCGATCCCTGGTTTTGGAACTAAGATTCAGCTGAATTGTGAAAATGTGTAGGCAAGAATGATGAGCACAGCTTTCACAGAAGGAGCTGCCCTCCCTTTTGCATGGAGGCAAAAGGGAGCACAGCTCATTCAGGGAGCAATAAGTAGCTGGAAAGTAGAAAGGTAGTAAGCAGGGGACTGGCTAAAGATAATGTTGGAGGGAAAGGAAGCCCTTGACCTTTCAGTTCTTTGGCAAGGGAGGTAATGAAAGATTTTTTTGAACGTCATGAGATGTTTGATTTAGAAAGCTAGCTCCAGAAAGGAGGACTGATATCCAGTGCTGGATAACTCAAGTTTTGGAGAAAAGTTAAGAGGCTGTTAAAATAGGCCATATGAAAAATGATAAAGATTTTGACTGAGGAGGTCTTGGTAAGGATGGAAAGAAAGAGATGCATTTGAGAAATAATAAATAGGTAACATGGAAAGATCATAATGCCTGATAAGATGTGAGGGGGTCAGAAAATGAAGGGGTGATGATTCATGGGTTTGCGGCTTGAGCAACCAGGTAGGTTGTGAGACCACTCTCTGACCCAGGGAATATGAAGAACTCAAGAAGAGTTTAGTTGACATTGCATTGACACTGAGGTTTTCACAGGACTTTTAAGAATAAATCTCAATATACAATTAGATACTAAGTTCAAGAAAGAATTCAGTAATAGAGATGTAAGTCTGGAAGCCCTTCATGCAATGGTAGGGGCTCAAATTATAAGGGGAAGATAAATTCATTCAAAGAGGCTCTAAAGAAAACAAATAACCCAATCAAAAATGGGCAGAAGAGCTAAACAGACATTTCTCTAAAGAAGACATACAGATAGCTAACAAACACACGAAAAAAATGTTCAACATTGCTTATTATTAGAGAAATGCAAATCAAAACTACAATGAGGTATCACCTCACATGGGTCAGAATGGCCATCATCAACAAATCTACAAATGATAAATGCTGGAGAGGATGTGGAGAAAAGGGAACCCTCTTGCGCTGTTGGGAATGTAAACTGATATAGCCATTATAGAGAACAGTATGGAGATTTCTTTAAAAGCTAGGAATAAAACTACCATATGACCCAGCAATCCCACTACTGAGGAAACCAGAATTGAAAAACACACATGTACCCCAGTGTTCACTGCAGCACTATTTACAATAGCCAGGACATAGAAGCAACCTAGATGTCCATCAACAGAAGAATGGATAAAGATATTGTGGTACATATTTACAATGGAATATTACTCAGCCATAAAAAGGAAAGAATTTAAATCAGTTCTAGTGAGGTGGATGAACCTAGAGCCTGTTATACAGAGTGAAGCAAGTCAGAAAGAAAAAAAAAAATATATTAACACAAATATACGGAATCTAGAAAAATGGTATTGATGAACCTATTTGTAGGGCAGCAATAGAGACATAGAGGACTTCCCTGGTGGCTCAGACCATAAAGCATCTGCCTACAATGCAGGAGACTCAGATTTGATCACTGGATCGGGAAGATCCTCTGGAGAAGAAAATAGCAACCGACTCCAGTACTCCTGCCTGGAAAATCCCATGGACGGAGGAGCATGGTAGGCTACAGTCCATGGGGTCACAAAGAGTCAGATGCAACTAAGCAACTTCACTTTCACTTTCAATAGAGACATAGAGAACAGACTTGTGGATATAGTAGGCGAATGAGAGACTAGGACGAATTGAGAGAGTAGCCTTGAAATATACAAATTACCGTATGTAAAATAGCTAGCCAGTAAGAATTTGCGTATAACACAGGAAACTCAAATCTGGTACTTTGTGACAACCTAGAGGGATGGAATAGGGTGGGAGGTGGAAGGGAGGTTCAGGAGGGAGGGGACATATGTAGACCTATGGCTGATTCATGTTGATGTATGGCAGAAACTGACACAAAATTATAAAGCAATTATCCTCCAATTAAAAATAAACTTTTAAAATGACAAACAGCCTCTGAAGAATGAGAAGAAGGTGGAGAATCAAGCCCAAATTGATCATGAGCAGATCCGAGCCTTGGCAGATGTCCATCACTCCACATTAAAACTGCACCCAAAGACAAATATCATATGATATCACTTACATGTAAAATCTAATATATGGCACAAATGAACATATCTATGAAAAAGAAACAGAATCACGGACAGAAAACAGACTTGTGGTTGTCATGGGGGTAAGGGGTTGGGAGAAGAATGAAGTGGGAGGTTGGGGTTAGTAGATATAAGCTTTTATACATAGAATGGATAAACAACAAGGTCCGACAGTATCAGACAGAAAACTATATTCAATATCCTATGATAAACCACAATGGAAAAGAACATTTTAAAAAATAATATAAGTATGTGTATGAAAGTGAAAGTCACTCAGTTGTGTCTGACTGTTTGCAACCCCAAGGACTATGCAGTCCATGGAATTCTCCAGGCCAGAATACTGGAGTGGGTAGCCTTTACCTTCTCTAGGGGATCTTCCCAACCCAGGGAATGAACCCAGGTCTCCTGCATTGCAAGCGGCTTCTTGACTAACTGAGCCACAAGGAAAGCTCAAGAATACTGGAGTGAGTAGCCAATCCCCTCTCCAGCACATCTTCCTGACCCAGGATCAAACTGGGGTCTCCTGTATTGCAGGCGGATTTTTACCAACTGAGCTATCAGGGAAGCCCCAAATATGTGTATAAATGAATCATTTTGCTGTATAGCAGTAATTAACACAGCATTGTAAATCAACTATACTTCAATTTTAAAAATTTAAAAAAAAAAAAAAAACTGCACCCAGAGGGAGTTACCTGGCAGTCCACTGGTTAGGATTCTGTGCTTCCACTGCAGGGGTCAACCCCTGGTCGAAGAACTAAGATCTCACAAGCTGTGACTAGGTCAAAAAAAAACTGCACCCGAACAAAGGAAAATCCATCCATTCTCTGGATGGCTTTATTTACTACTCTATAGTCTTCCATGGGTTTTTGAAGGTCATTTTGGAATTTGTGTAATTTCCTGAAGACTCTATTTTTCAGGTTTGAATTGGTCTAAGGTCTCTGTAGTCAAGGCTATGGTTTTTCCAGTAGTCATTTATGGATGTGAGAGTTGGACTATAAAGAAAGCTGAGCGCAGAAGAATTGGTGCTTTTGAATTGTGGTGTTGGAGAAGACTCTTCAGAGTCCCTTGGACTGCAAGGAGATCCAACCAGTCCATCCTAAAGGAAATCAGTCCTGGGTGTTCACTGGAAGGACTAATGTTGAAGCTGAAACTCTAATATTTTGGCCACCTGATGCAAAGAGCTGACTCACTGGAAAAGACCCTGATGTTGGGAAAGACTGAAGGCAGGAGAAGGGGACGACAGAGGATAAGATGGTTAGATGGCATCACCAACTCAATGGACATGAGTTTGGGTAAACTTGGAGTTGGTGATGGACAGGGAGGCCTGGTGTGCTGCAGTTCATGGGGTCAGACACGACTGAGTGACTGAAATGAACTGAATGAACTAAGAGTGAGAATGGGAATGAGGATGAGGATCAGTGAGTCACCTGATGAGACTGAGGTTTTAGGATGTCTACATTTGATAGTTTTACTCAAACAGGGCCGAGGGCATAACAGGGCCCAATACTGATATAGCTAGCATCAGATCCAGAAACTTTTATTAGGTGTCTTGGTACTTCCCAGCGGTAAATGTGAGTCACCACAATGTATTGCTGAACATTTTAATGATGAAAAAGCATATTAAGGAAACATGTAGTCTATAAAAATTCCATTTCTTTCTGTACTTCTTAAAACACCCACATGGTACACTTCCTCTTGGTGCCTTACAGCTATTACATGAGGTCACTCATCCTGCCTTGTTCAATAGGAGGTCTTGGTGGGCTCTCCTGATCATTATCTACTTGATTCTACTCTTTTCTCCCTCACCTTTGGACACATTCTATTCACCAAGACACTTGAACAAGTTAGTCAGCAGTGTGCAGGGGGCATCTGCTCAGTATTAATCAGAATTTTCTGGGTTGCAAGTGACAGAAACCCAGGTCAAACGAGTTGAGGCGAAAGGAGAAGTGTATTGGTTCCAAGAAGCTTGGCTCAGACATACTCTCAGTCCCGTGTCTCTCCCCCTCTCTTCATCTTGGCTTCTACCTCTCATCTCCTGGACTGACTTTTTCCACAGAGCAGGAAGCAGCACCACAAGTCTCATCTCCCAGGTTCCACTCCAGAGACGCTCTTAGACTTGTTCTACTGGTCCTAAGTTCAAAATGCCTAAGGAATTTCTCTGATTGACCCAGCCCAAGAAGCGCTTCTATCCCAAGACCACGATTTGTCCAGAAAGATGGCATTTTCAGGAAAAATTTTTAAAAGGCAAAATAATAGACATCTTCCATATGCTCACTGTGGAGTCTTCCCTCAGATTCTTCTCTCCTCCACAGGTAAGCCTCTGTGCCTTATAGATCAGGGAAACTTTTCTTCTTTTGTTCTGCTTTATTACTCCTTAAAGGTCTCATCTACTCCCAGGCTGACACTCTTCACTTCTGGAAACTTCTGTAGACACCTTTCCCTCTGGGAATCACTTGTAAAAACTACCTGTCTTCTGCTCACCTAATGAAAACACAGATGAGATGGAAAGAGACCAGACAAGCAGGATGGCCCAACAGGGAGGATATTTTCGCTCCTGGGTTCATGCTTCAGCTTTTCAGGACTACCAGGTAGGAAGCTTGGTGAATTCAAAGATGACAAATCTATCATTCCTTTGTGCTAATTCTGATTTCAAGAAAACCTCTTCAGAGACATATGGCAATTTAAGAAAGCAAGAAACCAAAGAACATGACATTCTTGGATCAATAAATAAAATCAAAAGCTCCTTAAAAGTCAACAAGACAAAGATAACTATAGATTCTAACATGTGAAGTCAGTGGCATTTAGTGATTTGGCTCTCCTGGAAGTTATTATACCAGAACAGAATCAACATAGAACTTAGTTTGATCTACAGTTCCAGTGAAAGAAATCTAAAATTAACCTCAGTGTAATCTGAGTATAGAATGTTTCTAATGGGTCACTGAGCAGATTGGTGATTACCTTTTTGTTCTTTGAAAATAAGAAAAAGTAAGACTGACTCGAAGACAGATTTGGAAAACATGACCACATCTAATACTGTTTATCTATGCAGGAGATGCAAGAGATGGAGGTTTGAGCCCTGGGTGGAGAAGATCCCCCTGCAGAAGGAAATGGCAATCTGCTCCAGCATTCTTGCCTGGAAAATTCCATGGACAGAGGAGACTGGCGGGCTCCGGTATATTGGCTCACAAGAGTCAGACACAGTCAAGTGACTGAGCACACACACACAGCACATTTGAATACAATCAGTTCTAAAATGTATTAGTCGTTTAAATGTTTGACAGCTACTTCTTTGTTATACATATTGAAAGTTTCCCCTCATCAATTACTATTTCTTAAAATTTTTATTTTCTTGGCTATGTGGCTTCTAGTAGAAGGAAAAAAATAAGCAAAAAGTCATGTTTTATTATTTATTTTAAAATATTCAATCTTCTCCAAATGAATAAATATTAATTCAAAAATCTGAGTATATATAATGGTTATGATTTACTTTACTTACTTCATTCCTAGTAAGTTGAAAGCTTTTACCTCATTTTTCAGGATAAGAAATCATATTTCATGGATATTACCACTAGGTGGCTCAAATGGCTGAAACACTAATTCAATATATAAGCAGAAAAAAACTTCAAAGATATATATTTTTTCTGTAATTGTAGGCTTTATATCAGAGAAGGCAATGGCAACCCACTCCAGTATTCCTGTCTGGATAATCCCATGGATGGAGGAGCCTGGTAGGCTGCAGTCCATGGGGTCTCTGAGGGTCGGATATGACTGAGTGACTTCACTTTGACTTTTCACTTTCATGCATTGGAGAAGGAAATGGCAACCCACTCCAGTGTTCTTGCCTGGAGAATCCCAGGGACGGGGGAGCCTGGTGGGCTGCCATCTATAGGGTCACACAGAGTCGGACACGACTGAAGTGACTTAGCAGCAGCAGCAGCAGCAGCAGGCTTTATATATTAATTATCTGTAAACTTACATACCATTTATAGATTATGACTATAATACTACACATGGGAGACAATTACTTTAATTATTAGGTCATCATCATGTATGCCATTTTTATGAAGGAGAGAAGATTAATGGACAAAATGAATGAATTATGGTTACATTTTGTCATAAAAATGTAATAATAAAATAAACTAAAATCTTACCAGCTGACAGAGAACACTGACTTCAGTGGAGTCTAAAGTGTCAGAGTCTTGAGCTGTATTTCATTTAAATTTATCCAGGCATTTGTAGAGACTACCTGCTATACTTGCTGGAAATTATGGTTATGTATGTCTTTTAGAAGCAAGTGAGTGACTCACAGCCAGAGTTCAAGCTCTCTGTAGTCCAGGGACCTTGAAAATCAAGCCCTTCTTCCTTACAGCAAGTTATTGAAATGCAAGATGCTCAGGATGTGTCCATTACATTAGATATCTTGGGACCCTCTACTCCTTCTGATTCAAAGAAACAAATGCAGGAAATAATTATTTCTTGCCAACTTTATGAGCATCTTATGATTCTATTGGACTGTTCAGGACAGAGTATCAGGAGGTGAAGGAAAAAGAGGTTCTTTCCAAGTTGGAAAGAAAAGTATTAAGCCTTTTGACTCTGTCAGAGAAAAGAAAACACAGCAGGGACTTTGGAATAAGGGGGCGTTATGTGTTTCCTAACCAAGAAGAATCAATGAGTCCTCCCATTATTCTGGAGATACCTGGTCCTCTAGGCTCTCTTACTAATAACAGAAGCTCTGCTCTAAGTTTAAAGTTTGGGACCACTGAAATCTTAAAGAAACTCTCTTTCAAGATGTTGGTTTTATCTTTGGATTATTTGTCTTTACCCTTGAATTATTTGTCTTTGCAATCACCAACTATCGAATCCTCCATGCTATTTCAATTAAAGTTATTTAATTGACTTTACAGTGGGGAAGAAGCAAGACCCTCTACAGGATGAACTTAAGGGATGATTTTTCCAACTCATGTAACAGGCAAGTAGCATTTTTCCCCCTAATTTAAAAAAAAATTCCTTTTATTTATTATTCATTATTTGGAGGTACATGTAAGAATTTGAGTTTGGCTTAAAAGAAAAGTATTGATTCTCCCTAAGGGAGTCATAATTTAGGTTCAGCTGCAGAAACAGCAGGTCCCAGTATTTTTATATTTGTGTTCAGGCACCTGACATCTAGGTTTTGTTTGAATTTAGAGTTGTAAATATAACATGAATTAGTTATCACCTAGCTCTTAAATACTGAGATCTAATTAATTCTCTCGAAGTTTAACAACTTAGAGCTGGTCAAAATTCTAACCAGTTAGCTTCTGAGAAAGATATAGAATCTTGTCTTCCCAAATTATGGCCATAAAGAGTTTCCATTGAATGATTAAAAAATAAAATCAAAACAACTCAAAGCGGCTTAAACAATCAAAAAGAGATATAAAGGCTTACATGACTGAACACTAAAGCTAGAGTTGTTCTCAAGGTTGATTTGACTCAGTTGCTCCTGAGTGTCATCCAAGACCAAGTTTACTTCTGCATCAGTCTGCCCTTGGAAATGTCAGTTTCACTTTCAGTTCTCTTGGTTGTCTGTTCACAACTGCCTGAGCTATGCTTTCATTCATATCCAAGGACCGACAAGGAAGGTGGTTACTCAAAGTTTTTCCAGAAGAGAGAGGACACTTTGCTCCCAGAAATTCTTTAGCAAGCATAGCCTGCAGGTTTACTACCCTCCTGAGATGCAATAACTCTGGCCAGGGAATGGGAGCCCAAATTAATGTCAGCCAAAGTGACGTGCCCTCAGTCAGTAGCCAGCAATAAAATCTGCTCCTCTCAGTAATGGGCTACATTCAGGAGATATAGATATTAGAGTAAAAATCAGAGCTGTCACAGGAAAGGGAGACAATGTCAATCGGGGAGTAAGGAGAGGCAAGTGAGGGGTAAATACTGACTCTATAGGGGAAACTTGAACCAAATTGTCTGTCCAGGCCCTACCTCTTGTTGGCTGTATGACCATGGGAAAGTCACTTGACCTCTCTTGTCAAGTGACAGGCATGTCAATTATTTACTTAATTCCTTATATCATGGGGCTTTTTCTAAAATCCATGGCAAGCAGACTCATCAAGAAACAAAGGGAGAAGAATCAAATCAACAAAATTAGAAATGAAAATGGAGAGATCACAACAGACAACACAGAAATACAAAGGATCATAAGAGACTACTATCAGCAATTATATGCCAGTAAAATGGACAACGTGGAAGAAATGGACAAATTCTTAGAAAAGTACAACTTTCCAAAACTGAACCAGGAAGAAATAGAAAATTTCAACAGACCCATCACAAGCACAGAAATTGAAACTGTAATCAGAAATCTTCCAGCAAACAAAAGCCCAGGACCAGACGGCTTCACAGCTGAATTCTACCAAAAATTTAGAGAAGAGCTAACCTATCCTACTCAAACTCTTCCGGAAAATTGCAGAGGAAGGTACACTTCCAAACTCATTCTATGAGGCCACCATCACCCTAATACCAAAACCAGACAAAGATGCCACAGAAAAAGAAAACTACAGGCCAATATCACTGATGAATATAAATGCAAAAATCCTTAACAAAATTCTAGCAAACAGAATCCAACAACATATTTAAAAGATCATACATCGTGACCAAGTGGGCTTTATCCCAGGGATGCAAGGATTCTTTAACACCCACAAATCAATCAATGTAATACACCACATTAACAAATTGAAAAATAAAAACCATATGATTATCTCATTAGATGCAAAGAAAGCCTCTGACAAAATTCAACATCCATTTATGATGAAAAAAAAAAAAAAAACACCCTACAGAAAGCAGGAATAGAAGGAACATACCTCAACATAATAAAAGCTATATATGACAAACCCACAGCAAACATTATCCTCAATGGTGAAAAATTGAAAGCATTTCCCCTAAAGTCAGGAACAAGACAAGGGTGCCCACTCTCACCACTACTATTCAACATAGTTTTGGAAGTTTTGGCCACAGCAATCAGAGCAGAAAAAGAAACAAAAGGAATCCAAATTGGAAAAGAAGTAAAACTCTCACTGTTTGCAGATGACATGATCCTCTACATAGAAAACCCTAAAGAATCCACCAGAAAATTACTAATCAATGAATATAGTAAAGTTGCAGGATATAAAATTAACACACAGAAATCCCTTGCATTCCTGTACACTCACAATGAGAAAACAGAAACAGAAATTAACGAAACAATTCCATTCACCATTGCAACCGAAAGAATAAAATACTTAGGAATATATCTACCTAAAGAAACAAAAGACCTATATATAGAAAACTTTAAAACACTGATGAAAGAAATCAAAGAGGACACAAATAGATGGAAAAATATACCCTGTTCATGGATTGGAAGAATCAATATAGTGAATATGAATATACTACTCAAAGCAATCTATAGATTCAATGCAATCCCAACAGTATCAAGCTACCAACAGTATTTTTCACAGAACTAGAACAAATAATTTCACAATTTGTATGGAAATACAAAAAACCTCAAATAGCCAAAGTAATCTTGAGAAAGAAGAATGGAACTGGAGGAATCAACCTGCCTGACTTCAGGCTATACTACAAAGCTACAGTTATCAAGACAGTATGGTACTGGCACAAAGACAGAAATATAGATCAATGGAACAAAATAGGAAACCCAGAGATAAATCCATGTACCTATGGACACCTTATCTTTGACAAAGGAAGCAAGAATATACAATGGAGAAAAGACAATCTCTTTAATAAGTGGTGCTGGGAAAACTGGTCAACCACTTGTAAAAGAATGAAACTAGAACACTTTCTAACACCATACACAAAAATAAACTGAAAATGGATTAAAGATCTAAATGTAAGACCAGAAACTATAAAAATCCTAGAGGAAAACATAGGCAGAACACTCTCCAACATAAATCACAGCAGAATCCTCTATGACCCATCTCCCAGAGTAATGGAAATAAAAACAAAAATAAACAAATGGGACCTAATTAAACTTAAAAGCTTTTGCACAACAAAGGAAACTATAAGCAAGGTGAAAAGACAGCCTTCAGAATGGGAGAAAATAATAGCAAATGAAGCAACTGACAAAGAATTCATCTCAAAAATATACAAACAACTCCTGCAGTTCAATTCCAGAAAAATAAACGAACCAATCAAAAATAGAGCCGAAGAACTAAACAGACACTTTTCCAAAGAAGATATAGAGATGGCTAACAAACATATGAAAAGATGTTCAACATCACTCATTATCAGAGAAATGCAAATCAAAACCACAATGAGGTACCATTTCATGCCAGTCAGAATGGCTGCTATGCAAAAATCTACAAACAATAAATGCTGGAGAGGGTGTGGAGAAAAGGGAACCCTCTTACTCTATTGGTGGGAATGCAAACTAGTACAGCCACTATGGAGAACAGTGTGGAGATTTCTTAAAAAACTGGAAATAGAACTGCCATATGACCCAGCAATCCCACTGCTGAGGATACACATCGAGGAAACCAGAATTGAAAGAGACATGTGTACCCCAATGTTCATTGCAGCACTGTTTATAATAGCCAGGACATGGAAGCAACCTAGATCTCCATCAGCAGACAAATGGCCAAGAAAGCTGTGGTACATATACACAATGGAATATTCAGTTCAGTTCAGTCATTACTTTGCCAACTAAGGTCCGTCTAGTCAAGGCTATGGTTTTTCCTGTGGTCATGTATGGATGTGAGAGTTGGACTGTGAAGAAGGCTGAGCACCGAAGAATTGATGCATTTGAACTGTGGTGTTGGAGAAGACTCTTGAGAGTCCCTTGGACTGCAAGGAGATCCAACCAGTCCATTCTAAAGGAGATCGGTCCTGGGTGTTCACTGGAAGGAATGATGCTAAAGCTGAAACTCCAATACTTTGGCCACCTCATGTGAAGAGTTGACTCATTGGAAAAGACTCTGATGCTGGGAGGGATTGGGGGGAGGAGGAGAAGGGGACGACAGAGGATGAGATGGTTGGATGGCATCACTGACTCGATTACTCAGCCATTAAAAAGAATACATTTGAATCAGTTCTAATGAGGTGGATGAAACTGGAGCCTATTTCTGAAGTAAGTCAGAAAGAAAAACACCAATACAGTATAGTAGCACATATATATAGAATTTAGAAAGGTGGTCATGATAACCCTATATGCAAGACAGCAAAAGAGATACAGATGTATAGAACAGTCTATTGGACTCTGTGGGAGAAGGCGAGGGTGGGATGATCTGAGAGAATAGCATTGAAACATGTATACTATCATATGTGAAACAGATCGCCAGTCCAGGTTTGATGCATGAGACAGGGTGCTCAGGGCTAGTGCACTGGGATGACCCAGAGGGATGAGATGGGGAAGGAGGTGGGAGGGGGGTTCAGGATGGGGAACACATGTACACCCATGGCTGATTCATGTCAATGTATGGCAAAAACCACTATAATATTGTAAAGTAGTTAGCCTCCAATTAAAATAAATAAATTAAATTAAAAAAAAAGAAAACGTCTTATAAAAATTTAACTTTAAAAAATAAAAAAAATTTTTTTTAATCCATGGCAGGGAATTCCCTGGAGGTCCAATAGCTAAGACTCCACACTTCCACTGCAAGGGGCCCAGGTTCAATCCCTGGTTGGGAAACTAAATCCCACATACCACAACTAAGAGTCTGCATGCTACAACTAAAGATCAATCATTCTGCAACCAAGATCCGCCACAGGCAAATAAATAAATATAAAAAAAAACTGTGGCAGTAAACCAAGCATTTATTACTCTTCTTTGTGCGAGGCATGTGGAATTGGGATGAACACAAAAAGGAGCAAAATGATGTTCTTCTTTCAAAGAGCCAGCAATTCAGGGGAGGAAACAAGAGCTCAGAGTTGGTAGTGAAAGATAAATAGGATAAGTTACATAGAAAACATGTATTTTCTAAAGTGGATTATTTTCCTAATTAAATATTCTTTAATAACAACCATACTTTCTAGTGTTTCTCAAATCCTATATGCTGCTGCTACTGCTGCTAAGTCGTTTCAGTCGTGTTCGACTCTGTGCGACCCCATAGATGGCAGCCCATCAGGCTCCCCCATCCCTGGGATTCTCTAGGCAAGAATACTGGAGTGGGTTGCCATTTCCTTTTCCAATGCATGAAAGTGAAAAGTCAAAGTGAAGTCGCTCAGTTGTGTCCAACTCTTGGCGATCCCATGGACTACAGCCTACCAGGCTCCTCTGTCCATGGGATTTTACAGGCAAGAGTACTAGAGTGGGGTGCCATTGCCTTCTCCTATATCCTATATGAAGTCAATATAAATTTTCTGGATGGTCATTTATTAATAATAAATGTCAATAATCACTAATAATCAGTCAATAAAACTACCAGAAATAAAGAGTAACCAACCAAACTGCAACTATAAAGTGTATAAAATATAATATTCTTAATTTTTTAATATTTAAGAAAATGGAGATGCATGGAGGTGAGGTCCATTCAAAAAAAATCAGTGGTATTTTTTCCCTTGGAAGTAATTATGTGCTTTCAGTGAAGTATGTGAAACTGGATATTCTGAACCTATTACTAGGTCACAAAACAAACCTCACTGTGGGCACCTAGCTTCTTCCTAAAGTGGAGAATAGATAGACTTCCTTTGTTCTAAAATAAGAGTTTATTCTCAAAGCAGAAGTGCAGCAGGTCAGCGAAGTAATTCAGTAACTACCACCCCTAGAGGGAGCTATGGTGGCTTTTAAGTCACACAGTTGACTTCTCCCTTCATCTCAGAGAGCACTGCTGGTCCACTGGTCCCTGGGCACTCCTTCCTTCCAACTCTGAGTCCTCAGAGTTTTGAACATCCTACTTTTTACTTAGCATTTTTGCCATTGTTTAAAAATCTTTTGTCACAGTAAGATAACGATTCTTCAAAATGTAAGTAGCACAACCACATTAATCCTGGACAGAAAGTATATATTATCTTTGCATCAAAGAAACAGAGAAAAATGTTCATCACTATTGGTACATATAGCTACTGGTAACTTCCTTATATCCTTTGGAAATGCATAAATAAAATCCTCAGGTTGGCAAAGAGAGGGAATGTTGGTAGCTGCTAGTACTCTTGCCTGGAAAATCCCATGGACAGAAAAGCCTGGTAGGCTGCAGTCCATGGGGTCGCTAAGAGTTGGATACGACTGAGCGACTTCACTTTGACTTTTCACTTTCATGCACTGGAGAAGGAAATGGCAACCCACTCCAGTGTTCTTGCCTGGAGAATCCCAGGGACGGGGGAGCCTGGTGGGCTTCCGTCCATGGGGTCACACAGAGTCGGACATGACTGAAGTGACTTAGCAGCAGCAGCAGCAGCAGCAGGGTCTCTAAGATGGAACCTGCAGGAAAGGAGCTCTCTGGCATATCTTCCCAGCTGTGTGGGGAGTAGGGGACAGGGCCCTGTCTTTTCCTGTCTGTATTCCCAGTGTGTGGTTCAGATTAATACCTCAAATAATGTATGCTGAGTCTATTTCAATTTTTCCAGAAAGTCTGTAAACCAACCCAGATTAGATAAGAATAAGAAAACAATGATATAAAAGAGAAAACCACAGGACTAGGGTGGAGCCTGGGGAATATTACAATGAAAATGTTATCTCAAGAGAAGGGAGCAGCTGGGCTGGGCTCACTTAGAGCTGGAAGAACAACCAGTACTGGAAAAAAGAAAAAGTCTACAGCATTCCAGGAGTGACCAAGCTGGAAAAGACCATTAGGTCTTCTTCAGCCAATCCCTTTATTTTACAGATGAGAGGAGAGGTCCATGGTGAGAAGTAACTTGCTGATGGGCTCTCAGCAAACCAGAGGCAAAAGATGAGACCATGAATGAGTCTATCCACCAGTTGAGTCCCAACTGCTCCACGTAATGGTGGCCACTTCACCTGTCCCTAGCACCTAGAATAGAACTTGTCAAGAAGAGACATTTTCTTGAAAAACCAGGCACTACCTCAGAGTTTCTGTTAAAGCTTCACTAAGTATTTTCAGGGTTGAACTAAGTGGCTTATGGTTCACCATGACTTAGAAGTAAGGAACCGGTGAGCTCCTTCCACTCACATTTTGCCTTGGCCAACCGAGTCCAATGTGGGGATCACAGTCCTGAACAAAGGACAGCCAAGAAGGGACCCAACTCATCAAATCTCTTCCATTAGGTCTTTTGAGGATTCTTGGCCCCTGAGTTTCCAGGAGACCTAGATTACTTAGAAAATGTTTGCTGGTGTGATGCAAGTTCAAACCTGAAGGTGTCTAAGGGGACATTATCACCATGCACGTGTATAAGATACAACAGAATCCTGGAGTAAAGAAGGGATGGCCTCAGCAGAAGCCGGCAATCCTAGCAAATCCAGAGGCCTGTGGTTTTCTCACGCACTAGCTCAAAAACGTACTTTAAACACCTACCAACACCTAACCTGCACAGTAACTACAACCTGTAAATGGGCATTTTTAAATAGATGCTAAAAGAAGTAAATGAGTGAGTGAGTATTGCTTCCATTCAGTCCTGCAAGGTCTGGAAGTGGCAGTGTGGGGGAAAAGCCTGTATCATTATCAAACTTTTCTTAGTACTATTCCATGTGGAGGCTGTTCCTTCAGCCTGTATTCTGAAATGAAACACCAAAACTGACCCTCAAAGACTGTATCATATGGTGAGAAATACCCCTTCGTTGGAAACCAGTGAGGTTTTCAATCATATGCTACTGCAGCGTGATTTAGCTTCAGGGGGTTAATATAGACATCCAGCCAGAAAGGATTTCTTTTAAGCTTTGCAGGTTATCCAGTTTCTGTCAGGACTACTTAAGTCTACCATTGTCATGCAAAGCACTCATAGACTATAGGTAAGCCAATGAGCATGACAATGTTCCAATAAAACTTTATTTACAAAAACAAATAGCAGCCCAGATTTGACCCTTGGGAATTTAGCTGGTTGATCCCTGATGTAGATCTTCCTAGGGAATGTCACTGAAGTAGTTTAACTACTAGCTGAAAACCCTACAGGCAGTTGCCTAAAATCACTTCTTTGCTAATTTTACCCACCCAGTGTTATTCTGGTACATTTTATATTAAAGATAATGTTTGTAGAGACCACTTATTTAGTAAGGCTTAAAGGGGTGGAAAAAGCAAAGAATATTTAATATTTCTTGATGGGGAGGTGGAGGAAAAACTAGGTGGCTATCTTTGCTGCACAAAGCCTTGGAAAACAAATGGGAAGACATGGAGGAAAAGACTTGAAAGGAGAGAGAGATGGCTGAATTAGGGATAAAAAGAAAGGAAATGGAAGAAGCAGGAAGAGAAATAATACAAAGGTGAGAGAAAATTGCGTGAAGCTAGAATTCCTTATTTGGCTTCTTTCAGTCCCAAGACCAGACAGAATGTTTATTCCTCTACTGCCACCTTCAGTTCTTTTAAGATCCTGACTCTCTTTTTGCAATTTCCACGATGGGGCTAAACCACTGAGAATGTAACTCCTATGGGTCCTTGTTCAGTTTTTAACTTTAATTACATTTTGCTGAAATCCATGTGGATTAAAAAATGGCAAAACTTGAGTAAATGATTTTTGAATGGAGGGATGAGGATAAGATTAAGGATGAAGGATAAATAGGAACCAAGGTTAATGTTGGGATAGGATGAGGGAGACACAGAGCAGAGGTGGCAGTCCAGGGACAAAGGTACTTTGGAGACAGCACCTAATTCTATAAATTAGAGGAGTGAGTTTGCGTGCATCTGGGCAATTCCACAAAAGTGGTGTGGTACATTGATAGATGATTAATTATGAGTGGGATCTGGTGTGTGAAATGCAAGCAAAATTATGGAATGAAAAGTAGCGCTGGGTAGATATGGGATAGAAAATCGGGACTTGACTGTCCCCCTGTACTTTATCATGCCTGGTCAGGGCATCAGTGGTAATAATGTTACAGACACATAATCATTTTACAAATTAGCTAAATCTACTCTATCATTCCATTATGTTTATCTGTGTAAGAGTCTGTCTACACTGTAAGCTACTTGAGGCAGAAATAAACCCTTTTCATCATTGTAAACCCAGCATTCACTACAACGGCTGTCCAAAAGCTAGCACCCAGTGAATTCACATTGAATTAAATTGTTTCCTTTCAATGATAAAATGCAAAATTTTGGAAACTTCTTCTTGGAAATCACTAAGTTACTAGAATAGAGATGGTGAACCCTTTGACCCTGGAAATTCTCAGAATTTGCCATCTGTTTTTCATGCCTCCATTCTAAAGCTACCATTCTTCATTTCAGCCCATTGTTTGCATTTCTCTCAGTTCAGTTCAGTCACTCAGTCGTGTCTTGACTCTTCGCGACCCCATGAACTGCAGCACGCCAGGCCTCCCTGTCCATCACCAACTCCCGGAGTCCACCCAAACCCATGTCCATTGAGTCAGGGATGCCATCCAACCATCTCATCCTCTGTCATCCCCTTCTCCTCCTGCCCTCAATCTTTCCCAGCATCGGAGTCTTTTCAAATGAGTCAGGTCGTTGCATCAGGTGGCCAAAGTATTGGCATTTCAGCTTCAACATCAGTCCTACCAATGAACACCCAGTACTGACTGTACTTATAAGGGGCATCTAGTTTCATAGTGACCCCAGGCTGCAAACACTCTCTCTCCCAGTTGATGCACTGCCTGAGAAGAAAGACTGAACGGGAAATGTCCATTGTTGGGACTTCCCTGGTGGTCCAGTGGCTAAGACTCCATGTTCTGAATGCAGGGGACCCAGGTTTGATCCCTGGTTGGGGAACGAGATCCTGTATGCTGCAAAGACCCAGTGCAACCAAATAAATAAGTATTTTTTTAAAAAAATAAAAAAGGAAATGTTCATTGTCACCCTCACAGGGCATCTCCTGGCAAATCAGTTGACCCTAGTCCAGCAGTGGGTGTTGGAGGATGCACTGTCTAGGAGTCCATTATGACATAAAACAGCTAAGCTATCCAAAAGGAGATGTGTTTTTGCTTCTGAAAATAACTTCACATAATAGTAGAGGTTCAGTTACCAAGATAATCTAAAGAAAACTAGGATAATCAAATGGGGTGCCATACCTCAAGAAAAAGCCACACCTGCTGTGTTCTTAACCAAAGGATACTTAAGTTTTGCTTTTCTCTTCTACTTGAGGACACTTCAGTTGGCAAACATACATGTAACTCTCTTCTTACTCAACTTAGAGGTCACTTCCTTCAGGAATTTCTTCCCAACCCTCTCCCCCATGCTTCCACTGTTGGATCTGTGCCCTTCTCCCATTCACATGACTCTCATCAGATTGTACTGAAATGGTTTATGAGCCCCCTGCCTCCTCCACCACTCTGTGAACTCCTTTAAGGTAAGAACTGTTTCTTATTTGCCTTTGTCACTTCAACCCAAGCACCTAGTAGACGTTCATTAAATGTTTTTAAATGAATCACTCATTCACTGATGGTTTATGGAGTCAAAGAGATCACAAATTCAGATCGTGGTAGCTTCTCAGCCTTGCTAAGCAACTCAATCATGGGAGATGCAAAATAAATCCCATAGACTTTTCCATCACACTTGGCTGTTGTGATTCCCTGAACATCTCAAGGACTAGTGAGAAAAATGTCAGAGATGCCACAACAATGTAATGGATATTTGCCCCTCTGTCTTCACCCAGAGGATGTCCTGTCGAATGAACCTACAAATTTCTGTATCTACAAAACAGAAACAGATTCACAGACATGGAGACTTGGGGTTTCCAAGGGGGAGGTTGGGAGGGAGAGGGATGGATTGGGAGTTTGCAGTTGGTAGATACATTTAGAATTAATGTAAACAACAAGGTCCTAACCTGTAGCTGGGGAACTGTATCAATATCCTATGATAAATGATAATGGAAAAGAATACTTTTTAGAAAAGAATATTAAAAAGGGTATCCTTTGTGGTTTCTGAGTCACTTCACAATAGTTTTGGGCCATGGGAAGAGACATATAGAAATTTGTGCTTCAGCTTGCTTTAAGGTCCAAGTGACTTTGAAACAGACTTCCTCTTGATCCTTATACCTAGAGGTTCCTCAACCATTTCAGGGCACAGAAACTTTCTATTAACATCTGAATTATTTTTCAGTTCTGATTGTAGTCTCTCAGTCATGTCCCATTCTTTGTGACCCCATGGACTGCAGCACACCAGGCTTCCCTGTCCTTTACTATTTCCTGGAATTTGCTCGAACTCATGTCTCATCACTATCTGAGTCAGTGATGATATCCAACCATCTCATCCTTTGTCACCCTTTTCTCCTGCCCTTAATCTTTCCCAGCATTAGGGTCTTTTCCAATGGGTCAGCTCTTCATATCAGATGGCCAAAGTATTGGTGCTTCAGCTTCAGCATCAGTCCTTCCAATGAATATTCAGGGTTGATTTTCTTTAGGATTGACTGGTTTGATCTCCATGCTGTCCAAGGGACTCTCAAGAGCCTTCTCCAGCATCACAGTTCAAAAGCATCAATTCTTCAGCACTCAACCTTCTTTATGGTCCAACTCTCACATCCATACATGACTACTATTAGAAAAACCATAGCTTGGACTATACGGACCTTTGTTGGTGAAGTGATGTCTCTGCTTTTTAACATGCTATCTAGTTTGGTCATAGCTTTTCTTCCAAGGAGCAAGTATCTTTTAATTTCATGGCTGTAGTCACTGTCTCCTAAAAAAATAAAATCTGTCACTGTTTTCACTTTTTCCTATTCTAGTTGCCATGAGATTATGAGACTGGATGCCATGATCTTAGTTTTTTGGATGCTGAATTAATTTTTGTCAAATGAACACTTTGCTTTGAAATCCAGTGTAATGATCTTTCAGGAAAGGTATACTGGATGAAGGTCATTACCATCTTGTTTTATCTCTCAGCCAAATTTATAGACATAAATAGGTATCTGTATGTATTCTCAGGCCAAGTAAACCACCCTTGCAGAACTGGAAAAGTTCATTTTCTAGAAACTTGATAATAGGATACTGTTTCTAAGGTAGCACATATGTATAACTGTAGATATATCAACTGAGTCTCCCTTTGAGTCATAATTACTTGCAAAAAAGAGATGAAATCAGACTTAGAATGTGAGCTGTTTCAGCTCCATTAAGTTGTACATCCAGTTAATAAGAACAATAAGCTGATAGCTTTAAATGGGCATCAGTTTGTGAAACTCTGTCAAAATTTCAGCACCATTCAAATTTCCTTTTTGTTTTAAAGACACCGTTTTCACAAGGGAGATCTGCAGAGCATTGATTGTCATTTTTGCAATTCAAACACGGGTTTGTTTATCTTTTGGCTGAGAGAGAAACAGGCCAGTGGCCAGTATCCTGAAATTGGAAGTGTACTCCATGCTGTCCAGCAGATAGTAGACACTTAGTGACAACTTGTTGAAAGAATAAAAACATTTTCAGTCAAGAGGAAGTTATTTTCCTGAAATTACAATTTAATGCAGGCAACTGCACAAGACTAACTTCTAAAGTAAACACATGTATACTATGCTCTGTGATTGGCTCTATTACTGTTTAAATCATTTTCTTTCTCGCCTGAGACTCAGCTGAATAGCCTGTTTTGAGAGTTAAGCAAACAGACTTCCCTTTCTGGCAGTTTGGGAATTGGGAAAAACTAAAAATGCTCCTTCTATAAAACTACAGAGAATAAGGCCAGAAAAATACACAGTAGACAAAAATGACTGAGAAACTTCAACTGAAAGATAACAATAAGCTGGTAATATTAGACAGCTCCTCAGGGTTTTTGCAACCAAAAGCTTAGGTTCTTAAATCATAAGTAATGGATAGGACGTTGAGCCTTTTTGAGGAAAGGGAGATTGAACTGAGGCTTCTGAATTGAGAGATTCCAGAATCTGTAAAAAGTAACAACAACAAAATGCCATCCAAAAAAACAAAGACTGTTTATTTTGGCCTAAACTTCAGGTGGAAAAAATAATTATCTGTCTCAAAAATGTATAATCATGAGCCTATCCCATTGTCTGGAGACATCTGAGCCTAAAAGCAAACAACAAAAAGTCCTGCTAGCCTGGAAATCTCCTTAGCAGAGGAAGTAAGAACTACTCTGGAGGTTGTACAAGATTCCCACCAGAAAGTTCCACTTAAGATGAACTAACAATCCAAAATTTATAAACAGACAAGGAAATCATGTTGAAAATCAAGTTACTCAACACATGGTAGAAGAACTTCAAATAATAAAATTGTCAGAGACAAGAAACAAGTATACATATAATAAAGACATATATATATTATATAAACCCTCTCTTGCCTGGGAAATGCCATGGACAGAGGAGCCTGGTGGGTTACAGTCTGTGGAATCACAAAGAGTCTGACATGACTGAAGTGACTAAGCATACATTACATAAGTTTAATAAAGACTTGCCAGATAGCAAGACAGAGAATCAAAGATGTGAAAAATATGAAAAAGAAATTTAAAAATATGGAAGACAGAATTAGAAGGTCCAACATAGTTATGAGATCCAGAAAAAGAATGCAGAAAAGATAATATTCAAAGATATGTCTTTGAAAGTGAAAAGTGAAGTTGCTCAGTAGTGTCCGACTCTTTGTGACCCCATGGACTGTAGCCTACCAAGTTCTTTCGTCCATGGGATTTTCCAGGCAACAATACTGGAGTGAGTCGCCATTTCCTTCTCCAGGAGATCTTCCCAACCCAGGAACTGAACCCAGGTCTCTGGCATTGTAGGCAGATGCTTTACCATCTGAGCCACCAAGGAAGCCTAAAATGTCTTTAGTTTTCCCAAATATTGATAATAACCTGATCCCTTAATTTCAGGAAGCTAAACAACCCCATACAGGGATTAATAAAAATTCCCAGCATAGAAAATTTCATCCAGTAAGTTATGTTGACTAATCTTTCTGATATTTCTTGCTTCTGTTTCAAATTGATGAATGTAAGCCTGGTTTTTGAAAACATCTTTGATCTACACATTTAAGATAAAATGCTTCATTGTTAACTACTGAGAGTATAAAAATATTATCTTCAAAAACCCACGCAAATTCTATTTCTTACCAGAGTGCCAAACACAAAAATCACCTAATAATTATTTGTAATGTTAGTGAATAAGACATAGCCCTGGAGATAAAATATGTCCTCCAGCTTCTAACATCAATGCAATACAACCATTTAAGAAGACCATACTTAGGACGACTTTCTGAGGAAATGCAAATAAAAACAATGATAATAATGCAGAAATAAAAAGTAATCTATGCTGGAATAATTGCTTATTTATATGGAAAAATCTAATAAAATTAGATCTGTATCACACATAATTTACAAAATTCAACTGCAGAGTAATTAAAAACTAAATGGAAGAAAAAAAACAAAACATTGGGGGAAAAATTTGGAAACTAACTTTATGATCCCAGGGTATGTAAAACGTTATTAAATAGAATCTTAAAAACAATAATTAACAAATGATTTGCTAATTAAAGGATAACATTTAAAAATACAAAGCCATGGACTGGGATAAAAAATATTAGTGACCAAATATTATAAAGAGCTCCATTAGATCACTCTCATAATCACCAAGATAAACAACCTTAAGAAATGAGCAAAAGGGGAATTCCCTGGTAGCCTAGTGGTTAGGATTCTGGGCTTTCATGAATGCCCAGGGTTCAATTCTTGGTCAGGGAACTGAGATCCTGCAAGGTGAGCCATGTTGCCAAAAAAAGAAAAAGCGAAAAGATAAACTGACATAATTCTCAGAACAGGAAACCAGAATGGGTGATGAGCATATAAAAGATGCCCTACTTCAGTAGCAATCAGGGAGATGCTGATTAAAACAACAACCAAAAGAAATACTTACACTCATCAGATTGGGAAAAACGAAAAATTCTGATGATAAGAGCGAGAATGTGGAGCAACAGAAATGACGCTCAGGCAAACTGCCAATTGGCACAGAGTTTAGAGAACCATTTGGCCAGAGCTGGTCTTGGTAAAGATGTGTGTACCCTACGACCCTGCCATTCTACTCCCTCACATGTATTCCTGAAGAGATTCTTACATAAGAGATGGAGAAATGTTTTGTTTTTTTTTTTAATGTTTAATATAGGATTCATTGACACTGAGAAGAGTTTGAAACAACTGCTCAAGGGAAAAGAGCTGGAAAAATAATTTGGTCTATTCGCCTAATAAAATTAAATACATGCCTCTGGAAAAGGAAATGGCAATCCACTCCAGTATTAGCACCTGGAAAATCCCATGGACAGAGAAGCCAGGGCTACAGTCCATGGGGCTGCAAAGAGTCAGACATGACTTAGTGACTAAACAACAACAACAACAAAAGATTACTTTCTTTGAAATCCTAATTCTATAATTACAATTACTATACCGTAACTAAACCTGCTGTCTTGCTTTCTGCTGGCAGGTTGATATATCATTACTGCCCTCATCAGTGGTATTTCTGATACTATTTTTCTTAAGTGGCATGTTGAAACAAATATGGGGTCAAGGTTCCCTGGTATAATGCTTTTGGGCAAATATTTGGTCAGATCTTTGTTTTGGGCGCTAGGTGACAGGGAATGTAGGCAAGATCTCTTTCAACAACCAATCAGCAATTCCATTGTGTGAGTTGGTTAAAAAATGTTGGCGGGGTTGGGTGGGGGGCGCGGGAGGAGGGGAACTTCCCTGGTGGTCCAGTGGCTAAGACCCCTTAGTCCCAATGCAAGGGCCCCAGTCTGATCCCTAGTCAGGGAACCAGATCCTACATGCCGCATCAAGAGTTCACATGGGGCAACTAAGACACGGCACAGCCATATAAATAAATATTTTACATGAACCCATCAGAAACCTGCAACAAATAAAATATTATATTTGAAAAAAGAGATGCCCCCAAATTTTAAGGCTATATTTGTATCATAAAAGGATAAAAACTGGGGAGGGTGCAGGAGGATGATAGGGTTTCATGGGGACTTCAGTTGTGTTTGAGCTCTGAAGCCAGGTGATCAGGATGTGGAGTGTGCATTATACCATCATCTATGCTTCTTATGCTTCCCTGGTGCCTCAGTGGTAAAGAATCTACCTGCTAATGCAGGAGACACAGGTTCAATCCCTAGGTTGGGAAGAGCCCCTGAAGAAGGAGATGGTAACCCATCTTGCTTGGGAAATACCATCAACAGAGAAGCCTGTTGGGCTACAGTCCATGGGGTTGCAGAAGAGTCAGACATGACTTAGCAACTAAACAACTACGCTTCTTATAGGTCTACAACATATCATAATTTTGAGAAATAATTAAAAATAGGGACTTCCCTGGCAGTCCAGTGGTTAAGACTCTGCCTTCCAATGAAGGAAATGGGAGTTCGATCCCTGGTCAGGGAGCTAAGACCCCACATACCTTACACCAAAAATCCAAAACATAAAACAGAAGCAATATTGTAACAAATTCAATACAGCCTTTAAAAATGGTCCACATTTAAAAAAAGGAAAGAAAGAACTCAAAATAGACGCAAATTCCTGCACTCTGAGATGAAACTGTGAAACAATTTCTGTTTCATGCTAAGAAGTGGGCTGACGTATATTCCTGGGCCTTGTGAAGCTCTCGGAAAAGGACAAGAAGACACCTCTGCCATGGCCTGGGTTAGTGGTAAAGGAAGCTTTACCAGCTTTACAACATTTTACATGTTTTACAGAATATTTTAGATGTTAGTATCCCTAGTAAAGTTCCCTAACATCATTCGAGCCTAAGAAAAACAGGGAGAGGATATTAACTGCATTGTCATTCAGTCACTAAGTCACGTCCAACTCTTTGAGACCCCATGGACTGCAGCACGCCAGGCTTCCCTGTCCTTCACTATGTCCTGGAGTATGCTCAAACTCATGTCCATTGAGTTGGTGATGCTATCCAACCATTTCATCCTTTGTCACCCCTTCTCTTACTCTCAATCTTTCCCAGCATCAGGGTCTTTTCCAGTGAGTCGGCTCTTCCCATCAGGTGGCCAAAATACTGGTGCTTCAGCTTCAGCATCAGTCCTTCCAATGAATATTCAGGGTTGATTTCCTTCAGGATTGACTGGTTGGATCTCCTTGCAGTCCAAGGGACTCAAGAGTCTTCTCCAGCACCACAGTTCAAAGGTAACACTTCTTCAGTGCTCAACCTTCTTTACAGTCCAACTGTCACATCTTCACACGACAACTAGAAAAACCAGAGCTTTGACTATCTGGACCTTTGTCGACAAAGTAATGTCTCTGCTTAATATGCTGCCTAGGTTTGTCATAGCTTTTCTTCCAAGGAGCAAGCATCTTTTAATTTCATGGCTGCAGTTACCATCTGCAGTGATTTTGGAGCCCAAGAAAATAAAGTCTGTCACTGTTTCCATTGTTTCCCTGACTATCTGCCATGAAGTGATGGGACTGGATGCCATGATCTTTGTTTTTTGAATGTTGAGTTTTAAGCCAACTTTTTCACTTTCCTCTTTGACCCACATCAAGAGGTTTTTTAGTTCCTCTTCACTTTCTACCATTAGAGTGGTATCATCTGCATATCTGAGGTTGTTGATATTTCTCCTGGCATTATGAAAATTGTTTATTTTATGCACTTTGATAGCACTTAAATCTCTCAGCCCCCAAAACAGAATGATAAAATGGAAATAAAACACTTTAGACCAATTTGTTCAAGTACCTATAAGCTTCTCTCTCAAACAGGCAAACCACATTTTCACTTAAAATATTTATCGAACACACTATGCAATTTATTTATGTATATAGTTATTTCCTCTCTTCATCTCAAAAAGCATTTGAAACAGTTAGACCTTTATTACAAATAAAATGAAGTCAGATACTTGGAGTAATTCAAAGTATAAGTATTAGAATTAGATGATCCCTACACACAATAAGCTTGCAAAATAATTTATGAAACCTTTGATCCAAATCTTACAAGTACATGTTCTCCATATACAGGCTATCATTACATTTAAACAGCCAAGTACCAGCAATACACAGGAAGCAAATTCCATCAGTGTCAGACAAAATATCTACTTTCCCCTAGACTTTTCTAGTCAGTGATGAAATTGGCATTAACCTTTTTTGCTGGTCATTTAGCGATCTCTAAAACACATAAAAAATCCAATTTTGCAATCTCACAGCAATTTCATATTCCTATATCAAGTAATTTTCTTTGCATGCCTTCTCTCTACAGTTGCTAACTGCCTAGAACAATGTTATCATGATCATGTTTGGAATTTGATCCAATTCAAAGTATTATGGGACAATTGTTCCATTAGCAATTGCCAACAACAGAAAGATCCTACACAGTACTTCTTGAAAACAGTCTTACACTGGTCAGATTAATCCAGCATAGGCTGGAATTAAAACCTTTCACTCCCATGTAGTTTTGTGAGCCCAGGAAATTTTCTAATGGACTGGTTTGAACATTGAAAGCCTTGAGGAAATAATAATAGCAAAGCCTGCTTCAAGTAATGTGAGGGTGGGGCAGGGGAATGTCAGACTAGAGGAATGGAGACCAAGGGGAACTCAGCTGTCATAGTGGCTTCTGAGTCACTAGATCCAGTCTCTTTGAGATTGCTGTGAGTAGAGGGGTTTCTGTCTAATTGATTTTGTGATTGGTACATAAGAAATACATGAGCAGCCTTGGAGCTGGTCCCCTTTGTGACTAGGATCACATCTCTCAGATATGATATCATACCTCAAAGGAGTTCGAGGTCCACCTGGCACCCTCATTTTACAAAAGGAGGAAATGGAGTCTTGGGAAGTCCAAGCAATTTTCCCTGTTATATTAAAATCATAAAACAAGTAGCAAGGCTGATGATGACAATTACCGACTGTTCCCCAACATGGTACGATGTGTCTATTGGAAGAGTCTCACCTGCATGCTGAAATAGCCACAAGACAGATGCCCAAACGGGAAACAGCAACCATGACAGCATTTCTAAATATACATCCAGAGGAGGCTTTGTGATTCTTTGATCAGAGGGGAGTGTTAGGAAAAGTATCTGTCCATACATGCTTAAACAGTCAAGTAATGTGCTTTCCCCCCATTACGGATATGAGAGCATGGAAAAGAAGAAGCACCTCTTCTACTCGTAGGTGGTCCCTGAGTCTTTGAAAGTGGCAACTCTCAAGGATGTGCCCCAAGATGACTGCAGTCAGAAAGCAAAAATGTAGCTCCCATAAAGGGAATTCAGACAAACTGCCCCTGCTTCTTCTAGCCATCAACTGGGAGAAACTGTCCCAACAAGATCCCACTCTCAACCCCATCCCTGAGCAAAGAGGGTGGATCTCAGGTGTGGCCTCCTGGCCAGCTTCTTCTGCTCCAGGGCTATTCAGTCTCCCTGTTCACTGGCAAACTTATCTAGTTAGAAACCCCTCAACCTTATTGGTCACTCATTGCTGACAACTTGAAGGAAAATGACATCCCATCTTCCCTTCTTGCTCATATATGTCATAATTCTAAGGTCTTTACACACATTCATATTTCCTCCTCATAACAGCTCTGTAAGGTGAGTACTACTATTATCCCCATTTTACAGATGAGCAAACTGAGACACAGAATGGTGATGGTAATATAAATTACTACTACTAATTTACCTGTTTGGTGTGTAACTCAAAGCGATGTTCTAACATTTGGGATGTCTTTCAGGAGACTTAGGAGGAGAAGGTTAGTGCCACAACTGACCTATAAAAGCCTACATATAAAATCTATAATCTTGTATGGATGGCTCTTAAATTTTACTTACATGCAGGGCTGACTCTGGGGGAAGTTTGAGGGTCTGTGTACTCCAGGGTCCTCTTACTGCTAAAGAATAAGAGTATGGCTTTATACAATCTTCATATTTACCCTCAGGAAGAACTCCTAGCAGTTTTGAAAACTTAGCTTGGGTATGCTTCAGACAATATAAAAATCCACACATCATTAAAAAAATTTTTTTCAGTTCATAGAAATAGGGTGATATCAGTCATATCATTTTCTTTGTGACACTAATTAGGATCTTTTAATATTCTGCTAGGTCCTAAAAATAATTTGAGCCACCCTTGTTTCATGTTTAACATATTGTTCATTCTCCTGGCTCTACCTACTAAATATTTGGGAGCTCAGTAATAAATCAACTTAGGCTGCAGAAAAAAATCTATGGTCATTTATAAGTAATCTCTGTTCCAACTTCAAAATCAAAAGATAAAATAATTTCATAGCAGAAATGAAATGACATTTTATACTATGTTTTATGGAATGGACTGACCCACGTGAATCAATAGCTTAATATTTAATTTATTTTGTAATTTCTCTAAGCACTTCAAAGACTCAAATGTAATAGAGTTGATTTCTTTAGGGTTAAGTGTTAAGAATTTAAGCTCATCAGCTCTCAAACTCAAACTGATGCTTTTAACATCACCTTCACCACCCCACGTATCACATGAACACAAGCAAAAGAGAAGCAGCCCAATCCAGCTCAATATATGACAGAAAAACCGGTTCTTATGTAAGAGTCAATGCACACCTCACCCAGTTACATAATTAAGTATATTTGGCAGGAGAAGCCTGACAAGACTAGAATACCCTGCTTGTTTGCAAGTGTTCCAACAGAAGTAGGGATGGGGAAAAACACCAAGAAATGCCAGTTTGAGATACTCAAAAACCTTTATGTCTGCATAAACGAATCACCCATTTGCACGGGTGCTGTCTTAATTTAGGCTGCTATGACAAAATACTATAGACTGGGTGTATGAAACAACAGGCACCTTATTTTCTCAAGAGTGCTGGAAGTCTAAGATCAGAATGCAGATGGCAGCTTTCCTGTTGTGTGCTCAGGAGGCCTTTTTGGGGTGCATGCATATAGAGAAAGAGGTTTCTCTCTCTTTTCTTATTTAGATTAGGTTATGAAGGTCCTGATTACCTCCTAAAAGCCCCATTTCCAAACACCATCACATTGGGAGTTGAGGCTTCAGCATATGAATCTGAATGGGACACAAACATTCAGTCCATTAACAGGTGACTATTTTAGGGAAAGCTTTAAAGAGATATCATTCTCTTGCCTTTTTCCTTTTAAAATCCTTTTTTTTGTTGTTCAAAAATTTTTTTTCACTTACTACTTCTCTTTCCTTTCCCTCTGCTGTTAGGAGGACTATTCCCACAACCAAAACACTGAAGGTTTTCTTTTCAGACAGCAAATCTCATTGGTCTTTTTTCAGCCTTCATCCCACCGAGTCCCTTTGCAGGATAGAACACTATGCCTGCCTTCCCTTCTCAACCTTCTTCATCCACAGATATATAGTCTAGGGAGTTCCCTGGTAGTGCAGTGAGTGGCTAAGACTCCATGCTCCCAATGCAGAGGGCCCAGGTTCAATCCCTGGTCAGGGAACTAGACCCTGCCCACTACAACTGAAGATCTCACATGCCACAAAGAAGATCAAAGAGCCTTCATGCTGCAACTAAGACCCAGTGCAGCCAAATAAAGAAATAGGAAATAAATATTTTTAAAAGGAGTCTAGAAATAGACCAACAGGGATTCAAATTTGGGCCTTAGACAATGACAAGTTACCTAACCTTTCCAAGTCTCAGGTGCCTGCCTCATCTATTAAAAATAAAAATACTTTTCCCCACCCTCAGTAGACTTGTGTGGATTAAATGAAAGAAGGTGATACATGCATCTGTCACTAGGTCATCAATAAGTTTTTAGTTTCCCTTCACTCTGCAGCCTCATTCTTTCTCCCAAGTGATGCCCCATCATTTCTACTTGCCCTTAGCACACCTCCACCTGGACTTGCAGCTCAACTTGAATAAACCCATGTAACAAACTCCTGTACTCCTGCCTACGCCCCAGTAGGAGTAGGAGCTAATGGCATCAGCCCTCTTTCCCATCATCTGGACCAGAACTCCAAAGGTCATGGCATTAAGTTAAATTCCAAAGGACATGACATTAAATTAAATCCCAAAAGTCATGAAATTAAATGAAGATGTAAGACTACAGGTCTTAGGACTGGACCATACATGAAGGGTCCCTGTCTGTGTCTATTAGTCACAGAAACATTCTAGTATCTAGGCAAGACCTATGAAGTCCATCCCTCTGAATGTTCACATCAGTATGTTCTCCAAATGGGGTCGTCAGGCATGAGAATCATCTAAAAACTTGTTAAAAAGGTGAATTCTTGGCCCCTCCCCAAACCTACTGAAACTTGAGGGGACCCAATATTCTCCAAGCAATCAGGATGCAAGCAAAAACTTGGGGATCTAGTGGTATAAACAACCTGCCATCTTGGGCCTTAGGAGAAGAAAAATATTTAAATATTAGTGTATGTAAAATTTAAACATGAGCATGCATTTAATTCAATTAGTATAAAAGAATTTATAAAACAGAAGTCATCCTTCTGTCTTTTATTCCATTATAAAAAATTCAGACATAATCTTGGTGCTGTAAAAGCCAAAATATTCTCATTTCAGATCCTCAAATACAAATATTTAGAAAAAGACTGAAAAGGTACTTAGCTTAATTCTGTGAGAAGAGTATCTTTAAGAAACAAAAGATAACTTACCAAACAGATTCCCACTTAAATCTGTTATACAACAATAAAATAAAACTAGCTTTAGGAATGGAAAAGCTGACTTTATTTTTTATGTTCATTGGAAACCCCTCCTCCCTGTGGTCTAAGTAGAATGTGATACACAGGATCGGTGACAAGTCAGAGGCCAGGACGTACAGAGGGAAAACTTAGCTATTTAAATATACTATATTAATTATTGTTTTCAAAGAGATTAGGTTACAGTAATTGGTACATAAAATTGCCTTTTGAGACCCAGGAAATCTCATATCTACTTTCCACTATAGAACAAGAAAGGAAGCATTAGCAAGACAGATTGAAATTGAAGAGCTGCAAGTTCCTTCACAATAGATCAGACAAAAAGCACTAAAGCAACATCATCATGGAAGGCAACATAGAAATATTGCTGGGGTTGGGGGGGGCTCTGTCATAAAAAAAAGAAAAAAAACTGTGAACGGCAGTCAACAATGAAGAGATTCAGAACAAAGAAATCAAAGATAAACATGTCTATTTATTATTTTATGAACACTTGTTTTCTCAAAGGATTATATTATCTAGCTAAAAATCAAACACCTAGAGAAGACTTTACCTTTTTTTTAAATTTTTTAATTTTTTATACTTTACAATATTGTATTGTTTTGCCATACATCAACATGAATCCGCCACGGGTGTACACGTGTTCCCAGTCCTGAACACCCCACCCCTCTTCCCTCCCCAAACCATCCCTCTGGGTCATCCCAGTGCACCAGCCCCAAGCATCCTGTATCCTCCATTGAACCTGGACTGGCGATTTGTTTCTTATATGATATTATACATGTTTCAGTGCCATTCTCCCAAATCATCCCACCCTCTCCCTCTCCCACAGAGTCCAAAAGACTATTCTATACATCTGTGTCTCTTTTGCTATCTCCCATACAGGGTTATCATTACCATCTTTCTAAATTCAATGTATATGCGTTAGTATACTGTATTGGTTAAGACTTTACCTTTTAAAGGTCATTCAGTTATTACCACACAAAGGATTATAAACATGTAGTGCAAGTAAATTAAGTTCCATCAACTCTGAAAAAGTAATGTCAATTGTCTACTATAATTTACTTACTTGATGTTACTGCTGAATTTAAGTTACTGGCCAGAGACGGAAATTATTTCAAAGACATTTACTTTCCGGCTATCTTGGCTCTGTCTGCTCTTTCTAGTTGTATTTATTAGTCATTTAATTTTTGTTTCAAGTATCAAATGGGCCCTTTCCTTTATTTCCCCACAGTTCAGCAAGAAGTAGGCTATAACTTCCATTAGTCTCACTGTAGTTTTGCCAGTACTGCGAAGGAAGCATCACAAGAAGAATAATTCAGAGTTTCTACTGCTCATGCCTAGGTTATTTTCTTGGTCACTAATAAGGCTGATTTGCTTCTAGCCCTCTTCATGTTTCCAGAGCTGTTACTTCATTAGAAATGTCTTGGAATCTTGTTCCCCAGAATTTAGACTAAAGGAACGTCTGGTGTTAAAATGAGAAATGCCTATTACTTTGTCTCAGCTTGCCTTTCAAGTTTTAGGCTCCAGGGTTGATCAGTCCTAAGATGACAGACAATAAGGACATCTATTTCTCTCAGGAAAAGACATAACTGCAACAAGATATGGGATTTGGCCATATGGTCCTTTAAAATAAAATCAACCAATTATCAATCACCAACCAATGGCCTGACAAGTCTAGTAGCACAGTGGATGCACCATCCATTATCCAGTACAGGTCAGACTGCAAATCTCAGTTCAGTTTATTTTCAATCTCTCCTCATCAAGGATTCAAAAATTACCTGTGTTCAATCGTGCATAACATTCTACTGTTTGCATGTTTAAAAGAATCTGAGAGAATGTATAACAAATTTTTAGCAGTTGTTCATCTGGCTGGTGGCTTACAGGTATCTTTTGTTCTTTTATGAAAAAATTTTATTGGAGATTTACAATGTTGTGTTAGTTTCAGGTGTACAGCAGAGCGAATTAGTTACACATATAGTCACTCTTTCTTTTTAGATTCTTTTCCCATATTGACCATTACAGAGTATTGTAATGTACAGAGCTCCCTGTGCTATGCAGAGACTTCTTATTAGTTTTCTATTTTATATATAGTAGTGTGTATATGAAGAGGGAAGCAGAGGATGAGATGGTTAAATAGCATCACTAACTCAATGGACATGAATTTGAGGAAACTCCAGGAAATAATGGAGAACAGGGGAGTCTGGCATGCTGCAGTCCGTGCGGTCACAAAGAGTCAGACAGAACTTAGCAACTGTACAACTAATGTGTATATGTCAGTCCCAATTTCTAATTTACCCCTCCCCCCTTATAGCCTGATAATCAAAATTTTGTCTTTTACATCTGTGACTCTACTTCTGTTTTATAAATAAGGTTATGCTTATTATTTTTAAATATCTGTATCTTCTAACCTTTTTATAATAAATACGCATTTTGGGTGTAATAAAATTTTTTAAGGAAAAAATATCAAAAAGAAAAAAAATTCTCTTGGCTTTGCATGCTCTGCAGAGGGTTGATGCTGAAATTAAGAAAAACTGATTAATAAGGCACCTGAACTAAAACAGGGGAGATGAAAAGATATTTAAGTGGCAAAACTGACAGGAATCAATGACATATTTGGGTATATAAACAGTAGTGAACGCTGAAGTATTCATAGGAAATATCTCTAATTTTCTAAAAATATGGTCAAATAATCTCTTTTGAAGAAAGTAGCTTTACCTTCTTAACAAGTAAGATTAATTGAAAATTTAAATTATAAATAATCACTTGAGACATCAATAATAGACATTTAAACAGCCAAAGAACTATGTAACATTTTGATGTGGCAAGTAATCCCAGGATATTTAATGTGAGCAGAATGCAGATAAACATTTGCAAATGGATTAACAAGAGATCACCAGTTAGAAAGTACACAATTATGCAACATAAAAAATAATCAAGGATTTTGGACATAGGACTCATAGATACTTTATGGAATATGAAAAAATAAAATATGTTGGAAGAAAAAGAATTCAAGGACATAGGTGTTCATGACTGGATTCTTAGGCATTCACTCAATTTCTCTGATTGGCAGACTGCATTGCAAGAAAAAATCCTGAAGCTATATTTCTCTTAAGAAATAATACATTTCAACATAAAAACATTATTTACGTAGAAAAATATGCAGGGTTTCTTTTTAAGAAAATAAAGCATTCTAATAGTAAACACTGGGCTTCCCAGGTGGCTCAGTTGGTAAAGAATCCACCTGCAATGCAGCAGACACAGGAAACACTGGTTTGATCCCTGAGTTGGGAAGATCCCCTGGAGAAGGATGGCAAATCACTCTAGTATTCTTGCCTGGGAAATCCTATTGACAGAGGAGCCTGGAGGGCTACCGTTCATAGGGTTGCAAAGAGTCAGACTCAACTGAGCATGCATGGGAAGAACAGTAAAATTGTTATTTTAGCTAAAAGTACAATAGTTGAATCCAAGATACTTAATTATTTTATCTCCCTCAGGCTCATACCAATTTTCTTTCCTACTCTTCAATAAGACTGATATAGATGACACCAAATTTATGATTAGAATTACACAAAAGGACTTAATTGATTTCACTAAAAACACCTGGAAGGAAAGTTATGATCAACCTAGATAGCATATTAAAAAGCAGAGACATTACTTTGCCAACAAAGGTACATCTAGGCAAGGCTATGGTTTTTCCAGTGGTCATGTATGGATGTGAGAGTTGGACTGTGAAGAAAGCTGAGCACTGAAGAATTGATGCTTTTGAACTATGGTATTGGAGAAGACTCTTGAGAGTCCCTTGGACTGCAAGGAGATCCAACCAGTCCATCCTAAAGGAGATCAGTCCTGGGTGTTCATTGGAAGGACTGATGTCGAAGCTGAAACTCCAATACTTTGGCCACCTGATGCAAAGAGCTGACTCATTGGAAAAGACTCTGATGCTGGGAAAGATTGAGGGCAGGAGGAGAAGGGGACGACAGAGGATGAGATGGTTGGATGGCATCACTGACTCAGTGAACATGGGTTTGGGTGGACTCCAGGAATTGGTGATGGACAGAGAGGCCTGGCGTGCTACAGTTCATAGGGTCACAAAGAGTTGGACACGACTGAGCGACTCAACTGAACTGAATAACACTACAGGAAAATGACTAAAGGATTGATCAAGAATCCTCATATCCTGGCTCAGTCCCCTCCTGTAATTACAAGTCATACAGTTCCTTAAAGCAGTGAAAGTACTGGGCCAGGACCCAGGCCCCTAAACAAATGAACACATACAAGATTAGAGATTGAAACCTCAGAAATCAGCCATATAGAAATACAAAAAAAAAACAAAAAAACAAAAAAAAAACTTGGTTCCAAGTCCCAATACAACATTGTTGCTGTTTCTGAAGATGTTTTTCATATTATAGCTTTTAATACTAAGATTCAAAAGCAAGTATTCAAGGGGAAAGACAATATAGGGGTAAGTGCAAACTATTATGCACTAAGTGCAAACTATTATGTATAAAATAAGCTACAAGGATATATTGTACAACATAGGGAATATAACCAATGTTTTATAAAAACTAAATGAAATGGAGTATGCCTTTTTTATTAATAATTTATTTATTTTGCTGCACAGGCTCTTTGTTGCTGTGCAGGAACTTTCTCTAGCTGCAGTGAGCCAGGGCTAATCTTCATTGCGGTGTGCATGGTTCTCGCTGCAGTGGTTTTTCTTGTCGAAGTACAGACTCTGGAACACCGGCTCAGCAGCTGCAGTGCATGGCTTAGTGGCCCTGTGGCAAGTGGGATCTTCCTGGACCAGGGATTGAATCCATGTCCCCTAAATTGGCAGGCAGATTCTTAACTACTGGACCACCAGGAAAGTCCTGGAGTATAACTTTTAAAAGCTGTTAATTGGGATTTCCCTGGTGATCCAGTGGTTAATAATACCCTTTGCAAAGCAGGGAACATGGGTTCAATCCCTGGTCGGGGAACTAAGATCCCACTGCCACGGACCAACTAAGCTACAACTACTGAGCCTATGCATTCTGGAGCCCACATGACACAACTGGAGAATCTGTGCACAGCAACAAAAGATTCTGAATGCCAAGACCCGATGCAGCCAAATAAATAGATATAAAAAATTGAAAATTGTTAATCACTGCATTGTATACCTGCAACATATATAATATTGAACATCAATCATACTTCAATTTTCAAACAGAAAGTATTCACTCACCATTAAAATTCAGAGATGGAAAAATAAGTGATAGTAGAGGGTATTTAAGTCAAGCAGGCATGTGAGAGCAAAAAGGTACGTAAATGCCAAGGATATTTATTTCATTGCTACCAGTTTCTAACAAAATATTGAGAGAGAAAGAGACTTGGCAGGACTTGACAGATTAATAAGATTAGATATGTATGTTTTTCTTTGTGTTTTAAGCTTTAAAGTAAAAATGAAAAATGGCCTAAGAGCCAAATTCCATCACAAAAATCAAGAGTTGTTCTAAAGGGAAGACATCACTAAGAGGTTTTTTGGAAATCAAGGCCGAGTCTGCATCACCTCTGGATGGTACAGGAGAATAACTCCTGCACTGCTAGAATTTTATAATAGCTTTTCTGACTCTGAGATCCCTCCTCTATCATCTTCTCATTGGCTGACTCTATTCATGCCACAAGAGATTTATTATGTCTAAAGATCTTCTTGCCACCACTCCTGTGGCCAGAAGAACCCCAGCATCTTGTTGCCTCCAGGTACACTTGACATAATACTCCCATCTCTACCACCCATTTCTGGACTCAACACATGAAACTACTAGATAGAAGGCTTTGGTCTTTCATTCATTCTCTACTTCTATTACATTTTTTAATAGACCTCATTTCTCAGAGTAGCTTTAGATTCATAGAAAAATAAAGCAGTAGCTACAGAGGTTTCCATACATCTCCTGCCCCCACATATGCCTACCCTCCTCCACTATCAGCTTCCACACTTGCACGGAACATGGGTTACAATCAATAAATCTATGTTGACATGTCATCATCACCCAAAGTTCATTTTACATTTTTTTTGCATTAGGGTTCACTCTTGATGTTGTACATTCTATAGATTTCAACAAATGTATAATGACATCTATCCACCACTGTAGGATCATCCAGAATAGCTTCACATCTGTAACTTTTATTAATTCTTAACTTAAAAAAAAAACTACCAATCAAATCTAATTAAGAGACACCTGGATAATAATAAAAACAAGTGCTTAGGATACAACCAAATGAAACAAAGATGATTAAACAATATAAAATTAAAAATGTCTTCACTGACAATATAAAATTATTCTTTGTAAGTAATATAATGATGTAGATGGTTTACAAGGCTTTATCAAAAGTTCAGCTGCTAGCAAATTACTGATAGCAGAGAGCTGACTACAGACTGTCTAGAATTAAAAACCAAAAACAAAAAACCAAAGAACCACAGGGGAAAATAAAAAAGTACAAATCAGAAAATTTCATGAATTCTAAAGGCATGGCCTCCCCAAAACAGTCACATCACACCAGCATCCACTGGAATTTCATGAATTACCAAACACTTCATTGAAAGCACACTTTCCTTGTGTAGCCTACATCACAGATAGAGGCCTCAAATATGCTTTTGACCATTTAAGTCACTATTTCCTGATCCCTGAACCTGGGATGTTTCTCGGTTTCCCAGACCCTTGCTCTTTCAGTGCTTCTCTGTTATCATTCTCTCACCTGGGATGCCCAACTCACCAGGGATGAAAACCCTACCCACCCCTGAAGGCCAATTTCCATTGTCACCTCCTGCCTGAGCTTCAACTGCATCATCGGTAGCTGCCTTCCAATGTAGAGGCCTCAGGTTCAATTCCCAGTTGAAAAACTAAGGTCCCCCATGGCATGGAGTGCGGCCATAAAAGGAACAAAACTCCAAGCTGACATCAAAATATGATCATTTAAAACACACACATACACACACACATGTATTGAAGCATTACAAAAATAAAGCACATCCCTGTTGCCTAACAAGGAAGTCATTCATAAATGGTGGATATTTGTTTTAATCTTCTAAACTTCCTAACTATATATGATCATGACATGTTTTTCTTTGCTTATACTTATTCCCATAAATAGATATTTCCCCCTACCATTAGATTATAAGTTTCTTGAGGCCAGAAACTGCTCTGTTCATTTTGGTATCCCATGAAAACACAACAAGTTTAAGCACAAAAGTAAATGCATAAACATGGCTCTCAGGAACTGAGTCAGAATATCAATTCTAACTGAAGCACAGAGAAGTGAATTTAATCAGGACAGAGAATGTGCCAATTACATATTAATCTAGTCTAAACCTAGTGCCTTGTTCATACTAAGAATAATTTCCTGCAAGGTTCTGATAGTCTCAGTTTTACAACACAGGACTAAACATAGTTACTGATGTAAGGAGAATGAACTCAAGAATGGAAGATCAAGTTGTAAAATGCATGAACCATTTTAAATTCCCTTTCTCACTCACATAAGTGATGTAGCTGAAGTCCATTTATAACAGTCTGTAAAGCTGCAATTGTGCAGAAGAAAGAGGCTTAGACTTAGAATCTGACGGCTTAAATTTCAGTCTCAACTCTGTCATTATTTATTTTACAAGTTGGTAGAGATGACAATCTCTCTCAAAGTCAAAGTTTTCTCATTTCCAATATGGGAATAAACATTAGCAATTAAAAGGTTATGACGAGAATGAAATGAGATGATACAAGAGAATGTACTTTTTAAAAATTCCCAGATATTATTAATATTTATTCTCACCTAGATACATATATGTTTATTTAATTTAAATATTCCCTTAAGTGAAACAATATGATGTCTGAGACTTGCCTTATAACAGAGATGGGGTAGAAGACAAGGCAACAGACAAAGCAATATTGGCTATGTATTGATGACTGTCAAAGCTGGAGGATGGGTATATGAGGGTTCACTGTACAATTCTTTTATTTTGGCAGCACCATGAAGCATGTGGGATCTTAGTTCACTGACCAAGGATGGAACCCATCCCCCCTGTATTGGGAATGTGGATTCTTATCCACTGGAAAACCTGCAAGTTCTTTATCCCTACAATTCTTTACCCCATGAAATTTTCCATAATTAAAAAATGTAATTCTTCACTTTGCTTATTTACTATTAATATTTAAGTTTACTTACAATAAGTTTTGTACAGTGGAGAGTGCAGACTCTTGAATCCTAGAATTTGGGTTCCAGTCCTGTTTCTCTATCTGCAAAACGAGGATGATTGTTTTAATTACTATCACATAAAAGTTGTTGACAAACTGGATGAGAAAATTCCCATAAGCCAGATAACACACAGAGGGTCCAAAGTCTAGTAAGAGCTTAATATATTACATTATGGAACCACATAAAGACAAACCAATGTACTTAATTATAGGAATTCTTTCCATTTATCTTTTGGGGTTAATAAATGCTCTTAAACAGGATGACACCAAATTAAACCCTGCTTGAAAGTATTCAAGAGGTATATGTAAACTTACCCCAAAACTTAGCTAGCAAACTTCCATTGAACTGACATTTTCAGCGCCAATTTCCCCAAATTTTATAAAAATTTCTACTTAAAGATCCACCGAGTATTTAAGGATTTTTCTCATCACTATTTGTGGTCAAACTGTCGCTATCAGTTCATTTCAGTCTCTGTCGTGTCCAACTCTTTGCAACCCCATGGACCGCAAGCACAACAGGCCTGCCTGTCCTGTTATAAGTGGTGTTATAATTCATTAACAGTGTCTAAGACAGGGTTTCCCTTATATGAATAGAGAAAAGCGCCCTTTTAAACCCTATCTAAGCAATGTAGAAAAACTGAAGTAAAGAAAGGAAAAAATGGTCCCAATCTCTCTACTCAGAAAAAAAAAAAGGCTTTTCACATTTAAAAACTCAATCTTTTCTTTCATATAGCCAAATACTGTATGCAGTTTTGATTGTATTTGACAAACCAAGAACCTTAACCATAAAGTACCATGTATATGGTTTGGCAAGTTGCTTCAGTCATATCTAACCCTTTACAACCCTATGGACTATAGCTCGCCAGGCTCCTCTGTCCATGGGATTCTCCAGGCAAGAATACTAGAGTGGGTTGCCATGCCTCCTCCAGGGATCAAACTCACATCTCCTGTGTGTCTCCTGCATTGGCAGGCGGTTTCTTTACCACTAGCACCACCTGGGAAGCCCATAAAGTACTGTACATTTACTCAAATGAAGTAAATATCTTTCTGTTTCAATTAGTGGTACTTCAATACATTTCAAGCTGGATTTAGAAAAGGCAGAGGAACCAAAAATCAAACTGCCAACATCCATTGGGTCATAGAAAAAGCAAGAAAATTCCAGAGAAACATTTACTTCTGATTTATTGATTACACCAAAGTTTTGACTGTGTGGATCACAACAAACTGTGGAAAATTCTTCAATAGTTGGGAATACCAGACCACCTTACTTGACTACTGAGAAATCTGTATGCAGGTCAAGAAGCAACAGTTAGAACTGGAAATGGAACAACTGTTCCAAATTGGTAAAGGAGTATATATCAAGGCTGTATATTGTTATCCTGCTTATTTAACTTATGTGCAGAGTACATCACGCGAAATGCCAGGCTGGATGAAGTGCAAGCTAGAATCAAGATTGCTGGGAGAAATATCAATAACCTCAGACACGCAGATGACACCACCCTTATGGAAGAAAGTGAAGAGGAACTAAAGAGCCTCTTGATGAAAGTGAAAGAGGAGAGTGAAAAAACTGGCTTAAAACTCAACATTCAGAAAACAAAGATCATAGCATCCAGTCCCATCACTTCATGGCAAATAGATGGGGAAAAAATGGAAATAGTGACAGACTATTTTCTTGGGCTCCAAAATCACTGCAGATGGTGACTGCAACCACGAAATTAAAAGACGCTTGCTCCTTGGAAGAAAAGCTATGACTAACCTAGACAGCACATTAAAAAGCAGAGACACTACTTTGCTGACAAAGGTACATCTAATCAAAGGTATCATTTTTCCAGTAGTCATGTATGGATGTGAGAGCTGGACTATAAAGAAAGCTGAGCGTCGAAGAATTGATGCTTTTGAACTGTGATGATGGAGAATGGACTGCAAGGAGATCAAACCAGTCAATCCTAAGGGAAATCAGTCCTGAATATTCATTGAAAGGACTGATACCAAAGCTGAAACTCCAATACTTAGGCCGCCTGATGCAAAGAACTGACTCGCTGGAAAAGACCCTTCATGTTGTGAAAGACTGAAGGCAGGAGGAGAACTGGATGACAGAAGTTGAGATGGTTGGATGGCATCACTGACTCAAAGGACATGAGTTTGAGCAAGCTCTGGGGAGTTGGTGATGGACAGGGAAGCCTGGCATGTTGCAGTCCATGGAGTTGCAAAAAGTTGGACACAACTGAGCAGGTGAACTGAACTGAACTGAACAACACATTTCAGTGCAAAGCTCTTGAAATCAATATAGTACCACTAAGTTAAAACAAGAAAAAGCAGGGTGAGACTCAGTCGTATTCTAATATTGTCCTTGTTTCCTAGGTGTTTGTTTTACTTAACATTCCAAAAACTGGAATTAGGCAATGGCATGTAAGTTTTATATGCCAATTCAGAAATAACTTTGAGAGGCAAACTTTAGCTTCTGGAATGCTGCAAAAGAAGTTCATTTTAGAAAGTCAGGGGAAAAAAAAAAAAGAAAGTCAGGGGAGCTTTAGAAAAACTGATGAAATGTACATAAAATATATATATATATTTTGCAGCCTTTCTTTTTTGTTTTAGAGATGTCTTCAGCATCCTGCATTCCTGTCAAAAATTCCCCTAAGAGCCATGGACTCTAGTCAAGATCCCTGCTCTGGTAAGTCAATTTTTATATTTGAGAATAAAACACTGCTGTTCTGGGAGACCTTTGGGTTCAGTGCTCCTATATGAGCCTAGGAATCCTGATATTTACCAGATAGTTATTTTTTCACTCTTTCTTAGGAAGAAAGAAAAAATGGAATTAACAGACCATGACTACTATTAAGCAACTTACCACAAGGCTCTGCAAGTTCTTAACCAGAAGACAAATATTTGCAACTACATGATGTTTGCAAAATGCCATAAGAATTTTCTCTCAGTTCAAAATGTGTGCACTTTTGCCAGTTAAAGTAATTATTAGAGAAAAACTGCCCAGTGGACATGCTCCTCATGGGATAAGAGTGAAGGCTGGGTGTCTTCTCACTGACATTTTCTATTGTAGAGAAGATGTAAAGGGCAGAACCCTGCTACTCTTTAGAAGAGAAGCCGGGTCAGTGGGGTCACAGGGCCCAGCTGTGTGCTGCAGGCAAATTCCTTTGTGTTCACTTTTGTCCAAGTTAATAAGAGTCCAAGACTGTTTCAAGATTTTATGAAGAATATCTTATTTGTAGATACCTGAAAATCAATGAGCATATTATCTAGGTATGGCTTAACATGGTTTTAGGTAGAAAACAAGGAGGAGAGTTGAAAAACCCTTTAGCTAGTCATTAACTTTTGTTGCCCGCAAAGTCCTGCTCCTTGCTAACTCTAGAAAATCAGAAGTAGTTTTGATTTGTTTTAAGAGAAGTACTTTATCCCTGACTTTGGCAAGGTCCTAATGCAATTACCTTTTAAGATCAGATTACTTTGCAAAAACATGCACATAAGCCACCTCCAATGCTGTTAGTTGCATTTATCTAAATCAAACATTCTGGGTTTCTTGAATTGGTTTAATGTGAGTGAAAAGAATAGAGAAGCAAAAATACCATGACTTGCCAAATACTGTGGAGTTGCATCAGACACAAATTAATGTATGAGAATGTACTGAGGGAATTTAACTATAAGCCTTTGGCATGGAGCAAAAGTGGAAGACAAAGGAGCAGAGGGGTGAAGAGAAAGAAGGAGGAGGAAGAGGAAACAATTTAAATTGTGCTGGTGATCTATTACAGGTGGATGTGTGCCCAGGAGATCAAACAGCAACTGAGAAGCTGGTCACCCTGCATCCACAAATTCACAAATAGTTCACTGAAGAAATTACATTTCCAAACATAATTCACTAAGTGTTGCCATTAGAACATGCAAAACACTACAATTTAAACCTGGTGTCAGTATTTTCTGCCTGGCATTGACTGTACTACTCAATGCCAAGAAAATATGCTTATTTAAGAATCATTAGGAACACTTTTGCCATAAGATGACAGATAATAAACAAATTTAAAATACCCTTCAACACATTTACCACATTTAAAATGTGACTCCTCCTGAAATTACAATTCTACAAGAATACATAAATTTTGAAATGACAAGCACTCAAGAAACAAGCTCCTCTGGTCTGTGAAGAATAGCCCTAGGTCACAAATCAAAGCATATTTGGAGGTCTTAATTGGTCCCTTGGCTTTTCTTGAATTATTATGGGAGAGGAGGGAGACAGGAAGTCAGTTATTACTGCTCTGAAACAAACAGACAATAGTTATTTCTCCAGCAAAAATGGGCTTACTTGAGATCAACAAAAAATTGCAAATACGGTCTATAGCCAAGCTGCGCCACTGTGCAAGCCCCACAGAGCAAGCAGAGAACTCTTTTTTAAAGAGTAGAAAAGGAAGTCAAAGTGCTGTAGTAAACAAAGAGTCTATTGGAGGAACTGAGAATTGGAAGCATAGTGACTTTTCATTGGCTGAGTTGTGACAGTCTCTCATTGGCTGAGCTCTTGCCAGGTGAGAAAAGGAAGTCGTTCTTCCTCTTGTTGGCCTCCACTATTGCCAGGGGACATGGGCCCTCCCCATCCTGGCCTCTCAATTGTTTTCACTGAGGTTTGGGTTTATTTTTTATGTTATAAAGTCCATTTTCTTTCTACTCTGATTAACCTGTTCTATTTCAGTTAAAACCAAGAGGAAACTGTGATATATCTAGCATATTGAACAGAGTGGATCATTTTTCTCCTTCTTCTATATGTTAAAAAGTAATCATCACTAATAATTATTATTATTTTGACTGTTTCTATACTTTCCACACACCTGCAGTTACTTCCTCCACTGAAGGCTTGAGTCCTTCAAAGTATTCCATGAGTGTTAGAATCAACTTCTTTCAAACTCCTGTTAACACTGAAATTTTATCTTCTACCCGTGAATCATAAATGTTCTTAATGGCTTCCAGAAGGGTGAATCTTGTCCAGAAGGGAATTTTCTCAATCAACTTTCAAATATACAACATAGTATTATTAACTATAGTCACTATTCTGTACATTAGAGCCCTAGGATTTATTTATTTTATAACTGGAAGTTTGTACGTTTTCACTAAGGTGGTATTTTCTAAACTTGAGAAATCTAAAGAATTCTGAAACATTTGTTAACTGTAAGGATTCCACTTCCCACTACCCTATTCAGACCAATTGAAATAGAATCATTTTCTGGGAGGGGTTTGGAAATCTCTAAATGTAACAAATCCCCCCAAGAGATTTTTATCACAAGGCATATTAGGCAACACTACTTGAAGTCAGTAGCGGCTCACATTTATTGAACACACACTGCCTACAGGGTACATTTCTAAGTGCTCTGTGTGTATTTCCTCATTTACTCCTAACAACAACTCTGTGCAGTATTGTCTCGGTGTCATTCTGCAAAGTAAATGCCCCTCTTCAGAAATCCATTAAGGGTGGATTTTTTACCATTTGAATCTCAGAGAAATCTCATTTCACACATTCATAGTTTCTTAGATTAGAATCTAAGCTCTTGAATGCCTTTGAGATTAAACACCAATTCAGTTCTCTTTATAAAACATACCATAAACTTCTTTGCATAACATAGGAGCTCTATATATAAGAGATCAAAGGGTCATTCTGCTTTTTGTCCAGTGCTTTTGGCAGTGGAGAAGCCTACCTTGATTTAGGAGATGTGGAGACAGAAGCTGGCAGTAGAACCTGCTGCTGAAAGCAGAGACCTTTTGAGTTCCTCTGGCTGGGAGTCAGAGTCCTGCAGAAATTGAACCAGGAAAAGGAAAACAGAAAGATCATCTGGTCTGGCTGCCTCCGCTAGCTCAGATCCTGGCTGGGGAAGAGAATTTCAGTGCAGAAGCGAAAGGTAATAGATATTTCTAGTTTCGTGTCACACCCCTTCTTCCACAGGCTTATCCACATTCTAACCAGCCTTCTGAGACTAATAGTTTCCAGCTTACTAAAAGCCCATACTCATCTTTCCGATTCCTTTTATACTTGCCTGATTTGCACATTTTATGCTTTCAAAGTCTGTGATTATTCAATAACACAAAAACTAATGCTTCTAAACTTTGTGCCATGCATTTCCAACCTGGAGGCAATCAGAACAAATGTGTGTGTTGCTTCCTTAACAACTATTATCCTAACTCCTTCAATGTGAGGAAGCTTTCCTTGCTCTGAAATTCAAAATCACCCTCTTGAAACTTAAAAACATACTTTAAGTACCAATTACTGTGCAAGTTTTCATTCTCATTCAGATTTCTCTATTTAATCCTAGCATACTAAGGCAGAAAAGGAATCCATATTTCCATTTTTTCCCTTAGATAAAGCTAAAAAAGAGGACTTCCCTGGTGCTCCTATGGTTAAGAATCCTCCTGCCAATTCAAGGGACACAGGTTCGATCTCTGGTCTGGAAAGATTCCACATGCTATGGGGAAACTAAGCCCATATGCCACAACTGCTGAGTCTGTACTCTAGAGGCCAGTGCTCCACAACAAGGGAAGCCATAACAATGAGAAGGCTGCACACTGCAATGAAAAGCAGCCACTGCTTGCCACTAGAGAAAGCCTGACCCGGCAACAAAGACCCAGCACAGCCATAAATAAATAAATAAAAATATTTAAAAAAATTTTTTAAGCTGAAAGAGAAAGATTCGATGAGGTTAATGATTTGTCTAAAAGCATGCATTTGGTAGGAGGAAGAAGCAGACTTTGAGAACTGTGTCTGATTTTGAAGTCCATGCTCTTTCGACCATATTGTGATATTCAGTGTTCAAGTTATTTCGTTCATTGTTTTACAGGTGTATGAATTATCCCCTCAAGAAGAAGAAAACACGTTCATTTAAACATAGAGCACAAAGCATGCAGCAGGAATGCCGTAAAAAAAGAAGTGATGATTTCTCTCCTCAGTCACGCCAACTTCACTAAATCATCTTCCAAAATCTACAAATCAAAAAGACTCAAATTGATTGTTTAGAATTCTTATACCAAAATCAGAAATCATTGGGTGATGTTCCCCAGTGATATCACCGGGTGATACAGGACCTCTCCTCAAACAATCTTACGTTTGTTCCAGTGGGTTTCATACCCTGTGACCTCCTTGCTTGATGCATCTCCACTCAGTAGACAAGTGACTGCAGTGACTCAGGAACTGTGTTCTTACCAACAATAATCTGGGATTATCCAACACAGGGAAAGCTTTACTGCCCATTGAAAATTACTCACTTGGAACTTTAAAAACTTAAGTCAGGACATCATTTTTAATATTTAATAAGTCTGTATGTTCTCCTGTCTGTTTTGCATGACAGTGCTTACTCGGTTGCATTCGACTCTTTGCGGCCCCATTTACTGTAGCGCATCAGGGTCCCATGGAATTGCCCATGGAATTTTCCAGGCAAGAATATATACCCAACAGTAAAATTCTGTTCAGTATTGTAGTATAGAATGGATGAGATAACAGTGATGTACAGATCTCTTCCAAAACATCACCTTTCAGCTAAGAAAAAATGTTGAGGTATTAACGGAGTGGAGTTCAAATTCTCTATTCACTCAACTGCTGCTGCTGCTGCTGCTGCTAAGTTGCTTCAGTCGTGTCTGACTCTGTGCGATCCCATAGAGGGCAGCCCACCAGGCTCCCCCGTCCCTGGGATTCTCCAGGCCAGAACACTGGAGTGGGTTGCCATATCCTTCTCCAATGCATGAAAGTGAAAGGGAAGTCTCTCAGTCGTGTCCGACTCCTCGCAACCCCATTCATTCAACTAGACCTATAAAATCTGAGTCTGCCTGATTCTCTCCATGGCCACTGCCCTCTCCCTTCTTCTCACCCTGACTAGTGCAATGGCCTCTTCCTCTTGCCTTACCGCAGTTCATTCTCTTAACAGCACAGTGATATTTTTAGACAGTAAGCAAACGGTTTTATTTCTTTACTCACCTATTTAAAATCCTTCAGATTCTTGGAGGGAGCCCTGAGCTAGCAGCTTGTGAGGAGGTCTGAGGGAGGGGGTGAGAGGAAACCTGAGTGAGGAGGGCGAGAGGACCTCGGAGGGCGTTGCGAGGAGCTCAGGGGGAGGAGGGTGAGAGAAGCTCGGAGGAGGGAGGGCTTCAGTTGTCCTGAGTGACGAGGGGGTGAGGAGCTTTGAGTGAGGAGAGCGAGAGAAGCCCTGAGGTAGGAGAGTGAGAAGAGCCCTGAGCGAGAAGGGAGAGAGGAGCCATAAGTGAGGAGAGCCAGAGAAGCCCGGAGGGAGAGTTGTTCAGAGTCCAGAGTGACGATGCTGTGAGGAGCTTTGAGAGAGGAGGGCAAGAAGAACCTCTGGGGGAGGTGGGAGGAGCCCCGAGTGACGAGATGGGAGGAGCCCCGAGTGAAGAGAGGGAGAGGAGTGAAATCAATTGAATAAACAAGTGAATGAATAACAGTTTCTTAAATTTTCACATATAGACCTGCTTCACAAAAATCATAATACCAGAACATAACATATTTATTGTGATGTGTTCATCTAAATGGCAACTAGTTGGTAATTGGTGCCAGAAAATATGCCTATTATTAATACTTATCTCTGATATGTTCAAGCAGAGGAAGTTCACTCCACTCCCACCCTACCCTGATGCGTTTTTTGTAAAGGTCTCTTACTTTTTCCATTTTTGGCTGACTGACAACTAAACGCAAAATCCTGGAATAATATCCAGACTGTACTAGCTGAATAGTATACTCTGTTAGTCACTCAGTCATGTCCGACTCTTTGTGACCCCATGAACTATATAGCCCGCCAGGTTTCTCTTCCATGGGATTCTCAGCAGTTTTTACTTTTTGGCTGAGCGGCTGGGTATGTGAGATTTTAGTTCCCTGGCCAGAGATGGAACCTGTGTCCCTGCAGTGCAGGCGGGAAATCCTAACCACTGAGCTGCCAGGGAAGTCCCAAGGGGTCATTGTATTTGTACTAAGGATCATCAGTTGGGTGAAATTTATCAGTTAAAATCAATCAAGCAGTGGTAGCTGTTTTGGTGTTGACAGATTTGATTGCTAATTAATCATAACATCAATTAGACGTCCTGTAAATTTCACATAAAGGTTTTTTTTTTTTTTTTAAGGAATCTGCTTTTGGAATTTAAGTAAACAGTCATTGCTTGTTATTTTGTTAAACTCACTACTTTTCTGATCGACTAACAAGACTTGACGAAGTCAATAGCCAGCAGTTAGTCAAATTACAAAACTGAGAATTGTCAATGCAGGCATAATCTGTGAATAATTGACAAACATTGCTTAGCTCCTGGATTCTAGACTATAATTACCTTACCTACCACTTACTTAACAAATATGTATTTATTATGGGTTAGGCAGGTGAAAGAGCTGTCTGGATTCTAGAAGGAGATTCTTCAAATCATGCTTAAAGGCTCAAATTGAGCTTTTACCTAATCAGGTCTGTGATATATTTTCAAGATCCAAGATAAGGTATGATCCACAATGTCTGTCCTTCATTTCTACTTCAGAGAGTAGCCTGAATCTCTCTGGATCCCATTCAGCCTAAAACTTCACTTTAATCTATATTATGTCAGCTAGTTTCTCTCTCAAAGGCAAATGAAAAATATGTAGAGTCCCATTTCCCCAAGATCTTTCATCTAGACTGAAAGTAAATCCAGATGCTTAAATATTTTAACATATTTAGACAAGATCATTTAGTTTCTTACTTTCAAAACATAATCTTTTAAATTTAGATCTGAACAAGTGTGAAGAATAAGCAAACATGCAGAACAATAAGACAAATTTACATTCACAAGTTTTATTACATCAACTGAGAGTCACAAGAGCTTCACATGCTCTAATAAACCCAGGGAATGCATAAGAGCCAACAATGCCAAGAACAAATTAAAAGTAAAGTTCAGATGTCAGACTTGGTTCATTGATATATTTGGAAATGGATTATTGTTGAGTTGAAAATCTGCTTTGAAAATAAATCTTACCATTATTTAAAGAGAGCTTTATTTTTTAAAGTTAAAATAATCACTAGCATATGAAAAAGTCTTGGTTTAAAAAAATCTAAAGTCTAATAGTAACTTTAAAAAAAATCAAGTGAGGAAATTAAAAGATGGAATATATGCTATAAGTCATAAAAAACTTGGGCACAAATTGAGTAGTTCTTAAAAACTGAGGTATAGACTGCTCAAATATAATACTTCTCAAATAGGGGTAAATTGCTCTAATATATTTTTCTTTACTTCACAGGATCACAACACAACTTGAGCATAAAGGAGAAAAGGTGTCAGTTAATTTTGATAATGCTATAATTTCTCTTCCTCCACAATCGATTTCTGTGTTGTGTTTAAATGTTAACAAAGTGAAACTTAGAGAAAACTTAATCAGATATACAAACTGAATTAAGACAATGGTTTCTTCCTGAATTTATTTCAAAGTGAATTTGAAAAAACAGGAATAAACTATTGGTATTTAATGGAACTGTATGCCGATTCACACTTTATTCAAGTCAACGTCATTAATCTAATTCTCTATTTTAAATGAACATTAATTTACCTTTCAAACTAAGCTTATAGGTTAAAATGTCTTTGACACAAATTGCTATAAAGAATTTTTACTGAGAATTATTTCAAATCCAAAGAAAATAGCCCCCATGGTAAAAATGAGATTTAGTTAGTGTTGCTATACATTATTTTTTTTTACTAATACTTATCAACCTGGTTTAACTTTTCTCATTCTTTATAGAAAAAAAAAATGTAGAAGAGTGTTTCATTTGATCAAAATCCATTTTTATTCAGCTGTACATTTCCCACATTTCTAGCTTCTGGATAGCCCAGAGGCATCCAGAGACTTGGCTCAAAAGTTTCTATAGTTACTTACTCATTAGCAGCACTTACGCATTATCAATCCAGAGAAACAGTTTGAGATCTGGGTCACTCTTGAGTGTTAAAGTCCATCTTGCATTAATTAGAATTGATTTAACTGCAAACCAAAGAAATGTATCCCTGAGATCTAGAGCATCCTAGAGCACTGAAATGAGTGTGAACTTTATAAGCATCTTAATGCTTTATCTTCATTCTATTCTAATCTCAAGCTGGAATATTCATGTTCCTTAGAAAAGATTATGTACCACTAGTCAGTGGCACAGAGAAGGCAATGGCAACCCTCTCCAGTACTCTTGCCTGGAAAATCCCATGGACGGAGGAGCCTGGTGGGCTGCAGTCCATGGGGTTGCTAGGAGTCGGACACGACTGAGCGACTTCCCTTTCACTTTTCACTTTCATGCATTGAAGAAGGAAATGGCAACCCACTCCAGTGTTCTTGCCTGGAGAATCCCAGGGACAGGGGAGCCTGGTGGGCTGCCGTCTCTGGGGTTGCACAGAATCAGACACGACTGAAGTGACTTAGCAGCAGCAGCAGCAGCAGCAGCAGTCAGTGGCAAGCTGGTAAATGTTTAACAATATCTCTGTAGAAAAGATAACTTAACCCTGTGGAAAATTCTGAAAGAGATGGGAATACCAGACCACCTGACCTGCCTCTTGAGAAACCTATTTGCAGGTCAGGAAGCAACAGTTAGAACTGGACATGGAACAACAGACTGGTTCCAAATAGGAAAAGGAGTATGTCAAGGCTGTATATTGTCACCCTGCTTATTTAACTTCTATGCAGAGTACATCATGAGAAACGCTGGGCTGGAAGAAGCACAAGCTGGAATCAAGATTTCCAGGAGAAATATCAATAACCTCAGATATGCAGATGACACCACCCTTATGGCAGAAAGTGATGAACAACTAAAGAGCTTCTTGATGAAAGTGAAAGCGGAGAGTGAAAAAGTTGGCTTAAAGCTCAACATTCAGAAAACGAAGATCATGGCATCTAATCCCATCACTTCATGGGAAATAGATGAGGAAACAGTGGAAACTGTGTCAGACTTTATTTTGGGGGGCTCCAAAATCACTGCAGATGGTGACTGCAGCCATGAAATTAAAAGACGCTTACTCCTTGGAAGAAAAGTTATGACCAATCTAGATAGCATATTCAAAAGCAGAGACATTACTTTGCCAACAAAGGTCCGTCTAGTCAAGGCTATGGTTTTTCCAGTGGTCATGTGTGGATGTGAGAGTTGGACTGTGAAGAAAGCACTGAAGAATTGATGCTTTTGAACTGTGGTGTTGGAGAAGACTCTTGAGAGTCCCTTGGACTGCAAGGAGATCCAACTAGTCCATTCTGAAGGAGATCAGTCCTGGGTGTTCTTTGGAAGGAATGATGCTAAAGCTGAAACTCCAATACTTTGGCCACCTCATGCGAAGAGTTGACTCATTGGAAAAGACTCTAATACTGGGGAGGATTGGGGGCAGGAGGAGAAGGGGATGACAGAGGATGAGATGGCTGGATGGCATCACTGACTTGATGGACATGAGTTTGGGTGAACTCTGGGAGTTGGTAATGGACAGGGAGGCCTGGCGTGCTGCAATTTATGGGGTAGCAAAGAGTCGGATACAACTGAGTGACTGAACTGAAGTGAACCCTAACCATAAGCAATTCATGGGGTCGCAAAGAGTCAGACATGACTGAGCGACTGAACTCAACTGAACCCTAAAAAGGGACTTCCCTTGTGGCTCAGCTGGTAAAGAATCTGCCTGCAATGTGGGAGGCCTGGGTTTGATCCCTGGGTTGGGAAGATCTCCTGGAGAAGGGAAAGGCTACCCACTCCAGTATTCTCGCCTGGAGAATTCCATCAACTATACAATAAAGAGTCAGACACGACTGAGTGACTTTCACTTACTTATGTAGAAAAGGAGGAGGAAGAGGAGATGTTTCTGACTGGCAGCACTGCCAAATACCATGGTGTAAATACTTCCACTGTGGCTAATATCCAGCTGCCAGTGGAATATCAGGGAATGCAGAATTGGGAATAGAGGCTCAGTAGGACACCATTATGTAGTATTTCCACTATACAGATCCAAAGACATCAGTGAACTCAAGAACATACATAATAGTGAAATGGAGTAAAATAGAAAGTGATGGCTTCAGTATTTATTACTTTTATCTTTTATACAGTAGATTCAAGTTTATATAATGAAAATTTTAATCATTAATCATGGCTGAGTTTCATAATCACTTTACCAAGTTCCTGAAAATTGAACAAGCATCTCTCATGAGCCAATAAGAGCAGATTGCAGCACAGCCCAGTTATCTTGGTCATCTCTCTCCTTGGGTCTGTTTTTGTTCTTTTCCCTGAAATCATAGATCTAATACTCACTTTATGTTTCTTTGTTTATCAAGACCAGTAAGGAATTTAATCGTGTGAATGCTACATACCATGGAGATTCTTAAATATTATTTTTCCATCTATTTTATAAACAGTTTGTATTATTGAATAGATGCTATTTAGGAAACTTCGTGGGTTTCATCTTTTGTTTGCTTGTTTTTTATTTCCATCAGTTTACATTTTCTTGAGACTTACTAATTTTTCATTTTGCTACAGTGTGATTTTGAGAATGTGGCCCATGTCATTTCTACTTTTAAAGTTCAGATTTTATTGTTGTGAAATATTTTTGTTAGTAATGAGAATAATAAAAGATAATAAAAGTTATTATTTATGGAGTATATCCCAGAAACATTACATTATCATCTCAAGAATCTGATAGAAAAGTGTTTTAATTCTGAATACCTATGAAACAAAGCTGAACAAAACCCTCTTTGTAATGCTTTGTTGGTGAGTACAGTCCCAGGCAGCAAGGGCAGGGAATGAGGAATAAGGAAGGAGGAAAGGCTATCAAGACAGCTGCACGGTCACCCAGGACATCTCCAGGTAACTATGTGGAACCAGTACACCTCAGAATAGTTCACTGGGAAGGAAGAAGAGAGTTTGCCTGTGGATCTTGTCCTCTTCCTTCTGATCTCCAAAGTTCACCTTAGCAGGCATTAACACCCTGTGGTAGACTGTTTGCAAAAATGGTCACAGTAATTCCTCCCATTCCTGACTGCATGGTCCTTTGAAATGTGAATGTACAGCAACTCCTAGAAAGAGGAGGAATCTATTTCTCCAGCCAAGACCAAACCCTTGAATCTGGGTTTGATCATGTGACTTTCTTTGGCCAAGGGAACATTAGCAAGTATGACATTGAACAGAGGTTGAGAAGTGTTTGCGCATCTGGGTTTGCCTTCTCTTGCTGCTGGGAACTTCTACCACCACGAAAATGACCCTGGGCTATTTGCTGAGTGAGGAGACAGTCATAGGGTTGTCTCAACTGACACTGAGCCAACTGTCAGATATGTGGGTGAAGCCTTCCCCACAAGGATCCTCCCTGGCAAGAACAACCAGCCTGCCAACAGACAGACCTGTTACTTCATTCTATACCCCCCAGTCCCAGATGAGCCTGTTTAGACTAAAAGAGCTGCCCAGGCATCCTTAGAATTGTGAGATGTTTAAAGGCCCTAAGTTTGTGGGTGTGTAGCAAAAGCCAATTCATGGACTGTACCACACTTCCAGACTGGATTACCTAGCCCATTAAGTGGGTGCTGGAGAAGCCAGTCCTATGATCAATGTTTCAGTGTTTTCTTAGAGCCCAGAAGAAGTGGGAGAAGCTGTATATCTGGTGCTCCAATCCAATCACTGGAACCACTATAGCTCCTCAAATGATGGCTGTAGTGGGTGTCATGCTGAAGCCACACTACAGAGTAGGTGGGGGCAGCCAGTGGTGTGAAAAGACAAAGTGATGGGTGGAATATTCATAGAGCAAGAATCAAAGTGTGGAGGTAGGGTCAAGCAATATGGAGACCTGCATAAGCTGCACAGACAGCAGCTTTCATTATGTGTGAATTCCATTCAGGTACGACCTTATCAAATCCCTTATGATTATACAGTGGAAGTGAGAAATAGATTTAAGGGACTAGATCTGATAGACACAGTGCCTGATGAACTATGGAATGAGGTTCGTGACATTGTACAGGAGACAGGGATCAAGGCCATCCCCAAGGAAAAGAAATGCAAAAAAGCAAAATGGCTGTCTGGAGAGGCCTTAAAAATAGCTGTGAAAAGAAGAGAAGTGAAAAGCAAAGGAGAAAAGGAAAGATATAAGCATCTGAACACAGAGTTCCAAAGAATAGCAAGGAGAGATAAGAAAGCCTTCCTCAGCGATCAATGCAAAGAAATAGAGGAAAAGAACAGAATGGGAAGACTAGAGATCTCTTCAACAAAATTAGAGTTACCAAGGGAACATTTCATGCAAAGATGGGCTCGATAAAGGACAGAAATAGTATGGACCTAACAGAAGCAGAAGGTATTAAGAAGAGGTGGCAAGAATACACAGAAGAACTGTACAAAAAAGATCTTCATGACCCAGATAATCACAATGGTGTGATCACTCACCTAGAGCCAGACATCCTGGAATGTGAAGTCAAATGGGCCTTAGAAAGCAGCACTACGAACAATGCTAGTGGAAGTGATGGAATTCCAGTTGACCTATTTCAAATCCTGAAAGATGATGCTGTGAAAGTGCTGCACTCAATATGCCAACAAATTTGGAAAACTCAGCAGTGGCCACAGGACTGGAAAAGGTCAATTTTCATTCCAATCCCAAAGAAAGGCAATGCCAAAGAATGCTCAAACTACTGCACAATTACACGCATCTCACATGCTAGTAAAGTAATGCTCAAAATTCTCCAAGCCAGGCTTCAGCAATACGTGAACCGTGAACTTCCTGATGTTCAAGCTGGTTTTAGAAAAGGCAGAGGAACGAGAGATCAAATTGCCAACATCCGCTGGATCATGGAAAAAGCAAGAGAGTTCCAGAAAAACATTTACTTTTGCTTTATTGACTATGCCAAAGCCTTTGACTGTGTGGATCACAATGAACTGTGGAAAATTATGAGAGAGATGGGAATACCAGACCACCTGACGTGCCTCTTGAGAAATCTGTATGCAGGTCAGGAAGCAACAGTTAGAACTGGACATGGAACAACAGACTGGTTCCAATAGGAAAAGGAGTGCGTCAAGGCGGTATATTGTCACCCTGCTTATTTAACTTCTATGCAGAGTACATCATGAGAAATGCTGGGCTGGAAGAAGCACAAGCTGGAATCAAGATTGCTGGGAGAAATATCAATAACCTCAGATATGCAGATGATACCACCCTTATGGCAGAAAGTGAAGAGGAACTAAAAAGCCTCTTGATGAAAGTGAAAGAGGAGAGTGAAAAAGTTGGCTTAAAGCTCAACATTCAGAAAACGAAGATCATGGCATCTGGTCCCATCACTTCATGGGAAATAGATGGGGAAACAGTGGAAACAGTGTCAGACTATTTTTTGGGCTCCAAAATCACTGCAGATGTTGATTGCAGCCATGAAATTAAAAGACGCTTACTCCTTGGAAGGAAAGTTCTGACAGCATATTGAAAAGCAGAGACATTACTTTGCCGACTAAGGTCCATCTAGTCAAGGCTATGGTTTTTCCAGTGGTCATGTATGGCTGTGAGAGTTGGACTGTGAAGAAAGCTGAGCACCGAAGAATTGATGCTTTTGAACAGTGGTGTTGGAGAAGATTCTTGAGAGTCCCTTGGACTGCAAGGAGATCCAACCAGTCCATTCTAAAGGAGATCAGTCCTGGGTGTTCATTGAAAAGACTGATGCTGAAGCTGAAACTCCAATACTTTGGCCACCTCATGCGAAAAGTTGACTCATTGGAAAAGACTCTGATGCTGGGAGAGATTGGGGTCAGGAGGAGAAGGGGACGACAGAGGATGAGATGGCTGGATGGCATCACCAGCTCGATGGACGTGAGTCTGAGTGATCTCCGGGAGCTGGTGATGGACAGGGAGGCCTGGCGTGCTGCGATTCATGGGGTCGTAAAGAGTCAGGACATGACTGAACGACTGAACTGAACTGAAGACTCTTAACTTGTAAATAATGAAAATAACTTGAAATAGCTTAGAGGAAAAAGGTTAAATCCTTGTGGCTTGCGTGCTTTGTGTGTACCAAGCTTCTTCTTCATGCTGTAGCTGTGCTGTCTGCCAGGTGTGGGAGTGGGGCTCCCACGGTGGTCTTTGGGTATAGATCGGGCAACATAGTATACAAGCCTCCATTCTCTGGCTCACCAGAAAATTCCATAACCACCTAAGCAATCGGAGGTCAACAAATTTCTTAGCTGCCAAGAGGCACAGACTTAGAGACTGAAGTTATCATTATCAGAGGGGAAGTGGGAGAGGGACAATTAGAGAATCTGACATTGACATGTACACACCACTATATTTTAAATGAATAAGCAACAAGGTCCTACTGTATAGCACAGGGGACTCTGCTCAATGTTATGTCACAGCCTAGTGGGAAAAGAATTTGAAAAGAACAGATATATGTATAAGCATAACCATAACCGAATCACTTTCCTATACATCTGAAACTAACACATTGCTAATCAATTATACCCTAACATAAAACATATTAAAAATTTCTTATCTGCTTAAATTAACCATATAGGTTGTGTTATTGACAATTAAGAATACTAACTGATATAGCTGGTCATAGGATTACAGCTTGGGAATCATTTTCTCTCAGAATTTGCAAAGCATTTTTCCATGGTCTTCTGTTATGATGTTTCTCTTGAGAAGTTTGATGCCATGCTGTTCCTAAACTTCTGGATGTGACCAACTTTTCCTCTCGGAAAGTTTTCATGTTATTCTTTTTAATCCCTAAAACTCTGAAATTTCTAGTTGAAATGCCATGGCATGGGTCTTCTTGCATTCATTTGGCAGCCACACACAGTTGTATATGTTGTACACTATGCCACTTTAGGGAGCACTAGTCCCATCTCAATCCATAGACATGCCTGTATGACTTTTCACAAAGACCCTGTGGACACTCAGTGGGACTTTAGAATCTGGAGACCACTATCCTTGAGTTCCAGGAAATCTTTCATATAATCTTCTCAACCATTGTCTCTATCCTATCTCTGGAAAACCTATTTTAGTCAAATACTGGGCTTCTAAGATTAATCTCATTTTCTTATTTTGTCCTTATTTTCCATTCCATGCCTCCTTGTTCCACTTTCTGAGAGACTGTCTCCACTTTATCTTCGAAACTTATACTGAATTTCAGCTCTGCTATTTTTAATTAATAAGAGTGCTTTCTAAAAATAGCAATTCCTTCTCCAGGATCTTGATCTCATCTCTCTGAAGATATCAATTATGGATTTACTTTTTTCTTATTTTGACTTTTCTCCCATTCATTGCATTGTTTCTTTTTTACTTGTTGTTTTTCACCTGTCAGTGCCCCTCTTCTGCTTTAGATAGGATGTAAAATGCCTCAATTTGAACCCCAGCTAATTTGACTCCAAAGACCATTCTTATGAGTAAAATAATTTGTGCAAGATATGATTATTATAGCTTCTAGTTATTAAAGATCTACTATAACCTATGAGTTTACATAGTACTTAGCATAGTACCTACTATTCTCCAGGTAGTCAATATTTGTTGAATGTATATTTATTTCCTATTCCCAAGAAGCATTTTCCTTTATTTTTCTTCTCTATTCAGTGTACTAGTGTGGCTTGCCCAGAGCACCTGGTCACTCAATGAAAGCAAAGATACACTGATCCATGTACTGTCATCTGTGTTCCTCGACTTTTCTCTAGGCATCTACAGATCATCATTCTTATCTCATCACAATATATTCCTCAAACAGGCTGGATAGACAGACAGATATATAGACAGGTAATGAAAGACAGGCTGCTGCTGCTGCTGCTGCTAAGTCGCTTCAGTCGTGTCCAACTATGTGTGACCCCATGGACAGCAGCCCACATTTTCCTCCATCCCTGGGATTCTCCAGGCAAGAATACTGTAGTGGGTTGCCATTTCCTTCTCCAAATGAAAGACATATAGACAGATAATTTGGATATAGATACTTGGGTCAGCTATGACTTTCTCTGTAACAATTTTATTTTTAAGATTTTTAAGATTTTTTGACATGGACCTATTTTAAAGCCTTAATTGAATTTGTTAAAATATTGCTTCTGTTTTATGATTTTTGGTCTCAAGGCACATGATATCTTAGTTGCCCGACCAGGAATCAAACCAGCCAACCCCTGCATTGGAAGGTATAGTCTTAACTACTGGATCACCAGGCAAGTCCCCTATATCAACTACTTTTGATTTACTCCTGCTAAGAAATGCTTATAGTATAGCCACTCTGATTTAACTAGGAGAACCCCCTCCTGCTCAGAATGAACTTTAGCGACCATCTCTTGGGGTGGGCTATCTTTGCAGTTGGCTGCTCTGACACATGTATACAAAGATTCTTATTAACCTTAACTTCAGAAGAGAAGTCTCATCCTTAAATTATAAATATGACACTTATATGGAGCCTCTAGCCCACTAATTCCCCATTAATGATATATTTATTTGTTTTCTTTTTTAGGGGTGAAGTGAAATTTCCTTATTTTCTTTAAAGACTTAGTGAATGAGTAAAAATTAGGAAAGACCACCTAATTTTAAGCAGAATAGATCACATAAAACTATTCTAAAAGAAAATCAAGCAGGACAGTGTAAAAGAAAAACAATTTGAAAATAGAAAGAGGGAAAAGTAAAACCAGCAAAATCCTAATTAAGCAAGATCTGTAAAAACTGTGGAAAAAAAAACTTTAAAAGGATAAAGTTTTATATATTGTTCTTTCTGAAGAAAACCATGGCTTGTGTGGAATGCCAGGTTGTCAAGATATTTCTGATATACTAAAGAACAAGAATAGAAATAGAGGGGGGTGGGAAAGAGGTTCAAGAGGGAGGGGATATATGTATACATAGAGCTGATTCACTTTGCTTTGCGCCAGAAACTAACACAATATTATAAAGCAATTATACTCCAATTAAAAGAGAAAAAAGAATAGAAATAGAAAGATAGCAGCCTTCTCAAAATATGGAAGGCTTTGCAACATGTATATATTTAATCTGTGGCAATTACATTGTTGAGGATCTAATTGGGAACGTTAAATTATGGAAACTGTTACTTCTACTTTATATCTTTGTAATGTGAAACAAGTTAATGTATACTTTACTCATAGATACTTCAATAATCTTCTTCTTGAAGAGTTTTCTTCTTCACTTCTTTTTGTTACAACAGCTTGGCTTAACTATTGAACTGTGCTGTCTGTTCCCATAGGGTCAAGCTGTTTTCTAAATTGGTGTGGCCATCTCTTTGCAGATTGCCACAATTCTTAGTAGTAATCAATAACATGAAAAGGTAAAGAAAAAGAGAGCTATTTTCCTTTGAAAAGTTCGACATACACCTTAAATCTCTCTCCTCTTTGTCCCAGAATTCTGTATAAGCTGGAATTACTGAGGTGTCTTCTCGGGTGTGCTCACTCAGTCGTGTCCAACTCTTTGCAACACCATGGACTGCCAGGCCCCTCTACTACTGTTTATTAGACATGAGTTTTGTTTAAAGTAAAAAGCGTAATTGTTTACTCCCCCACATCTGCACTTTTCAACAACATGGCAAAGGCAGTGAAATGACAGCTAAGGATTTCCTGACTGTTCTACTTCTTTCATCCTATTACATATCCAGTAGAGCTCAAATTTCATTGCAAGAAATAAAAAGTGCGAATGTTTCCTGTTTGTCATTAGAACTGAAACCCTTGAGTTTATTTTACAAATTGGCTGCACAGGTGTTCTATGACACATCGGTATAAATTCCCTCCACAATTACCTAATTTGCACACCACTTTGTTGTACCTTGATAAGCTAAGAAATACAACCACATAGACCATTACTAATTATTCAAGAGAATTTCTAATCTAAGTGGAACATTCATTTGAGGGCTTTCATTCATTTCATTCATTTGAGAAAGAATCTGCCTATAATGCAGGAGACTTGAGTTCTATCCCTGGGTCCAGAAAATCCCCTGGAGAAGGAACCATTCATTTAAACTTAGTCATTACTTCAAGCAAACATCACTGAGGGTGCCTCTCTACATATTCCCAATCCACTAGACATCAACACTCACTAAAAGCAGCCCAATTCGAAGTATAAAAGGCTGGGACAGGGTGGGGCAGGAAGTGGGAGAAAGGGGAGAAGGTTCTACTTTAACTGCTTTAAAATATAAAATGCACATTTACCACTGGGGAGTTTTTTCAAATTGTCATTGTCTATTCAAAAGCAAACTTATGGTTACCAAAAGGAAAAGGTAGGCGAGGGATAAATTGGGAGTTTGGAATTAACATATACACACTGCTGTATATAAGACAGACTTCCCTGGTAGTTCAGCTGGTAGAGTTCACATGCAATGCAGGAAACCCTGGCTTGATTCTTGGGTCAAGAAGATCCCCTGGAGAAGGGATAGGCTACCCAATCCAGTGTTTTGGGCTTCCCTGGTGGCTCAGAGAGTAAAGAATCCACCCGCAATGCGGGAGACCTGGGTTTGATCCCTGGGTTGGGAAGATCCCCTGGAGTAGGACATGGCAACCCACTCCAGTACTCTTGCCTGGAGAATCCCATGAACAGAGGACCCTGGTGGGCTATACAGTCCATAGGGTTGCAAAGAATCCGACACGACTGAGCAACTAAGCACATCACAGCCTATAGAAGAGAAATAATTAACAAAGACCTACTGTATAGCATAGGGAACTCTACTCAATACTCTGTAATAACCTAAATGGGAAAAGAATCTGAAAAAGAATGGATATATGTATAAACTGAAACACTTTGCCATACACCTGAAACTAACACAACACTATAAATCAACTATAACATAAAATAAAATTTAAATTTAAAAAACTGCCCTTATATGGCCTAAAAATTGTCATTCTATTGTCTTTTCTCAAAAACTGTCTAAATTCTATTTGTCAACACACTAATGCAAGGTGCCTACTCAATCTGTTCAACCATTCTAACCAATATGAGGGGGAAAATTTTTACCTTCAAGGAAAGAGAAGGCCAGGAAATGAAAGACTAACTTATTTACACAATGCAGACATAATATACATTTATTAAAGAAGTATTAAAGAGAGGTCTTCCCTGATAGCTCAGTAGATAAAGAATCTGCCTGCAATTTGGGAGACCTGGGTTCCATCCCTCGGTTGGGAAGATCCCCTGGAGAAGGGAAAGGGTACTCACTCCAGTATTTTAGTCTGGACAACTCCATGGACTATAGTCCATGGGGTCACAGAGAGTTGGACACAACTGAGTGACTTTCACTTTCATTAAAGAGAGGAAAATTGTTTAAAAATTCGTATTTGTACTAGACCTATGTGTACCATGATATGGAGTCTTCAATGAAGACCTGATATTTTAATTACTTTATCATTAGCATATCTTGGTAGAATAAATTTAAAAATGCACAGCATGGGGAACTCCCTGGTAGTCCAGTGGTTAAGAATCTACCTACCAATGCAGGGGACACAGGATTGATCCCTGGTCTGGGAAGACCAGCAGTGGCCACAGGACTGGAAAAGGTCAGTTTTCATTCCAATACCTAAGAAAGGCAATGCCAAAGAATGCTCAAACTACCTCAAAATTGCACTCATCTCACAAGCTAGTAAAGTAATGCTCAAAATTCTCCAAGCCAGGCTTCAGCAATACGTGAACCATGAACTTCCAGATGTTCACGCTGGTTTTAGAAAAGGCAGAGGAACCAGAGATCAAATGGCCAATATCCGCTGGATCATGGAAAAAGCAAGAGAGTTCCAGAAAACTATCTACTTCTGCTTGACTATGCCAAAGCCTTTGACTGTGTTCAGTTCAGTTCAGTTCAGTCGCTCAGTCGTGTCCGACTCTTTGCGACCCCATGAATCGCAGCACGCCAGGCCTCCCTGTCCATCACCAACTTCCGGAGTTCACTCAGACTCATGTTCATCGAGTCCGTGATGCATCCAGCCATCTCATCCTCTTTCGTCCCCTTCTCCTCCTGCCCCCAATCCCTCCCAGCATCAGAGTCTTTTCCAGTGAGTCAACTCTTCGCATGAGGTGGCCAAAATACTGGAGTTTCAGCTTTAGCATCATTCCTTCCAAAGAACACCCAGGACTGATCTCCTTCAGAATGGACTGGTTGGATTTCCTTGCAGTCCAAGGGACTCTCAAGAGTCTTCTCCAACACCACAGTTCAAAAGCATCAATTCTTCGGCGCTCAGCTTTCTTCACAGTCCAACTCTCACATCCATACATGACCACAGGAAAAACCATACCCTTGACTAGAAGGACCTTAGTTGGCAAAGTAATGTCTCTGCTTTTGAATATGCTATCTAGGTTGGTCATAACTTTTCTTCCAAGGAGTAAGTTTCTTTTAATTAAATGGCTGCAGTCACCATCCGCAGTGATTTTGGAGCCCAAAAAAATAAAGTCTGACACTGTTTCCACTGTTTCCCCATCTATTTCCCATGAAGTGATGGGACTAGATGCCATGATCTTCATTTTCTGAATGTTGAGCTTTAAGCCAAATTTTTCACTCTCCTTTTTCACTTTCATCAAGAGGCTTTTTAGTTCCTCTTCACTTTCTGCCATAAGAGTGGTATCATCTGCATATCTGAGGTTATTGATATTTCTCCCAGAAATCTTGATTCCAGCTTGTGTTTCTTCCAGCCCAGCGTTTCTCATGATGTACTCTGCATAGAAGTTAAATAAGCAGGGTGACAATATACAGCCTTGACGCACTCCTTTTCATTTGGAACCAGTCTGTTGTTCCATGTCCAGTTCTAACTGTTGCTTCCTGACCTGCATACAGATTTCTCAAGGGACATGTCAGGTGGTCTGGTATTCCCATCTCTCTCAGAATTTTCCACAGTTCATTGTGATCCACATAGTCAAAGGCTTTGGCATAGTCAATAAAGCAGAAGTAAATGTTTTTCTGGAACTCTCTTGCTTTTTCCATGATCCAGCAGATGTTGGCAATTTGATCTCTGGTTCCCCTGCCTTTTCTAAAACCAGCTTGAACATCAGGAAGTGGTTCACGTATTGCTGAAGCCTGGCTTGGAGAATTTTGAGCATTACTTTACTAGCATGTGAGATGAGTGCAATTGTGCAGTAGTTTGAGCATTCTTTGGCATTGCCTTTCTTTGGGATTGGAATGAAAACTGACCTTTTCCAGTGGCCACTGCTGAGTTTTCCAAATGTGCTGGCATATTGAGTGCAGCACTTTCACAGCATCATCTTTCAGGATTTGAAATAGCTCAACTGGAATTTCATCACCTCCACTAGCTTTGTTCATAGTGATGCTTTCTAAGGCCTATTTGACCTCACATTCCAGGATGTCTGGCTCTAGATGAATGATCACACCATTGTGATTATCCAGGTCATGAAGATCTTTTTTGTATAGTTCTTCTGTGTATTCTGATCACAATAAACTGTGAAAAACTCTGAAAGAGATGGGAATACCAGACCACCTGACCTGCCTCTTGAGAAATCTGTATGCAGGTCAGGAAGCCACAGTTAGAACTAGACATGGAACAAAAGACTGGTTCCAAACAGGAAAAGGAGTGCGTCAAGGCCGTATATTGTCACCCTGCTTATTTAACTTTTATGCAGAGTACACCATGAGAAACGCTGGGCTGTATGAAGCACAAGCTGGAATCAAGATTGCTAGGAGAAATATCAATAACTTCAGATATGCAGATGACACCACCCTTATGGCAGAAAGTGATGAAGAACTAAAGAGCCTCTTGATGAAAGTGAAAGAGGAGAGTAAAAAAGTTGGCTTAAAGCTCAACATTCAGAAAAGTAAGATCATGGCATCTAGTCCCATCACTTCATGGCAAATAGATGGGGAAACAGTGGCTGACTTTATTTTTTTAGGCTCTAAAATCACTGTGGATGGTGACTGCAGCCACGAAATTAAAAGACACTTACTCCTTCGGAAGAAAGTTATGACCAACCTAGACAGCATACTAAAAAGCAGAGACACTACTTTGCCAACAAAGGTCCATCTAGTCAAGGCTATGGTTTTTCCAGTAGTCATGTATGGATGTGAGAATTGTTTATAAAGAAAGCTGAGCACCAAAGAATTGATGCTTTTAAACTATGGTGTTGGATAAGACTCTTGAGAGTCCCTTGGACTGCAAGGAGATCCAACCAGTCCATTCTAAAGATCAGTCCTGAGTGTTCATTAGAGGGACTGATGTTGTAGCTGAAACTGCAATACTTTGGCCACCTGATGCAAAGAGCTGACTCATTTGAAAAGACCCTGACACTGGGAGGGATTGGGGGCAGGAGGAGAAGGGGACAACAGAGGATGAGATGGCTGGATGGCATCACTGACTCAATGGACATGAGTTTGGGTAAACTCCAGGAGTTGGTGATGGATAGGGAGGCCTGGCGTGCTGCAGTCCATGGAGTCACAAAGAGTCAGACACGACTGAGCGACTAAATCGAACTGAACTCAGAAGACCCCACATGCTGGAGGGCAACTAACTGTGCGCAACAGCTACTAAAGCCTGCACTCCCTACAGCCCACGCTCCGAAAGGAGAGAAGCTACTGCAAGGAGAAGCCAGAGCACCACAACTAGAGAGTAGCCCCCACTTGCCACAACTAGAGAAAGCCCACATGCAGCAATGAAGATCCAGTGCAGCAAAAACTAAATAAATAATAAAATTTAAAAGTGCATAGCACGGTAACTAGACTTACTGTGATGATCATTTTGAAAGGTATAGAAATATTAAATCACTATGCTGTGCACCAGCAACCAATATAGGTCAATTGTATTTCAAAAACAAATTCACAGAAAAAGTGGTCAGATTTGTGATTACCAGAGGTCAGGGGTGCATGGGGGGAGGAACTGGATGAAGGCAAAGGGTACAAACTTCCAGTTATAACTGAGTACTACAGTCACCAAGTTGTGTCCGACTCTTTGCCATCCCTGGACTCTAGCCTACCAGGCTCCTCTGTCCATTTTTCAGGCAAGAATACTGGAGTGGGTTGCCATGCCCTCCTCCATGGGATCTTCCTGACCCAGGGATCAAACTCATGTCTCCTGCATTAGCAGGCAGATTTTTTACTATTGAGTCACCTGGGAAGCCCCAGGAATGTACAGTACAACATGATAAATATAATTAGCATTATTATATATTACATACAAAAGATGCTGAAAGAATATATCCTAAGAGTTCTCATCTCAGTGGAAAAAAAGCTATTTTTTTCTATTTCTTTAATTCTGTTATCTATTAGATGATGGGTGTTCACTAAACTTACTGTGGTAATCATCTCATAATGTATGTGCATCAAATGATTATGCTGTACACCTTAGACTTATAGTGTGCCGTATGTCAACTATAATTCAATAAAACTGGAAGAAGAAAAAAGAACCACAATAATTAAAAAGACCTATTTAAAAAGTTAAAACATTGCTATATTAAGGAAAAAACACCATTAGGAAACATAAACACTATCAATAAAATTTCACAAGCAAAAGGAAGAGGTACATGCTATGAAGGATGGCACATAGCAAAGAGGGAGCAAAATATTAACCAGGCAATGATATCAACTCCAATTTTGAGGCTTTGGATAACTAATACATGTTGTTTTGTTTTGTTTTGATTTAATGTGCCACTGCACACATTTGTAAGTCCTTTAATCAAACTAATTCAGCATTTTCAGGACACCATCAAAGAAGGTAAAAAGGAAGACAAAGGCAAAAAAAGGTCTCTGGTTGACTAAAAACTAAGCTTAAGCACATTACTCATAGCAGAGCATCCTGGTGCTAAATGAGAAACTCATTTCGTATTATCTTAGAATCAATTCTGACAAACATGCTTGATGGTGTCTCTAATTCAACATGGGAAATTATAATGGAGAATTAGAGCTAGAGAGAAAGTAGTGAGAGGAACAATCAGAAAGTGAGGGAGGAGACAGGAAAGTACAAAACATGAAAAAAAAGTACCAGCATTCTGAGATCCTTTAAAGTACAAAGGGACTATCTCACATTAGCAATCCACCAAGGTTTCAAGGCCAGAGACCCTGGCCATCAGGAGACCCCCCTCCCCCGCAAGTCATTAAGGGAAGATTAAACTGTACTGTTATTCTACAAAGGCTAAGAAGTGTACCATAGGTTACCTCTTTAAGAGTTTTATAAAAAGCAGTTGTTCTGGGGACTTCTGGCAGTCCAGCGGTTAAGACTGTGTTTCCACTGCAGGGGACTCTGTTTTGACCCCTGGTCGAGGAACTAAGACCCTGCATGCCAATAGGTACAGTAAAAAAAAAAAAAGGCAGCTGTTCTGTTTTATACTTTACATGTAAATGGACTATTCAGTTATTTAGAAATTTCACTTATGAGAAATCAGGCTAGATAATGTTTTATTATGAGTAATCTGATGACAGTGAACTCTCTGAACTTGACTCACAGAATAATGGTCACTGACCTAATTTACAGCAGGAAGAAATACACTGATTTTTTTCCCCCCTATAGATCTGTTTTGATCTGATGCGTGCTACTCACCCAGGCTCTACACCAATGGCATAGCATGCAGCTACGTCTATTGAACACAACAACCTAGAGAGCATGTTTGAAATCTGTTCCACCATTCCCACCTTCCAACTAGGTCATAGAAAACAGCAAAACTAGGAATCGCTGTAGACTAGACTTGGGATGGGTGTTACCCCAAAGCAAGTCAGAGCAACTCCCTTTGGACATGGCAACACCTTTAAAATCACTTTAATGAAGTTCTCCTTTTAAATAATGTTTCTGAGCTTGGTCTCAAGATGTTTGGAAGATGACACAAAGAGAAAAATCAATAAATTCTAAATTTTGGTTTTAAAAACCTATTTTTTTCCATTATAGAATTCAATACTTTAATACTCTTTTTATAAAACTACTTCAGTTTAAGATGTTCAGAACTGTCAGTGATAATTCCCAGTAATTTTAGAGTCAAATCATTTTTATTTCACATCCACCAACTAAATTCCAAAACTCTATTTCCCTTCAGTTTGTTCCTTCATTCAACAAATATTTACTGAACATAATATTTTGTACTCTGCTAGGTACCGGCTTGGAAGGCAGGGGACTAGAGAGAGAACCCGTGTCCATGGCATTGTGTACATTTGGGGAATGAAACTGAATTAAATGCCATCCAGTTTCTTGGTGACTCTTTGAGACAGTTATAGACACTCTGCTGCTGCTGCTGCTAAGTCACTTCAGCCGTGTCCGACTCTGTGTGACCCCATAGACGGCAGCCCACCAGGCTCCCCCGTCCCTGGGATTCTCCAGGCAAGAACACTGGAGTGGGTTGCCATTTCCTTCTCCAATGCATGAAAGTGAAAAGGGAAAGTGAAGTCGCTCAGTCGTGTCCGACTCTTAGCGACCCCATGGACTGCAGCCTACCAGGCTCCTCCATCCATGGGATTTTCCAGGCAAGAGTACTGGAGTGGCGTGCCATTGCCTTCTCCAATAGACACTCTAGGGATGTCAAAATAAATAAAGTCTGGATTTATAATTTTATGTGACAAATAAATTTGAACATGATACACATTTGAAGGATATACTCTTGAATTGTGAATGTTTTGAACTGTGGTGTTGGAGAAGACTTGAGAGTCCCTTGGAATGCAAGATGAAACAAGTCAATCCTACCAGAAATCAGTCCTGAATATTCATTGGAAGGACTGATGCTGAAGCTGAAGCTCCAACACTTTGGCCACCTGATGCAAAGAACTGACTCACTGGAAAAGACCTGGATGCTGGGAAAGATTGAAGGCAGAAGAAGGGGACAATAGAGAACAAGATGGTTGGATGGCATCACCAACTCAATGGACATAAGTTTGAGCAAGCTCCAGGAGATGGTGAAGGACAGGGAGGCCTGACTTGCTATAGTCCATGGGGTCGCAGAGTTGGACACGACTGAGCCACTGAAGAACAACTCTTCAATTATTCCACTACATTTTCCTACATATGAAATTATCCAATGTCCAAAGGTCTAAAATCTATTTTTATTCTTGATGCTTTTCCATCATATGAGCACATTGAACACCAAGCTAAAATTTTAAGTTTCTCATCTCTTTCTCACCTCTTCGGGAAAGAGGACAAAATACATAAAGTAGTGAGATTATCTCAAGATCCTTTTTCAGTACAAAAATTATGAAGAAAAGATTGTAACCTAAGACTATATTTACCCAAGCTGAAACTAACCAATTCTGATGTTCAAAGGCTCCTAAGGCATTTCCTCTTCTCTATAAAATGTGGCTTCTGGGTAAAGGCTCTGTGCCTCATGAATACGTTACAATATAAAGCATATGGACTACAAGTTTAGAAAAATGTAATTGAAGAATCACATCTGAATGCCCTTGTGGCTCTTATCAATAGTGGTTTACTTCTCAGTCCAATTAAATATGCTAACACGAGTCTATTTTATCTCAGAGAAAAAAAATGTGAGTGGAAAATGAATAAAAGGGACTTCCCTGGTGGTCCAGTGGTTAAGAATCTGCCTTGTAATGCAGGAGACACAGGTTCAACCCTCGGTCTGAGAAGATCCCATATGCCTCAGAGCAACTAAGCCCACATACCACAAGTACTGGGCCCTCACCCTAGAGCCGGTGGCTCTCCAACAAGCCACCGCAATGAGAAGCCCAGGCACCACAACAGAGACCTAACGCAGCCAAAAATAAACAACTTTTTTTAAAGAGGAAAGAAAATGGAGGATCAAATTAATTTTAGATTTTCATCAAAATCTTGACATACTATGCCATTTTTAAATGAGACAATAAGACAAAAATCACACTGTTATTTGTATCATTTTTATCTGTGTACTACTTTAATACAATTTTCAAGGTAACAGTATGATTTTCATACTACTTTACCTGAAAACACAGTTAGATTTCCTTATAGAATCTATACTCCCCCATCATGTTTTACAGGGTAGTTAAGCTCTAAAGAAACTTTAGCTCACAGGATCAACTGAACACATCATTCCTTCATATAGTTTTGAGCCCCTTAGCTGCTGAGTAACTAAAGAATGAACTGTTTAATAAATGTTTGCTAAAAGGAAACAAGTCAACCACATTTCCATCTCTTCCACTGCTCAAGTCCTTAGCAGGATTGTTAACTGCTAACATATAAGTGGGATGGCAGGAAAGAATAAACATGAAGCATAAAGGAGTGACAAATATTACATTTCTTCCAAACAACAGCAACAAAAAACCATAGAAAAAGGATGCTGCTGCTGCTGCTAAGTCACTTCAGTCGTGTCCTACACTGTGTGATCCCATAGACGGCAGCCCACCAGGCTCCCCCGTCCCTGGGATTCTCCAGGCAAGAACACTGGAGTGGGTTGCCATTTCCTTCTCCAAGACAAAGGATGAGAGACATAAACCATTCAGACAAGACAACCAAAATAACATGCTGCCTTGGAATACAATCTTAGAATCCATTTAATGAAAGGTATTATCCTCCTTGGGGATCTAAATCCAGGACTTGGGATTCCAATTTCAAAATGAAACAGAACACCACTGTGGAAGGAAATTGTTTCCTCAAAACTGTAATGCGCCTACAGAAAGCCTTTTAGGAACTTAAGTCTATTCATTTCGTGTGTAAACTTCAAGCACCCCAAACTTTATCCACCTCTAATAAAGTGGAGAAAAGGGGAAAAAACACATTTAGCTGTGTAATTCAAACAAGGAATTTCCTTCTCCCCATGTTATGTAATTAGTGAAGCTATGAAGCAAAACTTAACAAAAAACCAGATTCATGGTTAGGTAATATTTTAGACCTTTGACAAATTGCCTTCCCTTGATAGCCAAGGGCATCCTTCCATTGGTCCCTGACCATCTTTCCATGGTTAAGCGATGAGCTCAAAATCAACTGTCTATAAGCATGACATCAACTGAAAAGTAAGAAATTCAAACTAGTTGGGTTGATCCTGCAATAAGCATGTCATCATTATGTGTACAGACACACTTCTCAACTAAATCTGACAACACATCTTAAAATTAAGGTGAAGTCGCTCAGTCGTGTCCGACTCTTTGTGACCCCATAGATTGTAGCCTACCAGGCTCCTCCGTCAATGGGATTTTCCAGGCAAGAGTACTGGAGTGGGTTGCCATTTCCTTCTCCAGAGGATCTTCCCAATCCAGGGAGTGAACCCGGGTCTCCCACATTGTAAGCAGACACTTTACCGGCTGAGCCACCAGGGAAGCCTGAAAATTAAGGGAGTCTCTTAATCTCAAGAGGCCAGACTGCATAAAAGGGCATTTCTTTGGTTACTCTAAAACATTTACATCTGGGAATTCCCTGGCAGTCCAGTACTTAGGACTCTGTGCTCCCAATGCAGGGCACATGGATTTGACCCATGGTCAGGGAACTAAGACCCTGCATGCCGCCTGGCGCAGCCAATTAAAAAAATTAATGAAAGTTACTTCAGGCAAAAAGACACCGTAAAAGTAAAATTATGCATTTTATTCACTCATTCCATCAGCTGAGAATTGCTCTATTGTACAAATACAGTATTGTACAAAAAAAAAAATCACAAAATGTTACAAAATAAAAAAGTACAAACTGCATTACTTAATAAATACCACTAAAAGTAGTTAAAGTGGAAATGAGATAGATTTTAGGTTTAAAACATTGTTTGACCCAGCAAACCATACAAGCTCTGTATAGACATTTGTACTGTACATAATGCAGGGCAATCCTATTTTGCCTTGTGAAAGAATTTAAAAGGAATAGACCATTAAGACAGTATTCTCCTGCTATAAAATAATTGCCAGGGTTGATTGGAGGCATTTATGCCATTAATTTTCAAATCTCTCAGTTGAATCCAAGAAACTATATATGAAGCAGGAGGCTTATCTTGTCACAAAGTTTTCTATCATGTTAAAAAATTCTTTTCAACAAAAAGACAAATATAAATAAGAACAACCGAGAGCACCAGACAATCTAAACATCAACCGGAGTACAGAATAATCACTCTGCCATCAGCAAATATCAGACTTTCATTCAAGTAAGACCTGGTTCTATTCTTTAAAAAAAAAAAATCTTCCCACAACCTCCCCCTAAGTATTTTCTCTTTAAAAGGTTGACCATTTCTAGAAAAATAATGATTTTCCAAACAACTAATCTGTCATCAAAACGGAATGGGCCAATTATCTGGTAACATGAAAGCATCAATAGCCATTTGAAATAATTATCTAAGAACTCTAAAATTCAAATCCAACAACATAAAATACGAAATCACAAACTCTGCTCAAAATAATAAACTTCATATAAAGCACTTCTCTGGATTTATGCCGGAAAGCTGTTTGTCAAAATGGATCACATCCTAGATGAAGGTACACCAATTGTTAAAAATGTTGTGCAAAAATACGTTTTTATAGAAAATAGATTACCAGGAATGAACAAATTTACACTGAGAAATCAGCTTGCAAATTAAGTAGTGCCAACTTTATACAGCAAATCATAAATAGCAGTAGGATCACCCAAAGCTACTGTGAAACATCATTTAGGTGCCCAGCAACCTTCAGCTCTGAGGAGAAAACATTCAAAAAAATGATTAAGGCATTACACCTACAGTAAATCTACTAGAAAGTTTAAAAGTGCAATTACCCTGATTAAAGTTCATATAACTCTCCAAACACATATTAGGTATGCAATTTTCCCAGGGCGAGGGTCTCAGACACTTCAAGAGCATGCATTTTGCTCAATATACATTTTGGACAGGGATATGGCCATGGACTTGGCAAGTTCTTCATCGCGTTTTCTCTGCACTTGAGTCTGCCTGCACCAAGTGTCATACTCCGGGTTCGGATACGAGTGATCAAACACCGCGTCATAATGTCCGTTACTGAGCCAACTGAGCCAAATGCTAGGCCTCAGGGAATCCTCCGGGCCCAAATAGTGAATCATGGTAGACACCGTGGGGCTCTCCAGCCTCCCTCCAGTAGTCAGATGGATATTCACATTCAGCATCTGCCCCATGGCCAGCAGTTCAGGGTACCCGGCCCAGGCCCCGTCCTGGGCAGCAGCGATGATAAACTCCCCCACGTCGCCCTCAATCAAGGGGCTAAAGTGGTCGAGGTGGTCGGCGATGTAGTGCACCGTCTGTTCCCGTAGCTCCCGGTGCAGGCTCTGGTCCCCATACACCGCCTTGCTGACCGCCCGGTAGAGGCAGTTGCCGTCGGGAATGATGTGAAATCGGTACTTGTTCCTCTGCCGCAGGTACTTGTCCTGCCTCTCCACCTCCGCCAGGTACAGGGCCAGCTTCTCGTCCCTAGGATCCGACCTGGACACGATCACCGCCTCGGTCGCGCCGCCCGGGGCCGCCTCGCCGCTCCGGGCGGGGGCCGCCTCGGCCTCCGGGTCGGGCAGCCCAGGCTCTTCGGCGCCGGGAGCGTCGCCGCGGTCGCCAGCTCTGTCCCAGCCGCGGAGGTTCCTCTCTGCCGGGCGTTCCTCGGCCCACGGGCCGGGGCCGGGCTCCGGGCTCCCCGGGGGCGGCGCGGGGCCGCGGTGCTTGGCGGCGGCCAGGGCCTGGCGGTGCTCGCTCAGTCGGAAGTTTCTGTCGGGCCCCTCGCGGGTCGCGTCCAGACCGGCAGGCTCCGGGCCGTCGGGCCTCAGCAGCTCCTCCAGAAGCCAGGCCGAGGAGCCCCGCCGCGGCGGGATCGGAGCGCCTGGTGCCGGGGCCAGCAGGAGGCAGCGGCCGCGTGGGGCGGCGGGCGCCGCGGCGCCGGGCTCGGGGCCGCGCAGCAGGAGCCGGTCGGCGCCCAGGGCCCGCACGGTGATCTGCGCTGTGGACGTGTAGTGCGGCGGCAGCGGCGGCTTGCAGGACCCGCCGGGCGGCCCGGCGGCGGCGGCGGCGGCTGAGACGGGGGCGGCGGCCCCGGACACCATCTCGAAGCAGGAGGAGAAGGCGGGCATCTTGGCGGCGGGAGCGGCGGCGGCTTCGCGGGGCTCGGCGGCCGCAGCCGGCTGGCACTCACCGGTCTCGGGCTCCGGGGCGCCACCGGCGGGTCCCGGGGGCTGCAGAGAGACCTTGAACGAGGCGGCGGTGGCGGCGGCGGGCGGAGCGGCGGTTGCGGCCGTGGGACCCGGGCCCCCGGCTGGGTAGTGGGTGCAGACGCTGCTGTAGAGCTGCATGTCCCTGCCCGCCGCTCGGCCCCTTATAGGCGCGCCGAGCCCGGGTGAGGGGACACACCCTCCGGGCCCGGGGGAGGGGGCCGGCCGAGCGCGGTGACCCAGTGCCCTGAGAATAGAAATGACCGAAGGGCCGCTGGCGCGTCAGGAGCTGCAAATAGCGCCCGGGTCCCCGCCAAATTCCTGCTGCGCCACAGCGCGCGGTGGGGGCGGGGAGGGGACGCGCGCTCGACCCCTGCCGGCGCTAGCGGCCCGCAGACCCGGGACGCGTGCGCCCGCCGTCGCTGTTCCGGCCCGCGGCGGCCGCTGAGGACTCTCGGAGGTAGCCGCCCGCCCTGCTGGAGCGCGTCCCGCCGGCTAGCAGCACTGCAGGGCGCGCGGACGAGCCAGGAGGCGGGGCCGCGGTTGTTTACCTCAGGCAGCGCTGCCGCGTCACGTGCCCTCATTGGAATGTGCGGCTCGTCGCGGCGTCCCATTCAACCGCGGGGGCTCGCTCCACCCCCTCCGTCTCGCCCCGCCCCGTTCGGTGACGTCATGGGCGTGGCCCGCAGCGCGGGCGACGGGCGCGCGGGCGGGAGAGCGCGGAGGCGCGGAGGCCTGTGCAGCCGTGGCCGCTGCCCCATCTCAGTGTTAGTTTCTAGGCGCCGCGCTTTTCTACGCTTCAGCAGCGGATCTTGGCGAGTTCGGGGCAGCTTGGGGCGGCCCAGAGTGCTGAAAGTGCGTTTCAAAACAAGCTTCCGAGTTCTGCGTGGAGACAGCTGCCCTAAAACCTGCATGGCCTCTGCATGGTCGTTGCACCACTGCCATCTTTTTCACTCATGCCTGAGATTATATTGTTAACGTAGCAGTGTGACGCCTCCTTTTCTCCGCAGCACCTTGCCGCCCTGCTAAACCGAAACCAACTTTTCGGCCGTCCTAACCCGTGTTGATAAGCAAATACAAGTCTTGGGTGAAATACCAAATGCCTAACCGGGCCTCTTGAAAATAGGTGCAGCTGTTCACCGTAGGTCAGCGGTAAAGAGAGTCGTGATGCATTGCGAGAATGTTGAAATTGAATAGAATGTTGAACATAGTTCTACCCTATTGTGTTAAATGTCCCTGTTTGTAAAGGAAAGCTAAAATGGTCATGATCAACTTGTATACTGACTGTATAGCAGTGGGCAGCTCTTGCTATATTCTCAGCTTTGATCACATGCTAACTGACAGACCCTAAATGTTCAGAGTGAACCTAAAAAGCTGTTTCACTGTTTCAGTGATGAGGAAATAGCTTATGTTATGGTATAAGCCTCCCCACTCCACATACTGTTTTGTGAATCGTAGGTTCCGTGAATGGAAAGACTTAGTCTTGATGGCTATTATAGTTACAAACCCAGCACAGAGCCTGGCACATAGACGGAACTAATTAATATTTATTGAATGAGATAATTAATGGAAAAGGAGTTCCCAAAACAGTGGAAAAGGCAGAATTACGATCCTGGTCTCCTGACCCCTAGTCAGAGCTTCAATTTGCCTTCGTGGGTGTGACTGACAGGATCCCAGCTGCCTTTGCCCAGGTCACTTGAACCTGTTAGGTAGGTCAACTGGAAGGAAAAACAACCACATAAAAGTCTAACCGTCTTTTCAGCTTCTGGTGACACCCCACTGGAAGCTTGTAGACCCCACTGGCTAACTAGAAAAAGGAAGTTACTTAAATTTCATCGCTGATTTGGAGATTATTTGTTATTCTACCTTTAGCCTTTGAGTAGCTGGCATTCTGAAACAGAATACAAAACAATTAACAATAAAATAATCCCCCAAATCATATTTACTGAATAGCCAGTGTGCCTAGCAGAGCTAGCAAACAGGAGCGTGGAGGGAGATAAGGAAGCTTTTATTTATTTATTTATTAATGTAAATCTTAAAGCAAGAATATGTTTTGAACAGACTGGAGTAAATACAGGGGGGAAAAGTAAAGCTAGGTACTCAGAGGACAGGCTAGGTCCGCTGTACCAAATTATGAATGTCAAAAAACAAAATTCAATTGAGTAAATTTGATGATCTGATTGATTTTATTAAGCGATTCAGACTTATTTCATCAAGCAATGTCCCATCCAGCACCTAGAACCGTACTTCCACCTGTTGCAGAAAGTGCAAAGTTGTTATTGTTGTTGTTTTTAATAGGAAGAAGGGTGGAATAAGGGAGTTCTTAGCCAAAAAAGGATAATGAATTATTTTTAGGTCAAAGCTTTGGGGATCAGGAGAGTCCTGTCATGGTTTTATCACACAGACTTCTGCTTCTTCCTCTGGGGAATGGAGATGACCTATATGACAGGTGACCTCCCTGATGCTAATCAGATAATTCCAAACCAGTTGATTATGATTATGTTTTTTGAAAATGTTCATAGCTACTTCCTTTATTTATAAAATTTATTTATTTTATACTGTAGTGTGGCTGATTTACAATGTTGTGTTAATTTCAGGTGTAGAGTGAAGTGACTCAGTTATATATGAACTGAACTTTTTTCAGATTCTTTCCCCATATATGATTAAGATTACATTTCAGCAGAATATTGAAACTGCAATTAAGTCTTGGTTTGTTGTAGTGAGGCCCATTTGGGGCCTTTTTTTTTTTTTTTTTTTAAACAGGAGCAAATTATCAACAGAGATGTGAAGATTCAAACCATCAATGTATGTGAAGCATCTTTTTTTGTTTTTTAGTTTGTGTGGAGATGATAGACAATATAATGAAGTACTCACTAGGTGGATGTAAGCACCAGTGTAGACTAACATGGCTGTGCATGCATGCGTACAAAGTTGCTTCAGTAGTGTTCGACTCTTTTTGACCCTATGGACTGTAGCCCACCAGGCTCCTCTGTCTATGGGATTCTCCAGGCAAGAATACTAGAGTGGGTTGCCTTCCTCTCCTCTGGGATCTTCCCAAGCTGGCAATTGAACCCACATCTGCCTGCATCTCCTGCATTGGAGGTGGATTCTTTACCCATTGAGCTACATGGGAAGCCGATGGTAGACTATACCACACTGCATATTCTTACAGTGAATATGTGTCCACTCTGTGTCTAGGTCTGGAAAATCTTGCTGGAAGAGATGGTACTTCAGGAAACTCAAGGCAGGGATGATTGCCAGCCTTGGAATGGGATTGTTTCTGGCCCTGGAGTGTAAGAAAAGGCAAGACCTTCCCTGTGACAGCAAAGAGATTAGGGTAGGAAAGTGTGTGTGTTTGGGGGGTGGGCAAATTCAGTTCCTTGATGTGCCATCTGAAAAGAATTCCTAATGATTGTCTTCTGGAAAAATCATCTGTCGGGCATATTTTGGTGCTGTGCAGAAGACTGGCTGAAGTATAAACCAAAATTGCATAGTTATTGAACAGGCTAGAAAAGAAGGAAATTTCAGCAACTGTCCTTCAAAAGTTAGCAACAAGACAATCAATAGGTTAAAACAAAACCAAAAGGACAAGGCATTTAATCGATGAATATTTATTGAGCACAAGCTCTCCTCCCAGCATGGTGCCAATTACAGGGATTTCAGACACAGATTCTGTCCTGCAGCACAGCCCCAGAAACCTAACCCCCAAAGGCATCTTTCATAAATAGGACCCAATCTCAGCATGTTTTTTTGAAAATATATATCCCTAGATACCCCCATCTCGTAGCTGATTCCTTGAAAGACAAAAAATTCCCAACCTCTCCACCTCCAACCAAATTAAAACTTTTAAACATGCAAACATGCATCCATTTATTCACTCATTAAATTATCGTTTCTTTACAAACCTAATATGAAAAATGCCCTTCAAAAAGAACAAAGTTGGAGGACTCATTCTTCCCAATTCCAAAACTTACCACAATGCTGCCGTCATCTAAACCATGTGGTACAGGCATAAAGATCAACATTCAGCTCGGTGCACTAGAACTGGCAGTGCAGAAATAAGGTCATATGCGCGCGTGTGCACGTTAAGTTGCTTCAATCGTGTCCGACTCTGTGACCCTATGGACTTCAGCTTGCCAGGTTCCTCTGTCCATTTGATTCTCTCCGCAAGATTACTGGAGTGGGTTGCCATTTCCTCCTCCAAGGGATCTTCCCAACCCAGGGACTGAACCCACGTCTCTTATGTCTCTTTCATTGGCATGCGGGTTTTTTTTTACTAATAGTGCCACCTGGGAAGCCCTTGATAAGGCCATATGTATATGATCAATTCTCTTTGACTGGGTGCCAAGACAATTCAGTGGGAGAAGGAATAGCTTTTTCAACAAATGGGGCTAGGACAGCTGGCTATCTACATACAAAAGAATGAAGTTGGACCCCTTAACATAAACAAAAGTTAACTTAAAGCAGATCAAAAGTAGAAGCTACAACTATCAGTTTCACGAAATTTCAGGCAGAAATCTCAGTGACTGTGGATTAAGCAATGGTTTCTTAGTTGTGACACCAACCAAGACAGCCAAAGAAGAAAATGGTAAGTTGAACTTCATCAAAACTAAAAACTATGTGCTTCAAAGGACACCATATAGAAAGTGAAAAGACAAACTGAAGAATGGGAAACTGTATTTACAAGTCATATATCTGATAAGGGACTTTGAAATACATAAAGAATGTATTAAAAAGTCTTACATAATTCAACAGTAGAAAAACAACCCAACTTTTAAATGGACACAGAATTTGTATACATATTTCTCTAAGAAAGATATACAAGCAGCCTATAATGTATGAAAATATACTCAATATCATTAGTCATCAAGAAAATCCAAATCAAAACCCATAGTGAAGTCTACCAAATACCCACTAAGACAGCTGTAATAAAAAAAAAAGACAGACAATAGCAAACACTGGTGAAAGATGTGGAGAAATTAGAATCCTATCCATTGCTTGTAGGCCATGCCACATGTGGGATCTTAATTTCTTGATCAGGTTATTAGACACATGCCCTCTGCATTGGCGGCAGGGAGTCTTAACCACTGGATCGCCAGGCAAGTCCTGCTTGTAGAATTTTAAAATATAACTTTGAAAACATTTTGAAAAGCAACTTGGCAATCCTCAGAAGGTTACACATAGAGTTACAATATGATCTGATAATTACACTGTTGGGTATATAACCACAGGAAATAAAAAATGTTATATCCACACAAAAACATATATGTCTACATTCATAGTAACATCATTCATAATGGCCAAAAAGTGGAAACAACCCAGTTTCCATCAACTAATGTATAGGTATATCCACACAATGAAATACTATACAGCCATAAAGAGAATGAAGTACTGATCCATGCTACAACATTGGTAAACCTTGAAAACATTATAAATGAAAGAAACCTGGGCAAAGGCCACATATTGTATAATTCCTTTTGTATGAAATACTCACAGAAGAACTATACAAAAAAGATCTTAATGACCTGGATAACCATGATGGTGTGATCCCTCACCTAGAGCCAGACATCCTGGAATGCAAAGTCAAGAGGGCCTTAGGAAACATCACTATGAACAAAGCTAGTGGAGGTGATGGAATTCCAGCTGAGCTAATCCTAAAAGATGATGCTGTGAAAGTGCTGCACTCAATTTGCCAACAAATTTGGAAAACTCAGCGGTGGCCACAGGACTGGAAAAGGTCAGTTTTCATTCCAATCCCAAAGAATGGCAATGCCAAAGAATGCTCAAAGTACCGCACAATTGCACGCATCTCACAAGCTAGTAAAGTAATGCGTGAAATTCTCCAAGCTAGACTTCAATAGTACGTGACCTGAGAACTTCCAGATGTTCAAGCTGGATTTAGAAAAGGCAGAGGAACCAGAGGTCAAATTGCCAACATCCATTGGATCATAGAAAAAGCAAGAAAATTCCAGAAAAAACATCTACTTCTGCTTCATTGACTGCACTAAAGCCTTTGACTGTGTGGATCACACCAAACTGTGGAAAATTCTTAGGTGGGAATTCCAGACCACTTTACTTGCCTCCTGAGGAACCTGTATGCAGGTCAAGAAGGAACAGTTAGAACCGGACATGGAACAATGAACTGGTTTAAAATTGGGAGAGGAGTACTTCAAGGCTGTAATTTGTTGCCCTGCTTATTTAACTTACATGCAGAATACATAATGCTAAATGCCAGTCTGGATGAAGCACGAACTAGAATCAAGATTTCTGGGAGTAATACCAATAACCTCAGATATGCATACGACACCATCCTTATGGCAGAAAGCAAAGAGGAACTAAAGAGCCTCTTGATGAAAGTGAAAGGAGAATGAAAAACTGGCGTAAAACTCAACATTCAAAAAACAAAGATCATGGCATCCAGTCCCATCACTTCATGGCAAATGTGAAGTGAAGTGAAATGTTATTCACTCAGTTGTGCCCGACTCTTTCCTACCCCATGGACTGCAGCCCACCAGGCTCCTCTGTCCATGGCATTTTCCAGGCAGGAATACTGGAGTGGGTAGCCATTTCCTTCTCCATGAGATCTTCCCAACCCAGGGATTGAACCCAGGTTTCATGGCAAATAGATGGGGAAACAATGGAAACAGTGACAGACTTCCTTTTCCTGGGCTCCAAAATCACTGCAGATGGTGACTGCAGTGAAATTAAAAGGTGTTTGCTCCTTGGAAGAAAAGCTATGACCAACCTAGACAGCATAGTAAAAAGCAGGGACATTATTTTGCCAACAAATGTCCATCTAGTCAAAGCTATAGTTTTTCCAGTGGTCATGTATGGATGTGAGAGTTGGACCATAAAGAAGACTGAGCACTGAAGAATTGATGCTTTTGAACTGTGGTGCTGGAGAAGTCTCTTGAGAGTCCCTTCGACTGAAAGGAGATCAAACCAGTCAATCCTAAATATTCATTGAAAGGATTGATGCTGAAGCTGAAGCCCCAGTAGACTTTGGCCACCTGATGCAAAGATCTTACTCATTAGAAAAGACCCTGATGCTGGGAAAGATTGAAGGTAGAAGCAGAAGGGGACGACTGAGAATAAGATGGAGGGATGGTATTACAGCCTTGATGTCATGAGTTTGAGCAAGCTCCGGGAGTTGGTGAAGGACAGGGAAGCCTGGAGTGCTGCAGTTCATGGGGTCACAAAGAGTTGGATGTGACTGAGCAACTGAACAACAACAACAATGAAATGTCCAAAATAGGTAAATCTATAGAAACAGAAAATAGATTAGTGGTTGCCAGAGACTAGGGAGAAGGGGCAACAGGGAATCACTACCAGTAGGAACAGATTTCTTTTTGGAGTAATGAAAATGTTTTAAATTAGACTATGGTGGTGATTGCACAACTCTGTGTGCACTAGAAACTACTAAACATTTTTAAAGGATCAATTTTAGGGCATGTAAATTACATCTAAATGAAGCTGTTTAAAAAATAAACAAACCTACTATGAGTTAGGTACTGTGCTAAGTGCTTGATATAAAAAGATTTTGTAAATGTCTCACCAGCAACAATACTTACTTTGTTACATTATTTCATAAATCATGGACATTTTATATATTTTAATGATTTTTCTGGCAAATGCGCAGTCCAGTCCAGTCCCAGTTCAGTCGCTCAGTCGTGTCTGACTCTGCAACGCTATGAATCACAGCACACCAGGCCTCCCTGTCCATCACCAACTCCCGGAGTTCACCCAAACTCATGTGCATCGAGTCAGTGATGCCATCCAGCCATCTCATCCTCTGTTGTCCCCTTCTCCCCCTGCCCCCAATCCCTCCCAGCATCAAAGTCTTTTCCAATGAGTCAACTCTTCGCATCAGGTGGCCAAAGTACTGGAGTTTCAGCTTTAGCATCATTCCTTCCAAAGAACACACAGGACTGATCTCCTTCAGAATGGACTGGTTGGATCTCCTTGCAGTCCAAGGGACTCTCAAGAGTCTTCTCCAACACCACAGTTCAAAAGCATCAATTCTTTGGTGCTCAGCCTTCTTCACAGTCCAACTCTCACATCCATACATGACCACTGGAGAAACCACAGCCTTGACTAGACGGACCTTTGTCGGCAAAGTAATATCTCTGCTTTTCAATATAGCACTTAAGGTAATTGTTATATGATGTAAGGAGTTAAAACTTACTGAAACCAAATCATATATGACCAAGTGAAAGGGATATTTGACAAGCTGGGCTAGTGAAACACTACTTGAATTTATAATTTGATTTTTAAGCTTTTTATGTCATCATTATATAAAAAATAATTTTACATTCTGTTTATTAAATGCTTAATGAACATTAATATTGCATAAAACATAGGAATATGCCCCAGTTTAACCATATATATGTATGCTGAGTCGCTTCAGTTGTGTCCGACTCTTTGTGACCCTACAGAATGTATAGTCTGCCAGGCTCCTCTGTCCGTGGGATTCTCCAGGCAATAATACTGGAGTGGGTTGCCATGCCCTCCTCCAGGGGATCTTTCTGACCAAGGGATCGAGGCCATATCTCTTATGTCTCCTGCACTGGCAGGCATGTTCTTTACCACTAGCGCTATCTGAGAAGCCCTTAACCATATATAGGACCAGTCAAACATAAAATGTATAGTATGTTGTGGAAAAGATTCTGAAAACTGCCTCAGATACAGCAGCCTCTCACTAAATATTTTCTGAATATTGTCAAGTAAAAATGGAACATAAGCAATAAAAGGCAAGCATCTTGGAAAGTATTGCGTGGGCTGATATATATTCATGCTGTTTAAAGTTAGCAAATAAGTAAATAAAGGACACAACTTCATGCAAATACCACAATTATTTCTTTCTTTAGCACATTTCCCACTGCTGATATGTCACAGTGTGGAAGTGAAATTTCCAGGCAAAAGTGAAAGTTCGTCTCAATTATTGAAACTTTATGGCTCTTCTGAAATATTTATTAGTTGCTAAAAATCCTATTATCTAAAAATATTATAACTCCAGGAAATATAAATCTATATATGATAATTAGATCAGGTAATCAGAGGCTTTTGCTTTTTGAAGGAGAAAAAGGACTAAGAATGGAGCGAAAATGGGCAAGTATATATAATCATTGACTCCTAAATTTAGGCTTGGAAAAGGTGCAGGTCATTTTGATAAATAGCCCACAGTTTGCTTGGTGATTAGAATATGGTTCAACTCTCTATGCATGCAGTGGCATTTTTCTTCTTGTGAATTCAGGGGACTATTGAGAGAAGGGAAAGAGCTGTCATTCTCGTGGAGGTTCAGATCATGTCATTTAGTCAGAATAATCAGTTTGTATACACAGCTTTGAATCATTCCAGCATGAAGGGGAGAAGCCCAAAACTGTAGATTTCCCTGAATTCCCTTCATCAGATTTGGCATTATGTTAGGGAACGGTTGGTTAGACCCAAAGCAGTTTGTTCCATGCTTTGTTGCCTGCTTCTGGTTGCCTTAACTAGTATAATGATCAGATCTACTAACAATAACTAGGCCTGCTAGTTGCAGAAAGAGAAACAAAGCCTGTGACTCATGATATGGTTTGAGTGTTTGTGTTCCTCCAGAATTCACACATGAAAATCCCTGCAAAGACAATGGTATCAGGAAGTGGGGACTTGGAAAATGCTTAAATCACGTGGGTAGAGCCCCCAGGAATGGGATAAGTGTTTATAAAAGAAGCTCCAGAATTCCCTAACCCCTCTCACCTTGTGAGGACAAAACAAGATACTGCCACCCAGAAAAGGCCCCCCAGGCGTCCAGCCTCCAGAACCGTGAGAAATCAATTTCTGTTGTTTATAAGCTACCCAGTCTGTGGTATTTTTTTAGAGCAGCCCCAACGGATTAAGACAGCCCCTGCTTATAAAGGGCTTAACGTAAAGTAGGGAAAACAAGACACCACACACACACCAACGTGAAATAACAATGCAGTGTATGCAGTAATCTGTTGCCAAGGGTGGTTCTATTTCAACTCAGTAGGCTGGATGTGTGCCAACATTTTCAATATCCAGTCTTCAGTGTTTACTTAGTAGTTAAATAGCTATAAGCAAATGAACATGATAGTGTGGCTCACCCCTCTGGAGACGAATAGGGAGAAGGGAGGTACCTTTTTACACTGCTCTCCCTCTATATGGGTACAAGGCCAGGCTGAGCGACACACCCTTAATGACTAAGTTCAGTTGTAAAAATGCCCAGCCGTTATGTAACTATTTTGCCAAGATTTAAGAAAAGGAAAATCTGGAGAGTAGAGATGAAGTTACTTCAAAATCAAGTTTTATTGTGCTTTAACTTATTACATTTAGAAAACGAAGATCATGGCATCCGGTCCCATCACTTCATGGCAAATAGATGGGGAAACAGTGGCTGGCTTAATTTTTTTAGGCTCCAAAATCACTGCAGATGGTGATTGCAGCCATGAAATTAAAAGATGCTTACTCCTTGGAAGGAAAGTTATGACCAACCTAGACAGCATATTAAAAAGCAGAGACATTACTTTGCCAACAAAGGTCCATCTAGTCAAAGCTATTGTTTTTCCAGTAGTCATGTATGGATGTGAGAGTTGGACTATAAAGAAAGTTGAGCACCGAAGAATTGATGCTTTTGAACTGTGGTGTTGGAGAAGACTTTTGAGAGTCCCTTAGACTGCAAGGAGATCCAACCAGTCCATCTTAAAGGAAATCAGTCCTGAAAATTCATTGGAAGGACTAATGTTGAAGCTGAAACTCTCATACTTCGGCCACCTGATGGGAAGACCTGACTCATTTGAAAAGACCCTGATGCTGGGAAAGATTGAAGGCGGAAGAAGGGGATGACAGAGCATGAGATGGTTGGATAGCATCACCGACTCAATGGACATGAGTTTGGGTAGGCTCCAGGAGTTGGTGATGGACAGGGTGGACTTGCGAGCTGCAGTTCATGGGGTCGCAAAGAGTTGGACACAACTGAGTGACTGAACTTATTACATTCTTTTTTTTAATGTTCTTTTCCATTATGGTTTGTCACAGGGTACTGAATACAGTTCCCTGTGCTGTACAGTAGGACCTTGTTGTTTATCCATCCTATATATCATAGTTTACATCTGGTAATCTCAAATTCCCTGTCCTTTTTTCCTCTACCCTCCTCCTTGGCAATCTGTTCTCTTCATCTGTGAGTCTGTTTCTGTTTAATAGATAGGTTCATTTGTGCCATATTTTAGATTCTACATATGAGTGATATCATATGGCATTTGTCTTTCTCACTTGCTTCACTTAGTATGGTAATCTCTAGCTGCATCCATGTCACTGCAAAGTGCATTATTTCATTCTTTTTATGGCTGAGGAGTATTCCATTGTATATGTATGTTGAAAAAAATAAAGTGATGCAAATGTATAAAATTTAAAGTGCAATTTCCTGCAGTGTCACAGAGAGCATCTTTGCACTTATATTTGTACTTTTATGTGAGGGACAATTTCTTATAAATATTTGAGAAAGTAATTCATGAGAAGGTTTACCAACCTGAGGAGGTTTTGAATGTCACTGAATCTGATTTGTTTTGGAAATTATTGTATTAACAAAGTACACTTTGTGACTCCAATTTCCTGTGAGACACAGGAATAGCACTTACTGCATTTCTAAAAGCTGGCTCTATACCATATGTACACTTTCAGTGTAATTAGTGGTGCTAATATGTAGACATTTTTGATTGAATGAGTGGATGAATGAATAGAAACAAAATTAAAGAACTCACAGTTGACCTTAGCATTTGTACATTTGAGCTTCTTACTTGATTTTCCTGGAACATATTTCTGCTTAAGAGTTTCAGTCATCCAAGTTATAAAAATAACTGCTGTGAAGCCAATAAATTTTTAAAAATATAAATACAGTTTTATGAGATTTTTATTTTGAAAATAATACATGCTCATTATAGAAAATTAGAATCTTTAAACAGACAAAAGAGAAAACATTTTTTAAAATCTATCCACTGAGGAGACAACTCGTTAGTTATATCTGTGGTTCTCAACTAGGGTGACTTGACAAGGTCTGCAGATATTTTTGGTTGTCACAACTAGAAAGGTCAGTGTGTGTGCATTGGGGGAGGGATGTGTTGTCGTGGTGCTGCTACTTGCATCTAGTGGGTAGATGCCAAGAATGCATCTAAATATTCTATAATATAGGACATCCCCTGTAACAAATAATTATCTGGCCCCAAATGTCCATAGTACAAAGACTGACAAATCCTGATTCACAGTACACACACACACACAATTTTCAACAAAAATGGGATCATACCATAGACACCACGCTCTATCTATGGCATGATGACTAGGAAGAAAAAGTATACTATTTTTTTTACTTGATATGTCAAAATATCTTTTATATTAAAAATATACTTCTACATTTTTCTCTAATAGCATTTTGATGTCAGCTATCCTTGAGTCTTTTAGAAATCTTATAGCATTCTCAGATAAAGGCTCTCTGTAAGTGCCAAATAGTTTTTGCAACAGGTGGATTTGCTTTCTGTTAGCTGCTTAGTAACACCCTGAAAGATGAAGACAACTAAAACAACTAAAGAATATGAACTTTAAGGTGACTGTTGCTTCTTCTGACTATAGAATTTCAGTGAAAACTTTAATATTTATTCTTTACTGTGTCTCAAAGTGTGTCAGTTTTAGTTACCTTGTTGATACAGCCAATTCATCTAGTAGCTGACTGCAAAGTGGTATGAACTTCTATGAGCTTGTATCTTCTTTTGTAGAGCACTTTAAGTCCTAGATTTCTCTAAGTAATGTCTTTCCCACTTTTTTTTTTTTACTACAACAAGAAATAGATTTTACATTAAGAACCAGGACACTACTGCCTGTATGTATAACCAAAGCAAGTTTTGAAAAATAGCTTGACAGGAGTTCCCTAACAGTGCTGTGGTTAGGAGTCAGCGCCCTCACTGCTAGGCCAGGGTTCAGTCCCTCTTAGGGGGAGTAAGAATCTTTTTTTCACATGTGGTGCAGTTGCCCTTCCCACAAAAACAAACCAAAAAAAAGAAAAAAAACCCACTTACCTTTACTAAAGATATGCACTCTATTTTATGTACTGTTCTATTCCTCCTTTTAAAGGATTGTCACCCAAAATTCATTTCATGGCCCACCAATGGCTGTGATTTGTAATTTGAAAACTGCTGCATTACGGCTTTAGTTTTACTCTGATTAACCATTGTATCACAGTTTAAGCCAACTCTTTTACATCAGCACATTTGCTGAGCAAATGGAATCATTGAAGAACAAAGAAATTTTTCATTCAGTAAGCTAACCTATAATTTATGTTCTGAACCAGTACACTTTTGAGAGAGAAAGGGATTCCACTTGATAATTATTCCAGACATTAGGGGTAAATCAGAAGTGTCCTAGACAAAATAACATGTGTGGTCAGCTATCAACTCTGACCAAAGAGAAAAATAGTTATTTTCATATGCTTTTCTATTGTCTCCCACAGCCCTCATTCCTCTGTTGTATCCATGAAGACCTAGGATCTCTGATACTTGGTGTAGGTATCTTACTATTTACTAATAGAAGCTAGAATTGGAAGCTCTGGATTCTACTCTCAACTTCAGACCTAAATGACTTGGAGCAAATCATTACCTCTTTCTGGCCCTTCATTATTTCATCTATAAAATGAGGGTTTAATGATCTCTGGGATTCCTTTTGATCTTAAAATTATATGATTTTATGCCATAGGAAATTATCTGAAAGCAGCTTAAAAAAAAAGATTAAAGAGCATAAATGAGGAGTCTGGATTATGTAAAATTCTAGCCTTCCCCCAAAATACAATTTCTTCGAACATTTCAATACAAATGCTTGAGTAAGAATACCTGGGTTGGATTAGAAATGTGAGCAACCAAATACATAACAGAATTGGAGGCCTCAGGAGAGTTCTTTCTTCTATCAACCCAGCCAAAGTTACACACACACACACACACACACACACACACACATACACACACACACACACAGAATGATTGGGTAAGAGTCTAAGTTTCTTTGATGAAACACAGGAAAATAAGCAGAAAGAATCTGTGATTGAAATAAATGATGCTAAGAGGTTAAGTGGAAAGTTAAACACATTGTCAACTCCACAGTTTTGTTAAGAGCACACCTTTTTTGGATAAAGAGGTACAAACTATTATGTACAAAATAAGCTACAAGAATATATTCTACAACATGGGGAATAGAGCCAATATTCTCTAACTATAAATGGAGTGTAATGTTTAAAAATTGTGAATCACTATATTGAACAGCTGCAAGTTATATAATATTGTGCTTCAACTTAAAAAGCACACCTGTTTAAAATCAAAATTGTTCAATAAGTTAATAGTCATAATTGTTAATAAATCAAATGAGCTACAGCACACATACAGTATAGACAGCATTTGTCATATCTGTCACTGCCCAGCATCTTTTTCAAAAACATTCTTTTCTTTTTCTTTTGGTGCACAGCATGTGGGACCTGCCACACTGCACTCCATGGGGTTGCGAAGAGTTGAATATGACTTGGTGACTGAACAACAATAACAAATGCAGGATCCTGGTTCCTTGACCAAAAGCCAAGATCTTGGTTTCCCTGATCCCTGCAGTGGAAGCACAGATTCTTAACCACTGGGCCACCAAGGAAGTCCCTAAACACCATCTTCTGACATTTCCTTCCTAGCTAGAAGCTTGGATACCCTCTTCCATCACATGAAACCAGAATGGGACCTAGGCTGCAACATCAAACACACTCACAGGCTTAGGACCTGGGGTTACTATTGAGCATACACAAGGCGCTGGGCTAGGTGTTTTCTATACACTGATCATTCCATACAGTTGTCTGTATTTCACAAAGGTGAAACTGAAGCTCAGATTAAAGGTGGCAGGGTCTGCTAATTGTCCCCCAATATCCAGTTTTTCTTTCTCCTTTTATTTTTAACTGTGCCACGTGGCTTATGGGATCATAGTTCCCTGACCAGACATTGAACCCAGGCCCACAGCAGTGAAAGCACCAAGTCCTAACCACTAGACCATCAGGGAACTCCCTCTTTCTCCTTTTAATACTAGAATCTCCATAGTTTAAGTGAGGATATGACTAACCAACCAAAAACTACAGTTCTCAGCTTCCCTTGCAGCTAAGTATGGCCAATGGGATGTGACTAGAATCGATGTGTATACCTGGTAGGGCCTGCCTTTTAAAGGAAAGCCTTGCACTGCCCTGCATTTGCCCCATTCCCAGCAGGCAGAAGCACAGATGCAGGGTTGAGTCAACTTCTACAGTGCAGGTAAGCCCACACCTTATGGCATGGCAAATCCCGAGTCCTCCAATGACCGCATGAAGCTACCTACCAGCCTGGACTTTTAAGTAAGAGAGAAAAACATGGTAATGTATTTTATTCAAGCCACTGTTATTTTGATCTCTATGAAAGCAGTTAAACCAGTGTTTTAACTAATACATTAACTTGTTGGAGATCACCCAGCCCAATATGGCAGACCTGAGAGACACTTGCTTTACAACTTCTTCCACTGTCTCATCTCCCGACATACACTTTGACAAGGTCCTTACTAACAGAGAATGTTATTTTTGCTCTTGATGTTCTTGTGTATCCTAAGAGCTCGATAAATATTTGAAAATTGGAATTCATTCTGACAATTTTATGTCCTTATTTAGTGAAGAACCAAAGCTACGTTTCCTCTGATGTTGAATGCAATCTATCTCCATCATAATGAATGTTACACTTAAAAAAAAAAAAGTTGGGCTCTGCTTATGCTGTTTTGAGGTTCTGACTCATTTTCTTTGGAACATAATACTATTTGAAGGATGTTAAATTTACTGATTGTTTTCAAGAGCAGTGTTCTCCGAGCACATTCTTCCCGTACCTTGAGCAGATGTGTACCATCTTGCCATGTTTAGGCATCTCTTCCTATTCATACTAAAAATAGGAACGTGTACAGCTAATATTAAGCCAATATCTACTGCTATTGTCATATGAAAGTGAAAGTGAAGTTGCTCAGTCATGTCCAACTCTTTGCGACCCCATAGACTGTAGCCTGCCAGGCTCCTCCATCCATGGGATTTTCCAGGCAAGAGTACTAGAGTGGGTTGCCATTTCCTTCTCCAGAGGATCTTCCTGACACGGGGATCAAACCCAGGTCTCCCAAATTGTAGGCAGACTCTTTACCATCTGAGTCACCAGGGAACCCTTCATACTGGTTGGTAATAAAATATTGAAATAGTTCCATATTCCTTGAGAAATAGCCAACAAACCTCTGACCTCCAAGGTTTCGCAGCTGCTCTAGCATCTATGGTTCCTCTTCAGCACTCACCCCCACCCTTAGAAACCAGCAGGGAGCCTCCAGCTCTGTGCTCTGAATCTTCTGTGATTAATTGGTGCTTGCTTGTATCCTTTGGCTAGTAAATATTTTTAATGTCACTTCTGGGAGGATGTCCAGACTATGGCTGGCAAAGTAACTTCACGATAGTTTCTGTAATTTCATTTCAAAAAGGTCTTTGAGAAAAATCTCAGTATAAAGATGCTACCCTCATGACAGTTTTATGTCTTCTCAAATCTTTATGTATACTTCCACCCAAGACACACATTTTTAACATTCTTCAAAGGCCTTCCCATGAAATCTCCACTTATTAGTTACACACACACACAATTATTATACTGATATAAAACTGCACTATAGAGAAATAAAAAATGATTCAAACTTATTCAAAGTTACTCTGTAGGGACTTCCCTGGTGGTCCAGTGACTGAGACGCCATGATCCAAATGCAGGGGACCCAGGTTCGATCCCTGGTCAGGGAACTAGATCCCACTTGCTGCAACAAAAGATGGAAGATCCTGCTTGCCACAACTAAGACACAGCACAGCCATGTAAGTAAATATTTTTTTAAAAACTACCCCAATACAGGAGACTTGGGTTAAATCCCTGAGTTAGGAAGATCCCCTGGAGAAGGAAATGGCAACCCACTCCAGTATTCTTGCCTGGAAAATTCCATGGACAGAGGAGCCTGGCGGGTTGCAATCCATGGGGTCAAAAAGTCAGACATGACTGAGGGACTAAGTACAAGCACTCTGTAGTTTAACCACTTTCCCCAAGTAATTCTATGTTCTCAAAAACTTCAAATCTCATCCTGTTACCCTCCTCTGCTTAAGATCCTGTGCGGCTCCCCATGGCTTGGTGGTCAAGGTCTCGGGTTCCTTTTCAGCCCTCACCTCCCAGCACTTTTGATTTGTCTTGCCTTTATCCTCCAGTCATAGGAAATGACAGTAAATTTCCTAATTGAACTCTTTCTCTCTTTCATTTCCAGGCTTTTGCCCATACTGCTCTCTTTGCTGAACACTGCATCTGGGTCACTCGAATTCACCCACAAGTTCTCAGTTTAGACGATGCTTGTTCCAGACAGGTCTGTGTACCATTCAGTTACTTGCCCATTTCCTGGATTACAAGCTTTATGAAGCTTAGGCAATGATCAGTTCCTTTTCCTGGTTAATATGCATCTAGTTATACAAATTTTATATCCTTTCTCTATTAATCAACAAACTTTTTTGTGTATTAAAAATGTGAACGGTATGACTGAATTGTACTATTTTTTAAAGAGATGATCCATATTTAATCTACCACTTCCCTAAATGTCATGATTAGAGTGTCTTTAATTAACGTTGGTGTCAATATATTTTTTTATTCAAGGAACCTGTAATCACATCTATCATACCATAAGAGAGAGATAAATAATTCATATGAACATTTAGAACTAAAAGAGGTAGATAAATCTTACACCTTAAAATATATACTAATAACTAGTGTAATTAATTGCATCATATTTAATTAAGAATATTCTTTGAATTTACTTATATATGCCATGATACCTAGTTATGTTTCTACTCTTGAGTGGAAAATTATTCTGTATTCTTGAAGAAAACAATTTGATCAACCTTAAATAATGACCCAATTCAAAATGAATGCCTGAAAATGAGAAAGGGTGCCTTCAGCCTTCTGAATATTTTCTTGATCCAAATGTCTAGAACCTTTTCTCAAATAGAAAGTTGAATACATTTCTTGTTACAAATAGAGGAGAGTGGCTGTATTTAGACAATGGGTAGGCTTCCTATTGGGTAGACTGCAAGGAGATCAAACCAGTCAATCCTAAAGGAACTCAATCCTGAATATTCATTGGGAGAACTGATGCTGAAGCTGGAACTCCAATACTTTGGCCACCTGATGCAAAGAACTGACTCATTGGAAAAGACCCTGATGCTGGGAAACATTGAAGGCAGGAGGAGAAGGGGATGACAGAAGATGAGATGGTTGGATGGCCTCACTGGCTCGATGGACATGAGTTTGAGCAAGCTCCAGGAGTTGGTGATGGACAGGGAAGCCTGGCATGCTGCAGTCCGTGGGGTCACAAAGAGTCAGACATTGAGTGACTGAACTGAACTAAACTGAGGCTTTCCCACTGAGCTCTGAGATCATGTTTTCTGAAGGAAACCAAGAATTAGAAGAGACAATTTTACCAGAACTACTTTTTTTTTTTTTTGGTGGGGAAAGACATACAATGAAGTGAGAATGTATTATTAGACTGCCTATTGGGAAAAAAAAATGGGGAGGTTGTAACTAAAGATGCTCAAGTTTAAGGAGAATCAGATCTGTTGAGGTAACCTTGAACTGAACTGAGTTTCCAAGAATAAGGAGTGGTCAAAGAATATTAAGTGAAAAGACAACCCACAGAATGAAAGAAAATATTTGCAAATCACATATCTGATAAGGGGCTTCTCCATAATCTGTAAAGACCTCTTGTTTAGTCAGTCACTCGTGCCCAACTTTGCGACCCCATGGACTGTAGCCTGCCAGGCTCCTCAGTCCATGGCATTTGCCAGGCAAGAATACTGGGGTAGATTGCCATACCCTCCTCCCGGGGAGCTTCCTGACCCAGGGTTGGAACCCCAGTCTCCTGAATTGGCCGGTGGATTCCTTACCTCTGAGCCACCAGGGAAGCCCATAAAGACCTCTTCTATGCAACAATAAAAAAGACAACCTAATTTTAAAAATAAGCAAAGGGTTTTAATAAACATTTCTCCAAAGGAAGTGTCAGCACATGAAACGATACTCAACACTATTGTCTTTTAGGAAGTGTAAATCAAAACCACAATTATATATGAGACTTCCCTGGTGATCCAGTGGTTAGGGCTCTGCATTCGGACTGCAGGTGGCATGAATTCCATCCCTTTTGGGGGAACTAGGATTGCATGTGAAAGCAAACAACAATTAAAAAAAAAACTTATCACTGAACAATCTTTAATCAAAATAAACACCAATCCATAGAGACAGAAAGTAGATTAGTGGTTGCCTAGGTCTTGGGGGGCAGCAGGGTGGGGATGCGGAGAGACGGGGAAGTGGGAGTTCCTGATGTTGGGTACAAGGTTTCTTTGGGAGGTGGTGACAACGTTCTAAAATTAGATTACAGTGATGGTTGCACAACTTTGTAAATATATTTTTAAACACTGAATGCATGCTTTAAACTGGTGAATTGCATCGCATGTGAATTATATCTCAATAAAGCTGCTGAAGGAGAATGAATTACTTGGCATTTTATCAACACAGTTTTCAACCTTTTACTTCCTCAAAATGGTCTCATTCCCTTAATTGGCCATAATTCTTGAGTAAAAGCATGTCCCTTGTACCTGAGTAAATTGAGTTTGAGCATTTTCCGTTTTTCTTGTAAAAAAAAAATGAAATAACTAAATTGGCATTCTGCATCTTCCTCTTTCTGATGTCAGGGATTGCTGGTCTAAAACTGAGAGCTTAAATGAAACAATCTCCCCCGAGATATTTGAGTAGTCCTCCAAGTTGAAAAAAGCTATTCTTGTTATCCCGTGAGACTTTCTAACCTACACTATTCTAAATTTGTTCATACTGCAAAACTTCTGCCGTCACTCTGTAAATCTCACTCATGTAAAGATTTATCACTCACTGAAATAGCTTCTGGTTAAACATTTTTGGGTTGCTAAGTTTATTTTTTCAAAAAGTTGGAATGCAGTCCTCTTTCCCATTTCAGGCACTCATGCATCTCCAGGGCTAGGAAAATGAGAACAGGGAAAAAATCTCTAAATACTTTGTGGAAAATAAAAACTTTTCTTTTTCTGTAGGGCTTGTTTTGTGCTTTTGCTTTTTCTTTCTTTTTTCCAGAGAGAAATTCCCTCTATCTCTGGCTCTGTAAGTGAGATCAGAGCTTCAAAAATACCACCCTGTATTATTTACTTAGACACTTTCTCAGAAGAGGATTAACTTTAGGAAGAGTTTGGAAGGTTACAAATGTCTCAGAGAGATACAAGATGAGTCAATACGTGTTGCTAAAACTGTGGTCCCTTCACTACAACATTAAGGATATTGAATTTGTTTGCAACTTGGCTATCATGAACATATATATTGATTTGTTTAATGGAGTCTTTGTAAGTATGATAGTAGGACATGGGCAGAATGTTCTTGGTTGTCAATCATTCTATCAGTCGTTATTTGATACTTGGGGGAAAAAAAACAACAACACTAGTCTCGGCCATGGCAACCCACTCCAGTGTTCTTGCCTGGAGAATCCCAGGGACAGAGGAGCCTGGTGGGCTGTCGTCTATGGGGTCGCACAGAGTCGGACACGACAGAAGCGACTTAGCAGCAGCAGCAGTCTCAAGAAGCAAAGTTTTAAGTACATAGAAATTTTTGCATTACTCCTGAAAAGCCAACTAGGAAGAAAGCAACTCCCCACTGGATCTCTCTTTACTCAATAATAAGCCAAGATCAAAGGACTTTTTTAAAATTAAAAAAACAAATTTAATAAAATAAAAATAAAACCTGGGGCTACTACCCTAATGGTCCAGTGGTTAAGAAGCCATGCTTCCACTGCAGTGGGAATGGGTTTGATCCCTGGTAGGGGAATTAAGATCCCACACGAAACTCAGGGGCAGACTAAAAAAAAAAAAAAACTTATTTGGGGAGCCTACCTCTCCTCAAGCCACTACTTGAGAAATTTGCTGATTACCTGCACATCAAGAAATACTGTTTTAAACAAAACTCTTTTGAATAAAACCACATACTAATGACTAATATTATTGAACCCTCAGTGTGTCCCAGGCTCTGTTTAATAAGAATTTTCCATTTTATGAGATAAGCGCTATTATTTATACCACTTTACAAATGAGAAAATTAAGGTAGAGAGTATACAGTAAGTGGCAAGAGAGAGGTTTGAACCCTAGGCAGTCCCACTCCAGAGCAAGCACTCTTTAATGTTGTGCCATATTGCTCCCAGGTCCAAGGTTTTCCTGAGGAGAAAGGAAACTCCTTGAGTAGATCTTTGTGATGAAGATGACTCTAATTAGCATTGATCCTGAAGATCTTTGGGTGATTTTAGAATGAAATTTCAGGACCCATCTGAAAACCTTATCCAAACTGAAAAAGGAGTGTGTCAGCTGAATCAGATCAGCAATTGCTGTGTTAATTGCTCAGTCATGTCCAGCTCTTTGCAATCCCATGGACTGTAGCCCACCAGGTTCCTCTGTCTTTGGAATTCTCGAGGCAAGAATACTGGAGTGGGTAGCCATTCCCTTCTCCAGGGCATCTTCCCAACCCAAGGATTGAACTTGGGTCTCTTGCATTGTAGGCAGATTGATTAATGTCAGAATCACCAGGGAAGCCCCAATTAATCAGATCAGCAATTAACTAAATCGAGTGATGATCTTTGACATGAGTAGAAAGGAGGCTCCAAATATATAAAGTTCTTAAAAAGTATCTTACTTTAAAGAGTAACTTTAAGTTTATGCCACTGAAGACTGGAGTTTTCCATCTAAGACCATCCAAAGAAAAACTATAATGACTACACCTTTGGATCCAGTTGGAAGCAATCACTTAACTCAGATATGTTTCACAACTTCAAAGTAGTTTATTATATTTCTCCTTATTTTATAACATATCTAATAGCTCTACATATTTAAGACATGTTTAAAACCATAGGCAAATAATAATAAGTCTGAAAATAGAGATTCTGACCTATTGAGACATTGGTGTTAGTTGCTAAAATTTTTGACATAATCAGTGGTCCCCAGCAGGAGTCCAGGAACATAATAATGGGAAATTAGAGCTATTTCTAATGTTTTAGAAAGATGAGTAAAAATCGTAATTTCATAATGTTACACAAATTAGTTAAATATCAGTTTCTTTGCTTTTCACTGTAATATATTGACAGTGTGGTTATTGCTTTGGTAAGTCACTAGACAGCTTATTAAAAAGCAGAGGCATCACTTTGCCAACAAAGGTCCATATAGTCAAAGCTATGGTTTTCTCAGTAGTCATAAATGGATGTGAAAGTTGGACCATAAGAAGGTTGATCACCAATGAACTGATCTTTTGAACTGTGGTGTTGGGGAAACTCTTGAGAGTCCCTTGGACAACAAGGAGATCAAACTAGTCAATCCTAACAGAAAGCAACCCTGAATATTCATTGGAAGGACTGATGAAGCTCCAATACTTTGGCCACCTGATGTGAAGAGCTGACTCCTTGGAAAAGACTCTGATGCTGGGAAAGATTAATGGCAAGAGGAGAAGGGGGTGACAGAGGATGAGATGGTTGGGTGGCATCACTGACTGAATGGATATGAGTTTAAGCAAACTCCAGGATATAGTGAAGGACAGGGAAGCCTGGCGTGCTGTAGTTCATGGGGTCAGTCTCAAAGAGTCAGACCTGACTTGGCAACTGAACAACAACAAAAAGTCACTGTGAGCTCTCCACAAAGGGCTTGTTTCATTCATCTATCTTGAGACAGTTCTCAGTACATGCCTGGCACATGGTAGGAAGTAAACAGTTATTTAGTCGAATGACTAAATGTCAACAGAAGCTCTGATTGGCTGCTGATGACATCATAAGGATTCCTGAGATTTATTAGATGGAACAGATGGTTACCAGTGTGTTCCAACCTGCTAGAGTTATAACAACCCAAATTTTATCAACCTAACACATAATTAACATCATGCATAAGTACAGAGTAACTGCTAAATTTTAGTGAGCAATAAGAAGAGTGAATAGTGCTGAAGTGTCTATTACTTAAAAGTATTGTTAGTTGCTATCAACATTTTTGCTTATTAGCATTAGAAGTACAGTACTGGTCTGTACAGTTTTTATACTATCAACTCTTTGATAATGATTTTTATTTGATAAGTGTGTGGCTCGATTTTGCAAGAGGAAAAAGGAAATAGAAAGTTGCAATTGATGCTTTCCCAATATATGTGATTTGGTCAGATGAACTCTCTCAAAGGATTACAAACCATTGGAGAAGATAATAAAAGAAATTATCATGGATGGAAAAGAGATGGAAAAAAATCTATATAGATATATATTTCTGAGCCTGCTGGTCATGGCTAACAGTTTCTGAACTGTATGTTAGACTGGGCCACAAGACTTGGACTGCGGTCTTGATATAGGAAGCATTCCCCGCCTCCCACTACTTCTCCACCACCTTTCCTGTCTCCTCCACCCCTAACTATCCCATTGCTCTGCAGCCTAACTTTCAACTTGAACCCTGCTTTACTCAGGTTCTCCAAAGTGCAGTCACAAGTAATAAAGAGAAACTGTTTCCTGTGGCCATTATTCATGGTGGGATGAACAAACCTAAAAGACAGGAAGGTGACTGGCTGATTGGCAAGGCAGGATGCCAGCATTCCTGTATCCTCTCACTCAGTACCTTCGACAGTTCCTTTCTTAATCACCCAACGCAATTTGCACTGCTCTTTAAAGCTCTAAATACTTAAATATTGAGCCTCAATATCCAAACCACAAAGTGATGTAAACTTGAATTTGGAGGAAAGGACCCTGCTTTGAGAACAGGACTTGGATTTACTTTCTTCTTTGTAGCCTACGTTTTCCAAAGTTCCCAAATACTGAAATAGATAGGTATTGCTTTTGTAATTCGGAGAAGGCAATGACACCCCACTCCAGTACTCTTGCCTGGAAAATCCATGGACAGAGGAGCCTGTTAGGCTGCAGTCCATGGGGTCGCTAAGAGTCAGGCACAACTGAGCGACTTCACTTTGACTTTTCACCTTCATGCATTGGAGAAGGAAATGGCAACCCACTCCAGGGTTCTTGCCTGGAGAATCCCAGGGACGGGGGAGCCTGGTGGGCTGCCGTCTATGGGGCCCCACAGAGTCGGACACGACTGAAGCGACTTAGCAGCAGCAGCAGCAGCTTTTGTAATTAGAGAGCAAAACAATAAAGCAATTAAGAATGCTGGGGGGTGGGGAACTAAGAAAACATCATCACAGCTGTTGATGGGAACAAGCTGAAATCCAAACTTCAGGGGATGAGTTTTATTACTGCTAAGAGTAATGTTAGGATAAGAGTAAGTATGGTTTATGATGTGGTTTTATATACATCTTCCAGTGTATGTTGTTAGTTCTTCCTTCCCATAGGCTGATGACTACCTAACTGCTGAATTCCTCTCTTCTAGGAGAGATGGGAGGAGCGCAGTGAATATGAGTCTACTCCTGTTCCCACACTCCAACCTTCATTCATATAATATGCAAATATTGAGCATCTACTAAAGTCCAGAGAAAGCCTAGGTACTTTGAATCTAAAAGAGGGTAGCATAGGTCTCTGTCCTCTGGAAGCCTGCTGTCTAGTTGAGGAGATGAGAGAAAACGTAAGCAGATAAAATAACCAAAACATTGGGTCCATGCTGTGTGGAGTCAGTTCCTTCCGGCGGAAGACCACCTGTGGCTGAACAAGTTGGTGTATTACTCATCACAGCCAGGAGAACACACACCGCATAGAGTCACGAGGCATTTCTGTGAAAGGGTGTTAGAACCTGGTTGGAAGAACCCAGCTGGGTAACTTCTGGGAGGGTCTAAGGAAGTGGGGCTTCACTCCATATTGGATGTTTCCAGAAAGCAGAGGCATTTCTCTGCCTGGTACAGACACAACCATCCTTCATTCAGTAGGGAAGTGAGTGTTTTCTATTCTGTGGCTTGTACAGTGGCCTAGCTTTGTCTGTGCTGAGACAGAATGAAGAAATAGCCTTGCTTTGTTTCATTTGATCCTGGTCTCAGAGTGGCCTTGTCTGAGCTTGATATTCCTCAAGACTGCTTATAATCTAAGAGCAGAATAACTTGGCTGGGCTGTGAATGCCAGGACAGTGTCAGGAGGTCGATGGTTTCCCAATTTTGTTTGTTTTTTTTCTTTCTCAAGGGAAACAGATGCGGGGGTCAGGGGCTGCAACAGCCGACCACAGGGGAGAAAACCATATTTGGGTGGGGGTGTTCAGGGATTATTAATAATCTTCCCCTGAATTGTATCATGAGGAATCCTTAGAGAGGCTTCTAGGAAAACACAGTAAAACAACTAGATATCACTTTGTCTCGTGTAGAAAGAGACGTGTGTGTGTGTTTGTAAAACGTTCTGGGCTAGGTGATTTTGAAGTCCATTTCTCTCAGCCTGTCTGTGATATTCTCCCCTGGTAAGACACTTCATGTATATTTAGTGATGGAGTAATTACCCTGCAGACCTGATTAGTGAGTAGTTTTGAGGACCATCTGTTTATAGTTAACAGTAAGATGGGCATAAGGCACTCCAAATACACAGAGGCAAGTTCCAGGTGTCTGACTCCATCTGAAGATAGCTGTGATAGTCACTGAGGCTTAAACAATGGTATCAAACATGGTTAAAAAAACATAATGGAGTATGGTTTAAAAAACATAATGAAGTATGGTTTTTCCTTCAATGCCCTCACCCTCCTTAAATTCACTGCTTTCTCAGCTTTCTGTTTTTATTAGAAAAACTATGTTAGGAAGATGTTTGTGCTTTGTGAACGCTGTAATAAGTGCCATGGCAACCACTTGCTCTTAGTCAAGCATTTTGTCTAGATTATACATTTAGAAAAATTTTTTAATGATGCTTAATATGATGGGTGTAGCTCAGTAGTAACTTTAGTCATGGAATTCTTGTTCAGGGAGACAGACAGTTCAAAATTGAGAGGTGCGTGGAAGATGCAGATCTGACTGGTGTTTTTCACCAACAATGGAATATATATGAGTGCTCTCTTGTTGGCAGATAAGTTTTCCATCACCACCACACAAGTGTCTGCAAGTATAGAGATAAATGGCTAAAAAAAGGAAAGAAAGAGAGGAAAGGGGGGCTTCCCTGGTGATTCAGTGGTTAGGACTCACACTTCGACTGCAGGGGGCACAAGTTAGATCCCTGGTTGGGAAACTAAGATTTCACATGCTGCCAGGCACAGTCAAGAAAAGCACACACACGCACACACACACGCACACGCACACACACACCCCAAGAAAACCCTAGAGACAAAGGGCAAAGGATTGGTCTGTGGGCCTGGAGACCCTGGTTGCATGCTCTGCCTCAGCTGCTAAGCAGATGACTGAGAGCCATGTGACTCAGTCTCCCCACCTGGACAGCGAAGGCCCACCGGCTCCGCATCTGTGATCAGGGGATTTCCCTCTTGAAGCCACCCTCTCAAGAACATTTTCCCTGTGTTTCTTCTTAGATAAAGCAGCGTGATTAAGAGTTCAAGCTTGGAATGGAAACAAACCTGAGTTCAAATCCTGCTTCTGCCCACTTACTTGCTATGCATCCTTGGAAGTGAAATGGATCTTATAACACTAGTAACCAAGTATTTCCTTGGTGGTCCAGTGGCTAAGACTCCAAGCTACCAATACCGGGGGCTCCAGTTCCATTCCTCGTTGAGGAACTAGATCCCATATGCCACAACTAAGACTCAGCACAGCCAAATAAGTAAATATTAAAAAAAATAGTAATCACTTCATAAAGTTGTTGGGAGAGCTGACATGAGCTTAATATTAGTATCTACCTCAGATGCTGTGTGAACGACATAAGACAGTACATGTAAACTTGCTTAGTACTGTGGTTGACCCATCAAAAGCAACCAATAAACATGAACAAATATCAGTAACAACCTTTAAGATGTTAACCTTTAAATAAGACATCTTTCCCTATAGAGTGTCTTTTAGGCACAGTATGCCGGGGGTGTTGAACTAAAAATACACAAACAAAACTTAAAGTAAGAAAGTCTTCATACAAAGTATTTGCAGAATAGTGTCGCATCTTCACATTTCTTAAACTCTCTTGAAACAATTTAACATTCATTTCCTAATGCTTACTGGTTCATACCAATCCCACTGTCCTTCACCAGTGGGATTATTCAAGCCTGGGTTCCAGGGTGAAACGGCTTTCTGCAGAGCCATCTAAAAAATCAGTCTATGTGACAGTGTCCCAGGTCTCAGCCTTTTCAAGCTAATTTGCCTCTGGTCAATGAATGTTTGCCTGGCAGGTGCTCCAGCTTTCACTCCTTACCTTACTTTGTAGTTTTGTTTTGTTTGTTTCTTTCTTTCTTGCTGTGCCCACCTTGTTGTTTCTTTAAGGGCAGCTAACGCCCCCTGCGCTGTTACCTGCACATAGGCGGAGTCATACTTCCATGTCTTGGCCTAATTTGTATAACACCTGTCAATCAGTTATAACAGCACTGTAAGTACATTAAACTCTTGTTCAGGTCATGATTATTTTTGATCCTTCTCAATTTATTTAAGAAGGCAATAAAAAAATCTAGATATGTAAATATCTTTCCAGTTGCAAAATCCTAAGTAATTATTAAACTTTCAAACATTACAGTTTCAAAAAATGATTCATGACACTTGTTAAAGATAGTAAGGCAAACTTTTCTTAAGGGTGAGGAGAAGCTACTATTGAAATGGAGTGGGACTCTAAACATTTACCCATATTAAGGGCAAGAAAAAGAGGAACAAGGATCCCTACCATCCAGTTCTTACTGAGGCTTATCAGTAAGTGTATCAGTAGTTATATCAGCTTGCTTGTCCTTAATTTATCAATCTTGTACTACATTTACTTTGTTTTTTTGCTATCTAACCTTAAAATCCTTTTCTTTCATTTGGAGCATTTACTCTATAATAAATTACTAAAAAATTTGGGGGGAAAAGCTGGCCTACAGCTGTTTTGTTCATTAATGTATGCCCAGAACTCACACCTACTACAGAGTAGATACTCAATAAATGTATGTTAGTTGCAAGTTGAGTGTTTGAATGATTAAATAGCAAAACCGCCACAGACTTCTCAGTGTATTTCTGGAATGATTCTTAAAGCAAAGTTGCTTCAGCAAACTTATGAACATCTTGTTTTTATAGATACTGCCAAATTGCCCTACAAAGAATAGCATCAATTTAATTTTTACGATTTTTTTAATGACAAAAATATGTAAGACCAAAAAGAGGAACTATTTTAAAATTTAATTCATTACATCTCTATAATTGTGAAGAGAGAAGAAATGTTATTTTGGCTTGAGGGGAGAGAAATTTCTAAAAGTAGAGTCTGCTTTAAATGAGAGATTTGGGTCTATTGGACTTTGTAAACTTTTCAAACATTATTTGATCTCCGACACATCTCAATACATTTTGTCATCTGTATATGGCATTCTATGGCAATTTTTCGTATTTTTCCTCAAAAAGCAGGTTAAATAGGAAATGTTTAAAACTGTTTGTTGAAATATAGTGTAATACAGAAAAACACAAATACTGTAAGTCTTTGGTTCAGTGGATTTTCACAAACTGAAATTACTCTTGGGGATTTCACTGGAGGTCCAGAGATTAAGACTCTGCCTTCCAACACAGGAGGTGTGGGTTCCATCCCTGTTTACGGAACTAAGTTCCTACATGCTGTGGAGAGTAGCCAAAATTTTTTAAAAAATAAAATGACTCATGTAAGTAGCACAGGATCAAGAAATAACGCTCTTAGCACCCCAAAAGCCCATCAAGTAGAAGTTTTAATCTATACAAATATTTGTCCCGACTGTGTAAGCAAATTGATACTACTACACATTTTAGTAATAGTAGTATTATGCACTTTTTATAAATATATTTAAAATACCTTTGTATGCACCACATGTACTATTTATTGTACGTATGAACTTTGATTCATACCAAAGTTTTCTCCTCACTTTCTTTCACCATTACACTCTGTATTTTAAGACAGGTCAGACTCTTTGTGATCCCGTGGACTGTAGCCCGCCACACTCCTCTGTCCATGGGATTCTCCAGGCAAGAATCTCTGACTGGAGTAGGTTGCCATTCCTTTCTCCAAGGGATCTTCCCAACCCAGGGGTCAAACCACATCTCTCGAATCTCCTGCATTGGCAGGAGGGTTCTTTACCACTAGCACCACCTGGGAAGCCAAAGACAGGTCACTGGAGATAAATAGAAGATCTCTCACATCATGTACAGCTAAAATTAAAATAACCGATTACCCTGCACATTCTTAGAGGATTCCAGATAGCACTTGGAGCCGGCCACAAAAGTCCTGGCAACAGCTGAGGGCATGCTATGACAGGCAGTGACGGAGGATGATTCAGGCTCAGGGGCTATTATTAGAGTAAGCAAGTGCTAGATGTGTAAGCACACTATTAAGGAATCTCTTTGGAAGAAGAAGGAGGAAAGGAAAAGTGAATCTGAGTCCCCTGGCGCTTTCTCTCTCCAAACTGTACTAGTCACAGTCCAAATGTAGTGTCAGCCCATGTCCGACTAGCTCTGGTTCTTGGACTCCATGCGTCTGCAGAATTCCTATGGCCTGAGCCAAGCTCTGTGTGTCTCTGTGTTCCTTTGAGTGAACTCAGGGTCGCTGCTCTTCTCAGTGAGTCCCAAGTACTCCCTGAGAAGCTATCCGCAAACGGGGTCCCGAGTACTCTGGAGCATAATCTAAAAGGAGGCATGGGTGTTGGGTGGACCGTTTCTTTGGCTCCATCTCCTCACCTAGAGGCTATAGCTGGAGGAGAGTGGCCTAAGGCTCCCCATGTGTAGGACCCCTCCTGCCGGGGTTTATGTGCAGGAGGTACTGCCTGTGGTCCTCAGAGCCACTTTCAAAGAAGCATCTTTCAAACAGCCAACAGTGCCTTTTAAAATGAATTCCAGGGACTTCCCTGGAGGTCCAGTGGTTAAGAGTCTGCCTTCCGATGCCAAGGATGCAGTTTCTAACCCTGGTTGAGGAACTAAGATCCCACATGATGTGGGGCAACGTACCTAAGTACCACAGGGAAGACCCAGCACAGTTAAAAAAAAAAAAAAATACAGTCTTTTAAACTTGCTTCTGTTCTAAAACATTAAATGTCATCCAGTACAGAAATCCCAGCAATAATTCTTATTTATTTACTTACATTGAAGTATAGTTGACTTAAAATATTGTATCACTTTCAGGTATTCAGCAAAGTGATTCAGTTATATACACAAATTTTCTTCAGATTCTTTCTATTACCGTTTATTATGAGGTGAAGTCGCTCAGTTGTGTCCGACTATTTGCAACCCCATGGACTGCAGTCCACCAGGCTCCTTCATCCATGGGATTCTCCAGGCAAGAATACTGGGGTGGGTTGCCATTTCCTTCTCCAGGGGATCTTCCCGACCCAGGGATCGAACCCAGGTCTCCCACATTGCAGGCAGATGCTTTAACCTCTGCGCGACCAGGGAAGCCCCAGTTTAAGTTACCGAATATACCCATGTTTCCCTGTACTGTACAGTAAATCCTTGTTTATCTACTTAAAATATAAAGTGCTATAGAGCACTGGTTTTAAAACATTCTCCTGAGGCCAGGAACCCATCTAAAAATGCTAGTCCTTTCTTTCTGATTTTACACATGAACGCCATCCATTTTCAGAGAACACCACTTTAAAATAAGTTCTGCTTTTAGTAAACTATTAGGTTACCATTATACTGGGTAGTGGAACAGTAGTTACGCCTGTGTGTGTGCTAAGTCACTTCAGTCATGTGACCCTATGGACTGTAGCCTGCCAGGCTCCTCTGTCCACGGGAATAGTAATTATACTGGGTTGGAAACACTTAGGTGTGAATCTTCATTCTGACATTCACTAACCACATGAATTTGGGCCTCAGTCAGGTCATCTATAAATAGACTATGCTAATAAAATGTTCCTCACAAAGTTGATATCATTCAAAGCAGAGAATGTGTAGAGAGGATGTAATAAACTATCTGGCACATAATAAGCATTCAGTAAACGATAGCTTGGCTAATATTACTAGCAAGAAAAAAAAATCAACATATTGTTAGAGTTTCCCAAAGACAGACCTCAGTTTTCCATCAGGAACTTCCCCTGCTATAAAATGCCTGGCAATGATGCAAAGACTCTCACTGCAAATTCATACTTGCAGATGACTGAAATTTTCACAATTTTCCAGGAGGTTACCTTGTTATCAGGTCATGGTCAACAGAGTTTTGAGTTCATTGTGCCTTTTAATGTCAGGTCATCCTCCTTTCAAATATAAAACACTTTGGGTATATTTTCTTCAGAATGAGTGTGTTTGTTGTGGGTTGTTTGGTTCACTCTAGAGTAAGCAGTCACTCAGTCATGTCCAACTCTTCGGGACCCCATGGACTGTAGCCTATCAGGCTCCTCTGTCCATGGGATTTTCCAGGCAAGAGTGGTGGAGTGGATTGCCATTTCCTTCTGCAGAGGATCTTCCCGACCCAGGAATTGAACCTGAGCCTCCCGAATTGCAGGCAGACACTTTACCATCTGAGCCACCAGGGAAGCCTTACAGTAAGCAGTAATGTGGGACTTCTCAGGTGGTGCTAGTGATAAAGAACCTCCATTAGCATGCAGGTTAGATGTAAGAGACACGGGATCGATCCCTGGGTCAGGAAGATCCCGTGGAGGAGGGCATGGCAACCCACTCCAGTATTCGTGCCTGGAGAATCCCATGGACAGAGGAGCCTGGCAGGCTGCAGTCCATGAGTTCCCACAAAGTCGGAGAGGACACATACACAGCAATAATGTAAATTTGCATCAGCTATTCTGGACCTGTAATTTTGCAATAACTAGACTTTAAGACATGAACACATTGTGCCTCAAAAGAATTATCATTACACTTTTTTTCTAAGATGTTTCTGCAGTTTTGAATAACTTTTTCATGAAAAGTGATACTTAGGTGGGCTTTGAGGTCTTGTTCTACTAAAGTGAACCAGTTTTAAAATTATGACAGTATTTTAATTAAATTATTCAAGACTACCCCTTGAAAACTTGGTTGTTTTTTTGTGGAAAGATTGATCATTTTTGAAAACAATTAACAAATCTTAGAGCACAGAATATAAGAACTGCGTAGTTACTGGCCTCTAAATTTGGTACTAATCATATCCTTGCAAATAGTATATTTAATTCTCGGCTTTGTCTCTAAAAGGAGACAGAAAAACTTGAAGAAAGTTTAAAGGAGAGTCATAAAAAATGATTAAAGGTTGGAGAAGCAAGACCCATGAGAAAAGGCTAACAAGATGTTGCTTATTTTGTCTGTAGCCACAAGTGTGAATCTAAACTTGAGAAAAAATTTCAGCTTAAGGATAGCTACTGTCTCTAAGCCACCGAACAGAAAGAATTCAAGGTAAACATGAAATATCCTGACAATGGAGTACTTTATCCAAAAGGCCATAGAAAGCCCATGTTCAAAGAATTATTATTACAAATATAGTAGATTTTCAACTGTCAGATAGAGTTTTGACCTAATGATAAGAAATGTACAAAATGTCCTTTTGAAATTTCTTTTAGTTTCGGTATTCTAGGATTATTTCTATTTCTGTAAATGAACCTGTATGCATGTTCAGTCATGTCCGACTCTTTGTGACCCCATGAACTGTAGCCTGCCAGGTTCCTCTGTTCAACAGATTTTCCAGGCAAGAATACTGGAGTGGTTTGCCATTCCTTCTCCAGGGGATCTTCCTGACCCAGGGATTGACCCCATGGACTGTAGCCTGCCAGGCTCCTCTGTCCATGGAATTCTCCAGGCAAGAATACTGGAGTGGGTTGCCATTCTTTTCTCCAGGGAACCTTTTCAAGCCAGGGATTGGACCTAGGTTTCCTGCATTGCAGGCAGATTCTTTACTGTCTGAGCCACTAGGGAAGCCCCAAAGAAGAAAAAACGACTGCAATGTAAAAAGTGAAGATTGGAGAAAAACAACTATTTGTTGGAACAATGGAAACATTTTTTGGAACAACTGAGGAAATTCAAATAGAGACTGTATGTTAAATGATGGTATATAACTACTGTTAATTGTCATTAAAAAATTATTTTATTTTATTTTATTTGACCACACCACACATCATGCAGGAATCTCAGTTCCCTGACCAGGGATCAAACCTGTGCCCCATCTTTTGGAAACAGAGAGTCCTAACCACTGGACCCCAGGAAGTCCCAAATTTTTTAAAGTATGATCATTATACTGGGATTGGTTATAGAAAATATATCTTTATTCTTAAACAATTCTCCCTCTATCTCTCTTTCCTTCCACATGTGTGTATGTGTGTGTATATATGAATAACAAAGATTTAATCAACAAGTCAAAATATTTCAGATATATATTTGTATGAATATGTGCATAGATAGATAAATAAATGAGGCAAATGTGATAAAACATTGAAAAGTGATGAATAAAAAAATGTTTTAAGTAGAAAGTGATGAATTTAGGTAAAGAAGATATGTGTTCATTGTACTATTCTTTCAACTTTTCTATAGCTTTGTTTTCAAAATAAAAATGTGGGGAATGCATGGAATTGCTTCAAAACAACACAGTTAACAAACCCCAACATATAATTAAGAATCTGTATAGTATTTGACGTAGAAAGAGAAGTGACCTTCTTTTTGTGTCATTATTTTCTTGCAGACTCTCTTATTCTCAATTTAATAATTGCCATTCAAGAAATATTTGTTTCCAGTACAAAACTCTCCAAAGCTAAGATACTAAAAAGCAGAGACATTACTTTGCCAACAAAGGTCCGTCTAGTCAAGGCTATGGTTTTTTCAGTAGTCATGAATGGACGTGAGAGTTGGACTATAAAGAAAGCTGAGCACTGAAGAATTGATGCTTTTGAACAGTGGTGTTGGAGAAGACTCTTGAAAGTCCCTTGGACTGCAAGGAGATCCAACCAGTCCATCCTAAAGGAGATCAGTCCTGGGTGTTCTGGAAGGACTGATGTTGAAGCTGAAACTCCAATATTTTGGCCACCTGAAGAGCTGACTTGTTGGAAAAGACCCTGATGTTGCAAAAGATTGAAGGCAGGAGGAGAAGGGGATGACAGAGGATGAGATGGTTGGATGGCATCACTGACTCAATGGACATGAGTTTGAGTAAACTCTGGGAGTTGGTGCTGGACAGCGAGGCCTGGCGTGTTGCAGCCCATGGGGTCACAAAGAGTTAGACTCGACGGAGTGACTGAACTGAACTGAAGAAATTAAGTGCTATAGAAACTAAATACAAATACAAAAAGTACTGTCATTTGGCAATATATAAAGTCATTATATATGTTAAGTCATTATGTGGGATGTCTTAAATTTATACAGAGCTCTATGTCAATTATATCTCAATAAAACTGGGGGAAAATAAGTACCATAGAAATTAAAATGTAGAGCCATTGTCACATAACTCACAATTCTTTTTATTCCTGAGTTTTCAGAAATCTGTGTTTCCCTATGTGATCATATCCAATAGTGAAAAGATGAATAAAGTTTTAGGGAGTAATTATAAAAATGCTTTGAGTTCCTATTCTGTAAGATGTCAGACTATGGACCAAAGCCTGTAATTTTTTAATAACTTTAGTAGTGAATAAAATTTATTTAAGCAGATTATCCACAGAGTTGATTCCGTTAATCCAAACTGCCACAATTTTTATTTTTATGTTCTGATTTTGTAAAGTATAAATAATTGATGAAACTGTACCCAATTCAATGCACTTTGCCAACGTTAGCCTTTTTATTATCTTGGTCTATCACAGTTCTCCCTATGTGCATTTGTGCAGATCAGTTGTAACTTGCATATTTTACATCTGGATTAGGGAATTCTTCTGGATGCTACAGACTTGTCTTACTTTGTTGCTCCAACTCTTTATTTCGAGTCTTGCAGAAAAAAGATTCAACTGGATCATGAAAGGCTACACCCAGTGAATGCTTCAGAAACACAGGTTGGACAGAGTGATCTTGTTTTCTGCTCAGCAGTTACCTGAATCACTAGGTGACTTGTTGGATCTTGAGAGCTTACTTAAGTAGAACAGGCCTGAGACATGAATCAGAGCAACTGTTTGAAGTGTGCCTATTTCACATCAGATTCAATACATGGTCCGTGGACTTGTTTCTTGTAATATTCACGTTACCAGATTTCTTCTGAAGCATTTATAATTGATACACTATTCAAATTCTTTTGTGTTCTCCTATAAGGTATGAAACAATTTGGCAGAGTCAGAGGCTGTTAAAATATTTCAGGAACATGCAACCCATTCTTGCAATGAGATACACAATATTTTACAATGGCATGGGAGTATTCCTCTATGTTTTGTGGCAGGCAAGTTCAAAGTTCTATGATTAATCACCAAGGAGAAACCTAATAATTATAGTATGATGTACTTTCTTTCTTGGCGAAATCAAGATTTGTGCCATGGATACATCTGTAGCCAATTATTTGTTATGCAATATGGCATAGATCAGATTTCAGGGATAACAATAACAATTTTGCACAAGAAAAGGCCACTCCAGTACATAAGGTTTGGGAATTGAATGGAAACATTGCAGGGAACAGATTTATCAGTTGGGCACCATTTCCCTTCATGGGTCATTTTGACATTAGTGGATAAGAACAACTCAGGAAATCATTAAAGGAAAGAAAGAGAAAGGAAGAAAAGAATAACTCAGGAGTCACAGTCAACATATGTTCCCAAATGAAATGTACTTCCCCTTGTTACATTTTATTTAATAGCAGCTTTATCAAAAGATCTTTCTCCAATATACACTATATATAGGAATGCCTAATTAAATGCTAACAGATTATTAATTGATTGGGATAAGAAGGTATGAGAAAGTAAAGGACAGTTAAATCCCAAATAAAATGTGTTGTCTGAACAGCCAAGATAAAAATGGAGCAAGATACACTCAATCTGGAGCCACTTGGAACAGCTTACGTTTCATTCTGAGTGTTGATGAGCAAGTAGAAATGGCTGTTGAATGCCTTTCCATCCTTCCCTTCACTTTTGTCCTTTGTTCTTTGTGGAAGTAAGTGGCTACTGAATTTCTGAGGCTGCAGGAAACATACTGAAGTGAATGAACTTTTGATCCAAGTGCGCTCACTTGGAAGGCCTCTGGAGGAAAGGTTGTTTTATCTATCTGCTTAAAAATGGGTTGTTGTCTGTTTAATTGTATCTTCTAAAGTGTCTTTTGAAAACCTTTGGGCTGGAATTCTAAGAGAAGGCACTGCCGGTGGCTCAGGCCACCTGGTCCTGTGGGGTTTTCCGAGGATCACCCCTGAACCCTCTGCCTTGTTGTCTTGCTGTGTTAAAGGATGTGTTCTGAAAAAGATGTAAACGGCCAAGGAGCTTCCTCCTCCTCTTCCGCCTTGTCCTCCATCTCCCATGTGACTTTCCAGAAGACCTTTTCCTGCGTTCCCAACAAGGCTCCTAGCAGTACTATAACTGGCCTGAGGTAATCCACTAAAACCTCCAATCACTGGACGTGTTTTAATTTATTATTATTTTTTTAATAATCCCTACCACTTGTACAGACATCATGGATTCACAAGATAATAGTTCATGCCTAAAAGTAATTCATCAACTTCTAGATTGCTATTAGAACAATGTATCTTCTTGCGTCTGTATTATTTCATGGGTACATGGACAATAGCTTCTTAAAACAACTTCCTTTTAAAAATAATTTGGTTGAATGGGAAGGAAATCCAAAAGAGAGGGGATGAATATATATGTATAGCTGATTCACTGTGCTGTACAGTAGAATCTAACACAACATTGTAAAGCAACTCTACTCCAATGAAAATTAAAACAATTAGCATTCCAGTTTTTCAATGTTATAAATCATATTGATTTAATATCAAGGTCAACATCCAATTTTGTATGTTTCTGTAGAATATAGTTTTCATATCCATGATAATGTTTAATCCTTTCCCCAGGTTGTATCTGACAGCTCAAAATTTGTCATTTTATGGACTCATACTGAATTACTTTTCTCTAATTGCATTACTTGTCACTTGCCCTTGATAAAGCTCCTGTGTCACTTTTCTGCCTACAAATGTGAACTTGAAATTTCCTCCCTTCCTTGATGTCTTAATTTCTCCTTAGTGAGTTTACTATAGCCACAAATCTCAGAACTCATGTTATACTGGCTCCTCCAAATTAATTAAAACACTATTATAATTTTTAGGTAAAGAACTGAAGCTGTAGATTATTTTCTATGACCTTTCTTTAAATGTTTTCCCCCAACAAGCTATTCTGTGAGGAATCCCACAACTTGAAGGCTTTAGAGCTGAAGGGATCTTTGTAAGTCTAATCAAAAGCTCCTTATCAGAAGCCCCTGGAATTCAAACAAAATAGAAATTATCTCTATCATTCCCACTTTATCCACACTCATTTATCATCTCAAAGAACTATTTTAAATTACTAAGGCCTGCTTTCTCCTTTATCTTTGCTTCAAGATGCCTAATACTTCTTTTTCTGGTTCAGAAATTGGAGTTATCTCTGAGGATGTGATTCTGTGTGTGTGTGTTTGAAAGATGTAACAAGTTGGATAAGGTATTAGTATTTCTTTTTCTTTCTTTCTTTCTTTTTTTTTTTTTTTTTTTTTTGCATATGGGATCTTGGTTCCCTGACCAAGGATTGAACCCGAGACCCATACAGGAAAAGCTCAGAGTTTTAACCACTGTACCAACCAGGGAAGTTTCAGCATTGGTATTTCTTAAACAATCGGAAATTCGTATTTTAAACTCACACACAGGAAACACACACACACACACTAACATGTAATGATCTCACCACATAAGCCAGTTCCAAACTAAAAGACCATGTGGACAAGTTCCTGTCCACATTTTTCTACTTCTGGGAAGACTGGGCTTAGTTCTCTTCCCTGGATCAGAGAAGAGCTGATAAAGCAAACTATAAGCACTTAGTGATTACCCTCCATGACTAGACACTGTACTAACTGTTAGGGATACTCAGAGGCCTTGAATTCAAGAAGATTGTGATTTAGTAAAGGACACAGCAAGGAGACAATGATAATACATTAATATTATGATAATACATTATAATAGGATAAGAGCATATAAGGAGATCAAACCAGTCAATCCTAAAGGAAATCAACCCTGAATATTTGTTGGAAGGACTGATGCTGAAGCTGAAGCTCCAATACTTTGGCCATCTGATACAAAGAGCTGACTTACTGAAAAAGACCCTATGGTGGGGAAGCTTGAGTGCAGGAGAAGGGGATGACAGAAGATGAGATGGTTGGATAGTATCACCAACTCAATGGACATGAATTTGAGCAAACTCCTGGAGATAGTGAAGGATAGGGAAGCATGGTGGCTGCAGTCCATGGGGTCGCAGAGTCAGATACGACTTAGCAACTAAACATCTTCTTTGGAAAAAAGTCTATTCGAATCCTTTCTCCATTTTTAAATTGGGCTGTTGAGTTGTAAGAGTTCTTTATATATTCTGGATACCAGACCTTGATCAGATATATGATTTGCAGACCTTCCACCCCATGAATTGTGGGTTATCTGTTTGTGCTCTTTTGAGAGGACTCTTGTACGTGACCCTCTTTCCTCTCCATGTGTGTCTGTGCTTTTCTTTCTTCCAGCATTTTTTCCTTCCAGTTTTCTTGAGATATCATTGACATACAGCACTGTGTAAATTTAAGGTGTCCCTCTGCTTGTTGACATAATTGACTGGTTGCAGCCAGCCTGCTAGAGGCCAGAAAATGAGACATAGAGTTGGAACTACTGGATTGAGCCAATGCTTGGGGGAATCTTTTATCTTATGTCTCAGCTCCCCAGTTCATGAGCCAGTACATTGACGTAGTGTTTAATTGGGATATTCAGTTACCAGCTGAAAGTCTGCTAAACAATGTGTGTGCTCAGTCTCTCAGTCATGTCCAGCTCTCTGTGAGCCCCATGAACTGTAGCCCACCAGGTTCCTCTGTCCAAGGAATTTTCCAGACAAGATACTGGAGTGCACTGCTATTTCCTTCTCCAGGGCATCTTCCCAACCCAGGGATCAAACTCACATCTCTTGTGTCTTCTGCATTGGCAGGCAGTTTCTTTGCCACTAGTGCCACCTGGGAAGCGCCCTCCTACACAGTACAGGTAGCAAATCCAGCCTGAGAGAGGGGAAGTCTTAAATGTCACCTTCTTTGCCAATCAAACCGTAGAGGTTAAGAACTAACCTTCAGGAAATTCTCTGGCAGTCCAGGGGTTAGGACTCTGCACAACACTGCCAAAAACAAATTCACACACAGACTCATTCATTAAAATTACTTAAATTTTTTGCTTAGAATAGCAGGAAAAGGATTCACGTGGATTCCATACACTTTTCTTGAATCTATTATTAATTTTAAAATGGAAGATTACATTCATGATGCTCCTCTCCCTCAGTTACTATGAAAGGTTCAGACTATAAAAGGAGGACTAATGCTGGTGGCTCAGACGGTAAAGCATCTGTCTACAACGTGGGAGACCCGGGTTCAGTCCCTGGGTTGGGAAGATCCCCTGGAGAAGGGAATGGCAATCCACTCCAGTACTACTGCCTGGAAAATCCCATGGACAGAGGAGCCTGGTAGGCTACAGTCCATGGGGTCACAAAGAGTCGGACACGACTGAGCGACTTCACTTCACTTCAGTGCCAAGTTTTGCACTGAGTGCAAAGTACTCAAGTAACAAATGACACATGCTTCTTCATTACTGCTTGCTATATTATTACCTGGGGAGAAGGTCTGAATTAAGTCTGAACTATTGCCAAGTCAAGGGAGGATTCCCTCATTCAGCTCATTTCTTCTTGAATAATTCATTTGGCAAAGTCCTTTTTACTGCAACAAGCCTAGACCAGAGCTTCTTATTGTGTCATAATGAATTCTAATTGTACCCCTCCTTATCTTGACGTCAACATTGTCTTATTTATGACTATATTTTGATCACTAATCATAATTCTTCAGACTCCAAAGCTTGAAACAATTTGTAGTTTCGTTTTTTGTTTTCTTTGTCTTCTCAAACTACTTAGCTCAATGGATAAACTAATGAGACTAATGTGTCCAAAGTCATGGGCTTGGCTAGCGATGCCTTCTCTCTGGCCACAGAGTGTCCCTCTGACCACCCCCAACCTCACCCCATATTGTTATTTGTAATAAGAGAAATAAATGTTGGTCTTCACTTCATTTTTGCCATGGTTCTTTAAAACTCTTGGAACTTCCTGAAGGATAAGAGTGATAAAGATGTCTTTTGTTATTTATAACAAGTCCCTTTACAACACACGGGAATTTATTTTAGTAAGTGACTTTGGGGTCCAATGGTAAAGACATTCATTCACTGCAGGGATCATGGGTTCATTTTCTGGTCGAGGAACTAAGATTCCATATGGCAAAAAAAAAAAGAAAAAAGAAGTGACTTTTGGAAAGCCCTAAGGATGGGGGCTGGTTGCCAGGGGAGCCAATCAGGATTAAATCAAATTAGTAGATTAGAATTTTCAATCCAACCACCAACTTCCTGGAAGGGGAGAGGAGCTGGAGGTTAAATTAGTCACCAGTGGTCAGAGATTTAATTCATTATAGCTATGCAGTGACGGAGAAGGCAATGGCACCCCACCCCACTGCCATCCATGGGGTCGCTAGGAGTAGGACACGACTGAGCGACTTCACTTTCACTTTTCACTTTCATGCATTGGAAAAGGAAATGGCAACCCACTCCAGTGTTCTTGCCTGGAGAATCCCAGGGACAGGGGAGCCTAGTGGGCTGCCATCTATGGGGTCGCATACGATTGAAGTGACTTAGCAGCAGCAGCAGCAGCTATACAATGAAGCTCCAGGGCGCTTCCCTGGTAGCTCAGAGGTAAAGAATCTGCCTGAAATGAGGAGACCCAGGTTCCATTCCTAGGTTGGGAAGATTCCCCTGCAGAAGGGAATAGCAACCCACTCCAGTATTCTTGCCTGGAGAATTCCATGGACAGAGGAGCCTGGAGGGCTACAGTCCATAGGATCACAAGGAGTCGGACACCAGTAAGCAACTAACACTTTCACTTTCAATGAAGCTCCACACTGTTGTTGTTCAGTTGCTCAGTGGTGTCCAACTCTTTGCAACCCCACGGACTGCAGCATGCATGCCAGGCTTCCCTATCCTTCACTATCTTCTGGAGTTTGCTCAAACACATGTCCATTGAGTCAGTGATACTATCCAACCATCTCATCCTCTGTCACCCCCTTCTCCTCCTGCCCTCAATCTTTCCCACCATCAGGGTCTTTTTCAGTAAGTTGGCTCTTTGCACCAGGTGGCCCAAGTATTGGAGCTTCAGCTTCAGCATCATTCATTCCAACAAGTATTCAGGGTTGATTTCCTTTAGGATTGACTGGTTTGATCTCTCTATATGCTCTTATTCTATTATAATGCATTACCATAATATTAATGTATTATCATTGTCTCCTTGGTGTGTCCTTTACTAAATCACAGCCTCCTTGAATTCAAGGGCCTCTGAGTATTCCTAAGAGCTAGTACAGTGACTAGCCATGGAGGGTAATTTTGGAGCCCAAGAAAATAAAGTCTGTCACTGTTTTCATTGTTTTCACACCTATTTGCCATGAAGTGATGGGACCGGCTGCCATGATCTTAGTTTTTTGCATGTTGAATTTTAAGCCAGCTTTTTCACTCTCCTCTCTCACCTACATCAAGAAGCTCTTTATTTTTTCTTCTCTTTCTTCCATAAGAGTGGTGTCATCTGCATATCTGAGAGAAACTAATAAGAAAGGTTTGGAGCGTTTTCCCGTTGGAGTACATGGAGGTACCGGGAGCTGGTTCAGGAGGTCATCTTTGCTCCTTTCCCCAGACCTTTGCCATAGCCTCTCTTCCATTTATAATAACTGAGTAAAGTACACTGTTTCCTTAAGCTCTGTGAGCCACTCTAGCAAATGAACTGAACTGAGGAGGAGGGTGTGGGAATTTCTGATTTATAGCTGGTCAGTCAGAAGCACAAGCGACCACCTGGACTTGCGTTTGGCCTCTGAAGCAGGGAGGACAGGGACCACCTTCTGTGACTGAGCCCTCCCCCAGCCTGTGGGATCTGGTGCTGTCTCCAGGTAAATAGTGTCAGAATGAACTTGTAGGTCTCAACAACACCCACCTGGTGTTGAAGAACGGCTTGATGAGCAGAAAACCCACACAGGCAGTATCAGAGTGAAGTGGTGTTGTAGTAGAATACTGAGAATAGAGGAGACACCCAGGAGCTTTTAAGGAGTTTTTCCTTCAGCCTCCTTAAGCCCCATCTCTTTCCCTGGCACATCAGTGGTTAAGACTCTGCCTTCCAAACAGGGGATGTGGATTTGATCCCTGGTGGGAGAACTAAGGTCCCACATGCCTTGAGGTGTGGCCAATTTTCTTTTAATGCACCTGTGTAGTCATCCAGCTGAAGTGCTGGGTTAGTTGAGGGGATAATATACAACTAACTGAATTCTTTGGTCCAAAGATTTGCCTTTCATAAAAAGGGTGGCTAACCTTTAATTTCAGAGAAGGCAATGGCACCCCACTCCAGTACTCTTGCCTGGAAAATCCCATGGATGGAGAAGGCTGGTAGGCTGCAGTCCATGGGTCGCTGAGGGTCAGACACGACTGAGTGACTTCACTTTGATTTTCACTTTCGTGCATTGGAGAAGGAAATGGCAACCCACTCCAGTGTTCTTGCCTGGAGAATCCCAGGGACTCGGGAGCCTGGTGGGCTGCCGTCTAGAGGGTCGCACAGAGTCGGACACGACTGAAGTGACTTAGCAGCAGCAACCTTTAATTTATTGAGGATGGCCATTGGCAGCTTTCTGAGGCTCAGTTTCTCCACTTATAAAAAGAGGATAATGATTAATATGAATAATTATGAAGACTATGCACCACCACATAATTGTAAGACATGAAATTATGTGTGCTCCATGAGTACAACCATTTAAGGATGCCTGCAGTTATCATAGCCCAAAAATGAAAGGGAAAACAAAAAAGGAAAAACAATTATTTTTTTAACAGAGGTGGGATTATGAATGAGCTTAATCTTTCCTCTAAAATTTCTCTGAACATTGTTTTATAAACAAATGTTTATTTACGAATGAACAGATGTTCAAAACCCCTCTAGACTTCAGCACTCCAACTTTCCTTTTATGTCTAAATAAAATGGCTTAATTATATATCCCAATATTTTCCTATGATATTTTTAAACCCCCAGCTTAGATGAGGGGAGATTTCATTCTCCTGTCCATTTCCATTTGCCCCCCTGCCTGGAGCTGAAGCCCATCCTCAGCACAGCTCCCTGAGCAGAGACCAGCCTCTCTGTCAAGGCAGAATCACCATTAACTCAAGGCTATTCATTCATTCTTATCTTGCTGACTCTTTGAAGAGACAGAGAGGATGACAGAACAGCACAGAACACAAAACAACTTGAAATTTGCATATTATATCCATTTTCAAAATTGTTCCTCCTCCATCTCTGACCAGATGAAAGGACCCTATAAATATACTCTTGCCCCAGCTCTTCTTAACATATAAAGCAGTTTTAATTCTGCATTCATGTGTGTGGTTACTTGGGTCACTCACTGTATTATACTGTACTTGTCTCTCCCACTGTATTATAAGCTCTATAAGGGCATGGTCTATTTTTGGTTTTGTTCATCATTGTATTATCAGCACCTAGCTTAGCACCTGATCTGTGGTAAACATCCCATACATATTTGCTGAGAAAATGAGTAGTGATTGTTAAGTACATGAGATTTCATAGGCACTCACTGTGCTCATGTGCTATGCCTGATCCAGACATTGTTCTCAGTTCTTTTGGTCAAACATCTCATTTAATACTCATAAATGAGATAATATTTTTATTATTTTTGTTACATTAATGACAAAAAAAAGAAAAAACTGAGGCACAGAAAGGTTATGTGATTGCCCAAGGCTACACAGCTTCTAAGTGGAGGATATGGGATTCAAGCAATCTGTGTTGTGAGCCCAAGATCCTAAACTGTATGCAAGCTAAGCTATTTAAATAGATGAATCAGTGAATAAAGAGGCAGATTCTTTGAATTATTTATCCTGTGGAAAATTATCCATCCATTTTTTTTAGGCATTTGGAATAAGGTACAGATGAGACAATTTGCTTTTCTCATATAGCTTATATTAGTGTGTGTGCACTTGAGTTGCCGGCACGTGAGATAAACAATCAACAAATGAAGATATACTATGTCAGCTGGTCAGAAAATAAAGCAGGAGAGGAAAACAGAGAAAAAAAGCAAGTTTTTGCCAGTGTGGTCAGGCAAAGCTTTATTAGGAGAGCTATGTCTAATAGCTGAGGATTTAAGTCAAAGAGAAGATACAGAGATGACTGAGAAATAAATGGCTCCATTAAAAGGATCTGAGAAGATAAAATTCAAAGCCAACATTTATTAAAGCTTCTTAAAAGTCCAGGGCTGGAGAAAGCAGCAAAATAACCTGGGAGGTCATTTTACCCAGCATAGCTGTGGTTGTTCTAAATTCCAAGGTATTGGCAATAAGGCGGCCCAGAAGTACTCCTTCTCTGTCTTTGGCTGGTTGACTGGGGTGCCCTCTACTGCTTGGTCCTGCCAGGCTCCAGGTGGGAAGCAGTGCCAACCAAAGAACACAACATCACCAGTTAAACTCACCTCTCGGGAATTCCCTGTCGGTGTAGCGGTTAGGACTCCGAGCTTTCAGTGCACAAAGCATGGGTTCAATCCCTGGTCAGGGAACTGAGATCCCCATACTATATAAATAGATAAATGCATGTCTGATTCATTAAACCAAATAGCAGTGCTTAGTCACTTAGTTATGTCCAACTCTTTGCAAGCCCATGGACAGAGGAGCCTAACAGGATTCTCCAGGCAAAAATACTGGAGTGGGTTGCCATGCCCTCCTCCAGCGGATCTTCCCAACCCAGGGATCAAACCCAGGTCTCCCACACTGCAGGTGGATTCTTCACTGTCTGAGCCACCAGGGAAGCGTGAGAATATGGGAGTAGGTAGCCTATCGCTTCTCCAGGGGAACTTCCCAACTCAGGAATCAAACCAGGATCTCCTACAATGCAGGCGATTCTTTACCAGCTGAGCTACCACGGAAACCCAAAGTGAAGTCATTTAGTCGTGTCCGACTCTTTGCGACCCTATGGACTGTAGCTTACCAGGCTCCTCTGTCCATGGGATTTTCCAGGCATGAATACTGGAGTGGGTTACCATTTCCTTCTCCGGGGGATCTTCCCTCCCCAGAGACTGAACCCGGGTCTCCCACATTGTGGGCAGATGCTTTACTGTCTGAGCCACCAGGGAAGCCCAAACCACACGGAAATCTAATATAATCTATACCTCTCCAGATCAGCCTATATGCTTGCTATCCTGTGACTTTGCAAGAAAAATGTGCTTTTTAAAATGTCTGGTGCGGCAACCCACTGAAGGATGCACGCATTTCCTTCAGATGTTTTGTTGATGCCCAGGTGGTAGGTTGAGCACTTGGACCACCTGACTCAATGTTGTCTAAGAGGAAAGTCTTGGGAACATGATACCTCATCAGAACTTTTGTTACTAAATCTTTGTGAGAAAATGGATTGAGAGAGATCCACAGAACAAAGTGTTGGTGAAAACAATGAAATGTTTTGATTCCTAAAGCAAGGGAGTTCTCTTTTAAGAAAAAAAAAAAAATCAGGTAGGTGTTGAATGGCCTCAGTTTCTAAACAAGGATGAAATTCACCCACTGGTGGTTTGGATTTTTTATTAATACTATAATCATTTCTCTCTCTTTTTTTTTTACCTTTTATAATTCAGTAGCAGTCCACAAACCAGCAAAGCCACATACAGGAAGCTGGTTAACCTAGACACCTTGAGGTTTTGGAAAATAAAAGAGCTGAACATTTCCTTTGTGCCAAAGGAGAGGAAGTTAAGACTGACTAAGATGCTGTATAAGAAGCCTATTTAGTCAGAAAGGTTTCCTGATTAAGGAGGTAAATTACTTGTTCAGTCTTTCCTCTATTGATCTGCCTAAAGGCCATTAAAATATAGATTATGTCTCAGAAAACTGGATTCAGAGATAAAAGTTCATTAAACCAACATTTCATCAGCAATGCAGCAGAAAGGTCCCTAACAACTGTGTCTGAGAAGGTGTCATCATCTGTTCCCTTGTCTTTGAGGTGATACTACTTACGACTCTTGGAATGCCTTTTTTGGGGAAAGGTGGGTAGTGAGGCTTGTAGGATCTTATTAATAGTTTCCTGACCAGGGATTGAACACTGGGCCCCCCAGCAGTGAAAGCCTGGAATCCTAACCCTTAGGCCACCAGGGAATGCTCTATGAAATCATTTTGGGCATCTTTTATGTATCACATGCAATGCCTGTTCCACTTATACAAAGATAAATACGGCCCTTTCCTGGAGATGATCATAGTCTGTGAGATAGAGATAGAAGTACAACAACTAGGAATAACAGAGACATCCTTGGTGGTCCAGTGGCTAAGACTCCATGCTCCTGATGCAGGGGGCCAAGGTTTGATCCTTGGTCAGGGAACTAGATCATGACTAAGAGTTTGTAGGCCACAAACTAAAGCTCCTTCATGCCGCAACAAAGATTGACGATCCTGTACATCACAACTGAGATCCAGTGCAGTCAAATAAATAAAGATTAAAAATAAAACAATTTAAAGAGTTCAGTCAGTTCAGTCGCTCAGTAGTGTCCAACTCTTTGTGATCCCATGGACTGCAGCATGCCAGGCCTCCCTGTCCATCACCAACTCCTAGAGTTTACTCAAATTCATGTCCATCGAGTCGATGATGCCATCCAACCATCTCATTCTCTGTCGTCCTTTCTCCTCCCACCTTCAGTCTTTCCCAGCATCAGGGTCTTTTCCAGTGAGTCAGTCCTTCGCATCAGGTGGCCAAAGTACTGGAGTTTCAGCTTCAGCATCAGTCCTTCCAATGAACACCCAGGACTGATCTCCTTTAAGATAGACTGGTTGGATCTCCTTGCAGTCCAAGGGACTCTCAAGAGTCTTCTCCAACACTGCAGTTTAAAAGCATCAATTCTTCAGTGCTCAGCTTTCTTTATAGTTCAACTCTCACATCCATACATGACCACTGGAAAAACCATAGCTTTGACTAGACGGACCTTTGTTGGCAAAGTAATGTCTCTGCTTTTTAATATGCTGTCCAGGTTGTTCATAACTTTCCTTCCAAGGAGTAAGCATCTTTTAATTTCATGACTGCAGTCATCATCTGCATGATTTGGGAGCCCAAAATAATGAAGTCAGCCACTCTTTCCACTGTTTCTCCATCTATTTGCCATGAAGTGATGGGACTGGATGCCATGATCTTCGTTTTCTGAATGTTGAGTTGTAAGCCAATTTTTTCACTCTTGTCTTTCACTTTCATCAAGAGGCTTTTTAGTTCCTCTTCACTTTCTGCCATAAAGGTGGTGTCATCTGCATATCTGAGGTTATTAATATTTTTCCCAGCAATCTTGATTCCAGCTTGTGTTTCTTCCAGCCCAGCGTTTCTCATGATGTACTCTACATATAAGTTAAATAAGCAGGGTGACAATATACAGCCTTGACATACTCCTTTTCCTATTTGGAACCAGTCTGTTCTAAAAACAGACTAAACAGAGTTAGTCATTGATTTACTTGATAAATACTTAAGTAAACACCTACTATGTGGATGCCATGCATTGTCCTGGGGATACAAGGATGAATAAGATACAGATTTTATACATCAAAATGAGTCATATTAAAGCAGCTTTTCTGATCTCCTCTGGCCTCCCAGAAAACTCTGGTTACATGCAATTATTAGGTTTTTTGGATAGATGCTACATCCTTGAAAGAAGTTTGATGAAAGTCAAGGTTAGCTATTTCCCCACAACCTTGCTTTCAGCTTACAACAAAAGTGTCTCAGACATTTATTTAAACAAACACTCAAAAAATAAAGACAAAACTAAAACAAATTTAAAAAAAGAGAGAAAGAGAAATAAAAAGCACTCATTAGTAAGCAGAGCCCAAATAGTTTATGCAACCTGGTTCAGAGAGGTGCACAAAGTCCCACCTTCCTGTTCTTTCAGATGTTCTGACTCCTGTCAGGTGTGGATGGTTTCTTTGGTAACTTTCCAGAAGCAATATTCTAAGCCCTTCCGGTAGGGATGAGGAAACTATACAGCAAGGGCTAGACAGAAGGCTATTAGAGGATCAAGCCTGATTCCTCAGGGTTTAAGTTACAACCTTCCTGAGGTCCTTGCGTACTATTTCTGCAAGCACGGGAGGATTTCAGAACGATTTTGGCTGACATGTCTTGAAAATCTTTAAAGTCACCAATTCAAGCCTGCTTCTACCATGACCATCTACCATGATGGTCAATAAACCATAACATCCGATAAAAACCCACTGCTGACGTATAGCGTATTAACTGGCACAACATGGCTTGTTGGTCTAAGCTGTTAACAACAGAGCCTGGAGTAGTCCCTCCTGTCCTGTGAGCTTCCTGATTTAAGTGATGGTGGGTGGACCATCCCTGGACTGTGGGTGGACCATCCATGGACCGTGTGTCCTGATCAGCACCTTGGTTATATGCTATAGGATAACCCATGTTATATGAATATAATACCTCTCAGTGTGCACTAGGTAAATAAACATACATTGGAAGAATAACAGCCTGAGTTTCATGCTACTGTATTCACCTATGTCCATCGTTCTTCTCTCATTCTCAAAATTGCTAAATTTGAAAATTTTTTTCTACCACTTTTCCAAGATAGGGTTTGAAGCTGAAGTACAATGACGAGTGCCTGTGTTGCAGTTATAGGATGTCAATGAGCTGAGCTCACTGCCCAGGCAAAGCCTGACTTGCAGGTTTGTTGTGGGAAAAGCCTTGCCTCTGAATCTAGTCCATGAGAAGCTGAATCTAAATCCTTATTTTATCAGTTCATTAGGTCAGGCTACAGGAGAATACTCACACCAATCAAAATCACAGTTTTGTTGCCTAGACCAGGTTTTCTTGGTAATCTATGTACCTGTAAGTCTGAAATAGTTATTGGCAAGCTGCCCTGTGACACCGGAAAAAGAACAGAAATAGATGGTAATTTGTGAGTATTTTATTCAAGTTATGGAAAAAACATAACTTGGATAAAATACTTTAACTTGGATAAAAATGATCTCATGAGTGTTCCACGTCTCATGAGATCAAATCCTTCTATGATCTGATGAAACAGAGCCCCCTGAACAAATTTTGGTCTGATAAATTCTTATTATACCTTATTTCACTGATTCTAAGATTCACATTTTTAACGTCTTTCAATATATTGCATGAAATATGGTAACCGCCTTTTTTATTACTCTCCATTCAGACTTCTACCTTTCCTGAATCACCTCACTATATTGTAATGAACATTACAGATATCTTGTGTCCCAACCATGAAGATCCATTCTGGTCACATGATCAGACCTGGAGATTTCCCAAATTCCCTTCATCCCCAGGTACATAAATCTTCTCTCAGATGGACTCTTTTTTTCTTTTTTTTTTGGCCTGTGTCCTAAGGTTGAGTGAATCTTAGTTCCCTGACTAGTGATCAAACCTGTGCCCCCTTCAGTAGAAGCTTGGAGTCCTAACCACTGGACCACCAGGGAATTCCCACCTCAGATGGATTCACTTCTGCAGATGGCTAAACTCTACCATTTTCTTCACATTTTTATTGATCTCCCTTTTAAAGATCTAAACTTAGCTTTAAATAGATGATAACTTTAGTACAGTGGTCAAAACATGGCGGTAAGAACTAAAGCCCATATATCAAATTTACCCCTGTCCAAACTCCCTATCAAGGTTCTTATCTTTGTTTTCAGCTTTAGCCAGACAACAAACACTTCTTGATGCACTTTTACAAGAGTGGACATGTTGTCTCATTGCAGCAAAATTTAACACATTAAAATGATCAAGTCTCGGGAGCTTTTCCATGAAGGAGTTAAGACCATAATATTGTCATTGCTTCCCAGGTGGCTGTGATAAAGAATCCATCTGTCAGGGCAGGAGACGCAGAAGACTCAGGTTCAATCCTGGGTCAGGAACACCCTTGGAGTAGGAATTGGCAACCCACGTCAGGATTCTTGCCTGGGAAATCTCATGGACAGAGGAACCTGGCAGGCTGCAGTCCATGGGGTCACAAAGAGTCGAACACGACTGAGCAACTGAGCACGCTCGCATGTCCTGGCTAAGGGGCTTGCTATTTCCTTTTCCAACTCTTTATTTAAGAACTCTGGTTTTGGATGAAGCATGACATAAAACAAGTTTATATAACAGAGCCTGCACCACATAATCACAGATTACAGCTGATGATAAAAGAAAAATAAGCACTTTACATAGGATGACGCTCTAAAAAGAATTTAAATTACAAACCTACACTGAAACCCTCTTGGCTTTTACTAGGCTCTAGAACTGATAATATCCAACTGCAATATATAAATTACTATGTTTAGAGCCAGCACTTGACTCTTAATCAAATCCTCATGCTATTTAATCTGAGATGTTAACACTTTTAATAATTGGTAGGTGATCTTTTCGTATAAGGACACATTATATTTATATATGGTTCAGAGAAGCACTTGAAAATTTACAGTTGGAGTCCAAGTCCTATTAATTTAGCAAGTAAAGATTATTGTAGCTAATAAAATATTCAACTTTTTAAAAAATGGAAAACTTTAAAGAATACGTTCCTCAGTTGTGGTTTAGAAGGAAAGAACACACTCTCTGAAGGCCTGGGCCTGGTTAGCACTGGATTTGCAGTGTGTTCTATGCTGCCTGCTTTTCTTGCTTTATGGATTATTCCCAATCACCCTAGGAAAGGCTGATTATCTTGTCTATAATGGTGAAAAAAGAGAGGCTCAGAGACGCTAAAACAAAAACAGAAAATTTGTCCCGTATACTAAAGCCAGTTTCAGAACTACTATTTTTTTTTTCTTAATGTTTAACCCAGAGCTCATGAGCTTTCCACTAGCAACTATCAATGAATTCCACATGTGATACAAAAGGTCTGCATTTAGTATGACAAATACTCTGACAGTCCCCACCCCAGGTATTGAAGGTAGGAATGTGATGTGAAATGAACAATTTTACAAGTCAGAACACCTGAGAGATCAGCGTAAGTAACTGGTAAGAAGTGTTATGTAATTAATAGTTTCAAAAACAACATCATCATAACTTGGTCTCCTAGACGCTGAAATCGGAAGCTCCTTGATATGATATGTAGCGTGGCTTACAAACAAAAAGGTTTTGTTCAGTACATGTTTTTGTGGGAACAGTGTAACTATGCAGCCCCTATAGGTCAACCAACACAGCACAGAGCTGACCAATGACTATGAAATCTATCCTGAGATCTCCCTCCTCAGTTTCAAAACATTCATCCAGCATTGCATTAGCGAAATAGCCAACAGCTTGTCAGTCTTTCCCCCTATCTTGACCTGGGTTCTGAACAGATTAGGCTTTTTACTTTAACTTGGAATTTAAGTCATTTAAAACATTTCACCTGCATTTAGGTAAAATAAAAATTCACCTAAGACAAGACAATCTATTATATATATATATATATACACATTATACTTACATATATATTTTTTAAATACTCTTTTGATTAATAGTAAAGTTTTCCTAAGTAGACTTAGAAGTTAGACTTTGAAAAGAAAAACCACCATAGGGATTTCCCTGGTGGTCCAGTGGCTAAGACTCCATGCTCCCAATGCAGGGGCCTAGGTTCATTCCCTGGTCTGGGAACTAGATCTCACATGGTGCAACTAAGACTTCAGGTACTGCAACTAAAGATCCCATGCCACAACTAAGACATGGCACAGCCAAAGAAATAAATTAAAATTAATAAAAATTTAAAAAGCCACTATACAGTAAAAGTAGCTATTATTCTCTTTCCTTCAACTTCCAGAAGGAAAATGAACCTTCATGGAAGATTATCTTGGCACTGTTTATGAACTTCGTCGGGCATTTGGGTCTTTTCACCTTTGTCTTTAAGAGTAGTAATAATGTTTACAGTGATTTATTATTTGTATTTTGAGCTTCAAATACCAGACTAACTTCTTTTTACATAATTATTATTATGAGATAGAAGAAAATATTTTGTTTTCCTGTGGACAACAGTTTGATATGCTTTGTTCTAAATTGAAATTATTTAGTTCTAAGACCAGGAAATCTAATCACATGGACCACAGCCTTGTCTAATTCAATGAAACTAAGCCATGTCATGTAGGGCCACCCAAGATGGACAGGCCTTGGTGGAGAGTTCTGACAAAATGTGGTCCACTGGAGAAGAGAATGGCAAACCACTTCAATATTCTTGCCTTGAGAACCCCATGAACAGTATGAAAAGGCAAAATGATAGGATACTGAAAGAGGAACTCCCCAGGTCATAGGTGCCCAATATGCTACAGGAGATCAGTGGAGAAATAAGTCCAGAAAGAATGAAGAGATGGAGCCAAAGCAAAAACAATACCCATTTGTGGATGTGACTGGTGATAGAGGAAAGGTCTGATGCTGTAAAGAGCAATATTGCATAGAAACCTGGAATGTTAGGTCCATGAATTGAGGCAAATTGGAAGTGGTCAAACAGGAGATGGCAAGAGTGAATGTTGACATTTTTGGAATCACCAAACTAAAATGGACTGGAATGGGTGAATTCAACTCAGATGACCATGACTACCGTGGGCAAGAATCCCTTAGAAGAAATGGAGTAGCCTTCACAGTCAACAAGAGTCCGAAATGCAGTACTTGGATGCAATCTCAAAAATGACAGAATGATCTCTGTTCATTTCTAAGGCAAACCATCCAATATCACAGTAATCTAAGTCTGTGCCCCGACCAGTAATGCTGAAGAAGCTGAAGTTGAACGGTTCTTTGAAGAACTACTTGTAGTTCTTTTAGAATTAACACCCAAAAAAGATGTCCCTTTCATTATAGGGGACTGGAATGCAAAAGTAGGAAGTCAAGAAACACCTGGAGTAACAGGCAAATTTGGCCTCGGAGTACAGAATGAAGTAGGGCAAAGGATAATAGAGTTTTGCCAAGAGAAAGCACTGGTCATAGCAAACACCCTCTTCCAACAACACAAGAGAAGACTCTACACATGGACATAACCAGATGGCCAACACTGAAATCATATTGATTATATTCTTTGCAGCCAAAGATGGAGAAGCTCTATACAGTCAGCGAAAACAAGACCGGAGCTGACTGTGGCTCAGATCATGAGCTCCTTATTGCCAAATTCAGACTTAAATTGAAGAAAGTGAGGAAAACCCCTAGACCATTCAGGTATGACATAAATCAAACCCCTTATACAGTGGAAATGAGAAACAGATTTAAGGAACTAGATCTGGTAGACAAAGTGCCTGATGAACTACAGATGGAGGTTCATCACATTGTACAGGAGACAGGGACCAAGACCATCCCCAAGAAAAAGAAATGAAAAGAAGCAGAATGGCTGTCTGAGGAGGGCTTACAAATAGCTGTGAAAAGAAGAGAAGCCAAAAGCAATGGAGAAAAGTAAAGATATACCCATTTGAATGCAGAGTTCCAAAGAACAGCAAGGAGAGATTTAGCCTTCTTTAGCTATCAGTGCAAAGAAATAGAGGAAAATAATAGAATAGGAAAGACTAGAGACCAGAGATCTCTTCAACAAAATTAGAGATACCAAGGGAACATTTCCTGCAAAGATGGGCTCAATAAAGGACAGAAATGGTATGGACCTAACAGAAGCAGAAGATATTAAGAAGAGGTGGCAAGAATACACAGATGAACGGTCCAAAAAAGATCTTCACGACCCTGATAATCACAATGGTGTGATCACTCACCTAGAGCCAGACATCCTTGAATGTGAAGTCAAGTGGGCCTTAGGAAGCATCACTATGAACAAAGCTAATGGAGGTGATGGAATTCCAACTGGGCTATTTCAAATCCTAAAAGATGATGCTGTGAAAGTGCTGCACTCAATATGCCAACAAATTTGGAAAACTCAGCAGTGACCACAGGACTGGAAAATGTCAGTTTTCATTCCAATCCCAAAGAAAGGCAATGCCAAAGAATGCTCAAACTATCACACAATTGCACTCATCTCACACACTAGCAAAGTAATGCTCAAAATTCTACAAGCCAGGCTTCAAGAATACGTGAACCATGGACTTCCAGATGTTCAAGCTGGATTTAGAAAATGCAGAGGAACCGGAGATCAAATTGCTAACATCAGCTGGATCATCGAAAAAGAAGAGAGTTCCAGAAAAACATCTATTTCTCCTTTATTGACTATGCCAAAGCCTTTGACTATGTGGATCACAATAAACTGTGGAAAATTCTGAAAGAGATGGGAATACCAGACCACCTGACCTGCCTCCTGGGAAATCTGTATGCAGGTCAGGAAGCAACAGTTAGAATTGGACATGGAACAATAGACTGGTTCCAAATCGGGAAAGGAGTACATCAAGGTTATATACTGTCACTCTGCTTATTTAACTTATGTGCAGAGTACATCATGAGAAATGCTGGGCTGGATGAAGCACAAGCTGGAATCAAGATTGCCTGGAGAAATATCAATAACCTCAGATATGCAGATAACACCACCCTTATGGCAGAAAGTGAACTAAAGAGCCTCTTGATGAAAGTGAAAGAATAGAGTGAAAAAGTTAGCTTAAAGCTCAACATTCAGAAAACTAAGATCATGGCACTGAGTCCCATCACTTCACGGCAAATGGATGCGGAAACAGTGGAAAGAGTGGCTGACTTTATTTTTCTGTGCTCCAAAATCACTGCAGATGGTGATTGCAGCCATGAAATTAAAAGATGCTTACTCCTTGGAAGAAAAGTTATGACCAACCTAGATAGCATATTAAAAAGCAAAGGCATTACTTTGCCAACAAAGGTCCATAGTCAAGGCTATGGTTTTTCCAGCAGTCATGTATGGATGTAAGAGTTGGACTGAGCACCAAAGAAAGCTGAGCACCAAAGAATTGATGCTTTTGAACTGTGGTGTTGGAGAAGACTCTTGAGGGTCTCTTGGAATGCAAGGATTTCCAACTAGTCAATCCTAAAGGAAATCAGTCCTGAATATTCATTGGAAGGACTGATGCTGAAGCTGAAACTCCAATACTTCGGCCACCTGATGCAAAGAACTGACTCATTGGAAAAGACCCTGATGCTGGGAAAGACTGAAGGCGGGAGGAGAAGGGCACACAGAGGATGAGATGGTTGGATGGCATCACCGACTCAGTGGAGATGAGTTTGAGCAGACTCTGGGAGTTGGTGACGGACAGCGAGGCCTGGTGTGCTGTGGTCCATGGGGTCGCGAAGAGTCAGACACTACTGAGCCACTGAACTGAACTGAAGACCAGGCAATGACATGTGGATGATATCAGAAATATGTTTGCTATCATATCAGGGTGTTACATAATTTAAAATAAAGGATAAGCAACAATTTCACTCTAAGGAACTTCTCTTATTATTGTAGAAACAATAATAATGAATTCCACACAACACCTTATAACCTAGTGACTTACCTGGTGGGCCTTACCTGGTTAAGCTTCCCTGCTGCCAGTGCAAGGGACACCTCTGGATTCTTGGTTGGGAACCAAGATGGATCCCACATGCCCCAAGACGAGACCAAAGCAATAATAAATAAATACGGTATAGTTTAAAACAACGCATTGGTTCTGACACTTTATGTTAAATATAAATTTTAACCCTTTTCATTTCTGTAAATAAATTTTTGTCCACAAACGCCTACGTTTATGGGCAAGTGGTAGGTATAGGCAATTCATCAACGGCCTGTTTCCCTCATATTATGGGATTGCTCTGAGAACCCAGGGGTCATTATGTAAAGGGCATTCTTATTAGCCAGGTACACTATTTTTCATCCTCCTGGAGGTTGACCTTTAGCATTGGGCGGAAGGTCACTAAAACAAGGATTGTGGAGGCTCGTTGAAAGTCGCCTGCAGAGGGTTGTTGACGCAGGAACACAGCTCAGGAATCCACACCCCCTAGTGCATGGGCCTTGCAGGAGGCTGAGCTCAGAGCTTTCGCACAGGGGAAGGCACAGAGGGTTCGGAGCGTGGTGGGCTGCAGCCTGGTTATCTTTAGGAGTCCAGCTCTCCTGGGGATACGTCAGCGGTGGCCTGGCCCGTACAAGTCCAGGACAGGAAGCCCTGAACCAGGTGGGCAGTGGAAGCGGCAGTCGGGCGACTCCCGGCCGGGCAGACCTCAGACCTCCAGCTGCGCCAGCGACCCGGGATTCTGGCGCAAGGCCGGTTGCCCGGGAGTCGCCATGGCAACGGACGCCGGGTTCCGAATTTCGCAGGCGGCGCACACCCTAGAGGCCACCTCCGCGACTCCCATGGAGGTCTATGGCGACTCGGCGCCCGAGACCGAGGAGTGCTGGAGGATTATCAAGAATCTCGAGTCCACTCTTGAACAATTCCGGCTCAGTCCCAGGTGACCGGCGCGACCTGCAGTACCCGGGCCCGCGCCCATGCCGGCACTCCACCGCTCCCGGGTTCTCTAGCTCCAAGCCCCAAGGCAGCTGTTTTGATATCTAAATAATACTACCGTGTACCAAGCACGGACTCTGGGGCCAGACTGCCTGGGTTCAAATCCTCATGACACTCTAAGGGCCCAAGACTTGGACGAGTTAGTCAGCTTCTCTGTGCCTCCTTATCTCTTCAGGAAAACAGCCAAGATGGTGATGCAGAGCGCCTCCTTCACAGTTCATAGCGAACATTCAATGAGTCAGTCGAAGATCGACGTACAAATAGGGTACATAGTACCGTGGAAGTGTTTGCCAATATAACTATCTTGTTCTTGACCCTTTCGAACAGTTTTTTCGTCTTATAATCCTTTGCCCTCCTCTGTCCCAGTTTTATTTGGATAATGTAGACCTGATGCTTGGGAGTGGGGGGAACGGGGAGGGAAATATTTTTCTTTCTAAAAACCTTTTGAAATCCCGTAAACGGCCCTCACTAGGTTAACTGCTCTAGGTGCCCTAAGACAGGGAGCCTCGTGGTGCCAGGTGGGCTGGCTGAGACACCAGCCCTGCAACTGGCGTCTCTCTAGGGTAGGATGAAGGGCCCAGAGCCCCGTGGTGGGGACTGGCGCAGTGAGATGGCGCTGCCAGCCCAGCTGCCCCCGCTGAACTGTATTAAGTGAGTGCGTTTGTGAAAAGGGACGGGGGTGCACTCAGAACCCGGTTGATTGGTGGTGTGAAAGCACTTAATTGGCGGTAGCGGATGGTGGGCACGGTGTTGAACTGCTCTAGTTGTTGACTAAGAGAGATGAGTTCCTACCCTGGATTCCTTGGTGTTCCTGGTGGGGAGCTTCTCCAGCAAAATGCACTGGCTGTGCTCAGCAACCAAACTGACAGTGCCTGGGGCTCAGCCAGTGCTTGTCTGAATGAAGGAGCCGCGGATGCCCCTGTGAGTTTCTCTTCACCGGCAGGACCCAGGCCGGTGTTGGTGCTCTGGTATCTGGTGTGCGTGGGAGAAGCTGCAGTCTGGTGGTGAGGAGAGAATCAGGCACTGGGGAGGCACCAGTCAGCCAACCGACAGAAGCCTGTCCTTTCTGAAGTTTACATCCCAGGCAGGAAACCAGTGATAAATAAGCCGACTCAGTAATAAAGTCAGTTAAGTGGTGGTGAGTGCTAAGGAGGAAACAGAGCAGAAGAAATAACGTGTGGAGTGGGGAAGGGGTTGTAATTTTATGTTTTTCGTCATACCACGTGGAGTGTGGGGATCTGCCAAGGATGGAACCCAGCCTCCTGCACTGGAAGTGCTGAGTCTTAACCTCTGGACCACCAGGTAAGTCTTACAGGGTTATAATTTTAGATTCTGTGGTCAAGAAAGACTTCTTGGAAATGACTTTGGGGAGAAGAACTGCAGACTTGAGGGGGGACCTTTCTGCTCTATCAGGGAGCAAGTGTTCCAGGCAGAGGACAAGAAGTAAAGGAGAGTGGGTATAGGTGTCACAGGACCAGCAATGAGGCTGGTGTGGCTGGAGAAGAGTGATGGGGGAGAGCAGCGGTGATGAATGAGCTCAGAGGTAAGAAGATGGATGGTGCTCATGGTGTGGAACCTAGATCATTGTAAGGACTGCAGCACTGACCTTGAATGAGGTGGTCAGATGTGGTTTCCCAACGCCCCCAAGCAATTCTCTAATTCTCAGCGGACAGCGATTGGGTGTGTCTTGTAGTTTGCTTATTTATTTATTTTACTTAAAGTATGGTTGCTGTACAATATTATGTATTATAAGTCACAGGTGAACAATAGAGTTATTCCTAATTTTTAAAGGTTATACTCCATTTATAGTTACTATAAAATGTTGGCTGTATTTCCCATGTTGTACAGTATATCCTTGTAGCTTAGTTCAGTCCAGTTGCTAGGTCATGTCCAACACTTTGTGACCCCATGGGTTGCAGCACACCAGGCTTCCCTGTCCATCACTAACTCCCAAAGCTTGCTCAAATTCATGTCCATTGAGTCAGTGATGCCATCCAACCATCTCATCCTCTGTCGTCCTTTCTCCTCCCACCTTCAGTCTTTCCCAGCATCAGGGTCTTTTCCAGTGAGTCAGTCCTTCACATCAGGTGGCCAAAGTACTGGAGTTTCAGCTTCAGCATCAGTCCTTCCAATGAACACCCAGGACTGATCTCCTTTAAGATAGACTGGTTGGATCTCCTTGCAGTCCAAGGGACTCTCAAGAGTCTTCTCCAACACCACAGTTCAAAAGCATCAATTCTTCAGTGCTCAGCTTTCTTTATAATCCAACTCTCACATCCATACATGACCACTGGAAAAACCATAGCTTTGACTAGAGGGATCTTTGTTGGTAAAGTAATGTCTTTGCTTTTTAATATGCTGTCTAGGTTGGTCAGAGCTTTTCTTCCAAGGAGCAAGCATCTTTTAGTTTCATGGCTGCAGTCACCATCTGCAGTGATTTTGGAGCCCCCCCAAAAGAAACTCTCTCACTGTTTCTATTGTTTCCCTATCTATCTGCCATGAGGTGATGGGACCGGATAGTTTGTATTATACTGCTTAATCCCCTATCTCTCTCTTGCCCCTCCCTCTTTCCCTCTCCCCACTGGTAACCCTAGTCTGTTCTTGTGTCCTGCAATTTAACTGGAGATAGTGTCCGATTCACAGGTTAAGGGCTCAGCCCCACAAGACTGTCCCTGTCCTCCCTCTTGAGAGGCTAATTGCAAGTCCAGGTTGTCACCTGTGCTTTTGACAACCAGGGCTAACTCAGAGGTTCCTTGAGTTCAGTTAATTTGCTAGAGTGGCTCATAGAACTCAAGAAACCAGTTTACATACTTGGCTACTGGTTTATTACAAAGACCATTAAAGGACATGAATGAGCAGCCAGAGGAAGAGATACATAGGATGAGGTCTAGAAGGGGGATTCTGTCCCTGTGGAATTTGGGGTGCACCCCATGAATTCATTCTTGTTTACCAACCTGGAAGTTCTCTAAACCCTATAATTCAGGGATTTTTACAAACCCTTCATTACACAGGCAAAATTGACCAAATCATTGACTTTTTGTGATTGATTCAACCTCCAGCCCTCTCTGGAAGTAAGGTTGGGGGAGGTGGGATTGGAAGTTCTAACCCTCTCCTTCTGGTTGATTCCCCTGGCAATCACCTCCATCCTTAAGGACTTTTCAAAAGTCACTTCATTAACACAAAATCAGGTGTGGTTGAAAGGGGCTTCTCATGAATAGCCAAAGACACCCAGTTCACCTTTTTCCCCTATTTCAGAAACTGAGGACAGCAGACCAAATATTACAATAAAAGATTCTTTCATTGTGCTTGTCGCTTAGGAAATTCCAAGGGTTTGGGCTGCTGTGAGGCAAGAAGCATGGATGAAGACCAATATATGTATATTATATATATATACATATAGGGCTTCCCAGGAGGTGCAGTTGGTAAAGAATCCACTGAGGAAGATTCTCTGGAGTAAGAAATGCCAACCCACTCCAGTATTCTTGCCTGGAAAATTCCATGAACAGAGGAGCCTGGCAGGCCACAGTCCATAGGGTCGCAAAGAGTCAGACATGGCTGAGCAACTGAGCATGCACATATCTATATCTATAAAATTATAAAACACACTGCAGAGATGGGAAGACAGGAGGGGAATGGAGCAGAGGAATCACATTATCTGGTTTATCTTTCAACCAAATTATTCTGGCTATTGTTTTGATATTAGACTCTAATGAGGGGAAACAATGGAAACAGTGAGAGACTTTATTTTCTTGGGCTCCAAAATCACTGCAGATAGTGACTGCACCCATGAAATTTAAAGATGCTTGCTTCTTGGAAGAAAAGCTCTGACCAACCTAGACAGCATATTAAAAAGCAGAGACGTTACTTTGCCAGCAAAGGTCCATCTAGTCAAAGCTATGGTTTTTCCAGTGGTCATGTATGGATGTGAGAGTTGGATTATAAAGAAAGCTGAGCACTGAAGACTTGATGCTTTTGAACTGTGGTGTTGGAGAAGACTCTTGAGAGTCCCTTGGACTGCAAGGAGATCCAACCAGTCTATCTTAAAGGAGATCAGTCCTGGGTGTTCATTGGAAGGACTGATGCTGAAGCTGAAACTCCAGTACTTTGGCCACCTGATGTGAAGGACTGACTCACTGGAAAAGACCCTGATGCTGGGAAAGACTGAAGGTGGGAGGAGAAAGGACGACAGAGGATGAGATGGTTGGATGGCATCACTGACTCGATGGACATGAGTTTGAGCAAGCTCCGGGGTGGGTGTGCTGCAGCCCATGGGGTGACCAAGTCAGACACAACTGAGTGAGGACAGGGGCAGAAAGAGGGAAACCAGTTAGGGGACTATGACAATAAGCCTCATGGAAAATGACTGTGATGGTAGCAGTGGTTGGAGGTCTGAGACTAGTCAGATTCTAGATTTATGTTGAAAGTAGAACTGATAGGCACAGAGTGCGTAAGATTCTGATTTTTTGAACTGACTAACTGGAAGGATGGAAGTGCCATGAGCTGGAATGAAGAAGATTGAGATGAATAGCCTTGTGGGGAATATCACAGTTCAGTTTAGTTCAGTCGCTCAGTCGTGTCCGACTCTTTGTGACCCCATGAATCGCAGCACGCCAGGCCTCCTTGTCCATCACCATCTCCCGGAGCTCACTCAGACTCACATCCATCGAGTCCGTGATGCCATCCAGCCATCTCATCCTGGGTCGTCCCCTTCTCCTCCCGCCCCCAATCCCTCCCAGCATCAGAGTCTTTTCCAATGTGTCAACTCTTCGCATGAGGTGTCCAAAGTACTGGAGCTTCAGCTTTAGCATCATTCCCTCCAAAGAAATCCCAGCGTTGATCTCCTTCAGAATGGACTGGTTGGATCTCCTTGCAGTCCAAGGGAATATCATAAGCTTACTTTTTTTTTTCCCCCTAATTTAGCTGCACCAGGGCTTAATTGTGGCATGCAGGATCTGTTTCCCTGACCAGGGCTTGAACCTGTATCCCCTGCATTGGGAACTCAGAATCTTAACCATTGGACTGTTATGCCCAAGGTCCCGATCCCCAGAACTGAGAGAACAAGACATCCATGGCAACGCAAATGCAAAAAAGGGAATTTATTGCTAGCTCGAGCCAGGGCCCTGGCTGCATCCAGCACAGTGGAATAAAGCCAGAGCCCCAAGCCCTATATTACAGTAGTATTTATAAGTTTAGGACGAAGACAGGGAATTGGCAAGGTTGGATTGGTTATAAGGGTTTCTTTGCATCTACTAATTGGCTAGATTTTCGCGTGCATGGGCTGTCTTAGGAGATATCTATCTTCGTCCCAATTGGCACAGACCAGGCTACTGGGAGCATGCTGACAGGCTGAGTCCTCCCGTCGGGGGTAATAAATTTTGATCCCGCCTGGGCAGTGTCTCAGCTGTTTCCGGGATGCTTGCTCCAGCCTATTTTAGTCATGGCCTCTATCAGGCCTCAACAGGACCACAAGGGAAGTCCCTGAGAAGCTTACTTTTGGACATAATATCTTGGAAGTAACTCTTAGTCATCCATCTAGGCTTTTTGGTTGTATGAGTCCTTAGGGCAAGAACAATAGTTTACCCTGTATTCTTCTCAATTCTTGGTTAAGACACCTAAAAAGTTTATTAACATGCATATCTCATGTGTACGTAGGAGTTACCTAGGAAAAATGACTAAAACTCTAAGATGGCCCAAACTACCACCTTGAATACCATCTTCAGCTAAAGACAAAAGATGTTGAGTGGAGGGAAGCCAGTTATGGGAGGTTACCAAGAAGAGCAGTAAGGGTAAGTTTTGTTATGCAAATTTGAATGGGTGCCTTCTCCATTAGTAAGATTCTCTTGTGAATTAGAATCATCTTCCTGGTAGGAGAGGAAGACACTTATAAGTGGAGATTTCCTTTATAAATGTAAATTTCTCTTACAAACAGATAACTTCTACTCTGCTTCCAGGGTTTCTCCTGTGTCTACAGTTTCTCAAAACAATTGACTCAAAACCATCCTTATGCTAAAGCATCATATTTAGGGGTGCTATATTCTGCTACCCTTCAAGCCTTAGGTTCAGAAGAGAGGTCCAGCCAGGTTGGATATACCAGTGTGGGAGTAATTGCCACACAGATGCACCTACAAATGGGAGACTTGGTGAGATCACCCAGGAAATGACTGAAAAGAAGTGTGTGAACCTTGGGACACTTCAAACTTATATGTTCTTTCAAGAGGAAAAAAGTGGAAGCAAGAGTGCTTTGTGGTTTGTTTGTTTGTTTCCTTATTTGAAATTGAGCAAGGATGTCCCTAGTGGTCCTGTGGTTAAGACTGAGCTTCCAGTGCAGTGGGTGCAGGTTCAATCCCTGATCGAGGAACTAAGATCCTGCATACCTAATAGTATGGCTGAAAATAAATTAAAAATTTAAACTGAGCAATACACCATTGTGAAAATTTAGTGCACTTAATGCCACTTTCTTGGACTAATTCATTAATGAGCATTTGTTAAGATAGACTATTCTAGGATTTAGTGAGAAGTGTCACTGCCTTCTGTTAATAAATATTCATGGATCTGTTTTCTGTAATAAGACAACATGTTAATTTTGTATCTCATTTATTTAAAAAAAGAACCTATAATTGCTATTTTTCCGAGACTATATTTTATGCATAACAACCAAGCTATTATTCAGAAATCAGATTGCTGAGGCTATAAATAAGGACTGTGTAGGAACCGCTTAGCTAGTTTGTTGTGATGTGGGTTTCCATTTTAGGCAGAGGGGTTGTCATCTAAAATTAGAGACATTTGGAATTTAAGGGGAAGCTGAAGAATGAACTTTCATGTTTCACTTGGATTCTGAATGAGTCAGAACTTTCTGAATCAGTCATTCAGAAGGTTAGGACCAGTTAGGGATAGTAGAGCATAGACCTGTTCTCACAAAGGATGGAGGATAAGACTCTCACTTCAGGCTTATGATTTTTTCTTTTCGGTTGCACTGTGTAGCTTGTGGTATCTTAGTTGCCCAACCAGGGATCGAACCAGTGCCCTTGGCCATGAGAATGTAGAGTCCTAACACCTGAACCGCCAGGGAATTTACAGGCTTGTGATTTTTAGATGAATTACTTACAGTCTTTGAGCCTCAGCTTCCATATCCTCAAAACAAAGAAAGGTAGATAACCTGAAAAGAGATTGTGTGTATTAAGACAGATGCCTTGACTAAGCATAGGGGACACGTTAAGCACTCAGTTGTTAAAAAACAAAATTTAACTGAGTAGATTTGAAGATCTGGTTGGCTTTGTTAGGTGATTCATGAACTGGACAGCATCCCATCCAGCAATTATAAGGGTGCTCCAAGGGGGCTGTACAAAATGGGAGGTTTTTATAAGGGAAAGGGTGGGACAAGGGAGATGTTAGCATAAAGGAAAAAAACCAAGAAGAAAAAAAAGCATTGTTTTTAGGCCAGGACTTACCCTTGCAGGGGAAAGGGCAAGGCAGGGGTTTTATGCAGATTGCCTCTTCTTCCTCTGGGGGCAGAGTGGAGAGGGCCCACACAACAGATAATCTTCTTGGTGCTGGCTAATTAAGGTTAACATTTCTGGGGAAAGTTGAAACCGAAATTCAGTCAGGTATTATGTCTGGATTTGGTATCATGCGCTTTAGAATAAGTAATGCCATTTTGAGCCTGTGGTTTTCTGTTTCACACAATAAATAGGCACTAATTTTATTTTTACCACCTGGAGGAGGTATCTATAAAATTCTTCAAACTGGTTTTAAAATATCAGACTGTATTACTGTAATATTATGGAACCAGAGAGAATAACTGAAAACATTATTCTAAGTTTCTAAATCATATCCTAACGATACATGTATTGGGGGTGATTTTTTTTTGCACTTCTATTCTTTTTCCAGCTTTGAGATATAACTGACAGGTAACATTGTATATTTATCGTAAAACCTGCTCACATTCATAACTTACCACCCACCCTAGATCTTTAGCTTAAAATGGGAAGGAAGGAAAGAACATACATGGTCAAGCTTATTGAAAGATGAAGCTGAACAATAAATAGAAGCTGCTTGGTGCTAGGGAAGGGGAGGAATTGCATCTCTCAAATCACGGAGGTCTGTTAAGTTGGAGGCATTGCAGAAAGAAACAGTTTTAAGTTTAGGTGGTGTTTGTATTTATCGTATTGATGCAGCACTCTGGGTTCAAACAGGAGATAGAAACCTCACCAGTGTTTGAACAAGGAAAAAATATTTCTTGTTTCTTTAATGTTGTTATTTACTTGTTTTTGGCTGTGCTGGGTCTTGGGTGCTTCGTGCTGCTTTGTCTAGTTGCGGTTGGCGGGGGCTACTCTTTGGTGAGATCCATCGGCTTTTCATTGCAGTGGCTTCTCTTGTTGTGGAGCGCGGGGTCTAGGCATGCAGGCCCAGTAGCTGTGGCTCCCAGACTCTAAAGCACAGGCTCAGCAGTCGTGGCACATGAGCTTAGTTGCTCTGCCGCATGTGGAATCTTCTTGGGCCAGGGATCCAACCCATGTCCCCTGTGCCTCCAGGGAAGTCCTATTTCTTGTTTCTAATTAAATATTAACAAGGATTTTTAGTTCAATTTAAAAAAAACCTCTAAGCAGCATTGCAATAGCAAATGTAGCTGTGACCCCGAGGGCAGAAGAAGAGTAAATGCAGACAGAACTAAGAATTTAAAAGGTCCCCCACTCCCACCAAATGCTGAGATTAAGACCTCTTGGGAGAGGATGTGGCTGGTGGTAGAGACACTTGCCAGAGGGTGCTGGCCAGAGCTGGTCCATGGGCATGACTTGTTGTGTGGCCATGGTGAACTTGGTGAAAGATACAGACAGGCCAAGGTTTTTATGTAGCTGGGAAATCCAAATAGTCATTCCTGAAGGTTCTGAGCCCTCAAGGGTCCCGCCTTTTCGGGGGAGTTGGTTGTATTTTTTCATTAATCTTTCCTATTGAGTGTGGAAATGCTCAGAGTCACTCCAGAGAATCTCCTAAGTTCCAGACGTAGTGCTTGACTCCACTGTGTACCAACAACCTGCTTTCCTGATGACCAGAATTAATCCCTTCAACCAGTAGTGTGCCCCCTTTCTCTGCCTTTGGTTTAGTGGTATCAGGATCACACGGTGGCCAGGCGCCAGTTCAATTCACTCTCATCTATTTCAGTAGAACCATTGTTGTGCTTCCCAGTACAAGCAATCTCCCTTTGGGAACTAAGACCTCCAAGCCAGTAGGTCATAAAGTTTCTGGGAAAGGAAGCAATGATTTCAGGGGTGGGTTATTAGGTATAATAGTGAGAGGAGCCTCTTGCATTTTTACCAAGATTCTTGGACCTACAGCTGTGGGAAAGATGGTCCCATGTGCTGAGTGAAGGAGAAGAAGAATATCTCTCCCACCATTTCTGCATTCTTGGCTGAGCCCTCCAACCCCCATAATAAAAGACAGATTAACTGGAGAAAAAATAACAGAAGTTTAATAACATCTATTACTCCTGTATACAAGGGAGATACCCAGGAAAACGGAGTAACTCCTTGAAATGGTTCAAACCACTACCTTAAATAGAATCTCTACCTAAAGACAAAAACAGATGTTGGGAGCCAGTTATGGAAAGTTCCAGAAAAAGCACAGTAAACAGGGGGATGGTTGTAATGCTGATTTAAGCTCATGCCTTCTCCATTGATAAGAGTTTCTAGAAATTTATGCCTAAAATACTGACAGTTCTGACTGAGTGGAATAGGCAGAATCTGAGCTTGCTTGAAGGTTGCATCTAACTTTTAAAAAATAGTTTACTTTGAAATAATTTCAAATATACAGAAAAGTTGTCAGAACAGAACTAAGAACTCTTCACCTAGATTCAGTTCCCAACATTTTCCCATGTTTGTTTTCTCTCTTCTTCCTCCTCACCCCTGCCTCTGTACACACACACACACACACACACACACACTCACACTCCCCCAGACATTCATTATCATCCGTCTTTTTAGAACCTTCTGAGAGCCTGTTACAGACATGTTTCCCATTAAGTGTGAATTTCCTAAGCATTCAAGTGTGTTTTTCCTAAAATGGATACTTTTCCTGCATGACCAGCACACACTCTCAAATCAGCAGACCCACATTGCATGGCCCTATCACAGCCTCCTTTCAAGCTGGGCCAAGAGTACCAGCAATGACTTTTTTTCCCTTTCTGGTCCAGGATCCTATCTAGCAGTGTGTGTAGTCTTTTCCTGTCACCTCAGACGCGTCCGACAGGAAGAGTTCCTCAGCCTCTCCCCACTGTTCATGTCCTTGACACTTTTTAAAAAGTACAGACCTTCTGTAGCATGACCAGCGCTACCTGGATCCATCTTCTGTTTCCTTATAACCAGACTCAGGCCATGCGTTCTTGGTAGGGGTGCCACAGCAGTGAAGCTGCGTATTCTCAGGGCATCAGTTGAGCCAGGGCATGTCATTCAGTCTATTCCCTCATTGGTGCTTTAACCTTGACCTTGCTGGGTTGGTGTCTCCCAGGTCTGCCATAAATTCACCATTCTTCTCTTTGTAATAAATTACTATTTTGTGTGTAGGGAGTGTGTGTGTGTGTGTGTGTGCGGTAAGTTGCTTCAGTTGTGTCCAACTCTTAGCGACCCTGTGGACTGTAGACTGCCACACTCCTCCGTCCATGGGATTCTCCAGGCAAGAGTACTGGAGTGGGCTGTCGTGCCCTCTTCCGGGGGATCTTCTGGACCCAGAGATCGAACCCATGTCTCCCATCTCCAACAGGCAAGTTCTTTACCATTAGCACCACCTGTAGGGCCTAAGTATTACAAAATTTCCTTTTCCTCTCCTGCCTCCAACTTTATTTAGATATAACTGACGCAGAACTCTGTAAGTGTGAGGTGTACAGTGTGATGATTTGGCACATTTTTATATTGTAAATAATTATCACAATAAGGTTAGTTGAAACGTTCATCATCTCACATAGTTACTTTTGTGTGTATGAAAACATTTCAAATTGACTCTCTTAGCAACTTTCAAGTGTACAGTACAATATTATTAACTGTAATCATCATGCTGTACATTATATCCCAGTGCTCATTCATCTTATAACTGAAAGTTTTTACCCTCTGACTAATATCCCCCCATTTCCTTTACCCTCAGCCTGTGGCAACTGTCTCTGTACTCTCTGTTTCTATGAGTTTGACTTTTTTAGATTCCACATATAAATGCAATCAAACAGTTATCTTTCTCAGTCTGCCTAATTTCACTTATGTAATGGCCTCAAGGTTCGTCTGTGTTATTGCAAATAACAGGAATTCATTTTCTTTTTTCATGACTTTTCGTTGTGCACACATATGCACACACTACATTTTCTGTTTTTTGATGTTTATTTTTTATTTATCTGTCTATTTGGTTGCACCATGACTTAGCTGAGGCTCGTGGGATCTTCGATCTTCGTTGAGGCCTGAGGGATCTGTAGTTGAGGCATATGAGATCTTTCAGTTGTGGCATGTGGGAATCTAGTTCCCTGATCAGGGATTGAACCCTGGCCCCCTGCATTGGGAGCATGGAGTCTTACCCACTGGACCACCAGGGAAGTCCACTACCTTTTCCTTATTCATTCATCTGTCAGTGGGCCCCTGGCTATTGTGAACAACATCACAGTAAACGTGAGAGTGCAGGTAGCTCCTTGGGATAGTGGTTTTGTTTCCTTTGGATATATACTCAGAAGTGAGACTGCTGGATTATATAGTAGTGTTGTTCAATTTTTCAACAAAATTTCCTTTTCCTAATCAAACTTCCACTGACAAGCTGTAGCTTTTTAGCTAAGCTTAACCCTAGCTGCCACTGATAACTTCCACCCTACTCCATCACCTCTGTAGTGGCTGCCCACTGGTGATTCTCTGTTTTCACCATTTTCTACGTTTACTAGAGCGTCTCATTCTCATTTGGACTGCTAGATTCCTGTTTTATTCAATAGGCTGTAATCTGATACTTTGATCATTTATTTTGATGCTCAAATTGTCCCAGATATGGCCAGTGGGAATCTCTTCAGTCTAGTTTCTGTCTCCATCATTTTTTTTTCACTCTTTCCCAACTTTTTGGAATAACAAGATGTTCCAGGCTCATTTTATGTTTTTGTTCTCCCAGCTTTGAAACTAGCCATTTTCCCAAGAAGCCCTGGTTCCTTTTAATGCAGAATGGTATTTAAAAAATCAACATCTGTGTTTTTGGTGTGTTCATTGCTACTGGGGTGTCATCGCTTCTAGGTTCTCACACTGGACAGAACTAGAAACAAATGTCCATCAGTATGTGCACATGTACATATGCACATATTTGTACCTATTACTATTTATCTATGTACATAATTATAAAAACCATGCCTTCATACCCAAACTTCCAGTTCCATTACATTGTTTCAGGGTATATCCTATTCTACTTCTTTTTTATGTTTGTAAATTTCATTTCTGGAACTGGAGAACTTGACTTCTATCATCTTCAATACATTTACAATATTTGTTCAGTTTATTCAGTCTCCCAGCCATGTTGCTTTGTTTTGTTTTTGGTCCCACCACTAGGCATGCAGGATCTCAGTATCCCAACCAGAGACAGAGGCTACTCCCCTTGCATTGGAAGCCTGGGGTTTTAACCACTGGACCGCCAGGGAAGTGCCTGTGTCCATCTTTTTAAAAGTGCATCATCTGTGCACTGGCTTTGCCCTCTGGCTCACCCCCTTGTGGTCACCAGACAACTGTGCCAGTTCCTGGCCTCATTTCCACATGTGGCAGTGTCCAGAGTCACAGACGGGACCTCTACCCTGGTGCTCCTGTGTAAAAAGCTTTACATGCCCCCGACAGGCCTTTTCTCCTGTCACACTCCTCAGAACCGAGTCCCATTCCCACTCCTAAAATACCTGCCCAGAAGATTGGGATCACTGCGGTGGGCTGAGACCACACAAGTGTTGCCCTTGATACTGGGAATTTTCTTACCCTTCCCTGAGTTCTGTAGATGTCTGAGACTCTGCCAGCAGCAAAAAGAGGGAAATTGCCATGGGGTACCCCCCATCACGATCTGCTCCACCTGGTCAGCAGACAAGGGAGAGTAGATACATGGATGCTCTCTCTACAGAGGTTGCATTGAAAAGCCTGGGAATGTTCCTTAGGCGTTCATGGCTCTCTTTTTTTAGCTGACATTTTAGAAACCAATGCTTGTGGTAAGTTTGGTCAAATTGACAAAGGACATCCAGAAACTTGGCCTTCTTGTTATGGTTTGACATGTCTGTTATTAAAAGTCTGTAGGAGGATTTTACAAAATACTTCTTTTCACTTTGATTTTGGGGGGGAGAAACTGAGTTTAAAACCAAATATAATAGAGTGGTGTGATCATCTTAAAGAAGTAGTTCTCAATTTTTTTTTTGTTTTGTTTCGGGATCTCTTTACAGTCTTAAAAATTATTGAGGCCCTCAAAGATCTTTAGTTTATGTTTTACTTATTCATAGTTTCCATATTAGAAATTTTAAAGAAGAAACATTTAAAATAATGATAAACCAATTCTGTATTAGTATAAGTAATCTATTTTAAAGAAAACTGAGCTCTTTTCAAGACAGAATCTTTAATGAGAATAGTATCATTTACATTTTTGCAAATCTTTTCAATGCCTGGCTTAATGGAAAATAGCTGAATTCTCCTCTCTGCTTCTGCATTTATCTGTCATCCAGGCACATAACCTGTAGCTTCTGGAACGCCACTGAACACTTGTGAGAGAATGATAGGAGAAAAGATAAATCCAATCTTAATAATATTATGAAAATAATTTTGACCTGTGGATTACTTGAGTGTTCTGGAAACTCCAGGAGTTCTCAGACCACATTTTCAGAACCTCTACCTAAAAGGAATTTTGCTTGCTATGCCCACGCATGATTTACAATGGCCTCAAGCAGCAGCATACATAAAACAGTGGATGAGATTTTAAAAGGAGGCTCATAAATTGGTCATGTCTCAGAAAATGGAAGTCAGATCAGTGTAGCAATGTGAAATAGTTCAGAGAATCTGATAATCCAACAGAGATCTAGGAAAAACCCCAAATCATGAGTAGATAATTAAGTGGTTTTCTCATTTCACCAATCCTTTGAATCTTTAAAATATGATTTACACAAAATATGTGTAAATATGTATCACTGCTGCTGCTGCTAAGTCGCTTCAGTTGTGTCCGACTCTGTGCGACCCCAGAGACGGCAGCCCACCAGGCTCCCCTGTCCCTGGGATTCTCCAGGCAAGAACACTGGAGTGGGTTGCCCTTTCCTTCTCCAATGCATGAAAGTGAAAAGTGAAAGTGAAGTCGCTCAGTCATGTCTGACTCTTAGCGACCCCATGGACTGCAGCCTACCAGGCTCCTCCACCCATGGGATTTTCCAGGCAAGAGTACTGGAGTGGGGTGCCATTGCCTTCTCCGAATATATATCACTAAATATATCTTTAAGGTAATATCTATTATATAAAGCACATTTAATCTCCCCCCTCTTTTATTTTTCAGATTTACCATTTCAGATGATTTGAAGGTTGGCTTTTTCAGCACAGACCATGCTACTCAAACAGATTCCAGTGAGATTCTGCCATTGAAAGAGTTGAGCTTAGCTACACAAAATCTAGTGCAGGTAAATATGGATTTATTTAGAAACTCCTGAGATAATTTGTATTATTTGCCTTCATGTTTCTTTCCTTGACAAAAGTGGAATGATTAACATTTTAAAAATATTAGCATCTTCTATAAACTGAGGTGGGTAACAGTTGTGTGTGTGTGTGTGTGTGTGTGTGTGTGTGTGTGTTAGTTATTAGTATAAACAACTACTTCAGGGGATGGCTACCCACTCCAGTGTTCTTATCTGGAGAATCCCATGGACAGAGGAGCCTAGCAGGCTACAGTCCATTGGGTCGCAAAGAGTCAGAGACAACCGAAGTGACTGAGCATGCAGCATACACGCTGCTTCTATCTGGGGCTTCCCAGGTGGCCCTGGTGGTGAAGAACCTGCCTGCCTACGCAGAAGACATAAGAGATGTGTGCTCGATCCCTGGGTTGAGAAGATCCCCTGGAGGAGGAAATGGTAACCCACTCGAGTACTTTTCTCTGGAGAATCCCATGGACAAAGGGGCCTGGCGGGCTACAGTCCATAGGAGTGCAAAGAGTCGGACACAACTGAAGCAACTTAGCACACACCCACTACTTCTATTTACATCCTATTTATTTCATGTATATTAACTTTTCTTCCTGGACTGCATGGTTTGCAGGATCTTAGTTCCCTGACCAGAGAGAGATTAAGCCTGGGTTCTGACAGTGGAAGCCAGAGTCCTAACCACTGGGCCACCAGGGAAGTCCTTATGCTAACTTGTTTGGTGAAATGTTTTCTTACTCTCTCTGTAATTCTTTTGCCATCTATGAACATTTTCTGTTTAGGATACTTTAAAAATTTTATAAAGTATTTTTGGCATATAGATAAATGTTGAGAATAATATAATGAATAACTGTCACCCATTGTCAGGGAGGAAGAAATTTTCCTCTATCCCTCTAAATTCTTCTGGCTAAGCTAAAAATCGAATTGACTTGAGACAGATTAACAGAAAATCCAACAAAAACTTAAATACCATATACCTAGGAGAGACCCAGGGAAATTGAGTAAGTTGTCTAAATAACCAAAGGTCTCACCTTCAGGTAAAGACGGAAGAGGATGTTGACGGTAATGGTATGGGACTTCAAGGAGAGGAAGGCAATTCACATGAAGATGGAAAAGCAAATGTCTGTAAACTAATGTTTGCTGGGCCTGCAGAGACAGTGGGACACAGAGAGAAACTTTAGCACAGTTTGCTGGGTTCCTGTCTGTCTACACACCTGTTGTTTGTCAGTTGCCAAGTTGTGTCCAACTGTTCTTGACCCCATGGACTGCAGCACACCAGGCTTCCCTGTCCTTCACTGTCTCCCAGAGTTTGCCCAAGTTCATGTCCACTGAATCAGTGATGCCATCCAACCATCTCATCCTCTGTCTGCGTACCTAGTTCATGTTATAATACAGGTATCTATGATGCTAACTCCCTTCCTGAAGCAGGTCCTCCATCTCATTCTTTTAGGAAGTTAAGGGAAAGTTTAAGGGTTCTTCCTGAGTCTTTGGGTCCTTAAAAATAATCAGCCTAAATAAATACTCTTGCCAAAGAAACAGTTTGTGATGGCACATTTTGCTCCCCTATACCACCATATACCTTTGTCAAATCTGATGCATATGTCTATGCTAAGTCGCTTCACTCACGTCTCACTCTGTGCGATCCCATGTGTGAGCAACTCTGTAGCTTGACTCCTCTGTTTATAGGTTTCTCCAGGCAAGAATACAAGAGTGGGTTGCCATGCCCTCCTCCAAGGGAACTTCCTGACCCAGGGATCAAACCCTCATTTCTTAACGTCTCCTGCATTGGCAGACCAGTTCTTTACCACTAGCGCCACCTGGGAAGCCCCAAATCTCAATATTCTATCATATTTCCTTTGGGACTTTAAAAAAACTTTTTTCGAAGTGGTACTTCTGTGGTTGTCCAGTGGCTGGAACTCCAAGCTCCCAATGCAGAAGGTCCAAGTTCAATCCCTGATCAGGGAACTAGATCTCACATGCCACAACTAAAGACCCAGTGCAGCCAAATAAGTTTAAAAAAAATTAAAATAAGTAAATAAACAAATAAAATTTTATTGAAGTATAGTTGATTTACCATGTTGTGTTTCTTACAGCAGAGCCTTGGTGCTTTTTCTGATTGTAAAGAAACAGAACACTTCATTGACATCAGATATTAAGAGTTATTATTAAAAGTCCTAACCAATAAAACAGTGACATAGGGTGGTATACTACTGTAAATAGTATTTTTCTTCTGTTTTTTTCACTTAGTAACATAACTTGGGAATCAGTTATGTACACTGGTGCATAAAGAGCTTCTTCATCGGTTTTACAAGTACATCATACCACAAACTGGCATCATTTATTTAGCTATCCCCTCCTGACGGACATTTTGGTCATTTTAGATCTCTTATCACGATGAATAATTCTGTACATATTCACATGCCAGTAAATCTGGGGTGTAAATTCTTAAAAGTGAAATGTCTGAGTCAGAGGATGCATGCATTAGTCATTTTGGAGGATGTTGCCAAATTGCCCTGCATAGAAATTATAGCAATTACACTCCCACTTTGGAGGGTGTCTCTTTTCCCACACACTTCCCAATGTATTGTATTTTTTTTTTCTTTTTTACTGCATTCTGTGGCATGGGGGTTCTTATTTCCCAGATTAGGGATAGAACCAGTGGCCCCTGAAGTGGGAGTGCGAAGTCTTAACCACTGGACTGCCAGGGAAGTCCCAAGGGATAGCTTATTCTCCCTGGTGGCTCAGATGGTGAGGAATCTGCCTGCAATGTAGGAGACCTGGGTTTTTCAATCCCTGGGTCGGGAAGATTCCCCTGGAGAAGGGAATGGCAACCCACTCCAGTATTCTTGCCTGGAGAATTCCATGGACAGAGGAGCCTGGCGGGTTACAGTCCATAGGGTTCCAAAGAGTCAGATGTGACTGAATAGCTAATACTACTATGGGAGGAAACTGCTGGAAGCCTCCTTTCCCTTCCTCCATCAGCATCTGTTAGTTCTGCAGATTAACTGGAGTTCCCCAATGTACACGACTCTGGAGATGTAATCTTAGATTCAGGACAGGCCCCTGACCAGGTGCCCAAGTTATCTGCCCAGAACCAGGCCAGGTGTTGGAATCTTTACACAGAGTGCCCTTAAGCTCTTTAATGACCTATGTTTTTCCACTTTTAGATTACTAAATCCCTACAGGTGGATTTTGGGTTCCTCAAGCAATTGATTCAGCTGAAGTTTGAGGACCGTCTTAAAGAGGAATCTTACAGACTCTTCTCTTCTCTACGTGACAGGATCATGACCATTGAAAAACATTACCAACAGGTAGAAGTTCTCTCATTTCCTCTGTTTTAAAGTAATTAATTTTGTGGAATAATTTTGTGTTTAGTAGTGTAGGTACTACAGTTTTTAGCTTGGCAACTTATGAGGGTGATTTAATTTGTATATGTTGTCTCTGATGATAGTTACAGGGCTTCCCTAGTGGCTCAGATGGTTAAGAATCTGCCTGCTATGTGGGAGACCTGGGTTCAATACCTGGGTTGGGAAGATGCCCTGGAGAAGGAAATGGCAACCCACTCCAGTATTCTTGCCTGGAGAATCCCTGTGGACAGAGGAGCCTGGAGGCCTCAGCCCATGGGGTCACAAAGAGTCAGACACAACTGAGTGACTAAGCACAGCACGCGATAGTTACATAAACTGTGGCACCTATAACTTTACTATGTGCAGGAACGTTTGTGTGTAGTCTGTGTACAAACTCATTTAAGCCTCACAACTAACCTGATGAAGTACATACAATTATTATACAGATGAGATCTGTATTATATAGATACAGATGAGGAAACCAAAGCACAGAAAGGTTAATTCACCTGCTCAGTGTCACTGGTTAAGAAACCACCGGGGTTTAGGTTCAGGTCAGACAGTTTCATGCCTGAGTTCCAGCCTTTAACTGTAATTTTATATGATCTTATTTGTGCTTTAATGGCTCTGTAGAAGCCAAAGACATGAAAACTCTGCTGTTCTGAGGAATTCTCCAAAATCTTCGATCATGTTAGCATATTCATCTGTCATTAAAAATGGGCATTAGTGTTGCTTTTCTGCTATAAAACAAAATACCTACGTGTTGTTGGCCCTACCATTTTTTAAAAGTATTTTTAAAAATATGGACCATTTTTAAAGTCTCTATTGAGTTTGTTACAATATTGCTTCTGTTTCTTGAGGGGGAGGGGGTTGGCCCCAAGGCATATGGGAATGAACCCGCACCCCTTACATTTAAGGTGAAGTCTTAACCACTGGACCACCAAGGAAGTCTCCAGAGTAACTTTTAATGCATTTCCTCTTTAAGTCCCCCAACAATCCTCAAGTGGAAATCCTGTTATCCCTACCTTACAGATAAGGAAATTTGCTTAAAATGTAAGCGTGCTTAAAGTCAGGCAGGTTAAGTGCTTGCTTAAAGTCAGAAAGATGGTAAGTTGCACAGTGACATTGAAATCCAGTTTTGTCTGATTCTGAAGCCCACTGATTGTTTACACTCCATGCTGGAAGCAAAATTGATAACAGAATCAAGACTATTTTTAAAAGATTTTCTATCTTTCATTTTTATGCATAACAGATAGGATTAAATAATTTGATTAATCAGAAAATCTATTTCTGCTTTATTGACTATGCCAAAGCCTTTGACTGTGTGGATCACAATAAACTGTGGAAAATTCTGAAAGAGATGGGAATACCAGACCACCTGACCTGCCTCTTGAGAAACCTATATGCTGGTCAGGAAGCAACAGTTAGAACTGGACATGGAACAACAGACTGGTTCCAAATAGGAAAAGGAGTACGTCAAGGCTGTATATTGTCACCCTGCTTATTTAACTTATATGCAGAGTACATCATGAGAAACACTGGGCTGGAAGAAGCACAAGCTGGAATCAAGATTGCTGGGAGAAATATCAATAACCTCAGATATGCAGATAACACCACCATCATGGCAGAAAGTGAAGAAGAACTAAAGAGCCTCTTGATGAAAGTGAAAGAGGAGAGTGAAAAAGATGGCTTAAAACTCAACATTTAGAAAACGAAGATCATGGCATCGGGTCCCATCACTTCATGGGAAATAGATAGGGAAACAGTGGAAACAGTGTCAGACTTTATTTTCTTGGGCTCCAGAATCACTCCAGATGGTGACTGTGGCCATGAAATTAAAAGACACTTACTCCTTGGAAGGAAAGTTATGACCAACCTAGATAGCATATTCAAAAGCAGAGACATTACTTTGCCAACAAAGGTCCGTCTAGTCAAGGCTATGGTTTTTCCAGTGGTCATGTATGGATGTGAGATTTGGACTGTGAAGAAAGCTGAGCGCTGAAGAATTGATGCTTTTGAACAGTGGTGTTGGAGAAGACTCTTGAGAGTCCCTTGGACTGCAAGGAGATCCAACCAGTCCATCCTAAAGGAGACCAGTCCTGGGTGTTCATTGGAAGGACTGATGCTGAGGCTGAAACTCCAATACTTTGGCCACCTGATGCGAAGAGTTGACTGATTGGAAAAGACTCTGATGCTGGGAAGGATTGGGGGCAGGAGGAGAAGGAGATGACAGAGGATGAGATGGCTGGATGGCATCCCACTCAGTGCACACGAGTTTGGATGGACTCCAGGAGTTGGTGATGGACAGGGAGGCTTGGCGTGCTGCGATTCATGGGGTCCCAAAGAGTCAGACATGACTGAACTGAACTGAACTGAACTGAATCAGAAAATGACTCTAATTTGTGGATTAGTGGCCCTAGATTTCTTTTCATGAGCATGATTCATCGAAAAAGGACCAGGACCAGAAGAGGATATGGATTCCAAATATACTTCACTATTTTATTTAATTATTTTCTAATTAAATTTTTATTGGAGTATAGTTGCTTAACAATGCCGTGTTAGTTTCTGCTGTGCAGCAAAGTGAGTCAGTTATGTGTGTATACACACACACACATACACACACATATCCCTCTTTTCAGATTTCCTTCCCATTTAGGTCAACACTGAACTTTAACTCTACTAGAGTTGCCTGTGCTATACAGTAGGTTCTCATTAGTGATCTATTTTATACAGAGTTGTGTATATAGGGGGGCTTCTCAGGTGGCTCAGTAGTAAAGAATCTGCCTGCCAATTCAGGAGATGCAGGAAGATGTGGGCTGCATGCCTGGGTCAAAAAGATTCCCCTGGAGTAGGAAATGGTAACCCACTCCAGTCTCCTTGCCTGGAGAATCCATCCCATGGACAGAGGAGCCTGGCAGGCTACAGTCCATGTGGTTGCAAAAGAGTCAGAAAGGACTTAGCATCTAAACAACTACAACAACTAAGACACTAAAAATCTGTGATATGAAGATGAGAGAACATGGTCACATTAACTGTGTTTTTTTTATCCATACACACTCTCTATTGCTTTGGTTAAGTGTAAGTGAAAATGGAATGTGTTGTTTTAGGTGGAAGCGTAAGGGAGATGATTTTATAGTGAGGTTTCAAGGGAACACGATGATTTGAATGATGGATACTTAGTCCCCCCCGACCCTTTGCCCCTTGTAGGTGTGATAATTATATTTGGAAATACATTGTGGTACTCTTTGTATTTATTTTTCATTTGCAGAATGAAGAGAGCTTACGAAAATGCTACAATCAGCAGCTGGCCGATGCCATAGGTACTATCAAAGGAATGTACCAGGTGAGTTTTGAGTGCTGTCAAGGGGCGAGAGCAACTTGGTATCCTGGGAGTGCCCAGTATGGGGCTCATCGTGGATTGCCAGTCAGCATTTTTTAGCTTTCAAGATCTGAGTCCTTGATCTTCAGGTCACCAAAAAGGGATCAGGTCCTCGACTGTTCGTGCTAACTTTAAATTGACCACTTGATGGTGACAGAACTTTCCAGAGACTGGAAACCTCCAGTCAGGTATCTAGCATACCTGGGCAAGTGATGCAGTTTGCCTGGTGAGCGTGCAGTTCGACAGAAGGAGGTCAGGGAGTCTCAAGAGAAAGTTCATCAGGTCTGTAGTAAATCCCAGGGAGCAGTCTCGGATCCTCAGTGGAATAACTTCTCTAATGACGGGGACACTTCGATCTGTCAGAAACTGAGCGTCCCTCTCCTACATGATGGGGAAATTCATCATTTCCCATTATTGTATTTTCATCTTAGTGAGGACCTTGAGATTCTTTTAGTCTTTATAACTATCATCTTGTCTTTCATTGCGGTATATTTGCATAAAGAAACATTGGTATTTATGTATTTGGCTGCATCCGGTCTTACTGCAACATGCAGGACCTTTTGTTGTGGCACACAGATTCTCTAGTTTGGGACTTCAAAGGGGAGGAAGTGGGAACTTCCCAGGTGACACAGTAGATAGGAATCTGCCTGCCAATGCAGGGAACACAGGTTCCCTGGATCGGGAAGATCCCACATGCCATGGAGCAAGTAAGCCCCTGAGGCACAACTCCTGGAACCCACCTGCTCTGAAGCCGCACACTGCAGCTATTAAGCCTGCGTGCTGATGCACTGAAGCCTGAGGGCCCTGGAGCCTGTGCTCTGCAACAAGATAAGCCACTGCAGTAAGAAACCTGAGCGTTGCCGCAGAATAGTCCCGCTTGCCGCAACTGGAGAAAGCCCGAGAACAGCACTGAAGATCCAGTGCAACCAAACATAAATAATTTTTTATAAAGGGGGTTGGGGGAGGAAGGAAATGAAGACGGAAAAGCAAATGTTTGGTAAACAAATGTTTGCTGGGCCTACCGAGACAACGAGGCACAGAGAGGACCTTGATCTCTAGGCCCTGCCAAGTTTCTCCCACCACACCTTGTCTATATATTTTTTTTTTTTTTTACAAAATATGGAAACAGGCCCTTTATCTAAATTCCTTAGGCAGCTAAGGAGAAAGTAACAAGAGAAACTTTCTGAGTTTTCTGTTTCTTAAAAATAATTAGCCCAATTAATCCTCGTGTCAAAGGGACACATTTTGGGGATGGCAAATTTTGGTCTGCTACAATTTTCTCCTGCCATTTCTTCATTTATTCATTCATCTCTGCCAACTGCACTGTTGGAGCACTTAGTAAAATGTTAAATAAAAGGGATGACAGCAAGGATCCTTCTTTTCTATTTTTACATCCTTATTTTTATCTAATCTTACAGGGAATGAATATAGCGTTTCAACATTACACACACTTGCTATAGGAACTTTCAGGCCATTTCTTTTACTATATGACTTGAAAAAAATCACAAATGCATTTTAATTTTGTAAAATGTGGGGTTTTATGAATCTATTGAAGGGCCATATGATTTTTTCCCTTAATCTCTTGGTGTGGTAAAATTAATTACTTAATTTTTATTTGAATGTTAAGTCAACCTTTCTTTCTTTGTATAAGCCCAACTTGATCATGATGTCCTTTTGTTTGTCTCTCAAATTTGTTTCTGAACTTAGTGTGTTTATATTTTGCTTAGGATATTTTAAATCTGTGTTCATCAGTGTGGTGAGCTGTACTTTTCTTTTTTTTATGCTGTTCTTATTGGGTTTGGATATCAGGATTATGGTAGCTTCACAAAATGAGTTGCAGGATATTATCTGCATCCCTGGCAGCATCTGTGTAAAATTAGAACTATTTCTTCCTTAAATATTTTAAACTGCCAGGAAAGCCACCTGGGCCTAGAGGCCGTTGCTTGATGAATATATTGGCATATTTTGAAGTCCTCATTCAATTTCCTTAACTGATTATGAGATAATTTGGGTTCTGTATTCTTTTTGAGTCAGATACAGTGAAGTATTATTTGTCTAGGGCATTTGTCTTTCTTTTAAACTTAAAACTTTGTTGGAATAAAGTCTTATGTATCTTACTGCTGTCAAATATTTTAATCCCACTAACCCTACTACATGTTTTTATTAGTATCACCTTATTGTCTGTTTTCATTGAGTTGTTTTTTTTTTTTTGGAGTGGGGAGGGCACTGCTCTGGTCTCCACTGAGGTGCTCAGGCTCTTCCCTTGTGACTTGCAGGGGCTCTAGTTGCCCTGTGGCAGATGGAATCTTAGTTCGCCAACCAAGCATTGAACCCTGGTCTGCTGCACTGGAAGGCGGGTTCTTTACCACTGGATCACCAGGGAAGTTCCTTGATTAAGTTTTAAAATATTACTTACTATGTTTTTTATGAAATGAGGTCCTATGTTTGGCTTGTTTGGTTACTTTTTAATGGTTCTTGCTCTTTATCTTAACTCATCCTGCTATTTCTATGCATATATTTCAATGTATGTGATCGATATTCCACGTCTTCCGTCTTTGAGGGTCTGATAAGTACTGGCTGTCTCTCATGATATGTCCTTTACTTTCGGGTTTTATGGTGTTTGACTGCAAGCTCATATTTCTGTGGAAGCTCTTTGAGGCCTGGAATAGAGGTGAGTCTCTACAGAGAAGATTCCTGTTTGCTTCTGTGAGACTCCTGTGTCTGTGACCACCTTAACCTAATCTTCAACTTGAGGCCTTTTAGACCACCCAGATCTACGAATGTGGGCCATCTCAACTTATAAAGCTCAGAAGACATTTTCTTCCCTCCTCTATACTTTGAGCCAAGTTTCCAGGTAGGAGGCGATTTCATTTTCCCTGGGGTGGGAGGCGGTGGAGGGTTCAAGGTGGTTGCTTCTAAGTCGTTCTCACACTGAACAGATCACCCTTTGGCTTCTCAGCCTTCATGAGGTGGTCTCCTATTGTTGGGAATCCCCATTTGGAGAGGACCTTTGGGATGCCTTTTCTCTGTGTCCTCTAAAGACATGTAAACCCAAGTTTAAATTTTCACCTGGTTTAGCGATGCCCTGGAGTCCAGGCCACCTTCAGTGTTCCACATACTTCTCTGGATGCCTGCATTCACTTAATTTTGCCCTACTATTCCTTACTTTGTCAGCTCATAGAAGCATTTTATCTATGGTATCCAGATTTTTTGTTGTTTACAAAGTAAAAGTCAGAATAACATATTTTTTAAACATAATTTTTTAAAGTTTTTTTTTTTTTAACTTTAGTTATTTATTTTTGGCCGTGCTGGGTCTTCCTTATACACTTGGGCTTTCTCTAGCTGCAGGGGACTACTTTCTGCTTTCAGTATGTGGGCTTCTCATTGTGGTGGCTTCTCTTGATCCAGCACATGGGCTCTAGGGTGCTCAGGTTCAGTAGTTGTGGTGTGCAGGCTTAGTAGTTTTGGCATACGGGCTTAGTTGCCCCTCTACACGTGGAATCTTCCCAGATGAGGGATGGAACCCAGGTCCCCTACGTTGGTAGGTGGATTCCTATTCATGGCACCACCAATGAAGTCCTGACTTTTTTTGAAACATGCTTTTATTTTTTTCCAGATTATTTACTTGTTTATATTGATTAAAGTATAGCTGCTTTACAGTGTTGTGTTAGGGTCTGATATACAGAAAAGTGATTCAGTTATATATACATGGATATATGCATGCATTCTCAGTCACTAAGTCGTGTAGGACTCTTTGTGACCCCGTGGACTTTAGCCCACCAGGGTCCTCTGTCCATGGGAATTCCCAGGCAAGAATACTGGAGTAGGTTGCCATTTCCTTCTCCAGAAACGTGCTTTTATAAATCTTTGTGTCTTTAACAATTTCTGGGTCACTAATAAACTTTTAGTGTGTATCAAATGCTCAAAACATATATGGCAGAATAAGTGACTATTACTCTTTTCTATATACTTTTTGTATGTCTAGAAGTAGAAAGCCCTGAAAGGATTAGATGCTTTATATGCATCAGTGTTTCATAAACATGTGCTGGTTAAATATGCTTAGTCAACAGTGTATTAATTGTGGTTCATTGGTTTATCTAATTAAAGAATTATTTTAAAGATATAAAAGTGATTCTTTGAATCTTTGCTTTGGCTTGTTGGCATCACTTTGATCCATGACCTCAGACAGCTTTCCAAATCCTGGCCACCCAGTTTGTTAAGGCTTAGTCATAAGAAAGAAAAGTTGAAAATACAGCCTGGATACACACACTTTTGGTTAAGAGGGAACTTTTGTTGATGTGAATGACTCTCTGCTGCCCTCTGGAGACCAGTTCAGGATACAGGTCCAAGTGATTTTTCAGCTGTGGAACAAGGTTTTAAATCTATTAAACTATTAAAACAAGTTCTTGTGTGCTATTATAGTATCTTATTTTCAGATAAAAGAAACTGTTTTGTTAAAACTTGCTCTTTATTTATCTTATTTTGGTCCTGGAAATGTATCAGCTCTGATTCCGATAGGAAAACATATTACTTTAGGTCCCTCAGACACTGAGGGATTTAGAAGCAAATAAAATCCTTTAGAGAGACTGGAGGAATAAAAGCTTGGGAGACTGCCACTAACTTTCAAATCAATAAGCAATTTTTCCAACATCATTTATTGAATATCTCCGCCTTTTCTATTGATTTTTAATGTTTTCTGCATGTAAAATGATAAACAGGCATATTAAATTTTTAAGAGTTTGAGCAAAAATAAATAAGTTATGGGGTTGTATACAGAGGGCTAAGGAATGAAGTCACTACTTCCTTACTGGGTATTTTTTTCTTCTGGAGGAAAATTCGGGCTAGATAGAGAGCCTTAGGGAACTGAGTGTTGAGGGGACTTTGGAGGAGAGGGAGTTGGAGGGATGTTTACACCAAGAAAGGACACAGAGGAGGGGAGGAAGTCCTGCGTAACCTATACGTGTGTCGTTCTGCACAGACCTGATCTCTTTGAATGTGACATGGCTAGGGCTCCAGTTCTTTGTCATAGGCGGCACTGGTGATGGAGCATTAGTTATAGAACCGTGAGTGGCAATGCTTGGGGAAACTTCCTCCTTTACCCAGGGCAGATAATTAATGACAGTGAAAGCAACTATCACTTAGTGACTTATTTACTATGGCCCAGGCAGTATGCAAAGTGCTTCATGTGCTTTTATATTTTTGCAGAAAGACAAAAAAGACTCGTTAGGCTCAAATGGATTGCAGGAAGATGTAAATTTTAATACCTAAGTTTTTATCCCAGTGCCTTCCTTTTTGGTGTGACTGTGATCAGCGTTCAGAAGGAAAGGTGGATGGGACTAACCCTCTTCTTCCACGTGTCCTCACTCGAATACTTGGATAAGACCCTAATATCTCATGTCTTCTCCCCTCTGGCTAAGCCACCATCTCCTGGAATGAAAATCACTATAAGTTGACTTCAAATATTCTCCCACGATATCTTCCTCATCAAATAATCACATCTTTTTTGGTAACTTTGAAGAGATCGTTGCAAACAACTCTTAGTTCATTTTTCAGGAAGACAACGATTCTATGGATAGCAAGTAGCAGTGCTTATTTCAGGGACAGCATTTCAGGTGTGTCTTCTTCCATACTTCCTGAAATATGGATGAAGGTTCAAGGAAGAATTACCCAAATCCATTCCAAGGCTATTATGTTAAACATGAGTCTGTTAAAATGGTAAAATAGTAAAACTATAATTAAAAGTCTCTGAAGGGAGATAGTATGTATTCTTACAATAGAAGCCTTGCTGTGTTGTCATTGTCTTCCATTTTTGGAGGATTGCAGAGGTATAGAAGATCCCATTTTAATGAGAGCACTAACTTTAGATTCCGAATTTTGATGCAGCAAATACTATCCAGGTGTTAAATAATTTTTATTTCAGATTAAAAAAAATTCCTAATGCAAAAAGATACCAATATTTTGGTGTTTGGAGGGGATTAAATTTTCTAGACTTTGATTTATGAAACCAAGATGGGCTTCTGCCAAGGGCAGGGCGCATCCTCTTGGATCGCCAGTAATGCAATGGCCTGAATGAGGCTTTTGTTGAAAAGACAGCGAGAGAGAAAACTGCTTAGATGAAATGACAAGAAAATAAAGACTATAAAGAAAAGAGTTGCAAAATAGGTCATCTCATACTCACTATGACACAAGCTGTAAAAAGCATCTTCCCCCTTAGCTCTGCCCTTTCTCCTGAGTGATCACCCCCTTGCATCCTTGAGTGCAAGCAGCAGGATGTGGGTACCCTTGTGATTAGGGTGTCCTTCTACCTCCAGATGCTGGGAGAGCACCTTTCTTATGCAAGGTTGATCTTCTGCTTTCAGGAAGACAGAAAGGAGGGTCAGAGTGTCCCTCTTGCATTAACCATTTCTTAAGTAACTTTAGTTCAAAATAATCAATATGCCATGGAGGCACATTTTAGGGCTGGTTGCACTGGTCCCCCAACAAAGGATGATGAAATTTTGACAAGCGTAGGGAAAATGGGGACAAGACAGGGAAGCGGCCCACTCGACATCATAGAGGCAATTAAGTTTCAGGGCACAGCCAGGGAACTGCCAGTCCTTTGGTATAAGCGGGCTGAGAAAGTGGTGAGAGCTGATATAGGAAAGGGAACCCATGGAATTGTTTTTTTAAGTCTTTATTGAATTTGTGACACAATATTGCTTTTGTTTTGTGTTTTGGTTTTTTGGCCATGAGATATGTGGGATCTCAGCTCCCTGACCAGGGATCAAACCCACAGACCCTGCATTGGAAGGCAAAATTTTAGCCACTGGACCTCCAGAGAAGTCCATGGAACTTATATTTTATCTCGAAGACATCAAATAATCATTATAGAATTCTAAGCAGCTTTTTTGTGAATTAATTTTTACTGGAGAATAGATGAGTTAGAGTGTTGTGTTACTTTCTGCTGTACAGCAAAGTGAATCTGTTATATTGTACATACACATATATCCACTCCTTTTTGGATTCTTTCCTCATACAGGCCATTATAGAGTATTGAGTAGAGTTCCCTGTGCTATACAGTAGATTCTTACTAGTTATCTATTTTAATATATTATGTATTTTTTTTGTGTGTGTGTGTATATGGCAACCCCAATCTCCTTGTTTATTCCTCCTCTCCGCTCCACAAGCAGCTTTCATGACCTGCTTTAGATTTGCAAACCTGAGAGAGAACTGTTACTGGAGTATTTATGGGACTTGATAAATAATACTTGTCCTCCCCACTCAGGTTCTGGACCTGGTAAAATAAAGTCAGGGAGCCAGCAGACGGAGGTCATCTGCTTCGCTGATAAAACAGACTACGCTGTACCGAAACCCAGAATCTGGCAGATTAACTCCCCTCACAGGCAGAATTGGGCTGGGGCAGTCTCTGTCTGACGGGGCAGAGCATCGGCTCTCCAAAGAGAAAGGCAAGGGGCGGGAGACTGCCAAGATGTGACCATGTGCCTTCTGCTCAGGTTTTAATCAGATAAATGGAGGCATCACTCCACGTGGAAGGAAACAACATTCCCTAGGTTTCTCTTCTTCTCTTAACACATTGAATTTAACCACTTAGCCTGTGACCAACTAGGCGTGTGTCTGAGCCTTAGGGGATGTGGGGAGGAAAGCCCACCCCAGTACCATCCCCCGCTCCTCTGGGCATCCTGAGACCACTGGTGCCTCGGAAGATTCATAATTGGGTTAGAAGAGTGCCTCATTTACATTAAACTCCAAGGTCACTTTGCTCCCCATACTGAGAATTTACCTCCTGGTCTGTTTCTCACCCTAGATTATGTCCAGCTGTGTTGACCAATATTATCTGTCAAGAGGTTGTGCCTGTGAGGTCAAATAACATCATAAAATTATTCTAATAATAAAAAAAACAACAGTTATGTCCCAGATTTGAATATGAACTCCTTACTTTCAACTGCCAACGGAAAAATATTAAATTTTCTTGTAAGACCAAAAGAATGAAAGTCCAAAATAAAATGTTCTTGCCATTGTGAATTAAAATACCGAAGACACACCCCTGCAGCCTTCCCCCTCACTGTTCCCTGCATCAGAGCCAAGTTCTCAGGGTGCATTGCGGTCAGGAGATGGGTGACATGAAGGGAGGATGGAGCAGATGTCAGTGCATCAAGCACCACAGGCTTTCTTCCTGCCAGAGGAAGGGGCTGTACTATGGAAAGGAGACAAGCCATCGTCAATGCTGTGGTGTTGGACTGGAGAGGAAGGTATTGGTGTGAATGTATGTTGTTTAGATGTAGATATTGTATTAGGAGAAATTAATTAGGAGAAATTGTATTACCAGATGGAGAACCAATAGGATGTATGGAGAAGAGATGGAGATTTAAGAAATTGGCTCCTGTGGTTGTAGAGGCTGGCAAATCTGAAATCTGAAAGTAGACTGACAGGCTGGTGACCCAGGGAAGAACTGATGCTACAGCTCAAGTCTGAAGACACTCTGAGAATTCCATCTTCCCTGGGAATCTCAGTCTTTCTCCCAGGGTCTTCAACTGATTGGATGAGGCCCACCCACCATATGGAGGATAATCTGCTTTCAGTTCAGTTCAGTTCAGTTCAGTTGCTCAGTCGTGTCCGACTCTTTGCGACCCCATGAATCGCAGCACACCAGGCCTCCCTGTCCATCACCAACTCCCAGAGTTCACTCAGACTCACGTCCATCAAGTCAGTGATGCCATCCAGCCATCTCATCCTCTGTCGTCCCCTTCTCCTCCTGCCCCCAGTCCCTCCCAGCACCAGAGTCTTTTCCAATGAGTCAATTCTTCACATAAGGTGGCCAAAGTACCGGAGTTTCAGCTTCAGCATCATTCCTTCCAAAGAAATCCCAGGGCTGATCTCCTTCAGAATGGACTGGTTGGAATCTGCTTTACTCGAAGTCTAATAATGTAAATGTTAATCTCATATAAAAAAAATGCCCTCACTGCAATATCTAGGCTGGTGTTTGACTAAATCTGTGGCTACTAGAAAAGGGACCCAGGCTCAACCCCTGTCCTCCCTTTTGGGCTGCAAGTCTAAGGGAGGCCAGAGCTGGGAAAGTTCAGATTTGATGTGTAAGAGTAGGATGGATAGGGATTTGGGATTTTGAGAGTTTTTTTTTTTTTTTGGCTTGCCCTTCTTTCCTTTCTTCATTACTTTCTTTCTTTTATTCAACATGGTTATTACTATCTAAGAGTTAAAAAAAAAAAAAAAGCCATGGCACTTTCCTGAGAGTTCTTCTAAGATGTTGAAACATGAGACAGGATATCAGATTTGAAGGGGTGGTGAAAAAAAAAAAAAAAACTGCTTTCTGCTACCTCCTCTTGAGCCCAGCTCATTCAGTACTCATAAAACATCAGAAACATTCCTGAAGAGAAATGAATCCAATGTGTTTGGGCCTTACAATTACTTTATGAAATGTCAAAAAGCAAAACTTTCTGTTCTTTTAAAGAACTGTGCCCTTCCTCCCTTCACCCCACTCCCATCCCCACCCTGAAGTCCAGAAGGGCTGAGCACATCCTAAAGGCAGGCTGGCCCCAGTGATGCCAAGTGTGTACAGCATCACAGCACAGTTTCTGGTGGGATTTTTTAATGTTTTTATTTATTTTTATTTTTGGTTGTACTGGGTCTTTGTTGCTGCTCAGACTTTAGTTTGGGCAAGCAGGGGCTACTCTCTGGTTGTGATTCACAAGCCTCTCATTGAGGTGGCTTCTCTTGTTGTGGAGCACAGGCTTCAGGGCATGCAGGCTTCAGCAGTTGTGGTGCACGGGCTTAGTTGCCGCTCGACACGTGGGATATTCCTGGATCAGAGATTGAACCCATGTGTTCTGCATTGGCAGGTGGACTCCCTACCACTGAACCACTGGGAAATCCTAGCAGGCAAATTCTTTACCACTGAGCCATAGGGAAACCCCCTGGTGGGATTTTTTTTAGTATTTATTTATTTGGCTGTGTCTGGCTTTTGTTGAGGCTTGCAGAATCTTTCTTTGCAGCACACTGGAATCTTTAGTTGTGGTGCACATGGGGTCCGTTTGCTGCTCCTGAGCTGCAGAGCACGCGGGCTTTGGTAGTTGTAGCAAGCAGGCTCAGTTGCCCCAAGGCGTATGGAACCTTCATTCCCCAACCAGGGATTGAACCCACATCTCCTACATTGCAAGGCAGATTCTTAACCACTGGACCACCAGGGAAGTCCCATGGTGGGATTTTAAATGAGCTCCCAGTGGTTTTTGTCATGTTATCAAGGAGACGACTCAGCCAGTTTATCAGAAGCATCTTTGTTAGGGCTTCCCAGGTGGCACAGTGGTAAAGAACCTGCCTGCCAGTGCAAGAGACCCAAGAGACGTGGGTTTGATCCCTGGGTCGGGAAGATACCCTGGAGAAGGAAATAGCTACCCATTCCAGTATTCTTGCCTGGAAAATTCCATGGACAGAGGAGGAGCCTGGTGGGCCATAGTACATGGGGTCTCAAAGAGTCAGACACGGCTGAGCACACATGCACACATGCTATAGGAAGCACTATAATTCACAGTCACATCACACGCCCTGGTGACTCAGATGGTAAAGAATCTGCCTTCAATGCAGTAGACCATTGATCCATGGGCTTGGGAGATTCCCTGGAGGAGGGCTTCACAATCCATTTCAGTATTCTTGTCTGGAGAATCCCATGGACAGAGGAGCTATAGTCCATGGGTCACAAAGAGTGGGACACATCTGAAGCAACTGAGCGCATGTGCACGTACACACACATACACGAGTGCACACACACACACACAGGTGGATATGCCTGATGAACAGGCATATTGTTGCCTGATTGAGATGCAAAAATCCTCAACAAATTACTAGTAAATCAAATTCAACATTTCCCATTTTACAGATGATAAAACAAACCCAGGGAACTTAAGAAACTTGTTCAAGAAAACAAAGCTACTACTAAGTGGCAGATTCATCTGCAGACCCAAGCCAACCTATTCTGATACCTTTCAGGAGACTGACAAGTAAGAGCTTAATAGGCGGCCTAGAAATTCCAAATGCATGGAGAACTGTGGTCCCACAGTACTTCTGAGAAATTGCGTGCTGAGTGTCAGCACTGATAAAATTCCCAGTCTGGTGAGGAAAGGGGAGAGAAGGCCAGCAAAAGTCAGGGATGCTATTTTGTCCATCGTGCTAAGGGAGTTAGACTTAAGCCTGTGAGGACAAGAAGTACTGTATTTTAGAAAGATCAGTTCAGCCACAGGGTGCAGATTGGTTGGAGAGGACAAAAGAAGAGTCAGGGAAGTCCCTGTGCTGTACAGCAGATTCTCATTAGTTATCTGTCTGTACAGCAGATTCTCATTAGTTATCTATTTTGTGCATATATCACTAGTGTATATGTGTCCAATCCCAATCTCCCAATTCATCTCAGTGCTCTGTGGTAACCTAAGTGAAAGTCACTCAGTCATGTCTGACTCCTTGTGATCCCACGGACTATACACTGAGTGGGATTCTCCAGGCCAGAATACTGGAGTCGGTAGCCTTTCCCTTCTCCAGGGGCTCTTCGCAACCCAGGGATTGAACCTAGGTCTCCCACATTGCAAGTGGATTTTTACCAGCTGAGCCACAAGGGAAGCCCATGGTTACCTAAATGAGAAGGAAATCCAAAAAAAAAGAGGGTGTAAATGTATTTGTATAGCTAATTCGCTTTGCTGTACAGCAGAAACTAACACAACATTGTAAAGCAACTACACTCCAATAAAAATTAATTTTTAAAAGTTAGATAGGTATTTAAAAAAAAAAAGAAGGAGGAAGTGAGTTAAGAGCTAGTGCAACAGTGCAAATGAACAAGACAGAGTCCTGTTGTAACCGAATGGGACCCTATGGGCCTTTCTGGAACAGACCCCTCCCCCATGTTCTCTGCTACAGCTCATCTCTGAAGCACCCGGATAACAGTATCTGATGCACACTTCCTGAGCTATTACACAGATGCTAAAACCTTCACCAAATGGGAGCTGTTAACTACTTAAAGACCATGAGCACACAGCCTGCCGGCCTCCTGGATCCTAAGGAATAATAATATTAATCCCTGTGACACCTCCCAGTTACCATCAACCAATCTGAGAATTTTGCACAAGCTGATCGCAAACCCTGGGGCTCCCCTCCCTCACCTGGCCTTTAAAAATACCTTGCTGGGGAATTCCCTGGCAGTCCAGTGGTAGGGCTCTCTGCTTTCACTGTTAGGGGCCAGGGTTCATTCCCAGGTTAGGGAACTAAGAGCCCACAAACTGCACAGCATTGTCAAACAAATAAATACATTTTTTAAAAAAACTGTTGAAACCCATTGGAGAGTTCAGGCTTTTGAGCATTAACTGTGCTGGACTCCTTGCTTGGCACTTAATAATAAACACTGAACCTTCCTTTACCACAACCTGGTATCAGCAGATTGTGTATGCTAAGTTGCTTCAGTCGTGTCTGACCCTTTGCAACCCCCTGGACTGTAGCCCTCCAGGCTCCTCTGTCCATGGGATTCTCCAGGCAAGAATACTGGAATGGGTTGTCATGCCATCCTCCAGGGGATCTTCCTGACCAGGGATCAGACCCAGGTCTCCTAAAGAATTGCAGGCAGATTCTTTACCATTTGAGCCACCAGGGAAGCCTGATGTCAGTAGATTGGCAGGCCCAAATTTTGATGGTAACATCAAGGCGGTGGATCAGGGAAGGAGAGAAGTAGGTTCAGGAGTGACTTAGAGGTGCATTAAGCTGGAGACATAAAACAGAGTAGATGTGAAGAATAGACCTTCATACTCAGTGCTGTTCTCTAGAATCACCCAATTAAAAACCGAATATTGTCATATGCTTGTTCTATTTTCACTCTTTCAAAGTCTACCGCATGTTCATTCACTGCTTTTTTTCATTAGTGTGGTAAAGACTGGCAGTTATTTGGGGTGTGCTGTGCAGGCTGTTCTCCAGTTTTGGCGAGCAGGGGCTACGCACTAGTTGGGGTGTGTGGGCTTCTCACGGCAGTGCCTTCTGTTGTGCAACGTGGGCTCTCGAGTGTGTGGGCTTCATTGGTTGTGCCACATGGGCTCAGTAGTTGTGACTCCTGTGCTCCAGGATCCAGCTCAGTTGCTCCGCAGCGTGTGGGATTGTCCCGGAAATGGAACCCGTGTCTCCTGCATTGACAGGCAGATTCTTTACCATGGAGCCACTAGGGATGCCCTAGCTTGACTCTTAAATGCTACCCGGATATAATTTTATTCTTCCCAGTCTGCCAGGATTCATCGTATAATATTAGAACAATTTTAGTTTTTAAATTTAACTCTTTAAAATACAATATTATGTATATTAGCAGATATGATTAAGTTTTACTATGTTTATTATAAGTCCATGTGGCCAGATATATTAGTAACAAACAGATGATGAGAATAAAAAATTCTTCCATAATTCCCAAAAGAGTCCAAAATGGACAAAATGCTTTTGCATGTCTGTGTTGAAAATGAGATTTTTATACGTTGGAAGTAAATAGCAGCATCCATTTTATAGCATTTTCCTTGCTTTGATTTTGTGACACAATTCTTCAGAGTCCTGACTGTGAATAGGCTAGCACCTCAAAATCACCTCAATGCTTAAAATAGGTTCAAGAAATGGTTCTACTTTTTTTCCACCTCTCCATTCCAAACCATCGAGGGAATTAGTTGCACCACTGAAGTACATTTCTTTTCTGTTTTACATAGTCAAATTTTTTGCTAGTTTCCTTTACTATTATTATTATTGGCAGACTATATTATTACTATATTATTATTGACAGATAGAGTCCGTGTAAGACATTGTGCTTTGTCTCTTACAGGATAACAGTGTGCTGTAATGCCATTGACACTTTTAGTGTTTTGGTCAATATAAACATCATAATTTACTAAAACTTGCATGCAAGTTGCAAAAATAAAACAACTTGACAAGACAGGAGCTTAAATAAAACATGAAATGGTCTCCGCTGGTGCTAGCTTAGTATCTGACTAGTATCTTTCTCCCCCCAGCAATACTTTGAGGTGGAAGAAGAGAAGACATCCCTGCATGACGCAATGACTGTCAAAATGAACATTTTGTCAAAAAGACTGAGGGAGAAAGAGGAAGTCATTAAGGAATTAAGAGAAGAACTAGACCAATATGAAGAACATGGATTTCAAAAAGTTGTAAGTTTCACAGCGAAGAATAATTTATGTTAATGAAGTTACAGCTGTCTAAAAAGCTCGGGTTTGGAATAAAGAGACTACAGTGGCTGTATCTTGGGTATCTTCTTCACAAAATAAGACAGTTTAACCCTTTTTTTGCTCAATGACATATTCTAGAAAATCCATAATAATTATAAATAGGAGCAGTATAATTGTTCTCAATTCTTATTTGTAAGGGAAATAAAATAACCTATCTTCCCCCCTAGAAAAGCACGTAAATACATTTTTGTTTTATTACAGAAGAGTCCCACCCTTTTTTCTTTCAGTCCAGTCAATCTGAAAGACACAAAACAATCTCAAGTCAGAGGCTTTCAAGAAACCAGCTTGTAACAGGATGACCTTCCACAGAAATGTCAAGAAGGGAAATTCTCAGAGGAGTTTCGCCCTGTTCTCCCTGTTGTACTGGGAGCCAGGAGCTGCTTTACTGCTCCAAGGACTGAAGAGAACAAACGTGGGAAGACAGAGAAAGCCGAAAGGAGAGTTTAGCTACCTGTTGAGGAGATGAATGAGAAGGATCTTGAAACTGTGGACCCTGAATACAAGTTTGTTTTAATCCCCAATCAACTCAAATAGCCATAGCGGGATTTTCATATTAGGTTCTGAGAGCAAGAAGTAGGTTGTTTGAGTAGGAGAGGTGGCCAGAGAAGCCAGAGAGTCAGCCTGCTGAGTGCCAGCTGGCAGGGGCACTTCCTCACCTCAGCTCAGTTTCCCAACGAGGGGGCAGAGGCTCACTCAGAGCATGCGGCTGGCAAATGCTGACGTGGCATGGAAACCAAGGTCCATCCGAACCCAAAGTCCCGCGTGAGGAGGTAGCTTTTTCCTCTGTATAGAGTAAGAATTAAAGGTTGCAATATACATATATATATATATATGTACACACACACATACACACGTATATATAGGTTGGCCAAAAAAGTTTGGGTTTCCCCATAGAATGTTATGGAAAACCCAAATTAACATTTTGGCCAACCCAATATATACACTCTTATAACTTATATATTTCTTATATGTACATTATATTATTATAATGGATTATAGTACTACAGTAATATATATAAATCAATATAACATATATAATTATTATAATTATAATTAAATGTATAGTGATCCCTGTGTATGAAAGTGAAAGTTACTCAGTCGTGTGTGACTCTTTGCAACCCCTTGGACTATATAGTCCATGGAATTCTCTAGGCCAGAATACTGGAATGGGTAGCCTTTCCCTTCTCCAGGGGATCTTCCCAACCCGGGGTAGAACCTAGGTCTCCTGCATTGCAGGCGGATTCTTTACCAGCTGAGCCACAAGGGAAGCCCAAGAATACTGCAGTGGGGAGCCCATCCCTTCTCCAGAGGATCTTCCCCACCCAGGAATCGAACCTGGGTCTCCTGCATTGCAGGTGGATTCTTTACCAGAGCTATCAGGGAAGCCTTGGTCACTAAGCATGTATCACTAAGTGTACATCCTTTAGTGTACATCACTAAGTGTGCGTTAGTGTATATCACTAAGTGTACATTACTTAGTGTATATCCCTAAGTGTACATCACTAAGTGTATAGTGATCCCTGTGTAGATACACATAAATATTGACTCATGTGTGCATGTATACATGTAGGTATATGTATGTATATATACATGTATGTATATGTACATGTATATATATACATATATATGTATGTGTATATATAGATATATATATATGGGAAAACTTTGAGAAGTAATACATTAAAATGTGAATGCTAGGAAGAAACACTTCCAGGTTCCAGGTTGCTGGGCTATTTAAGTGCAGTCCTTGGTTTATCTAAGTCCCACACTAGTATTCTTACTGAAAACCCTCAAAGTTAGAAAAGATAAGAAATTGAACTTGCACCATTCTAAAGGACTTTGTTTACTAACTGGGGAAAGAATACTTTGTTTAATCTATTAGAATTCTTTGTGTTCTATAACAACAGCAACAACAACAAAAACAAAAAAAGAATTCTCTATGTTCTAAAAAAAACAGAGCATCTTCTAAGCAATTTAGTATTAAGTATTCTTATCATCAGAGAAGGCAATGGCACCCCACTCCAGTACTCTTGCCTGGAAAATCCCATGGACAGAGGAGCCTGAAAGGCTGCAGTCCATGGGGTTGCTGAGGGTCAGACACGACTGAGCTACTTCACTTTCACTTTTCACTTTCATGCATTGGAGAAGGAAATGGCAACCCACTCCAGTGTTCTTGCCTGGAGAATCCCAGGGACAGGGGAGCCTGGTGGGCTGCTGTCTATGGGGTCGCACAGAGTCAGACACAACTGAATTGACTTAGCAGCATTCTTATCATAGATCTAATATAATTGAATATTATTTCTTTTTACATATTCTGATTGCCTTGGAGGAAGAGACACATCCAATTTTTGAATTTACTTTTCTTATCTTGGATCTACATTTACTCTTAGTTTTTTGGAGAAAATAATTTAATAGAATTATTAGTAGCAAATATAATAGAAAAGTTGTAATAATTTTGGCTTTTACTCCTGTCCTTGACTAACGATATCCAGCATTGATTAGCAAGGCAATTTTGATCCAATTATTTCCCACTTGTGAAATGAAAAGTGATCTCTGCCCAGCCAACAGTGTTATGAGGAGGATTTATTGTGAACCTGAATCCCTGTGAGTTCTTTGAAGAAAGGCATGCATATAAATTCTAGTTATCATGATGAGGAAATACACAAGTCCTTACTACCATCTGGTTTACTGTTGAAAATATCCCAGTTCTGTAATTGAGCTTCCAACACGAGGTCTTTCTTGGTGTGTTTACACCTCCGATTGTCCTCAGCCTGTTAACTGGTCTGTCTGGACATCCTGGGTAAAGATCAAGATGAGGTGGGCGGGGCTTGGTGGGGACCACAGGAAGCGGGAGGGTCTGCCCCTGCTGTTGTATAAGCAGGTGTTCTCTGCATCTGGTGACATTCTGAAGACCTTGGTGGTGGTTGTCGTTCAGTCGTGCCTGACTCTTTGTGACCCCATGGATTGCAGCATGTCTGTCCTTCACTGTCTCCCAGAGTTTACTCAGACATGGTCCTTGAGCCAGTGATGCCATCCAACTATCTCGTCCTCCATCACCCCCTTCTCCTCTGCCCTCAGTCTTTCCCAGCATCAGGGTCTTTTCCAGTAAGTCAGCTCTTTGTATCACGTGGCCAAAGTATTGGAGCTTCACCTTCAGCATCAGTCCTTCCATTGAATATTCAGGGTTGATTTCCTTTAAGATTGCCTGGTTTGATCTCTCTGCTGTCCAAGGGACTCTCCAGAGTCTTCTCCAGCGGAAGACCTTGGTTGTTTCACTGTAATTTGTCTCCATGGACACCACATCAGCATTGCTGTAAACAACTTTTAAGATTTGAGGAAGGTGAGACTCCTGATTAACTGAGTGTATACATTTTCCCCAGCACCAGAGGACCCTAGTGAAACATCATGCTAGGGCAATGCAGAGCAGGGCTAGTGTACCTTTCGGTAGGATGGACATGAACACTGCAAAAGCAGCCTATCTTTTTTAAAAAAAAATCTGAAATTTCTCTTAAAAAATCTTCTAAGGGCTAGCTTTCCTAGAACTCCATGCCTCTCGTTATAGGTGAAGTCACTCAGTCATGGCCAACTCTTTGCGACCCCATAGACTGTAGCCTGCCAGGCTTCTCCATCCATGGGATTTTCCAGGCAAGAATACCAGAGTGGGTTGCCATTTCCTTCTCCAAGGGATCTTCCTGTCCCAGGGATCAGACCCAGGTCTCTCGCATTGCAGGTGGATTCTTTACCGTCTGACCCACCCCGGAAGGCCTAAATTTGAAATTTCATCTAATACGACCGCTCCCTCTAGCGGTATAAAAAGCTCAGTACAGCAACTATCTGAAATTATATTTGGAAAACCAGACTTGGAGAAACAATTAGAAATTCTCAAAGCAGCAGTTGAAATAACTCACAAAAACAACTTGAAATAAGAAAATTGAATAAACAATAAGGAAAAGTCTAGTTTATTCTTCCTCATAGTCTGATCACATAAATTACTTCATCGTTACTAGTCATAATCTCTCTAAGAATGACAGGAAAAGGAAGGTTTGGTAAACATCTAGATTAGCTTATATTTATGACAAGATGGAAATCAGAAGAAGGAATCTCGTCAAGTTACAGAAGCCTCATCTCTCCAGGTCAGAACATCCTTAATGTTGAATTTTCCCCAAGAGGGCTTCACTTGGTGTCTCAGATGGTAAAGAGTCTGCCTGCAATGCAGGAAACCCAAGTTCAGTCTCTGGGTTGGGAAGATCCTCTGGAGAAGGAAATCGCAATCCATTCCAGTATTCTTGCCTGGAAAATACCATGGATGGAGGAGCCTGGCAGGCTACAGTCCACGGGGTCGAAGAGTCGGACATGCCTGAGTGACTAACACACACAAACACATTCAAGGGCTGAGTGTCTTTTCAGGCTCTGTGAACCCCCTCAATGAGTTAATGGTACTCTGCTATAGTCTGCAGCTTGCCGTGCTATATGCCGATAAATCCACTCAAGAATTGCTGAAGGAGCTAGCTGGTCAGGGTAGTGTGCCTGTGTGTCTGCGTACCCACGAACACGCCTGTGTGCTTCAATTGCAGTTAGAGTTGTTTCGAAAAGACTTCATTTTTCTTTCCTACCCCAACATGGATGAGCTATGCAACCATCATGCCCACCCACCCCCACCACCACCAATACGTAAACATGACTGTTTGTTGCTGACAGTTTTGAAACAGAGCCGTCATTCAAGAGAGGCAGCTCTGCAGGGCTGCACTGCCCCAGTGGGCCACTCTCTTGGCTGTCACTCACTGGGAAAGCACCTGCTCGTCTCTGTGCCTGTCACACAGCATGGGCATGCAGCAGAAACCCCTACCCCCCACCCCCAGCATCAAATTGAGACGTCCAAACACTGTGTGCAGAGCCTGCAGAATTGAGACACCAATGTGGCAAAAGGAAGACTGCTGGGAAGGCACCTGCGATGCCCCAAACAGTGCTTCTCAGCCTCTGCTGACTTTCTGTGTGTATGGATCACCTGCAGCTCCTGTTAAGATATAGATTCAGACAGGTCTGAGTTGGGGCCGGAGATTCTGCATTTTCAAAAAGCTCCCAGGTGATGCCGAGGCTCCTGGTCCTTGGACCACGTTTGGGGTAGTGAGGCTCTGGAGAACATCCATTTCCAGAAATGGTTCTTTCACTACTGTTTGGGATTCTGAGGCCTTGGACAGGGATACTGCCCATCCTGTGGCTGTTCACAGGAGAAATAGCATGTATGCCGGCACTTGGAAGTCCTAGCGTCCACTGCATGATAGAAGAACTCTAAATTGACAAGTTCCTTTATAAATTTTAAATCCCAGAGTGACCATGGATCGCACTGCAGGCTGTCTTCGGCAATAATGTAGCTTTAAACAGCTTTAACTAGTTAACCACCTTTTAATGATCTCCATCCTTCTTAACTTCGGTTTATTAATGCAGTTTGTTTTAAAGAAGTCGTGGTTTCAGTGAGCCCAAACTAGCGGTGTGGGCAGATGGTAGGAGAAACACCACCACAAAACCTGCCACTCAGAGTGTAACAGATGACCGCAGCCGCCCAGAACTATCCCTTTGTTCATTTTGCTAATGAGTGTCCCCATTGCTGTGGGAATCTGAATAGTTAATTACTTGCAGTTCCTGCAGCTGACAGATGGTGGGGACAGAGCTAAAGGTTGACCTCTCAGGAACTGGGGCTGTCCATGGATTTGTGGGAGGGGGGAAACCCTTGAGTTGGAAGTGTTGCCTTGTTTCTTGCTTTTCTACGAGATTTTTAGAAAACCCATTTAGGTGCTAGCTGCCACCTCTTGTAAATTTTACACTTCATCTGATTATTCAAATAGTTCTCATTTAGTTTATTATAATGGATGCTCACGTAATCCACAATGGATGTTCATTTTCTGCCACTGTTAGGAAATGTACATTTAAGCCAATTAAGACAAACGCTGTTGGCTTTTTAAAAAGCTTTTTCAGTCTAGAAATTCATTGTTTGATGTTCTCAAGTTGAACCATGTGGGACAAGAAAATAATGACTGAGATTATTTCTTATTAAGAAAATAGTGTTATAGTTATTAAATTTGTTAGTTCTCATGAGTTAAGAATGAATTGGGCTTAAATAATTTAAGTGGAATGGTGAATCAAAATCATGAAGATTCACAACTGAGCTTAGCGCAAAATTTAACGTCATCATTATAAACATTAAGTCTGGTATAACTGACTTCATTAAAAAGTCCCTTGTTTTTCAAGAGTTTATTCATGTACTATAAAACATGATAGCTACATATTTTTCTTCTGAACCATTATGATGACCACAGAGGAAACCTTTTTTTAATAATTTACTTTCAGTTATCTCTAAAGTTAAATAAAAATATACTTTCAAAAGGACACTAGTTATATTGGGAGGACAGACTTTTTGGGAGGAATGATTTTGTTTTTGAAGAGAGGAGATTTTATCCTTATGTATTTGCACATGGCATTGCTTCTAAAAGAATAGCTTATAATTCATCTGAAAATTAAAGTTTAAAAGTATTTCTAGTGTCCATATTGATTTTGAACAAAGGTATATAAATACTTCTGTCTCTTTTAATGTAATAATACAATGACTTTCAAGCATGTTCTTTACTATTTTGAGATTGTATAATCAGTTTAATATTTTACCATCATGAAATATAAAGTTTTGCATCAGCTTCTCCAGCTCATTACATCTTAATTTTAAAAAGAAGTGCAGCAAGTAAAATCTAGACAGCCATAAGCAAGTATGGTCAGATGTTTTCAATAGCTTTGAAACAGACGAGAAGAAGAAAAGAAGAGTCGCTGTCCCGATAAGCTTCTATTGCGTAAGAAAAAGCGTCTCCCGTAATGGACATGGCAAGATTTAAACAAAAGACGCACATAATAAAAATGTAAATGAGTTTGCTTTACCAAAACTATAACTTTAAAGTCTTTTGTTGTAAGTTATCCTGAAACCTTCTTACAAGGTAATCACTGTTTGCATAGAGATTTAAACCGAAGTCTTCAATAGCATTCAACGCCTGCACAGTCCCAGTGTGACAGGCATGAAAGCCACGTTAATGTTCAGAATATGAATTGCCTCTGGGTGGCTCCTCCACCAAGCAGAAAACCCAACTGTGTGGATATCCGTGTGCCTGATGGGCTCCATGCGGCTCCCAGCCTGGAAACGCCACCGCTTTGACATGCGGTGTGCTCCTCTTGACGCTGGCAGCGCGGACACTGGGAAATGCCACAAAGGCAACAAGCCCCTCCTTGCCGTGCGCTCTGCCCCGCCCCCGCCCGCAGCCCCTTCCCCCGGCGCGGCTGCCGGTCCGCGGGCTCCCCAGCCTGCCTGGTTACGAGCACTTCAGACGCACACAGAGGGGAGTGTGGGTGGAGGGGCCCCAGCTGCCTCCCTGGACGCAGCCTCCATGATGAATTGACCTGAATGATGAGGGCACACAAACAGTATGATATGCATTATTCCTGTCAATAAACTGTCCCCATGTGCTGTGGTCTTTGTACAGAAGGTACTGCAGCCTTTCTTCCAGCAAGCTCTATTTTACTCTCCTTCCCTTGTTACTATTCATATTATAAGTGTGTAATAGAATTCAGAAAATTATATGATAGCTCTTCTGTATCTGTATTGTCTCGTCTTGCATATTTAAATCCTTGGCTCCCTGCTTAGAAATATGGAATTCTCCCTCTTTTAGGATTCTTTTATCAAAGAGAGCAGCCCTCTGAGAACAACTCTAGAAAAGGAAAATTTGGAGTTCAAAATGGAAAATGAGAGACTGCTTCAAGTCATTTCAGAACTCGAAGAAGAAATCCAGCTCAATGTAAAAGAAAATTCAGTATTAGGTAACATTTTAGAGTAATTTTTGAGAAAACTTTATACACTGGGCACGTTTATAAAATTCATGGCCATGCTTGTCTTTTTCAAACATGTGTTTGTTACCAAACCATATTTACATTTAAAATATCAGCTTGTTAGCCACTTCTAATTTTCATTCTTTTCTTGGGACAGGAATTGGTCATACTCCCCTAGCCGTGCCTTTTTAACTCAGGGTGGTTATTTTTAAATCCAAGCATTGGCCTTTGAAAAATGTGCTCATCAGTGCTCAATATCACTTAGAAATATCATAAATATTAAAATTTCATGTGCTTGATCTAAAACCTAAAATTTCTAACATTTTCATATTTGAGCATATATATTGAGGTGTGCTTTGTGAAGAAACAGAATTGGCCCTTCAGGAAAATATACTCCTACTTACTACTTTATCTTCAATTTTTGGCACAAATTTTAAGTACAGATTTCCATCTGTTGACCCTATGCCCCCTTCTTACATACCATAAACATTGGCAAACATTGCATTTAAATCATTGAAGTTGGATTGCTTTAAAGCATTTACAGGCACTGCTATCATTGTATTTATGTTAGTTATACAGTTTTGCCCTTTGAGTAGGCAATATAAAGTTTGTAGCGAAACATTAATAAAATCAGATATGGGGCAGTGTTTCTTGGATATAAGTTACACCAGGCCAGTGGAGTTTCATTTCTCTCCTGATGTGGTGTAATAATGCGTCTTCAGGTTTTGGTAGTTCTTACAAAGTCCATAAAGTGCCACCTGCTAAAGCAGTTTGTATTGGCTGTGACTAACAGCAAAAATGTTCCTTGCTAGACTAGATGAAAAGCTTTCAGCCTTCAGCCACACTTGGATCTTGAACTTAGTTCTTAATCCCTATCTGACCAGCCGTCTGAACAGCAGGAAGAAGGCTGTGAATGTCAAGGGCAGTTGTGAAGGTCATAGTCCCGCTAGGACTTGAGTCCACCGTGCCTGCCAGCAGTGTATAGCCTGCCCTGAAGCAGGCAGATTGAATACAGGGCCATAAGCTTGTAATTTCATGGTTGGCCTCTCTCTCCTTTTGTTTACAGAAGATGAAATTATAAGTCTGAAAGAGATAGCAGAAAAGGATCATAAAACTATTCAAAAGGTACTGTAACTTTTTTACATTGATGAATGACTCTTTTCAATGGAAATATCAGCATAATTAATGAGATAACACTATGCCCCCGCCTTGTCTTGTGATGTCGAGAAAAGTTGATTCCTGTATTTAGTGTTGTTTGGGATGATTTCTCTAGTAATGAGAAAGGATTCCATCTTGAAAATGAACTCATACTTTCTTTCATTTGGCATAACTGTCTACCTTGTTGACTGTAAGGAATTGAAAAATCATATGACCCAGGGAGTCCAAAGATATGCTTGCGGAAAAATAATATTAGGAACGGGCAGCCTATTTTCGTATCAGATGTTGTTTTATCTCCATTTCTCTGTATGTGAATGAACTGGGTTTGAATTTTGCAGAAAATCTGTATTTAGAGCAGGGAATGCTTTTGACATCATAAAAATCAAGATTTCCTGGGGCATCCGATGTCACAGAACCACGGCAATTTCTGCCCTGCACACCCAGGTCAGAGTCCTGCTTTCAGCTTTCTCAGTTCTCAAAACCCTCTTCTGTGATGGTCAGTTTGCACTGCCAAAGGTCCTACAACCCAAAGACAGCACTGGTCTCTGATCTTTTCCCAGTGCTGAGCACTGGTACACTTAAAAATATTCTTTGAGTGATTTCATAGAATAAGAATGTATCTCTAGATAGAGTTCATATAATTTACAGATAAAAATGTGAATTTACATCCTCGAATTATTCCAAATAAAGTTTTCCACAAACTGAATCGAGTATCAATTTTTAAATGAAAATTAAAGTTAGATAAAATTAAAAATTGAGTTTCTCAGTCATGCTGGCCTCATATCCAGAGCTCATAAAGCTTAAGATTCAGATTTCAACCTAGATTTTGCATTTCTGGTATTCTTAGGTTTTATTTTTCATTTTTAAAAGTTTTTTTAAATTTTATTTATGTACTTACTTACTTTCGGTGGTGCTGTGTACATACAGGATCTTAGTCCTCAGACCAAGGATTAAACTCACACCCGTGCAGTGGAAGGGTGGAGTCTTAACCACTCAACCACTAGGGAAGTCCTAGTCTTAGGTTTTAGATAAAATCACTTCCAAGAACTGATTTTTATTTTTTGGCCACACAGCATGAGATATCTTAGTTCCCCTACCAGGGTTCGAATTTGAGCTCCCTGGATTGGCAGGGTGGAGTCTTAATCACTAGGCTGCCAGGGAAGTCCCAAGAACTATATTCTAAAGAAATGCATACTGTGATGGTCCAGAGTTGGGAGATGTTTCCTGTGATCACTGAATCCATCACAGGTTTGCACAACATGAAGTCATTTTCTGGTGCTTGAGCCCGTTTTCAATGGTGAGGGTACAAGTGTCATTCTTACAGAGATAATGAGAGTATAAGAATAGACCAGTTTAACCTTCTTGGCATCAACTTCTAAGGCTAAAAATGAAATCTCAGCTTTCTAGTTTTACTTAATAACCTGCAAGGGCATCATCTCAGTTTATGTAAATATTTCTCCAGTTCTCAGTCTGTGCTGTCACTGGTGAAGATGAGTCAGACAAGCTTACTCTTCTCTGGGAGGAGTTCAAGGAAATTAAAAAAAAAAAAATAAGTCTCACCATTAAGGCATCAATTAGAAAGAAACATCCTCACTGAGTGGCTGGTCATACCTTGTATGAGCTCAAGTATTCTGATTAAATGCTGCCTTCATTCTCTAGAGCTGCACTGCCCAGCGTTAGCCACGTGTGGCTATTGAAAGCCTATGTCTAGTGCAACTGAGAAAATGAATTTTAAATTATGTTTACTTTTAATTTTTAAATTTCAATATAAAATACTGATATTTGTTTCAGTTACTGAAAAAGTTTTATGTATATTTTGAATAATTTGAGCATGTGAATGTACGTTTCTATTTGTAAATTTTATGAAATCTAAATGCAGATCAAGTATCTGCCATAAAATTTTAGCCTTCAAATTGAGATTTGCTCTAAGTGAAAAATACACACTGGATTTCAAAGACTTAGGTGCTGTAAGAAATGTGAAATATTTTGCTAATGATTTTTAATATTGATTATTATATACTTAAGCTATTTTGCATAGCTATTGGTATAAATAAAATATATTATTAAAGTTAATATCACCTTTTTTTACCTTTTTAAGAAAGCTGTTTAAAATTAGTTATATATATGACACATTTTTATTTGACAATTTTGTTCTAGACAAATATAGCAAATCTGTAGTTTGTTTGATCATATTTTTTTTTTCCTGTCTCTCTTCTTTTTTTTCTTTATATGCACTAGGCCTCCACACAGATGTTGAATGTAGACATGACTTGGTTTTGAGCAGGAAAAATCTAGACCCTTGGGTCTCTGTTCCATTTCTGACACTATAGTTACTTGGGCCAGTTTCTCATTCTCCTTCTTCCTGAGTTTCGCAGATTTACTGTGTGGATAGAATGAGATAATGTACGTCAAAAGGTTTTGTCAATTGGAAAGCAGACCAGGAGCTGTTGATCAAACTGAGAGCTAATATTTACTGGTTTGTTTCCAATATCCTTCATTAAATCAATTGATTCAGCAATGTTCATTAGATGCCTTTTAGTGACAGACACTGCTGAGATACAGAAATTTTATACACACATACATACAAACACACACACACGGGCTTGTTGTGAAAGATCAAGTCTAGAGAGAGAGACAGTGACCATAGGGGAGTGTGATGGGGCTGTAATAGACGTATGTACATGGGGAAACAATGAAAACAGTGAGAAACTTCATTTTCTTGGACTACAAAATCACTGCAGATGGTGACTGCAGCCGTGAAATTAAAAGACGCTTGCTCCTTGGAAGAAAAGCTATGACTTTTTTTTTTATATTAAAAAGCAGAGATATTATTTTGCTGACAAAGTTCCATCTAGTCAAAGCTGTGGTTTTTCCAGTAGTCATGTATGAATGTGAAAGAAAGAAAGAAAGTGAAGTTGCTCAGTTGTGTCCGACTCTTTGTGACCCCATGGACAGTACCCTACCAGGCTCTCCATCCATGGGGTTTTCCAGGCAAGAGTACTGGAGCAGGTTGCCATTTCCTTCTCCAGAGGATCTTCCCGACCCAGGGATCGAACCTGGGTTTCCCGCATTGTAGGCAGATGCTTTACCATCTGAGCCACCAGAGAAGAGTCTCGTATGAATGTGAGAGTTGGACAATAAAGAAAGCTGAGCATCGAAGAATTGATGCTTTTGAACTGTGGTGTTGGAGAAGACTCTTGAGAGTCCCTTGGACTACAAGGAGATCCAACCAGTCAATCCTAAAGGAGATCAGTCCTGAATATTCATTGGAAGGACTGATGCTGAAACTAAAACTCCAATGCTTTGGCCACATGATGCGAAGAACGGACTCATTGGAAAAGACCCTGATGCTGGGAAAGATTGAAGGCGGGAGGAGAATGGGACGACAGAAGATGAGATGGTTGGATGGCATCACTGACTCGATGGACATGAGTTTGAGTGTGCTCCGGGAGTTGGTGATGGACAGGGAAGCCTGGCATGCTGCAGTCCATGAGGTCCCTAAGAGTTGGACTTTGAAAGACTGATCTGAAAATTGACCTGGAAGGTTCTAGAAATGCTTCACAAATTGTTCCAGACCTATCTCCTACTCCTTTCTCTTGAACTGATTCCAGGTGTTTAGGATTTCCCTGGTGGTTCACACGGTAAAGAATCTGCCCACAACGCAAGAGACCTAGGTTTGATCCCTGAGTCACCCCTGGAGAAGAGAATGGCTACCCACTCCAGTAATCTTGCCTGGAGAATCCCATGGACAGAGGACCCTGATGGGCTACAGTCCATGGAGTTGCAAAGAGTTGAACACGACTGAAGTAACTTAGCATGCATACATATAGGATGGTGGAAGGCTACATACAGAATATGAATGTGTAAAGTGTAGGTTACCCCCATGGAATTCTGATGTGGCTAGAGCAGGAGGTGGGATCTAGTGAGACCACGTGATGAGATTTGTGTGAGTACAGGAAGAGGGGGGTGTCTGGGGTGTGAGGAAGGAGTAAACAGAAACCAGAAGAGTATAAAGGAGCAGCTCAGAAGCCTTTGGATAAGCTACATGTTTCCCTTTGCAGCCCTCTCTCTGCTTGCAGGCGTGTCTGACTCTTCGTGACTCCAGGGACTGTAGCCCACCAAGCTCCTATGTCCATGGGGTTTTCCAGGCAAGAATACTGGAGTGGATTGCCATTTCCTCCTGCAGGGGATCTTCCCAACCCAGGGATCAAACTGGCATCTCCTGTGCCTCTTGCATTGGCAGGCAGATTCTTTTACCACTGAGCTACCCGGGAAGATTTTCATCCCTGGATACAATTAAAAATGAGTTGAAAATGGGACTGAAACACTGTTAAGATTCAGCAGCTTTTATGTTTAAATTTTAGTAGTCAAATAACAGCTGAATCTGTTTCAGCTGTGGCTACAAGATGAATTTCCTCCTGAGAGGGGACAGACCAGCAGGCAGAGGTTATATCCCAGGTGTGGCAGTGTCAGGATACAGGGCAGCGTTGGTTGCTATGGGGATAGTTGGGGGCACAGCCAGCCTGGATCATAAGAGATCAGGGAAGTTCAGAGGAAGGGCACTGAGCTGGCCCTCGGAAGAAGGGTTAGAGTTCGCCAGGAAAGGACGAAAGGGAGGGAAGTGGGAAGAGCCAGAACGCGTGTATGGGGAGGGTACGTGACTGATTACGGCAGGAGGATGTGTGGGAACAGGGGTGGCTGGAAGCAGGGGACAGGGCTGAGGATCGTTATGCATTTCAGAGGGAGTGTGAATTGCCTCCTGAGTGAATGGGGTGTCTTGGACACTGGGGCAGGATGGGATTCATGTTTCAGAGAAAGAACGAATGGAAGAAAGGAAAATCCAGAGCCAGAGAGACACCAATTAAAAGATTTCTTGTATAAACTGGGATAACTTAATAGAAAGTCCTAAAACAGGAAGAAGACAGTGACATGGGGATGAAGAAGCGGGTAGCTGAATTCAAGAGATGATTAGGCAATAAAAGCCATGGTCTTTGATAAGATTGAAAATGGGAGAGATAAAGGAAGAGAAGTGGAAGGCTGATACTCAGATGCAAATGAGTACAGTGGTAGAGCAGCAGAGAGTGGATTTCGCAGAAACCAAGCAAGAGGTTTGAGAGTCCCTTGGACTGCAAGGAGATCCAACCAGTCAATCCTAAAGGAAATCAACTCTGAATATGCATTGGAAGGACTGATGCTAAAGTTGAAGCTCCAATACTTTGGCCACCTGACTCGAGCCAACTCATTGGAAAAGACTCCGATGCTGGGAAAGATTGAGGGCAGGAGGAGAAGAGCGTGGCAGAGGATGAGATGGTTGGAGTCAATGGACATGAATTTGAGCAAACTCAGTAAACTCTGGGAGACAGTGAAGGACAGGGAAGCCTGGCCTGCTGCAGTCCATGGGGGTTGCAAAGAGCTGGACACAACTTAGCGACTGAACAACAACAAAGCAAAAGGCTCAAGAAGAGAGGATCCATTCTAGCACTTCCCAGAGGCCAGGTGTGCAAAAGACAAGAAACGAAGGATTGGACAATTAGCTTTGGCAACTAAAACGACCCTGGTAATTCAGTTCAGTTCAGTCACTCAGTTATGTCCAACTCTTTACAACCCCACGGACTGCAGCACGCCAGGCCTCCCTGTCCATCACCAACTCCCAGAGTTTGCTCAAACTCATGTCCATTGAGTCAGTGATGCCATCCAACCATCTCATTCTCTGTCATCCCTTCTCCTCCTGCCTTAAATCTTTCCCAGAATCAGGGTCCTTTCCAATTACCCTGGTAATTAATGAGGTCGTTTTACTGGAACATGGTAGTAACTGAGGAATGGAGTGAATGCAGACGTAGAGACAGTGTGCATGGGCAGCTTTCTAGAAGTTTGATCGTGGATGGCCAAAGAGAGGTCAGAGAGTGGTTGGAGGGGGACGTGGGGTTGAGGAAGGAATTTTTTTAAAGATGAAGCTAGAGTATTATTAAATGACATCAGTGGAAAGAAGAATGAGCGGTAAAAGTACAATAGAGAGAAGAGGTCACTGATAAGAGACCCAAGGAGGCAGGAAGACTTGGGGCCAGTGGCTTTGGTGTTTGCCAGTAATTGACGCCTGTTGGAAACTTAATGACACTCCTTTTCAGACCAAGGTATAATGACTCAACAAAAAAATCTTTTCCTTTCCTTCCATTTCTCATTCCTTTACTTTCTCTAAACCTGCTGTTCAGCCTTTCACATCTTCCACACCACCACCACCTCCCCTTCTGAGGCTCTCATGTACCCAGACCCAACTCTCCCCAACCCTGCCACTGGAGACAAACAGATCCCTGCCTTTAGGGGACATTGCACGCTGGTTATGGGACTTTTAACTCAGAGTCACTGCTCCCTCCTTCTACCCATCCTTTTACTTGGATCTAATTAGCACCCTTTGACAAAAACACATTTTATTAATTTATTCAAGTACAGTTGGTTTGCAATGTTATGTTTCTGCTCTACAGCAAAGTGATTCATCTATGCATATATATATTCTTTTTCATACTTTTCCATTGTGGTTTATTGCAGGATATGGAATATAGTTCCTGTGCTATTCAGTAGGACCTAGTTATCTATCCATTTTATATATAGTCATTCATATCTGTAACCAGCACCCTTTCTAACCCAGTGCCTCTCTTCCCATCGTTACTATTTTCCCCAGTTCCATTCGTCTATGCTGTTCTCTAATTCAGAGAACACAGTAGACATGTGGATTTTTTCACCTCTGCACTCTCTTGCTCACCCTGTCACTTAGCCTAACCTCTTTTCCTTGTCATCGGAAGAGGGGACCTACCTCTTTGCCCTGACCCATCCTTCCACTTACTTGCCTGACTCCATCTTCTCCTTCCTTCTCTTCTGAGATCTTTCTTCATCAGCCAAACTCTCTCTCTTTCTCCCTCTCTCATGCCTTTAAGCATCCCCCACTAGCCTATATACATAGCCAAGCCATCATTCTGGGTGGTGTTCCTTGACTCTGGTCACCCCTGAAGCCATTACCATTCACTCTTCAAATGTCAACTAAAGTAAACTTGTCTATGTATCTACCAGCCTCTTCTTCACACTGCCGCCGTTGATAAGGTCACCGTGAGATTCATCTTGCCCTCAATCCTTGAGGTCAAGAACTATGTCTTATCCTTTATTACCTTTATATGAGCCCTCAAAAAAGTCTGCTGGAAAAAAAATCCCTTCCATGTTCATCAAAGTCATTGTCGAAACTTGATCTCCTTACTCCTCAAATCTGGACTCAGCTGTGCTTCCCACTTAAATGAATGACATTGACGTCTGTCCCAGAGGACCCACTGACAGATCAAGCGTTTTTCTCTGCTTTCTTCTTCTTTTTTTTTTTTGGCTGCTCTGTGCAACTTGTGGGAGGGATCCTAGTTTCCTGACCAGGATTTGAACCGGAGGGCCAAGTCTTAACCACTGGACTGCCAGGTAATTTCCATCCACTCTGTCCTTTGTACCTTATATCTGGTTGCTCACTAGGTCTGGAGACTTTCTTTCCAAAATACCTCTCGTCCCTTTTCTCCACAGCAACGTTGTCACAGAGTTGGCTGTGACCCCATCATTTGCCCGTCTGGATAGATTCCTACTTCATTCTCCTATCTCCACTCTCTTCTCTTCCAAGTCTAGCTTCCACACTGCTGCCATGGTTACCTAATACCCCAGTCTCACTTACATGCTACAACCTTCAGTGCTTTCTTTCCTATTGTCTTCAACATAACATCAGACTGTCTCAAAATGTTCTACTTGATTTTGTTGTGCTGGGAGCCACTAAGCCCTTTCACATTTGCTGTCTCAAATTCTTTCCAGAAGAACTCTTCTAAGTAGGTGTTTTTATCCTAATTTTATAGATGAGAAGACAGACTTGAAGCATAGCGTTACATAAAAGCAAGAAAAAAGGCCTGAAGCATAGAATTACTTTACCCACACAGCGTAAGCTGCAGAGCTCTCTTGTGAACCAATTCTCATTCTGTACGTTACACCAGTCTGCCCTCCCCTCCTAATTGAGGTGAGCAAGGCCCCTCGTAATATCACCCTGAATTTCTCTCTCCCTTCATTTCCTGCCATTCTTGTCTATATGCACCCTGGGTCCACAAACACCAAACCTTCCCCAGTTCCTACATTACTTCAGGCTTTGCTGTGGTTACTTTGCTGTCTTCATTACCATTTTCTTGGCCTTTTTCTTTCTCCAACTTGTTGAACTTCTACAGATACTTCAAGACCTTTGTCAAATAGCCCTTCTGTGCCATTAACACCAGGGATAGCCAGTCTGTTTATAATTATAGGATTACCAAGTTATGTGGATGTTTAGGCTTTTTGACTCTGAAGACTTCATGTATTAACTTTTTTGTTACATATGACAGTCATTTTTTCAGTGTTCTCCTAGTATACTGTAGGTGCTCTAGGGAAGGGAATTGTTCTGCTTCACTTCTACACCTCCACAGCCGAACAAATGTCTGGCATCTCAAAGGTGTTCCATACATGTTTGTTAGATTGGTGAATATATGAATTAATTGAACTGAATGGATGTCAGAATGAAGGGTTGAATTTTGTCGGTGTTATATACCGCACACACACACTATCATTTAAAATACTGAGGCAAGTCAAGTTGGTCCAAAGGCCCTACAGTACATACTTTGACGGTTGTTTTCAATTGATATGAATATGGCTTGATATGTATATAAATACAGCACCAAAACCTAAAATAAGAGAAATGGTTCATCTAAAGGGTAAAGCAAAATTGTCCTTTTTGATACAGACTTACTTTATTATATGTTGATGTCACATTTTGAAGGGGGAGTAGGGTGAGAAAGGTTGTAAATAAATAAACTGGCATTCTCTGTATGTGTTTTGCCTGCTTATATAGTTAAGAAATAATTATATAATAGTATGTTATTATTACATGGTAATCTGTGACCATTTAATTTTTGCTTTGATCATATTGGGATCCATTTTTCTCACGTTTGGAATCAAGATCTTTCACTAAATTTGAAAGGGGAATCTCAGGTGTTTTGTTATCTTTAATCAGAATGCAATATTCTTCTCTTTCAGCTAATTGATGGCAGAGACAGATTAATAACTGAGCTTGAGCTTGAAAAATCATTAGTTCAAGATATGGTAAGGGGATTTACATTATTTCTTAATAAATTTGAATCCAAGAATTTGATCATGAAAGTTTTATAAACTTTATTTTTAACTGTTTGCTGTGAACTTTTTATTTCACTTTTATCAACAGTCTAAATGCATGCATAATTATAAACATTTTTAATGATTGTTTTGTAGAAAACAATTTGAATAGTATTATAATAAATATGCTTACTATGTGGAAGAGTCTTATACAAGAAACAGTATTACAATTTAAAGCAGTGTACAAAATTTTTGTATTTTATTTTAGGGATTAAAAAAACAAATATGAGAGCCCAATATTTTGAAGGATTTGCTATTTTTAGTTACAAATTGCCATAAACGACAACAAAAAACAGCCCAGCCAGATATTTTGGCATTCTGTGTTTGTCTCATAAGAAAACACTGCCTTTTTATGTTCTTTTAAGAGAACTTTCCAGACGGCTGGTCTTTTATTTTATCAGTTGACTACCCACCCCCACCCCCAGGCTCCCCACCTCACCCCCCACCCAGCTTATGGTGTCTTAACTTTGGCTTTCAAACTGATCACCACTACTATGTCTTTGTTACAGTAAACTGACTGTGTTTATTATAATCAGAAATAAAACACAGCTTGACTTGCGTTCTAAATGTGCTTGAAAAGAATATGATACTGTTTAGAAGAGAAAAGGTTGTTCATAGGAAATCAGCGCCACTTCAGATATTGAAACGTTCCCTTTTCTGCAGCTTGTCACACTTTGTGCCAAGTCATGACTGTTTCCCTAACTCTGTTTTGTTGCTCTCAGCACCATGTGTTTTGGGTGTCTTGTCATAGAAATTAATGCAAAACAATGCTCTGGGATTACAATAAAGCCTTCTATGAAACCAACTTGGGAATGCAGGCAAGGAAAAAAATAATTATGGCTAGTAATCTACAGAAACTGTGTGTTAACAAATGTGTTGGTTTAAACTCTTTACTGTTTTTCTAAAATTTGTATTTTGTTTTGGGGTATAGCCGATTAACAAATAATGCTGTGATAGTTTCAAGAGAACAGCAAAGGGACTCAGCCTTACATATACCTGTATCCATTCTCCCCTGAAACCTCCTTCCATCCAGGCTGCCACATAACACTGAGCAGAGTTCCATGCGCTCTACAGTAGGTCCTTGTTGCTTATCCATTTTAAATATAGAAGTGTGAACTCTTTGCTTTTAAATACCTGGTATATAAAAATCATCTCCATGAATTGAATATACTTGGTCAATTTCTGCCTTACCCTCTTCTTCTGTCATTCGCCCCGCCCCAAGTCCCAGAGTGGCTTCTGAAAACAAACAGCTAAATGTGTACATTGTCATTAAAATGGAAAATGTCTTTATCGAATGAGAAGCAAATGTTAAACTGTCAGTCTGTTAGCAGTGGTAGAGAAGAAACTGAACCACTTCACCAGTGAGTTCGTGCCTATGCTAGGAACAGACCTCACCGTTTATGAATTACTTTGCCTCTTTATTTGAACTGTAAGTGGTTAACCGGTGCTATTATATTGCCCACGGGGGAACCAACTGGTTTATTTTGTTGTTTAGAAGTTGAGAAGTTGAGCACCACGCTTGTTGCCAAGCAGCAAGATTTTGCATTGCAAACCTTATGGCAGCAGAAGAACCTCCAGCATGTTCAGAACTGGTCTGGAGGGTCATTTTTTCAGTAGAGTGAGTGCACGTCTCATGATTGGGCGTCCATGGCATGCCTTTGGGCCCAACAAGGTCACTATTTGACACTCCCCCACCCCCACCACCAAGGGATTCTGTTATTCACTTGGAGGGAGACTTGCTTTGTGGCTATCTGAACTTTGTTGCTACAGTGCTTACCCTGCCCCAGAAATGGAGATTTGCAATGGGGGCCAGATGGAGGAGTGGGAGAAGGCAGAGGTGACCAGAGTCACTTTGCAAAAATTAAAAGACTTTCACCCTCCCTGGTCTGTTACTGTTTTCAATACAGTTTGTGTCCTGACCTTTTAAGAGCCTAGTTTAAAAGTCGAGGAGCTTGTAGTAAAAAGGCAGGGTGGGTAAGTATAGGTAAGCATTAAAGTATGGATTAGCTTTAGAACAAGAATATGAACTAGTTTTGAATCTTTCTATGATTCCTGTGCTCTGTGGCTTTTATTTATCCTTGTTTTGTTCCAATAGAGATATAATTGCCATTTAACATAATATTGGTTTCAGGAATACAGCATAATGATTTGATATATGCATATATTGCAAAATCATCAGCACCAGAAATCTAGTTAGTTAAATATCCATTATCACATAAACTTACACCATCTTTTTTTCCTGTGGTGAGAACTTAATTTATTCTCTTAGCAACTTTCCAATACACAACATAGTATTGTTAACTAGAGTCACCATGCTGTACATTACATCCCCAGGACTTATTTATCTTATAACTGGAAGTTTGTACCTTTTGAGCTCCTTCACTCATTTTGTCCTCCACCTCAGGCAACCACCAATCTGTTCTATGAGTTTGCCTTTTTTTGGTGTTATTATCTATGTTTTTTAAGATTCCACATATAAGTGAGATCATGCAGTATTTGTCTTTCTCGCTCTGATTTATTTCACTCAGCAAAATGCCCTCCAGGTCCATCCATCGTGTCGCAAATGGCAAGACTGCTTTCTTTTTATGGCAGCATAATATTCTGTTGTGTAAATATACCGCATCTTCTTTATCCATTCATCCATTGATAGACTCTTAGGTTGCTTCTGTGTCTTGGCTGTTGTAAATAACAGTGAACATGGACTGCATATATCTTTTTAAGATAGTGTTTTGATTCCTCTGGATAAATATACAGAAATGGAAATGCTGGATCATATGGTAGTTCTATTTTTTATTTTTTTGAGAAACACCTCTGTATTGTTTCACATAGCAGCTGCACTAATTTACATTCCACCAACAAGTGCACAAGAGTTCCCTTTTCTCCACATCCTTGCCAACCCTTGTTATCTCTTTGTCTTTTTGGTGACAACCATTCTAACAAGAGGGAGATGATCTCTCATTGTGGTTTCAGTTCATATTTTCTTGATGATTAGTGATGCTGAGCACCTCTTCATGTATCTGTTGACCATCTGAATATCTTCTTTGGAAAAATATCTACCCAGATCATCTGCCCATTTTTTAATTAGATTATTTGTGTTTTTGCTATTGAGTTGTATGAGATCATTTTGTATGGTGAATATTAACCTCTTGTCACATATATGATTTGATATATTTTCTCCCATTCTGTAGTTTGCCTTTTCATTTTATTGGTTGTTTCTTTTGCTGTGCAGAAGTTTTTTAGTTCAATGTAGTCCCAAATTGCTTATTTTTTCCCTTGTGCTTTAGAAGTCATATTTTAAAAAACACCAGTAGAAGCTTTCCCCCCATATTTTCTTCTAGTTTTATGTTTTCCTGTCTTATATTTAAGTCTTCATCCATTCTGGGTTAATTTTGTGAGTGGTATAAGATAGAAGTCTAGTTCTATCCTTTTATAAGTGACTATTCAATTTTCCCAGCACCATTTATTGAAGAGATTATCTTTTCTCCATGGAATTTCTTGGCTGCCTCATCAAGTATTAGTTGACCATCTTCTTGATTCTGTTCCATTCTGTCTCTGTTTTTAATACTGCTACCATACTGTTTTGACTCTATAGCTTTATAACATAGTTTGAAATCAGGAGGTATGATTCCTCTAGATTTGCTCTTCTTCCTTAGGATTGCTTTGGTTTGGGGGGGACTTTGTGGTTCCACATAAATTCTATGATTGTTTTTTATACTTCTGTAAAAAGTGCCATTGAAATCTTAATAGAGATTATATTGAATATGTAGATGGCTTTGAGTAGTATGGACATTTTAACAACATTAGTTCTTACAGTCCATGAACATGAAGTTTTTTTTCCCTTTACTTGTATGCTCTTTGATTTCTTTCATCAATGTCTTGTAGTTTTCACTCCCTTGGATACATATATTCCTAAATATTTTACTGCCTTTGGTGATATTGTAAATGAGATGCCTTTCTTTTTACTCTCACAGATAATTTGTTGTTCATGTATAGCAATGCTACTGATTTTTATATGTAGATTTTGTATATCGAACTTTCATTATCCTGAAGCTAACAAAAAGAAGGTCCCTATGAGAAAACTACCATAATTGAACTCTTACCCTTAACTAATTTTCCATCTGTTTCATCTCAGTGCACCTTGTTTCTAGGAAACAATCCAGACTTCAGATAGAAAGGAATTATGATGTCAGGGCACAGCACTGACTTATCTCTGCAGTGGCCTTGATCTCACACTGGGTTCCTTGTTGCCCAAGTTCCTTCTGAGACATGCTTCAGATCTGTCTGTTACATGTAACATGCCAGTGTTTGGCCGTTTAGCTAGAAAAGTCATATTTTGGTAACCCAATCATTTACTCTTTTAAAATACATGTCTGATTTTCTGTGCCTAGGAGCCATCACAGATTTCCAATGGAAATAGATGAGTCCTTGACCCAAGGGGAGGATCTTTAGTGGTTATCTTATGTCCCACCATGGTATGTTGACTGTGGAGTCAGATAACTTGTCTCTTTAATTGCTGGGTCTTCCGATTAAGATAAAATTACTCAAGGAGCTTCATCTGCACTTGAACCTAATTTATATAATGAGATCTTGACCTCAAGCAGATGCTCTCAGAGGATGAGATTTTTTTGAGGCCTTGAATAAGGATGAATGTATTTTGCATATGGTAAAAATGGAAAATGTTGGAGCCAGAGGGCAAAAAAAAAAAAATATATATATATATATATATAAAGCATTTGAGAAAGTCCAATATACATTTATGATAAAAGCTCTCAGCAAACTGGGAATAGAAGGAAACCTTCTAAAGTTGATCACAAATACCTATGAAACATAACTGTTAGTATATTTCATAGTGAAAGGCAATGTTTTAAGTCTAAGATGAGAAATGAGACAAGACTTTTCTTATAACTTCCATTAGACATTGTTATTTAGGTCTAAGATGAGAAATGAGACAAGACTTTTCTTATAACTTCCATTAGACATTGTTATTTAGGTCCTAGCTAGTACAATATTCAAGAAAAAGAAATAAATGGCATACAGATTAGAAAGGAAAAAGTACAAATGTTTTTATTCCCAGATAACCACAATAATTTATATAGGAAGTCCTAAGGAATCTACAAAAACCTACTAAAATGATAAAGTGAATTTAGCAAGAATGCAAAGATCAAAATCATGTGTTTCTATATACTAGCAATGAACAATCAAAAACTGAAACTTTAAAAAACTTGATTTACAATAGCATAAAAATAGGAAATAGTTATGGATAAATTTGATTAATTATGTATAAAACCATATGAAATACTGAAGTTAAAGATTTAAATAGATGGAGAAACATACCATGTTCATGATTCAGAAGATCCATGTTGTTTAACTGTTATCTCTGAATTGATTTGTATATACAAGCCTAATCAAAGTCTCAGTAGGCCTTTTTTTTTTTTAAATCAACAGTCTTCTGTAAAATGTATATGGAAATTCACGGACCTTGGTTAGCTAAAACAATTTTGAAAAAGAGCACAGCTAGAGAAAGAACTCCCATAACCTGATTTTAAGACTTACTGTAAAGACACACTAGTCAAGACAACATACTGCTAGTATATGGATAAACATATAGATTGATGGAATAGAACAGAAAGCCAAGAAATGGACTCTTCAGGTCCTATATGATGAGCTGATATCTAACAAAAGTACCAAGATAATTCAAGCAGGAAAGGATAATCTTTTCAACCAGTGATGCCGATATAATTGGACCAGTTCAGTTCAGTTCAGTCACGCAGTCGTGTCCAACTCTCTGCGACCCCATGAAGCGCAGCACGCCAGGCCTCCCTGTCCATCACCAACTCCCGGAGTTCACTCAGACTCACGTCCATCGAGTCCGTGATGCCATCCAGCCATCTCATCCTCTGTCGTCCCCTTCTCCCCCTGCTCCCAATCCCTCCCAGCATCAGAGTCTTTTCCAATCAGTCAACTCTTCGCATCAGGTGGCCAAAAGTATTGGAGTTTCAGCTTTAGCATCATTCCTTCCAAAGAACACCCAGGGCTGATCTCCTTCAGAATGGACTAGTTGGATCTCCTTGCAGTCCAAGGGACTCTCAAGAGTCTTCTCCAACACCACAGTTCAAAAGCATCAATTCTTTGGCGCTCAGCCTTCTTCACAGTCCAACTCTCACATCCACACATGACCACAGGAAAAACCATAGCCTTGACTAGACAAACCTTAGTTGGCAAAGTAACGTCTCTGCTTTTGAAAACGCTATCTAGGTTGGTCATAACTTTTCTTCCAAGGAGTAAGCGTCTTTTAATTTCATGGCTGCAATCACCAACTGCACTGATTTTGGAGCCCCCCAAAATAAAGTCTGACACTGTTTCCACTGTTTCCCTATCTATTTCCCATGAAGTGATGGGACCGGATGCCATGATCTTCATTTTCTGAATGTTGAGCTTTAAGCCAACTTTTTCACTCTCCTCTTTCACTTTCATCAAGAGGCTTTTTAGCTCCTCTTCACTTTCTGCCATAAGGGTGCTGTTATCTGCATATCTGAGGTTATTGATTCTGGGCAAAAAAATGAACCTTAACGTTTACCTCACACCTCATATAAAATTTTACTTGAGATGATTCGTGAGTATAAATGTAATAGTTAAAGCCACAAATTAATAAAACAAGGCCAAGTAGGGATCTTAGTGCTATCAAATTTGGCAGAGATTTCTTTAAATAGTGTAAGCTGCATTTTATCAAAATTAAAAACGTTTGCTCTTCCAAATATTGAAAGAAAACAGAAAAGGTGAGCTACAGAGTTGGATTATCTTAGCAATAGTTTTTGCCAAACTGATCTCTATATGCAATAAAATTCCAGCCAAAATTACTATAAGGCTTTTCATGGAACTGACAGGCCTATTTTGAAATTAGTATGGAAGGGATTTCCCTGATGGTCCAGTGATTAAGAATTCATAGGTTCAATCTCTGATCCAGGAGGATCCCACATGCCATGTAGCAACTAAGCCCATGCACCACAACTCAAGAGCCCAGAAGCTGCAACTGCTGAAGCCTGCACACCTAGAGCCCAAACTCTGCAACAAGAGAAGCCACGACAAGAGAAACCCGTGCACTGCAGCTAGCTCCTGCTTGCCACAACTAGAGAAAGCCCTCAAGCAGCAATGAAGACCTAGCATAGCCAAAAATAAATAATAAACAAAAATTTTAAAAATGAAATTAATATGGAAGAACAAGGGTCAAGAATAGCTAAGAAACAAGGTGAAATAATGACATGATGGAGTAGGGAGAAACTTCTGTGAGTTATTAATATAAATTTAAGGTGATTAAGACATCATGGTTCTGGGACATGGTCAGAGCTTTGGGAGGAAATTGAGAACCCAGTAGCAGAACCAGACATACGTAAATACTCAGTATCTATCAGTACCACCGCTGCTGCTAAGTCGCTTCAGTCGTGTCCGACTCTGTGCGACCCCATAGCTGGCAACCCGATAGGCTCCCCCGTCCCTGGGATTCTCCAGGCAAGAACACTGGAGTGGGTTGCCATTTCCTTCTCCAAAGCATGAAAGTGAAAAGTGAACGTGAAGTCGCTCAGTCGTGTCCAACTTGTAGTGACCCCATGGACTGCAGCCTACCAGGCTCCTCCATCCATGGGATTTTCACAGATCAATGCAAATAGGTTGAATTTTCACTAAAGATGCTTGACAATTGATTAAACACTTGCCTAAAATAAAATTGGCTCCCTACTTCATACCATGCATATCCATTTTGTATGAATTAAGGATTCAAATATAAAGGGAAATTTTCTTTAAATTTTAGAGGAAAATTGTTAAGCTCAAAGTAGAAATTATTGCCTAAACGAGACACAAAATAAACCAGGTGTAAATGGAAAATTAAAAGTTTCAGGGACTTCCCTGGTGGTCCAGTGGCTAGGACTCCACACTTCCAATGCAGGGACCCTAGTTCAACCCCTAATAAGGGAACTAGACCCTACATGCCACAACTAAAGATCTCGTGTGCTGCTATTAAGACCTGGCGCAGCCAAATAAATTGATTAATTAAAAAAAATCAACCCCATGAAAATTAAGGGCCCCTTTTCATCAGAAGATGTCTCAAAGAAAATTTAAAGATCTAGCCACAAATATCCAAAAATATTCACACCATTCATGTATTCACAAAGCTGTTTTCAAGAATATGTGAATAACTCCTTCAAATCAATAAGGAAAAGACCACCCAGTAGAAATCTGGGCTGAAGTTTTTAACAGACCCTTCACCGAAGAAGAAACCCAGTGACCAGTGGAAATGTGCTTGGCTTCATGAGTAATATAACAGTGCCAAATGCTGCTAAGTATGTAGAGTAAAGAATTCTCATAAACTGCTGGCGAATATGTATGTTGTTACAGAAACTTTGGAAAACAAATCTGGGTTATCTGCTGAAGCTGATCATTCTCTTAAAATATGCCCCAAAGTTCTGTTCCTAGACATATAACATCACCAAGGAGCTCCTAGCACATGTGCCTGGGGGAACAGGTTCAAGAATATTTAAAGCGATATTATATAGAAAAGCAGAATCCTGGGCTTTCCCAAATGTTCATTGACAGGGAATGGATAAACACGTTATGCTGTACTCATACTCTTGGATAGTATATAGCAGCGAATATGAATGAACTGCTTACAGTATCAACACAGGTTAATCTCAGAAATGATGAAGTGAACACATTAAGGGAGAACACAGAAATTATGATTTTTTTAAAAAGTTTAAAAGTAAGCAAAACTAAATGTGTATATTGTTTAAGGATACCAATGGGATGAAGTGGTAAGACTATAAACCTGACAAAAAATTAATCAAGAAAATAAAAGGGAATTCTAAGGACAAAATTCAGAATAGTGGTTTCCTGGTTTGGAGTTGGTTATAGGATCGTGACAGTTACACAGGGAGCTTTAACACTGTGGCTGTTGTTCTTTTCTCAAGTCAGATGGTCATATTAATTTTACTTCTAACTTATATTTGCACTGCATGCATTTTGGCATATGTAATTTTTTTTAATTGAAGCATTTTAGAAACTCATTTTCTGCTAGAACCGAAATGCTTGAAGGCAAGGTTTGTGCGTATGCTAAGTCGCTTCATTTGTGTCTGACTCTTTGAGAATCCCCTGGACTGTAGCCAGCAAGCCTCCTCTGTGTTATTTATTCTAAGAGCCTAATACAGTGTGGCTGAATAGCAACACAGTGCAGTGCCTGGTACACAATAATGTTAATAAAAACACATAAGCAAACAATTGCATGTTTTCCTATAAGCTCTATTACAAAGTACTTTTTCTTCTGGAAGCGAATTTATTTTCTCTCCTAATTTATTTATATTTAATATTGTGACTTATATTCCCATAATAGTTTGGGCAGCCTAATGGTTTAAAATGCTACTCTTTCATTGCTTAAGGAAGGTTTACTGCAAATTCTCTTTTTTCATCTTTGCCAATGATAACAAATGACATGGGTCTTTAATTCCACAGGTTAATAAGCAGAAAGAGGACCTTGAAATGAGAAGAAAGTATGACGCCATAGTTGCCAAGGTTGGCATTTAAGTTCTTTATTTCTTTCCTTTTATTCTGTTCATCTCATATTTGGGCATCTGAGTTGAAGAACCTATACACACCATCCAGAGGCTTTTCACTTTCTCGCATCTGAGTTTGAAGGAGAAAATGCTTAAAAGTGAGGCAAGGCATGTAAGTGGGAGACGAGGACCTGGGGGGTTCGAGCAGTGAGAGCAAAGTGAGAGCGGGAAGTATCGCTGGTGTCTTGACCCCCAGGCTCGGTGCCCTGGCCCTTCTGACGCCTGTCCCATGGCTTCCACCTGCCAGCCCTGCCCCCACTGCCTTCTTAGGAATATGAAACACTCCTCAAGCTACCACCTCATCCCACCCCACAAAGATCCCACCTCCCCAGGAACTTTAGAAATCAATGGTCTGTTGGTATGTTTGTCTCAGTACTTGAGCATCAGTTGGGGGGGTGGAAAAACAGGCCCCACCCACAGACTAAATCAGGCAGGGTTTGGGCTTGGGGGATAAAGGATGGTGGCACTGTGAGCAAGAATAGATCTAGGCCCCTTGGGAATGAAGACTTCCACCCTGTGGTTCTAGCTCAAGAGAGGAGGGCAAGGGAGCAAAAGTGAGGGAGGAGAATCTGAAACACGAATAATGAGGATGACATTATGGTTAATAACACAATGGTTGTTCTTCTGTGCCAGAGCCCCAGAAGCACCAAGGGGAAAGAGACCCTTTCATCCCAGTGGCCCTCACAGCCCAAGAGTGCAGGTGTAATTTCTCTGAGGCCACGTTCTTCCTCCGTCGGTTCATCGCCTTCTAAGACCAAGAGGGTCAAGAGTTCAAAGAAGACTTTAAAGGAGGAGCCACCCACGGTGAGACTGGTTCACAACCCGTGACACCCTCACCTACAGAGGGCGCTGTTAGCACCGCTGCAACCTCAGCGTTGCTCGTCTGGTCCAGCAGCAAGGCCAGTGTCAAAACACTTGGCTCTCCTTGCCCGCTCTGTGGGCGTCTGGACAGAAGGCTCTGGCTGCTCTTTCTACACCAGCGTGTCCTCATCAGGCCCCTTACCTTACCCAGGAGGATGCCACCTCTGTGCTTAGCTTGGTGGTTTGTTTGGCTTAGTCACCAAGCCTCCGTGGATCTCTGTTAAATTAGTAAGATAGAGAAACCTTCCAAGCACTTTCAAGGTGTAAAATCTCTAACTCATGACTGCCCAGTATCTATCAGAGGCTTGCAGGATCTTAGTTTCCCGACCAGGGATTGAACCCATGTCTTCAGCAGTGAAAGTGCAGAATCCTAACCGCTGGACTGCCAGGGCACTCCCCTAGTTGTGGGAATAGCTGCATTTCTCTGAGCAACTGATCTATCCTGTGGGCACTGTGAATCGTAAAACCGGTCATAACTCCTTTTCCACACCATTTGGAAGCTTAGATGCTGATTGGTGACACGTACTTGCAAGGTACAGCATTTCCTGGAGAGAGTCCGACCACGAGCACATTTTGGTTTCCCAGACTCTTGTTGCTGTGTGTCCCCACATTCTTCCTCCTTCTCTCACAGAGGGCAGAGACTACCGCTTCAACACTCGGGGCAGGAGGACAGAGTAGAATCTTGCTCACTGTGTCATTCTGGCTCCAGACAGGGCAGGAAAAGGCATCAACCTCTCTCCATCACTCACCAGGCAGGAGGCTCACCACTTGAACCCAGCGGAGGGGAATGAGGGCAGTGGAGCTGAGGTGGAGGGAGGCAGGTGTGATGCTTAGTAGGGAGTTGCTCCACTTGGAAGGAAAGCCCAGGAGCTGAGAAAAAACACTCTCCTCTACAAGCACTTCCACTCTGCAGAGAGTTAAGATGTATCAACAACCGGAAACCGATGTAATTTCCCAATGAGGAGAATGACACTTGGAGAATATGGAGCATTCCTGACCAGTGACTAGGTTCTGGGAGTAAGATTTTTTGGAATCCAGGTCTGGGAAGTATTTTGGGCAGTGAGGGTTGAGGGAGGCAGGACAGGGGGAAACCCACACACACAAGAGAAAAAAAAAAAGAAAGGCAAAAAGCAAGTGCTGGGCTTGAGTTTGCAGTGCTGCCTGCTAACCAGGGTGGGGGGCCCAGCCTTACTGGGTGAGGGACTCTAGTTCAAGCCTGAGACTTAGGGAGCCTGTGGCCACAGTGGCATCCCGTTCCAGAAACCTCTGAGCTGCTGTGAAATCGGGGTGCATGCCAGCGGTCTGTGGTCTGAGGCTCTGAGATGATGGTGGGAGAATCGCGGAGCAGGGTCAGAAACCGAGACAGAGCAGCCTGGTCCCTGCAGCAAGCCCAGGGCTCTAACTCAATCCTAGCATTGCAGACTAGACACTCCGTGTCCCCAGTTTACAGATCAAAACTGAGCCTCCAAAGTCCCAGCTACAAGGGGCTAAAATACTGCCCATTCTCCCCCAGGGAAAATGTATCATGAAGGGGAGACAAAAAAAAAAAAATACATCATGATGAGGAGAAAGGATATCTGAGAAATTGTCATGAGGATTTTCTCTTAAGTGTCCCAGGCTTTCCTTCTGACCGAAATGATTGTTATCTAGATGTTTCTGAAGCTTAACAGTACATTTTGTCAGCTGCAGAGACTCAGAAGTTAATGTGTAACAGTAAGTAAAAATTGGACTGGGGGAGGGGAGAGATGATGTAAGCTGGACTTAACATTTTCATGGGAATTGACTTGATTTTTAATGTGAAATATATTTTTCTAGCACACTGTTATTACTTTCATATACACTTTTGTTAATGATAATCCTATTATAGTGAGTGTTCCCTTCCATCCCCTCCCCATGCAGTATATTCTTCATTGTAGATGAATTCTCCATATATGTACTCTGGTTATCATTTTCCTGTTTCTCAGAACTCTTGAATATTTTGTCAATACCGAGGTAGTTGGACTCCTTAAAAATTGTCTCTAAAGGGTTTTATCATCTTGACCATATGTAGATGACCAAACGGAGGGCTTGCTGCAGGAACATTTTACATCAGTCATTTACCTTATCTAATTAATCATACTTATTTTTTGAAATCTGTGTCATTCTGTGGGAACAGCACACGTGCTTCACCCAGTGGCGCACACGGTGATAAACGGAGTATTTAGCCAGTCTGAAAAGTGTGATAGGAACATTGCTGTCTGATTTCCGTTTATGAAAGATTTCACAACGTGAAATTTGTGTTTGGACAGCGTTTTTGTGTAAAGTTTATTTTTTGATAGCTGTAAAACATTTCAAATACTGAGGTTTCACAGAACAAGGTTAAAACTGGGTTCCTAGCTTCCCCTCCCCTCCGCACCCCCAACCCTGCTCCAGGGTAATTAGTGAATTAAGGCTGCACCCAGTAAATGCTTCTCTGGAAGACTTCTGAGCTTCCACGGGGTCACCTGTCTGTGCTGATGGAACATATGGCGTGTGCTTAGATCTGCGGAAAGCATCGGGACCTTTCCGTGTGGGAAGTGGGACAGGGGGCCGTCAGTCGTGTTCGCGTCCGTAAACTTCACTAGATACAAAGCAATTTGGACAGCATAAAAGAACTTTCATGAAAACTCTGGAATACTATTCTTTAAACAATTCAAGAACTGCACGGTGAAGTACTTTGCAATAGTGTTATAAGTATGAGCATAGTCATCCTGCAAGCTAGTAATTTTTAAAAATTATTATGATTATGTGATATGGAATTATTATGGGTGTAGAGTATTCTAGGTAAGGTGGATGAAAGGAAGATCTTTCCCTATTCCTCTCCTATACATTCCTTTTACTGAATTGAATTGCACGTGAAGTGGAAAATAAACTCCACCAGAGAAGAAAATCATACAATCTGTTCATTGTTTCATTATTTTGTTATTTTTTTTCCTCTGGGCTTGGCTTGCTAAAGCAGGCAGTTCATAGTTCTGCAGAGCTATGTGAAAAAGCCAGTGTTTTTGCCCTTTGTTGATCTGTACCCCCACCCCTCCACAAGGTGGTGGAGTAATACAGAGCTGGGACCATCCTGAACACGTATACAGTCTTCAGAGGCTGTCAGAGGGAATTTACTGTATTTTGATAGATTGCATGCTAAGTCATTTTAGTCGTGTTTGACTCTTTGCAACCCTATAGACTGTAGCCCACAAGACTCCTCTGCCCATGGGATTCTTCAGGCAAGAATGCAGTGGTTTGCCATGCCCTCTTCCAGAGAATCTTCCCAACCCAGGGATCAGGGAACCGGTGTCTCTTATGTCTCCTGCATGGTCAGGCAGGTTCTTTACCACTGGAGCCACCTGGGAAGCGCATTGATTATGTTGACACAACAACATTTTTCCTAATCATACTGAATCTTTGTTTCCTGATAGGAATGACTCTTTTTTTTTTTTTTTCTGACCATGCCAAGAGGCTTGCAGGATCTTAATTCCCCCACCAGGGACTGAACCTGGGGGTCATGGCAGTGAAAGTGCTGAGTCCTGACCACTGGACCACCAGGGAAGTCCCCAGTAGAAATAACTTTAAGATGCAGAGATTAAAAAAATAATAATAAAATGCAGAGATAACTGAAATCATACACTACAATTACTTGTTTTTGTTTTTAAATCAAATTTGTCATTTGCCACTAAAGTGAATGCATCTTTAGATTCTGCTGTCAGAGACCAAAATGGAAAAATTGGAGAAATATGTTTAAAATTCAGCCAAAAGGTGGCTTTGACTTTTGTGTTATATTATTCTAAGTAGCTGGATGATAAATAAGTACTTATAGTATAGTTGGAACTGAAAATATTTTGGTGAAAATAATCTCCAATGTCTCTTGCACAAATGAAAAAATTTTTTGTTAAAAAATCACTTGAAAGGTTTTACACTTTGCTTCTTGTTTATTTTCATTGGGGAACAATGATAACATTTTACTTGTAAAATTTATGATATCTTAGTATAATTTAATTTAAAGCCCTAAGATATTGCTATGGAAACCAGGGAAAAAAGAGATTTGTATCACTTTTTATTCTTCTATAGACACTCTGAACCATGGGGCAGACACTAGGTCCTGACATGTATTAATAATATTAATTGATAATATCACCTGGTAGTAACAGGAAATGTCACCCAGGAGCTCCCAGGGCAGTCTTCTGGCTCCTCACTGTGTCGTGTTGCTTTATTCCATTTTCCTGGGTTTTAGCTGTGGGCTTCTCCCCAGTTCTCCCTGGAAGTCGGGGCCAGTCTCGAACACCAGGTCATTGGGTCTGAGTCCTGACACTGCCCAGACTTGGGGCTCACCCCCTGAACATTTGACACACTGTCACTCATCTAACTGCCCTCGTTGCATCCACCAGTTATGCTGTGAATTCAATCACAGATAGACGTCATAGAACAACTTCAGTACCAACACTCCCCAGCATCAGCCTGAGGCCGCTACACCCCACCCTGGATGCTAGCAGTGCACTGCTGCCCATCCTCTTTGGATCCAGATCTTCCACCTTGTCAGTTTCTTCAGCCCTGACCTCTGCAGTCCTAGGTCCCAGGTTTCTCCTGAACTCCTAGGGTTTAGTTTTTATAAATCACGTCAATTTCCTTTTCTTTAGGCATGTATTTTCATAGACTTTTCTGCATGGAATGCTTCAGTGTAGTCTCTGTTCCTCAAAAACCTGAACTACTTAAAGGAAAGCTACTGTTTCCCCTTATTCACCTGTTACATATGACTGCTAACTTGCATTTCCAATCAGCCATAGGTGACTAAGGATTGCTCACTGAATTGATTCTATGCCAACCAAATCCAAAGAGTTTTTTAATTTTGTTAGCCTTTGCAACCTTATTAGGGAATCAAGGTGCACTGATTTTTAGGCTTTTTAAAAAATTTGAAAATAGCCTGAAGTTCTCCTTCACCAGTTTCTATGTGGGAGATAGTGCTCTGTTCTATCCAGAATAGAACAAGGACTTATTGTAACCAGGGCCCTGAAGTGTTATGGAGTCCAGTTAATCCAGTGACTGAAAGCATTATGGTGAACCCATATTGAACTACACGCCACCAGAACTGATAGACATCAGCATGAACAACCTAGGGAGTAATTCTGATGATCTGTCTCTCTAGCTGAAAATATACAAGTAAATTCTGATTAAGATACACAACATTTTTGTCCAGGATTCTGGCTTTTACTGCTGATGCCTAGATTCAATCCCTCATTGGGGAACTGAGATCCCACCAGTCACATGGCTGTTCAGTGCCACTGAATATATAACATATAGATAATCAATTACATACAGTATTTCAATCCACAGAAGTAACAGTTTCCTTAAGCAATTTCTGTCAGTTTGCTAATGGTTTCTTAATATTTTGTTTCTACTCAGAGGCTGTTCCTCCTCTTTTCCTGTGCTTGTGTCATTCTCCATTCCATGCCCCTCCTCCCCACTGCACTACCCACCATACAATGGCACATTACTAGTGTTCAAAATTAGTAGTTTGCTTAGAAGATAATTAGAAAGAAGTGATAATGTCAAAGTCAAGATCAGCGAAATTTTAGAGACAGAAGATCATCTTTCTTCCTGAGTTAGAAACATTGTTTTGATGATAATATATTTGATGGTTTAAAGGAGAGATTCAAGGCGGTATTAAATCCAGAATGAATGGCCCAGGCTTAAGAAGAGGGATGTTGGTGGAAATTGGGAGAAATTAAAGAATGTAATGATTCTTTGCGAACAAAAGGAGAAAGGGGGTATGATAAGGAATATGGTTGATTTTATGACAGCTAATAAACATAATTGTGTTTCTGTTATTATTAATAGAAACCTTGGCTACTGATTCCAGATTTAGATTATATTTATTGAATGTTGGTTTTTAACCTGTTGTAAATGCTTAAATATGGGAAACGTTTAAGAATCATGATTTCTGTTATGAATAAAACTTATTTCTTAATTTTATGGATTTTAGTTCTATATATATATAAGGGGCTTTCCTGTGGCTCAGAGGTTAAAGCGTCTGCCTCCAATGCGGGAGACCCGGGTTCGATCCCTGGGTTGGGAAGATCCCCTGGAGATATATATATATACGTATATATATATGAAGAGCCCTGGTGACTCAGATGGTAAAGAATCTCCCTGAAGTAAATTCAAGAGAGTATGAGAAATATTTTTAATGAGTTATTTCTAGTCACAATGTTTGGTTTTCCTTGTAATAATTTAGTGTACATTTTCCCACTTAGGAAGTTATCTACTTTCTATTACCACTCATTTTTACCTCTGTCTATTGTTTAGCAGTCCGGTGTTTGCACCTGTCAATGAAGTAACCACATAAAGACCAGCACATGTATTCCAGTGAAAGTGGAATGCCAGCAGCTGGCAAAACAAAATGACAGTTTAATGTGGACAGAGTCAGGATTCAATATAACGTGCTACAGCAGGGTTGAAAGTTCAACTCAAACTGGAGAGCAAACACTCTAGTCTACACGCGGGACTTTTTTTTTTTTTTTAATGAAAAGAGAAGCTATCTTTGTCATGCTAAGAGTATTGTCTTTGGGAGAGATTGAATAATTATTTGCTTTACATAAGATATGCTTTAGCAGGGTTTTATCTCTAGTTATTACAGAGTTGATCATTATATGAGCGTCAGGAAAAGGGAGCCTTGAAAATTGGAACTAATTTTTATTGTACACGAATTTAAACACAGAATCAATTTTTAAAATAAACTTTCAACTACTGATATGACTTCAGATAGAGTGAAATAAATATAAATGTCCTTCTCAGTGGAAACTTATTTTGCTTTGCCAGTTTGTTTTCCTAACTTTCTGTGGATTCTTTTTATTTCACTTAATTAATTTGTTTATTCACTTATTTTTACTATTGGCCACACTGGGTCTTTGCTACTGTGCGTGGGCTTCTGCTAGTTGTGGCAAGTGGGGGCCACTTGATAGTTTGGGGCTTCTCATTGCGGTGGCTTCTCTTGGTGAGCGCAGGTTCTAAAGCTCATGGGCTCAGTAGTTGTGGCACAAGGGCTTAATTGCCCTGTGGCATGTGGAATCTTCGTGGACCAGAGATCCAGCCTGTGTCTCCTGCATGGGCAGGCAGATCCGTTTGTATACAGCCCCTCCAAAGCTTGGGGCTGTTATTCCTATGGCTCTTCGGTCCCCTGTTAACCAATGGCAGTGTACGCAGTGTGTACTCCTTGTGCCCTGGTCAGAGAGGCATTTCAAGTGGATTGTGCTCTTTGAGAACAGATAGGTGGAGGGAGCCCCCAGAGTGCATGCCTCCCATAGCTTGAGTGATTCCCACATATTGGAAGCCAAGGAAGGCTGATGAGAATGAAGACTTTCACTGTTTTGTTAAATTAGTGTTGCTGTGCCTCTGATTTTGTTTTTGGTTCCTTTCCTGCCACATGGGCCTTGGGGAGATTGAGTCACTATGCTGGTGATGGTAGGTGGTAGTTTTCTCCAGGAAGGTGTGGAGACAACCAAGGGAACAATAATTTGGGTAGTTCTAGGACCACCAGAAAGCCCTGCAGGATGCGAGGACTGATGGAATAGAAGTTAGAGTTTAGTGAACGAAGGTAAGAGCATAGGGTTACGGTCAAGTTCAGGATTAAGTCCTGCTGAGAATTCACCTGTCAGGGGATAATCAGAAATTATCAGCAGAGGGTTCATAGACCACAATATAGACATTCAGATATTGAAACCATAATAAAGGCAACCCCAGTAAGAGCTAAACATTTGCAAATAAAAAATAGAGCATGTGAGGAAAGAGAGAAGGTAGCAGGTAATTCGAATGCTCTAAATTATTTTTTTTAATTAAAATTTTTTTTCCATTGGTTTTATTTTTACTTACTTTTTAAAATTAAAGTATAATTGATTAAAAGTAAATTTGTAAAGTAAAATTATAAAATAAAATAATATTTGTAAAGTAAAATTGATAAAATTACAGTATTGTGTTAGTTTCAGGTATATGGCAAAATGATTCAGCTATATTTTTTCAGATTATTCTTCCATTGCAGGTTATTTCAAGAGAGTGAATACAGTTCCCTGTGCTATATAGTAAATAAATGCTCTAAATCTTAATCTTTATTTGTGGAGAGCCCAAAGCAATAAAGGCCACTATTTATTTATAATTATAACAATGAGAAAAACTAAAAACAAAACCTTTGGCTTCTGGGAAGTGAGAGTTTATGTTCATATATACTATCTGCTGTTTATATTTTTTAAATGTGCATGCTTTCTCCATCGTTAAATATCTAAAGTAACAGGGATGATGAAATTAATGTTAGTATGTAGAATAAATGACAGTATGTGTGACATACCTGGCACATAGTAGACACTGAAAAATTAGAACTTTTATGACTGTTAATTACAAATTTTGTCATTTTTTATATGTGGCAACTAATGTCAGCTGCATCCTCACTGTCCCTTCAAATGTAAGTAAAGTTGGCTCAAGCCTACATTCTTTGCTTTATGGGAGCCAAAAGGGTGTCCACTGGTTTCCACAGATGCCCATGGCATCCTCTCATGGCTACTGCTGGGTTTAGGCTCCTTCTCCTACTGAAAAAAGTCAGTTCCTGAGTTTCATGGCACTCTGTGTCATCCCAGTTCACATTTTGTTGAATCAGATTCTGAACTCAACCCAATTCTTCAATTGCTACTAAAACCACCCACTCACAGGACACCTTTTAGATGGACAAGGTTGCTGAAGGTGAGTGAGAGGGACAGTTTGCATCACCCAGATACCATTTCACATTGAATGTTGGGCATCACCCGTGGGCACAGGTCACCTTGTGCCTTCACCACGCACCAGCGCCTCTTGCCTTAGGGTCCTGCCTGGCTATCCTCTCCTTTTATAGCTCTTCTCGTTGCTCAGGGGAGTGTTGGATTCCTTTCACTTTATTCAGCAGACCTGGCTTCAGATCCTGCTTGGCTGAACTGACCCCCTTAAGACAGGCAATAGATCAAAAGATCTTGCATAGCCAAATAAGTAAATAAATTTAAAAATAAAGTTTATTTATTAGTAAATAAATGAGCAAATAATGCATTACAGTCTAAAACCCAAAAAAGTACAAGTGATTTACTTAAGTATTTTGAAATGCAGCATTTTTATATGTATAAGTGGGATTCATTTGATGTAATTCAAAAGATAGTTGAGGAAAATGATTTTTTTTTAAGCTTGTGACTTCACTGGGTGATAACTGCCTGCTTATTTAAAAATATATACATATATACATATTGACCCATATACAATTTCAGAGTAATGCATTTAAAAAAACAAATTTTTTAAAAAGCAATAGTGGGAACATTGGTTTTAATCAGTTATAACTGTTCAATTGCAAATGCAGTGGGTAAACCCTGAATCTTGTAAATTAATTGAGGCAGTCAAGATCCCTATGGAACTAGTGTTGGCATAATTTTTCTCATTTGCCTTTCTCTAAACTACAGAAAAACCACACCTTCATGCTTGATTTGAAATGTTGTATTTACCTTAGTTTATTTCCTCTCCAGGCTACACATGGAGCACCTGCTGTGATGCAAGGGGAGAAGATAAAACTATCAGTGGCTAAGGTATAGTAATGACTAATGTGACCATTATTATTAACCTAAATGTTGTTTATATGGATGCTGACTATTCTGAGAAAGTAGCAATGACTTCGAAAGCTACACCAAGAATCAATCTAATGGAGAGACAGAGCACCTGATTGCCTCTATAGGGTGATGGCCTCTACAGATTCTGGGGTAGCTCCCTGCCACATCCAGAGCAATCTCATGACATGCCTATAACTCCACTGTTATAGATTCATTCCTTTGCCATAACTTCATCCCCTTGTAAAATATAAACAATAATGAGAAATAACATATAGCTCTAATGTGACTGAGTTGGTCAGATCCTTTCCTGAGGATAGTTTTGATAGAGGAAATACAGTAACTGGGGGCAGCTGACGCTATAATGAAGAGATTTAGAAAACACGATACCTAGTAGGGGAGGGGTGATGAAGAAAAATTTTGGTTGCTTCATAATGTTGTCTCACAGTGGCTGCTTTGAGGTGAATCATTTACAGGAAATTGAGGTATGGGATCTTACATTCTTCCAATTCATGGGAATTTGCAAGTAAATGTAACTCATTGTTCTCTCAAATTATTTTTGATGGTATGCTATGTAATAGAAATAACATTTCAGATTTATGGATAAAACAATACAAACAGGATTCATATCACTAAATTTGTCATGTATTTTCTATTGAAAGATTGAAGAAGAGAAACGTGTTTTGGAAGAGCAAATACAAGTATTAACGTCTAAGTTAGAGAAAGAGAAAAAGAAGTCAGAAAGGTATTGGTAATAATAATTTATAATTGTTCATTTGCAGCTAGTACATACTGTATATATATAACCATCTATAAATTTATTACAGGATTAAAAAGGAATCAGAACATATCAACAAAAACTGGGAAAAGAAATTCTTAATTCTCAGGAACAGGTATAGTGTGGTGATATATACAAAGTCTATTTGTAAAAACCATGACTAATCATCTTTTAAGGAAATTGGGAGCCTAGCATTTTTCTTGTGTATTGAGTAATATAAAATGCCATCACATGCTTCTAATAAGAAATGCAAAATAGCTGACCTAAAGTAGAAGAGTAGTCAAAGTCACTTCAAATAAAAACTAAATTCCAAACTCTGTTTTATTCCTGATCTCAGTGTTTAAATGTAAATAATCAACAGGATGGACAGACTCTCTTGATAACTGGTTTAATCGGACCCACAGAGTCATCTTCCCCCATAAGACTATTAAAACATATTCCTGCTTATTTGCACATGATAATAGTTATCTTCAGATATAGAGATCTGAGTGAGTGAGGGGGGTGTGCTGTCCGGTTGCTTAGAAGAGACTCCCTCCCTCCCCTCAAGGAAGCCTCATGTGCAGAAGTGCTGGGATGAGCGTTGGCTCATGTGTTCAGGAACAGTGAGGACACCAGATGGCTGGAATGACGTGAGCAGGGGCGAGTGGTAGAAGAGCTCAGAGAAGAAGAACGTTTGAGGTTTTGCTCCGAGATGGGAAATCACTAGAAGCTTCGTTTTTCATTTTTGTCTTTCTCCTCTGCGCTGGGTCTTCGTTGCTGTGCACCGGCTTTGTCTGGTTGAGGCAAGCAGGGGCCACTCCTTAGTTGCGGCGCGCCGTGAGCTTCTCTTGTTGCAGAACATGGGTTCTAGGTACCGGGCTTCGGTAGCTGCAGCACACAGGCTCACTAGTTGTGACGCACAGGGTTAGTTGCCCCATGGCATGTGGAATCTTCCCGGACCAAGGATCAAACCCGTGTCCCCTGAATAAATTTCTCCAACATTTCGGCCTTGAGGGAAGTCCTCTCTGGGTCTTCATATTACCAGTTTATTTTAAAAGGATGTAACTCAGGAACAGCCAAATGGAAGAGACGCACAGGGCAAAATTCCTGGGAGGGCTCTCACACTCCTGCTCCCTGGGCAATGCTGCTGTCCTCGCACCTCCACACGTTCACCAACCCAGGAGCTCTTGTTTTTAATTGGTAAGAAAATCTCTTCTACATGCCTACTAGGTCATTACCACACTTGAGAAACCTAGCAATATAAATCCTTTAATATTTCTTATTAACCAAGTCATATTCAAATTTCTTGGTTATCTCAAGGGAATCTTTTATAGCTGTTTGTTTAAATCAGGATCCGGAATAAGTAGACCACTGCATTTGGCTGTTACATCCTTTAAACCCTTTTTTTTTTTTCCTATAATAATCCCACATAAGTCCCTTTCTTTCCAGTCCCTTGATTTGCTAGAGAAATGTGTTCATTTTTTATGTAGAAGGTCCCCCATTCTGGATTTGGCTAATTGTTTACACGCATGTGTGTATATGTGTGTGGGGTGCCTTTTAGCATGTTCTTCAGTCTGTACTTCCTACAAACTGATCTTAAATCTAGAGAGTTGATTAGATTCAGATTCAATATTTTAGGCAAGACTACTTCATGCGAACTACTAGATAATTCTTACTCATCCCATCATATGGCACGTTAGTGTCTGGCTTTATTTTAATCATGTTATCAGCCTGATTCATGAATTTCAAGGTTTACCAATTGACCTTTCTCCAAATGATCTTAACATCTATTAATAATCACAAACCATGAGTCAAGATTTCATTAGGATGGCAAATTGTTAATACTTCAATTTTATCCTTCCTTCTGCATTTCTTAGCTAATTTCTATCAAAGAAAAACATTCCCCTCAACTGGTTACCCTGAAATATAGTTTCAGATGAGATGAGGCAAGATAAATGCTTGATCCTGTTTGTTTATCAATATTCAGAATAATGAGTTGGTTACCCTGAAACCTCATTGAAGAGTCTTGAACTAAGGAAAGACCCAAATGATCTGATGTCTTGAAAGAATAATTCTGACTTCTGTATTGATACAAGGCCATAGGGAAACCAAAGGAAAGGCAGGGAGAAAAGTTAGGAGCTCCAGAAAGAATAAGCCTCTTTTAGGCAAAACATGATGGTGATTTGACTGGGATGGGAGACATGGAGGTGTTGCTGCTGCTGCTGAGTCGCTTCAGTCGTGTCCGACTCTGTGCGACCCCATAGACAGCACCCCACCAGGCTCCGCCGTCCCCGGGATTCTCCAGGCAAGAACACTGGAGTGGGTTGCCATTTCCTTCTCCAATGCATGAAAGTGAAAAGTGAAAGTGAAGTTGCTCAGTCATGTCCGACTCTTAGCGACCCCATGGACTGCAGCCTACGAGGCTCTTCCATCCATGGGATTTTAGGAGGTGTTGAGAAATGATTAAATGTGGGCTATGTTTTGAAAGTCGTCTATGGGGTTGCACAGAGTCGGACACGATTGAAGTGACTTAGCAGCAGCAGCAGCAGCATGTTTTGAAAGTAGGAGGTACTGAAAGATTTGCAGCAAGAGGGGAAAGAAAGAAGTCGTTTGATTGCAAAGATTTTTTACAACAGGAAAGATGAAGTTGCCTTCAACTTCAAACAAGCAAGCACATTTTGTCAGGAAATCAGTTTTGATATGTGAAATTCAAGATGCCTCTTAGTAACCTAAGGGTAGATGTCTAGTGGCAGATGAATATATGAATCTGGAACTCAGAAGAAAGTTGAGGCTGGGGGCATACATTTGGGGTGCATTAGTATAGATGGTATTTAAAGTCACAGGATTAAATGAGATTAGCTAAGAATAAGTGTTGGAGAAAAATGGAGAGATACAAGGATTGAGTTCTAGTATTTGGTGGTATCTGACTTTCAAAAGCTTGTATTGATCTGATGTTTTCCCTTTAAAGGATGTCCCCTTTTCTGAACTCTTTTCATCTTCTTTGCTTTCTTTTCAGCTTGTGAAATTTGTTTGTGTATTCTTATTTTTAACTTCTTGTCAATTTTGAGTGAGTGAAGTTGCTCAGTTGTGTCTGACTCTTTGCGACCCCATGGACTGTAGCCTAACAGGCTCCTCCATCCATGGGATTTTCCAGGCAAAGGTACTGGAGTGGATTGCCATTTCCTTCTCCAGAGGACCTTCTTCCCTGGAAGAAGAAAAGTCCTGGCTTCCCTGGTGGCTCAGAGGGTAAAGCATCTGCCTGCAATGCAGGAGACCTGGCTTCGACCCTGGGTCAGGAAGGTCCCCTGGAGAAGGAAATGGCAACCCACTCCAGTATTCTTGCCTGGAAAATCCAATGGACAGAGAAGCCTTCAGTCCATGGGATTGCGAAGGGGTGGACATGACTGAGTGACTTCACTTTTGTCAGTTTTAGATGTTACAAATACCTTTTCCCAGTCTATGAACTTTGTGTATATTGCCCTTTATTGTACAGAAATTCTTCATCTTTATCCATCAATATTTTTCCTTAGATGTATTTAGAAAATCTTTCTCCATCTTCACTAAGATATTCTCCCACTTTTTAAAACAAGCCTTCTTGACTTACCTCTCATATTTAGGTCTTTATTCCAGCTCTTTCTGGAGTGGGTTGTGGTGCCACTTTGGTCGCATACTATGTTCTAGTATATTCTTGAATCTGTTTCAGTGTTCCTATTTTATTCCATTTATTTTTCCTTTCCAGGATATTATTATACTATTATTTTGTGATATATGTTAATATCTAGTATTAATAAGGCTATTCCTCCTTATTTGCTTTTCACGGCTGGAAAAGATATAATTTTAGAAACCAAAGAGTGATAAGTTTCTATTAATACTTAAATTTTTTTACTTGCATTTCTTTGTGCTTATATTGAAAATTCTAGTTTCTCATCACATGAACATAATACCAATTTGCTCTTTCCTATGATTTCTGCTCATTTTAATTCCATTACATGTTTTATTTCAGCTTTCATGTCCTTAGGAATGAGATGTTTACTAGGCACACATTATTTCGTCAGTTTGCAGTGCTGGCTGATACATCCTTCAATTATGTTGTAAGTACACATTGGGGTAGATGCACTTTGTCTCTTTGATGTCTCTTTTTGAACTTAGCTTTTTTAGAATCCCTGATCTTAGCCCTGGAGATATTACAGGAGGCACTGTGCTAGATGCTGAAAGCATAAGACAGTGTTTGAACCCAAAGAGCTCAATGTAGTATGAGACAGAGATGTGTAAACAAATGGCTCCCATGCAATATGGTTGAGCTCTAGTGGAGGCAAGTGAAAATTTTAGAGGAGGGTGACTCATTCCTCCTGGGAGGAATCTATTAACCTGACCACTGTGCACATGGATGGAACATAGGAACAATCACAGCTAAAAATCCAAATATTTAGTCACTTCCAAATGGAAAAAGGAGGTAAAAGAATCTGTTCCTAGTACCAGGTCATTCATTTTTACACTAGAAGTAACCTATAGATGAAGCCCAATTCTTAAATAGACTTTTTAAAAATTGAAGTATAGTTGATTTACAATGTTGTCTTAATTTCTGATGTACAGCAAAGTGATTCAGTTATTATTTATATACATATGTGGTAGTGGTGGGGGGCTTCCCAGGTGACTCAGTGGTAAAGAATCCACCTGTCAATGCAGGAGACATAGGAGACTCAAGTTCTATCCCTGGGTGGGGAAGATGCCCTGGAGGAGGGCATGACAACCCACTTCAGTATTCTTGCCTGGCAAATCCCATGGACAAAGGAGCCTGGCAGGCTACAGTCCATGGGGTCGCAAAGAGACGGACGTGACTTGCGACTGAGCACACACACACACATGTATATGTATGTACACGTGTGTATATATATATATACACATACATATATATAACTGAACATATACACAGTGTATATATATTGTTCTTTTTCAGGTTCTTTTCCATTATAGGTTATTACAAGATATTAAGTATAGTTCCCTGTAATATAAGTAGGTCCTTATTGTTTATTTTACATATGCTCAGTTCAGTTCAGTTCAGTCGCTCAGTCGTGTCCGACTCTTTGCGACCCCATGAATCACAGCACGCCAGGCCTCCCTGTCCATCACCAACTCCTAGTGAGTATCTATTTAATCCCAAACTTCTAATTTATCCCTCCCCGCCTCTCCCCTTTAGTAATCATGTTTGTTTTCTATGTCTGAATCTATATCTGTTTAGTAAATAAGTTCATTTGTATCATTTTTTAAGATTCTATGTATTAAGTGATATCATAGACAAAATAAACTGTGATATTATATCTATGATATATACTATATCTGTGACTATCATAGATATAAAATAGACTATTTTTAAACCTGTTTAATGTTTTTGCTTGGGAGTTGTAAAAGTAATGATGCCCAGTGTAGAAATATAATCAGTAAATTGTAAACAATGAGTAAATTAACATAATATAAATGCCATTTAGAAACTCCTGTGATGCTAAGTGTTTTGGGGACAAATAAGGTTTGTGAGAAAGGTCACAAGAAATATAAATTTTGATTTCTTGCTTCAAAAGGCTTACAATCTAAAATCACTTTCTTTTAGAATTTTTTTCCACAATTTTCACTTTAGGATGATTTTTTAAATCCAAGTTGCGGCAAGAGATCAAAGAACTTAAGAACATTGGCAAGATGATATTATTTCTAATTTTTAGCTAAATTTACATAGCAAAATGAACCTTGCTGTGCTTCACAAATAGCGCTAGTAGTTTAAAAAAAAACCTGCCTGCCAATACAGGAGACATAAGAGATATGGGTTTGATTCCTGGGTTGGGAAAATCTGCTGGAGGAGAGCATGGCAACCCACTCCAGTATTCTTGCCTCAAGAATCCCATGGACGAAGGAGCCTGATGGGCTATAGGCCACGGGGTCACAAAGAGTCATACATGACTGAAGCGACATAGCATGCGCACATGCGAGAAACCTGCTAAGGATTTTTAATAATTGACTCCCCCAAAGTGTTCCAAAACTGGTCTATATATACAATAGTCTCTTCTCCTTCAGTTTTTTTCTCTTCTCAACCAAAGATTACAATTTTTTGGATATTTCTTTTTATTTATTTATTTGGCTGTGCTGGGTCTTAGTTGCAGCATGCAAGCTCTTTACTTGCAACATATGGAATCTAGTTCCCTGACCAAGGATCAAATCCAGGCCTCCTGCACTGAGAGCTCGGAGTCTTAACCACTGGGCCACCAAGGGAGTCCTCACATAAATGTTTAAATGGTTTATTTGTCGAGGGGAACAAAAAGGGAGTGGGAGCAGGCTGTAGGGGGATAGAAAAATGCATGCAAATGAGTATGCATACATACAAAGCAACAAGAGAGAAGCCTTGAATAGGGAAAACGTCACATAAACTCCCAGGGTGCACCCACAGACCTCAGACCTCTTTTTTATAATAATGCTTGGTGTGCTTTTGGTCATTTTCACCAGCATATTTTTAGTGTCGTGATTGACTGTGCAATATATGATGTTGGTGGCTGTTCTGCTTATGTGCTGCTGCTTCTGAACTCCTAGAAGAGATGCTTTTGCGTTTTCACTCTTCAGTTCCTGGGAACCAGGACCACTACTGTGTAGCTTCCAGGAACTGAGTGGTGCTGGGGATGTCCTTGTGAGACCTGGCCAGTTAAAAGGAGTGGATCCCAAATGGCTTAGGGAGAATCAAAAGGAAGAAGAGTCAGAAGAGACATTGAGGAAAACATTTTGCTTGAATTTTCTCACAAAGTAGCCTGAATTAGGAAAGGATCTATTCCTTGCGGCTCAGTTGGGAAAGAATCCACCTGCAATGCAGGAGTTTCAAGAGACTCAGGTTCGATCCCTGGATTGGGAAGATCTCCTGGAGGAGGAAATGGCAATCCTCTCCAATATTCTTGCCTGGGAAATCCCATGGACAGAGGAGCCTGGAAGGCATCAGTCCATAGGGTCACAAAGAGTCTGACATTCCTTAGGTTTAAAGGAAATTATTTCCCCAGTGATATTTGAGCAATTAAGTTAGAAGCATAATATTCATATCTCAGTTAACTAAGGACTGAAGAGCATTCTACCTCCATTTGAGTTGATCTTTATTTCCCCTGGATAACAATGGTACATACCCTTTGTGTCTTTCAGAGAGTTAAACCTTTATTTGTGCAATCCAAAATGAACTTGGCAACAGTGAAGACATCTTCTACAAGTGTTGATCATTCATCTTCGGTAGGTAGATTACTTTTTTCCTATTTAACATTTAATCAGTCAGCATTATTCAGCATCAGTAATTAAACATCTCGTTTTACCTACAGGTAAACATCAAGAATGAAGATGTAGGCAACAATCAGATTTCCTTCCCACTTTCACCACAAGGTAAGAATCCTTATTGTTGAAGAAAAGGTGCACACACACAGGATGGGTAATGAATCAAGATTAGTAGCACTTTTCTTTGTCATACTGAGATGTTTGGTTTCTGGGTGAATGCACGGCTTTTTTTCCAGCCACCTTATAAGACTAATGCATTGATACGATGAATAAAAGAATGTTAATATGTATTTCTGAATATATATCTCTGTTAATTAAAAATGAGAGTCATACATCAAAAGTAGAAACTGTCTAGGTTGAAATCCTGTTTTCTTTTTTTTTTTTTTTTAACTGCCAACAAACCTGAGGCTCCTGTTAAATTCCTAGTTTCCAGTTTAATAATAGAAGAAAAATCTGACCATTTCTAGCATTCTTTATCTCCCACCAGTCCTTGCAGGGCCTCAAATTAGACTGTTTGGGAGGTGGAGGTACATTTTGTTCATAAGTTTCTATACGTCTTTAGGAAGCAACCGTGCTTGCTTTTCTCTAATGAAGATGTTGTATTAACAAAATGCAACATTCTTCATTTGAATTATAGATAGTAATCAAAGGGTGTCAGTAATTTCTGATTTTCATTTCTTGGATTCTTTAAAAGTAAAGTTTTATCATGAATATTTATATAGGGAGGACGTGTGTGAAATGAGTTTAAATCCTAGACCCTAATTTTAAAATCATCTACTTTTTGAAAACAAAATTGAAAAAGGAACCTCTCTCCTGGGCATCCACGCAATGGAGAGACTTTTTCTGTAGTGTTTACAGGCGTAGGTAGTATCTTTTCCAGAGGTGCTTGCCTGGGTGCTGGGAATCTTTTGGCAGCCACAGTCCTCTCTACTTCCTGGACTGACATTTTTGATCATAGTAACACCCAGATATGCAGATGACACCACCCTAATAGCAGAAGGTGAAGAGAACCTAAAGAGCATCTTGATGCAGGTAAAAAAGGAGAGTGAAAAAGCTGGCTTAAAACTCAACATTCCAAAAACTAAGATCATGGTATCCAGTCCCATCACTTCGTGGCAAATAGATGGGGGGGAAAAAACTGAAAACAGTGATAGATTCTATTTTCTTGAGCTCCAAAATCACTACAGACAGTAACTGAAACCATGAAATTAAAAGGCATTTGCTCCTTAGAAGAAAAGCTATGACAGACCTAGACAGTTTATTCAAAAGTGGAGACATCACTTTGCTGACAAAGGTCCATATAGTGAAAGCTATGGGTTTTCCAGTAGTCATGTATGGATGTGAGAGTTGGACCATAAAGAAGGCTGAGTGCTGAAGAATTGATGCTTTCTAGCTGTGATGCTGGAGAAGACTATGGAATCCCCTGGACAGTGAGGAGATCAAACCAGTCAGTCCTAAAGGAAATCAACCCTAAATATTCATTGGAAGGACTGATGCTAAAGCTGAAGCTCCAATACTTTGGCCACCGGATGTAAAGATGGAAACTCTTTACAGCTCACTGGAAAAGATGCTGGAAAAGATTGAGGGAAGGAGGAGAAGGGGGTGACAGAGGATGAAATGGTCAGATGGCATCATTGACTCAATGGACATGAGTTTGAGCAAACTCCAGAAAATGGTGAAGGACAGGGAAGCCTGGCATGCTGCAGTCCATGGGGTTGCAGACTTGGGCATGACTGAGTGACTGAACAAAGACAACACCCAGACTGGATTCTATAGTGGCTGCTAGCTTAAAGCATGGCAACTTTTTAAAGATATCAGCACTTTTTTGGGCGGGGGGAGGCCACACCATATAGCGTGGGGATCTTAGTTCCCTCACCAGGGATCAGACCCAGGTCCCTGCTGTGGAAACGCACAGTTCTAACCACTGGACCACCAGAGAATTCCCAAAGATGTCAGCATTTAAATAAAGGGCTAGATCTGTAGACTGTTGGAAATTCCAATCCCTACAGTAAGTTATTTCTAAAATATCATAATGTATTAGGGGAAGAAAGAATATACTCAATCTGATTTTGGTATTGACCATCTGGTGATGTCCATGTGTAAGGTCATCTCTTGTGTTGTTGGGAGAGGGTGTTTTCTATGACCAGTGCATTCTCTTGGCAAAACTCTGTTAGCCTTTGCCCTGCTTCATTTTGTACTTCAAGGCCAAACTTGCCTGTTACTCCAGGTATCTCTTCATTTCCTACTTTTGCATTTCAGTCCCCTATGATGAAAAGGATGTCTTTTTTTGTGTGTTAGTTCTAGAAGGTCTTGCAGGTCTTCATAGAACTGTTCAACTTCAGCTTCTTTAGCATTAGTGGTTGGGGCAGACTTGAATTACTGTGATATTGAATGGTTTGCCTTGGAAACGAACCGAGATCATTCTATTGTTTTTGAGACTACACCCAAGCACTGGATTTCAGGCTCTTTTGTTGACTATGGGACTACTCCATTTCTTCTAAAGAATTCTTGCCCACAGTAGTAGATATAATGGTCATCTGAGTTAAATTCCTCCATTCCTGTACATTTTAGTTCACTGACTTCTAAAATGTTGATGTTCACTCTTGCCATCTCCTGCTTGACCACTTCTGATTTACCTTGATTCTTGAACCTAACTTTCTGGGTTCTTATGCACTATTGTTCTTTACAGATTCAGACTTTACTTCCATCACCAGTCACATCCACAAGTGGGCATTGTTTCCACTTTGGCTCAGCCTCTTCATTCCTTCTGGAGCTATTTCTCCACTCTTCTCCAGTAGCATACTGGGCACCAACCAACCTGGCGGGGGGCGGGGGGGGGCGGGCGGTCATCTTTCAGTGTCCTATCTTTTTGCCTTTTCATACTGTTCCTGGGGTTCTCAAGGCAAGAATGCTGAAGTGGTTTGCCATTTCCTTCTCCAGTGGACCACGTTTTGTCAGAACTCTCCACCATGACCCATCCATCTTGGGTGGCCCTGCATGGCATGGTTCATAGTTTCATTGAGTTAGGCAAGGTTTAGGTCCATGTGATCATATGGACTGAGCACTGAAGGCTGAGCATGGAAGAACTGACGCCTTCAAACTGTGGGGCTGGAGAAGACTCTCGAGAGTCCCTTGGACTGCAAAGAGATCAAACCAGTCAATCTTGAAGGGAATCAACCCTGAATATTCACTGGAAAGACTGATCTGAAGTGGAAGCTCCCACACTTTGGCCACCTGATGCAAAGAGCTGACTCATTGGAAAAGACCCTGATGCTGGGAAAGATTGAAGGCAGTAGGGGAATGGGACGACAGAGGCTCAGATGGTTGGATGGTATTACTAACTCAATGGACATGAGTTTGAGCAAGCTCCAAGAGATAGTGAAGGACAGGGAAGCCTGGGGAAGAAAGACTTTCATGATTTATCATTAAAATGTAAATTGTTAAACTTGCAATCTTTGTTCTACTTGACATTTTAATTAGAGCCTTAATTAACAGCAAAAATCCAGTTGAGAATTTTACATCCAAAAATTATTTTTCTGAGCCAAGCAAACCATTTTCTGAAGGTCCATTTTTAGTCATACAAACCAACTTTGATGGCTACCTGGGCCATGAGGGAGCCTCAGCCAAAACAAACACTGGCATTCCCTTTCTTCTATTCTGAAAATGCAAAGTGTAGAGTTATTTCCACCCTGTCTACTGAAAACTCTCCTAAAATTCATTAGCCCCCTTCCTCCAGCTTACTAATAAAACTGAAAGTAAATGCTATTTTATGATCCATAATTTTCCAGGATGCCACAAAGCGCATCATCCTGAATACGACTCTGAGCTGCAGAGAAGGAGTGGGTAACAGTGTCACACAGAAAATCTCTGGGCATAACCCTGACATTTCTTTCTATAAAATCTCTGATTTAACTTTGCCATGTCACATTCTCCCCTCTGAAGACAGTGTGGGGAAATCATTCAGTTAACGAAAGTTTCTGGTTAATTGGGTTCCAGTTAATCCCAAATCAACTAGAAATAAATTTTCTACTTGTAATGGTCCAAAAAGCCAACACATAAATGCCAGGAGGAAATTGAATTACAAATTTACTAATTCGAAAAGTAAATGATTCTTTTTTCATTGGAAAGCTGTCTTTCATGGGTATGGGGATGGAACAGTATGCACACTAGATGTTCGAGAGGCCAAACCGTCTTCACAAAACAAGTCACTCCAAGCTTCTCAGGTGCTTCCGAAGGTGGAGAAACCCCTCCAGGCCCCTAGGAAATAGTTCAGTATATGATCAATGTTTTCAAGCACTAGTTCACAAATTCGTTTTCAAGGAGGTGTTTAGCTACATGACTCATGTGAACCAATAGACAAATCATTGCTTTCTATAACATGAGGGTGACTGTAACCTATCTGGTGACAGAAGCCAGACTGAACCCTTTAAAGTCACTGTGTTATTGAGGTCTGTATTTTAAATTATGTAAATGGAATATTAATATTTTAAATACCCTATGGAATCCTCAGTGTTGCTTTAAAAATCAAGGTTTTTATATTGTATATTTATACAATAAGATACTTCTGAAAATTATGGATAACTAACATTTAATGGGTGTAGGTACTATTCTAATGACCTTCCCTGGTGGCTCAGTGGTAAAGAATCCACCTGCCAATGCAGGAGACAAAGGTTTGATTCCTGGATTAGAAAGATCCTCTCGAGAAGGAAATGGCAACCTACTCCAGCATTCTTGCCTAGGAAATCCCATGGACAGAGGAACCTGGTGTGCTATAGTCAATGGGGTAGCGAAGAGTTGGACATGACTTCGACTAAACAACAACCAACTATTCTAAATACTTTTCAGGTTTTAGCTCTAACCCTCACAAAAACCCTGTAAGGTCAGCACTCTTGCCTTCTCAAGTCTATAAAGGAGACAGTGGATACAGAGGGGCCTAGTAGGCTGCCAAGGTTATGACTACAAATAAATAGATTATTATTTTTACAAAAAAGGCTGGGTTCAGACTCAGACAATGTGGCCCCAGGGGCCAGCTTTGTTACCAGTCAATTATACTGACTTACTCCAAGACACATGCATGACAATATGTGTGGTCCCATTTTCAACAGCACACAATGCGAAAACATGTGATGTAGCAGAAAGGCTTTGCAGGTAGACAGGCTTTGGTTCCCATCTCATTCCAGCCACTTACTCCCTGGGTGACTTCATCTCAGCTCCTTCTGCTGTGTAAAATGGAGGTGGTGACTCTAACTCCTAGCTTTGTTATGAGGATTAAATGAAGTGACTTGCCTAGCTAACCCCATCCCTACCTTTCCTCCTGACCTATGGATAATATAATCCCTGGGTTCTGAAAATAAAGTCTGGCAAACCTGCTTTTTAACCCATTACATGAGAATTATAATGTTCTCAAAAGTAGGCTAGTGATTTAAAAGAACTGGTGTCTCCTTTAATTCTTATGTCCACCATGCATAAGAAAGAACAAAGTTTGTCATTAGTATCAGATCATACTGTAGATATTTTGAAAAGGGCCAAATAAAACATAAAACATAACTTAAAATCCATCAGAGGATATATTCTTCCCAAGCAAATTGAACTTTACTCTTTGTTACGTTGCAAGCTTTACTCCAAAAAATTCTAGTGTGAAGCAGAGAGTTGCTCTTGCAACAAAGAAAATTTAAGAGATAAAGAAATCCTCATGAATATAAAGAAATTTAAAAAAATGAGGTATGATACTATTGACAGAATTTCAAAGCAGTCTTTTTTACACAGTAGTAATTATCCAAGGAGATCCCAGGTAACATTATTAATTTGTTTGCTACTTTGCTGTGATAAAATTTGGGATCTGAGCAGCCCATTGTGTACTGTGCACTGCGGCAGATTTTATGTACTTAAGAAGACCTTTCTCACAGTCCAGTAATTAGGTGCTATTGACATTGTAATCTTCGAAAATGTTCCTAATGGGCCCCAAAGACACGAATGTCATTGATAAAACCTCAAAGTAACAGTGACCCTTTAAGTGGCTTGTCGGTAAGAGAAACCTCAAACATAAATATCTGAAACGCAGGAGAAACCCAAATTTAAACCTAGATTACATTGTATTGTTAATTTTCTGAGACTTTTAGCGAAGTAACATGGAAGAGATGATCTTAAAGGTTTTTAAAGAATGGTAGAACAATTGTAGTACATTGGATAGGTTTTTAAAATCTTTCTTTTCACCCTTTGAAACGTTAGACCTGAAAAGTGTTTCATTCTTAAGTAGTTGTAGCGCGCACCAAAAGTGGAGTTCAGTTCCCCCGTTTTTGTTTTAAACACAAAAATAATTGTAAAAATCACACAAGAGAAGTAACTTAAAAGATAAAAAGGAAAGCATTTTAGGCATAAGTGTTAGCATTGTTTTACATATTCTTTCTAGACTTCAGCTATAATTAATATAATTTAGTAAAGTATTCATATTCAAATGCATATTTTATAATATTGCTACATATGTACATTCATACCCAAGCAATATACATAACTGATGGTATGCAACATCACTTCACATGTAACTGATGGCTATTAAAAATGTTAAAAAGGGACTAACCTGATTTACTAAATATGATGTATTAAGGTATCTATTAATGTTTATGATGTCACTGTTACCAACTTTTCTACTACTTCCCTTATTGTCACCAATTACTTATAATTCAGATGTTCTGTTTCTAGCTTATATATGTCATCCTTGTCTTTCAGATTTGGGCTGACTCTTCACTACCTTTTCCTGGGAATTTTCCTTGCTCTTTATGCCTTTGTTCTTTTTGAGACTTTCTATTTGAGGCATGAGATTTAAGATATTGAATGACAAATTAAAGTCTGGAAGACCAACAGTGTGTCTCTTAACATACCTTTCCAAATACAGGGAATTTTCAATGGCATAGGGAAGAGTCAAGATGACTCATTGGATTCAAGAATTAATTGCAAAAATCCAAAGTTTTCTTTCTAACTGAAGCTTTGTCAATTGATCAAATAGGGAATTGCAACATGTGAAAAATTAAAATGAATAATCCATGCTTTGAAAGCAAAAGGCAAAGAAGAAAGGGAAAGATATATCCATCTGAATGTAGAGTTTCAAAGAATAGCAAGGAGAGATAAGCCTTCTTAAGTGAACAATGCAAAGAAATAGAGGAAAACAATAGAATGGGAAAGTCTAGAGATCTCTTCAAGAAAACTGGAGATATCAAGGGAACATTTCACGCAAAGGTGGGCACAATAAAGGACAGAAATGGTATGGACCTAACAGAAGCAAAAGGGGTGTCAAGAATACACAAAAAAACTGTACAAAAAAAGGTCTTAATTACCTGGATAACCATGATGGTGTGGTCACTCACCTAGAGCCAGACATCCTAGAGTGTGAAGTCAAGTGGGCCTCAGGAAGTATTACTACAAACAAAGCTAGTGAAGGTGATGGAATTTCAGCTGAGCTATTTTAAATCCTAAAAGATGATGCTGTTAAAGTGCTGCACTCAGTATGCCAGCAAATTTGGATAACTCAGCAGCAGTCACAGGACTGGAAAAGATCAGTTTTCATTCCAGTCCCAAAGAAAGGCAATGCCAAAGAATGTTCAAATTACCATACAATTGTGCTCATTTCACATGCTAGCAAGATAATGCTCAAAATCCTTCAAGCTAGGCTTCAGCAATCCATGAACCGAGAACTCCCGTGTGTACAAGCTGGATTTAGAAAAGGCAGAGGAACCAGAGATCAAACTGCCAACATCCTCTGGATCATAGAAAAAGCAAGGGAATTAAAAAAAATTATTTTATTTCTGCTAAGCCTTTGACTGTGGATCACAACAAACTGGAAAATTCTGAAAGATATGGGAATACCAGACCACCTTACCTCTCTCCTGAGAAACCTGTATACAGGACAAGAAGCAACATTTAAAACAGGACATGGAACAATGGACTGGTTCAAAATTGGGAAAGGACTATATCAAGACTGTATATTGTCACCCTGCTTATTTAACTTATATGCAGAATATATCATGTGAAATGCTGGGCTGGATGACTCACAAGCTGAAATCAAGATTGCTGGGAAAAATATCAACAACCTCATATATGCAGATAATACCACTTTAATGGCAGAAAGTGAAGAAGAACTAAAGAGCCTCTTGAAGGTGAAACATGAGAGTGAAAAAGCTGGCTTAAAACTCAACATTCAAAAAACTAAGATTGTGGCATCTGGTCCCATTCAGTTCAGTTCAGTTGCTCAGTCGTGTCCGACTCTTTTCGACCCCATGAATCGCAGCACGCCAGGCCTCCCTGTCCATCACCAACTCCCGGAGTTCACTCAGATTCACGTCCATCGAGTCCGTGATGCCATCCAGCTATCTCATCCTCAGTCGTCCCCTTCTCCTCCTGCCCCCAATCCCTCCCAGCATCGGTGTCTTTTCCAATGAGTCAACTCTTCCCATGAGGTGGCCAAAGTACTGGAGCTTCAGCTTTAGCATCATTCCTTCCAAAGAACACCCAGGGTTGATCTCCTTCAGAATGGACTGGTTGGATCTCTTTGCAGTCCAAGGGACTCTCAAGAGTCTTCTCCATTACTTCATGACAAATAGATAGGGAAAAAGTGGAAACAGTGACAGATTTTATTTTCTTGGGCTCCAAAATCACTGCAGTGGGTTACAGCCACGAAATTAAAAGACACTTGCTCCTTGAAAGAAAAGCTATGACCAGCCTAGACAGCATATTAAAAAACTGAGACATCACTTTGCTGACAAAGGTCCATATAGTGAAAGCTATGGTTTTTTCAGTAGTCATGTATGGATGTGAGAGGTGGACCATAAAGAAGGCTGAGCACTGAAAAATGGATGCTTTTGAACTGGAGAAGACTCTTAAGAGTCCCTTGGACTGCAAGGAGATCAAACCAGTCAATCTTAAAGGAAATCAACCCTGAATATTCGTTGGGAGGACTGATGCTGAAGCTGAATGCAAAGAGTTGACTCACTGGAAAAGACCCTGATACTGGGAAAGATTGAAGGCAGTAGGAGAAGGGGATGACAGAGGATGAGATGGTTGGATGGCATCACTGACTCAATGAACATGAGTTTGAGCAAACTCCGTGAAGGATAGGGAAGCCAGGCATGCTGTAGTCCATGGGGTTGCAAAGAGTCGGACACAACTTAGTAGCTGAATGACAACAATACTTTGAAAATGGTGTTAATAGTTGAAATGGGGGCTTCCCTGTGGTTCAGTGTTAAAGAATCTGCCTACCAATGCAAGAGAAACGGATTTTATCCATGATCTGGGAGGATCCCATATGCTGCAGAGCAACTAATTTTGCACAACTACTGAGTCTGTGCTCTAGAAACTGAGAGCCACAACTACTGAGTCCATGTGCCTTAGAACCCATGCTCTGCAATAAGAGAAGCTACCGCAATGAGAAGCTCACATATTGCAACTGGAGCGTAGCCCCCTCTCACTTCAACTAGAGAAAATCCTGTGTGGCAACGAAGACCAACACAGCCAAAAATAAACCAATAAAATTATTTTTTAAAATAGTTAAAACAAGCAGGCGGGCAAAAAACTTTGAATTTGTAAGTAAGATCATAACAACTTAGCAGAAAAAATGTCACAACTAATACATGTATTTTATTAATTTGATGGACTGTCTCGTATTAATTCAGTCTAGTGATGCTTTTAAGTATCCCTGTGTGCTCAGCCACTCAGTTGTATGCAACTCGCAACACTATGGACTGTAGCCCACTAGGCTCCCCTGTCCATGGAATTTTCCAGGCAAGAATACTAGAGTGGTTCGCCATTTCCTCCTCCAGGGGATCTTCCCGACCCAAGGATCAAACCCGAGTCTCTGGTGTGTACCTGTATTCGTGGGCAGATTCTTTACCACTGCATCACTTGGGAAGCCTGCTTTTAAGTATATGTAGACAGAATTTCTGCAGACAGTAAAGAATCTGCCTGCAATGCAGGAGACCTGGGTTCAGTCCCTGGGTTGGGAAGATCCCCTGGAGGAGGGCATGGCAACCCACTCCAGTATTCTTGCCTGGAGAATCCCCATGGACAGAGGTGCCCGGTGGGCTACAGTCCAAGGGGTCACAAAGAGTCAGACATGACTGAGCAACTAAGCACAGCACAGGCAGAATTTCATTGAATAAATGCCACAAAGCATATTCCTAATCATGCCCCAAACTGGTACTCAGAGGTCTCCAAAACATGAAGCATAAGGCAAGAATACTTTCTGGTGTGTTATTCATTTATTGGGCCATGAACTGGATTCCAGCTGGATCCAGTTGGATTCTCTGGATCCTGTGGCCACTGATTTCATCCTAAACCCCAGAGGCTCATTGCCGCCCAGCTACTTAAGAGTCATTATAAACCATATAAGCCTTTTATGGTGGTTAACCAAATATTGAGAAAGGTTTTAGGTAGTGTAGAGTGGCAATGGCACTCCACTCCAGTACTCTTGCCTGGAAAATCCCATGGGCGGAGGAGCCCGGTGGGCTGCAGTCCATGGGGTCGTGAAGAGTCGGACACAATTGAGCGACTTCACTTTGACTTTTCACTTTCATGCATTGGAGAAGGAAATGGCAACCCACTCCAGTATTCTTGCCTAGAGAATCCCAGGGATGGGGGAGCCTGGTGGGCTGCCGTCTATGGGGTCGCACAGAGTCAGACACGACTGAAGCGACTTAGCAGCAGCAGAGTGGGTATTAATTTTTAAATTTGGTAATGTTTCTGTTAGAGAAATGGCAAAATGTTGCAAGATATTATGTATGGATTCACACAAATTCATGGACATATCAAGTACACTCTTAAGTGAACTGGGAGTGACATCTTTGTGAAAGGTTGTTGCTGAACCATGAAAAGACGCCAGAATTCTTGACCTCCGGAGAAGAATTCAATCTGGGGCCAGAGACGAGGCTTGATCGCTCAGAGCTTTTCTGTAATAAAGTTTTATTAAAGTATAAAGGAGATAGAGAAAGCTTCTGACATAAGCATCAGAAGGGGGCAGAAAGAGTACCCCCTTGCCAGTGTTAGCAATGGAGTTATATACTCTCCAATTAGTCATTACAATGAATCAAAAGAACGTCTGGAGTTTGTAAAGACCTCAGCAGACCTACTCCCATAATTTACATTTTAAGATTTAACTTATATGCACAGTACATCATGAGAAACGCTGGGCTGGAAGAAGCACAAGCTGGAATCAAGATTGCTGGGAGAAATATCAATAACCTCAGATATGCAGATGGACACCAGCCTTATGGCAGAAAGTGAAGAGGAACTAAAAAGCCTCTTGATGAAAGTGAAAGAGGAGAGTGAAAAAGTTGGCTTAAAGCTCAACATTCAGAAAACGAAGATCATGGCATCCAGTCCCATCACTTCATGGGAAATAGATGGGGAAATAGTGTCAGACTTTATTTTTTTGGACTCCAAAATCAGTGCAGATTGCAGTGATTGCAATCTGCAAAATCAGTGATTGCAGCCATGAAATTAAAAGATGCTTACTCCTTGGAAGGAAAGTTATGACCAACCTAGATAGTATATTGAAAAGCAGAGACATTACTTTACCAACAAAGGTCCGTCTAGTCAAGGCTATGGTTTTTCCAGTGGTCATGTATGGATGTGAGAGTTGGATCATGAAGAAAGCTGACCACCAAAGAATTGGTGCTCTTGAACTGTGGTGTTGGAGAAGACTCTTGAGAGTCCCTTGGACTGCAAGGAGATCCAAGCAGTCCATCCTAAAGGAGATCAGTCCTGGGTATTCATTGGAAGGACTGATGCTAAAGCTGAAGCTCCAGTACTTTGGCCACCTCATGCGAAGAGTTGACTCATTGGAAAAGACTCTGATGCTGGGAGGGATTGGGAGCAGGAGGAGAAGGGGATGACAGAGGATGAGATGGCTGGATGGCATCACGGACTCGATGGACGTGAGTCTGAGTGAACTCCAGGAGTTGGTGATGGACAGGGAGGCCTGGCATGCTGTGATTCATGGGGTCACAAGAGTCGGACATGACTGAGCGACTGAACTGAACTGGACTGAAGATAACAGGATTAGCCAGAAGGTTTAATCCAGAGACTATCCTCAGGCAGGATACATTATTGTTATATAATCCTAAGGAATGTAGAAGAAAAAGTTTGTCCTTTCTTCCTCCTTGAGAATTCCAGACCCCTTTCTCCTTGGGGACCCCTGGACTTTTTATCAACCTGCTTAGGAAATGACTCTCATTTGTATGTGAAAAATACCATATGAATATTACTTTCAGCAGGAGGAACTCCGGGTTTGGAGTTTGAGGAAATAAATTGAGAACCAAAAGCAGATATTTGTAAGTCAGTGTAAAGAAGTATCACAGGACTCTAGTCCTCAGCCTGTCCCATTCCTGGCTGGTTCATCTTCTTTAATGCACGTTCCTCATCTTGAATCAATCACATGAAAAAAAAAATAGGTCATAGGAAAAAATAAGTTGTGTACTATTGTATTCTACACAAATGTAAACTAGAGTGACAAAAAATTATAAAGTAATCTTATTACTTGTGTTCTCATATTAGTAAGAATGCATTGAGGGAAGGCTTATAGGTTTATTTAATTTAGAAACTTTTTTTCTATGAAATATTTCAAATATTCAGAAAACAGAGAATTACAAGTTGAATACCCCCTGTGTATGTGTACATCTTAGGGTATGTGCATGCTAAAAAGTATCATTACTTCAGTAATTTGGTAAATTCTGTTTGTCTTAATTTTATCTCCCTTTTGAGGGTAGTTTAGCAAGATATGATGTTCAGGGTTAGCAGTTATTTTTTCCTCCACATGTTGTTACTGTGCCTTTGCCTTTGAGCCTCTGCTCAGGGTCACTGAAGTCTGTTGTCAATTTATCCACCATTTGTTGTTATTCAATTGAATCCATGCCCCCTGCCTTGGGAGTATGGAGTCTTAGCCACTTGGACCACCAGGGAAGTCCCCGAGCCTCCCTTAACTCGTATACCAGCCTGTTCTTGTTCTCCCCCTACTTATCAGAGCATCCTTCTCAGTCTCTCCTGATTCTCAGTTCTGCCACCAGCTCTGAGTAGTGAGTGTTGGAGTCACTGAGGATTTCATCCTTTGATTCACTTTTGTTATTCCTCTGCTTAATCCTTCAATAGATGTCTGTGGTTTTTAGGATAGAACTAAATTCTTCAGTTTAGCTTATAAAACCATGCATAATCCCTGCCTCTCTCCTACATGAGCTGCCTAATCTAGTCATAACAAACCACCAACTGTTTGTTTGAAATAGCTGTTCCCTGCTATTCCACGTTCTTCTACGCTTCTGTGACTTTATACATGCCTGCACCTAGGTCATAGGTCTTCTGCCTGCTCTTGCTGGGGCTCACTCATATCCCACAGTTAGCTGGCCATCAGGTTGGGTGTCTGCTGAGATGACAGAGGCAATCACACCTTATAGTTCTCATCATTGATTAGACAAACCTAGTCTTGCTTTCATGGTGGTGTCAGGATTCTCAGGAGCAGCAAAAAAGAGCAAGTGCCAATACACACACAGGTCTGTTGAATCTGCTGGCACATTTGCTCCTGTCCCATTAGGGCAAGTCTCGTGACTAAGACCAGTCAACATGGGAGGCAACGGGAAAGGCCATGAATGCCAAGGGCCCACACTACTTAACCTCCTAGGTTTCACCTTCTTTTTGTTAATGCATTCATTTATTCATTCCTTCCCTAGACTTTATGAGCACCTACTATATTTTTTTAATTGAAGTATTGTTGACTTACAATGTTGTGTTAGTTTCTTGTGTACAGCAAAGTAATTCAGATATATATAGGTATATGTGTGTATACATATATATGTATATTCTTTTCCATTACGGTTTATTACAGGAAATTGAATACAGTTCCCTGTGCTATACAGTAGGACCTTATTGTTTATCTGTTTTATATTCAGTTCAGTTCAGTCACTCAGTCGTGTCCAACTCTTTGCGACCCCATGAATCGCAGCACGCCAGGCCTCCCTGTCCATCACCAACTCCCGGAGTTCACTCAGATTCACGTCCATCGAGTCAGTGATGCCATCCAGCCATCTCATCCTCAGTCGTCCCCTTCTCCTCCTGCCCCCAATCCCTCCCAGCATCACAGTCTTTTCCAATGAGTCAACTCTTCGCATGAGGTGGCCAAAGTACTGGAGCTTCAGCTTTAGCATCATTCCTTCCAAAGAAATCCCAGGGTTGATCTCCTGCAGAATGGACTGGTTGGATCTCCTTGCAGTCCAAGGGACTCTCAAGAGTCTTCTCCAACACCACTGTTCAAAAGTATCAATTCTTTGGTGCTCAGCCTTCTTCACAGTCCAACTTTCACATCCATACATGACCACTGGAAAAACCATAGCCTTGACTAGACGGACCTTAGTCGACAAAGTAATGTCTCTGCTTTTGAATATACTATCTAGGTTGGTCATAACTTCTTCCAAGGAGTAAGCATTTTTTAATTTCATGGCTGCAATCACCATCTGCAGTGATTTTGGAGCCCAAAAAAATAAAGTCTGACAGTGTTTCCACTGTTTCCCCATCTATTTCCCATGAAGTGATGGGACCAGATGCCATGATCTTCATTTTCTGAATGTTGAGCTTTAAGCCAACTTTTTCACTCTCCTCTTTCACTTTCATCAAGAGGCTTTTTAGTTCCTCTTCACTTTCTGCCATAAGGGTGGTGTCATCTGCATATCTGAGGTTATTGATATTTCTCCCGGCAATCTTGATTCCAGTTTGTGTTTCTTCCAGTCCAGCGTTTCTCATGATGCACTCTGCATAGAAGTTAAATAAGCAGAGTGACAATATACAGCCTTGACGTACTCCTTTTCCTATTTGGAACCAGTCTGTTGTTCCATGTCCAGTTCTAACTGTTGCTTCCTGACCTGCATACAGATTTCTCAAGAGGCAGGTTAGGTGGTCTGGTATTCCCATCTCTTGAAGAATTTTCCGCAGTTTATTGTGATCCACACAGTCAAGGCTTTGGCATAATCAATAAAGCAGAAATAGATGTTTTTCTGGAACTCTCTTGCTTTTTCCATGATCCAGCAGATGTTGGCAATTTGATCTCTGGTTCCTCTGCCTTTTCTAAAACCAGGTTGAACATCAGGGAGTTCACGGTTCACATATTCTTGAAGCCTGGCTTGTAGAATTTTGAGCATTACTTTACTAGCATGTGAGATGAGTGCAATTGTGCAGTAGTTTGAGCATTCTTTGGCATTGCCTTTCTTTGGGATTGGAATGAAAACTGACCTTTTCCAGTCCTGTGGTCACTGCTGAGTTTTCCAAATGTGCTGGCATATTGAGTGCAGCACTTTCACAGCATCATCTTTCAGGATTTGAAACAGCTCCACTGGAATTCCATCACCTCCACTAGCTTTGTTCGTAGTGATGCTTTCTAAGGCCCACTTGACTTCACATTCCAAGATGTCTGACTCTAGTTGAGTGATCACATCATCATGATTATCTGGGTCGTGAAGATCTTTTTTGTACAGTTCTTCTGTGTATTCTTGCCACCTCTTCTTAATATCTTCTGCTTCTGTTAGGTCCATACCATTTCTGTCCTTTATCGAGCCCATCTTTGCATGAAATGTTCCCTTGGTATCTCTAATTTTCTTGAAGAGATCTCTAGTCTTTCCCATTCTGTTCTTTTCCTCTATTTCTTTGCATTGATCGCTGAAGAAGCCTTTCTTATCTCTCCTTGCTATTCTTTGGAACTCTGCATTCAGATGCTTATATCTTTCCTTTTCTCCTTTGTTTTTCACCTCTCTTCTTTTCACAGCTATTTGTAAGGCCTCCCCAGACAGCCAATTTGCTTTTTTGCATTTCTTTTCCATGGGGATGGTCTTGATCCCTGTCTCCTGTACAATGTCACGAACCTCATTCCATAGTTCATCAGGCACTCTATCTATCTATCAGATCTAGACCCTTAAATCTATTTCTCACTTCCACTGTATAATCATAAGGGATTTGATTTAGGTCATACCTGAATGGTCTAGCGGTTTTCCCTACTTTCTTCAATTTGAGTCTGAATTTGGTAATAAGGAGTTCATGATCTGAGCCACAGTCAGCTTACATTGGCCAAAAGGTTTGTTCTAGTTTTTCCATAATTATGGAAAAACTCAAAATGTTTGGCCAACCCAATATATAGTAGTTTGTATCTGCTCATCCCAAACCCCTATTTATCCCTCCTCCACCCCCTTTCCCCTCTGGTAACCACTCTATGTCTGTGAGTCTGTTTCTGTCTTATAAATAAATTCATATTTTAGATTCCACATATAAGTGATATCATAAGGTATTTGTCTGTCTTTGTCTGACTGACTTAGTATGATAGTCTTTAGGTCCTTCTATGTTGCTGCAAATGGCATTATTTCATTCTTTTTTATAGCTGAGTAATATTCCATTGTATATATGTGCCACGTCTTCTTTTTCCACTCATCTGTTGATGGACACTGAGGTTGCTTCCATGTCTTGGCTAATTGTGAATAGTGCTACTATGAACATTGGGGTGCATGTATCTTTTTGAATTATTATTTTTTCCAGATATATGCTGGGGAGTGGAATTGCTGGGTCATAGAATAACTGTGAGCATGTACTATAAACAAAGCCTTGGGCTCGGTACTGAGGATGCAGAGAATCTCCTCAGTGCTTGAAACATCTATTCTAAGACTGATTCCCAAAGACCAGCACATTCAGTAAAAGTAACACCTGTATTTACAGAGGTCCCAGGAAGCAGGGTGAACCTGAGAATGCCCCCCTGCATCTGTCACCGTCACTGCAGCAATGGCTGCTACCTCATGATATAGGATTAGCCTCTTCCTCGATAAAAATCATAAAAAGCCAAAATATGGAAACAGGATTTAAAATATTTTCAGTGTGTAAATTTTTTCAAACTGTAATTGAAAAATGACTCTATTTCTCTGGTGGCCTATAAATTCAAGCATGAGGTCATGTGAACCCAGCATTTCCTCTAAATATCAGATGTGGGTTAGAGGAACAGTTAACATTTTAATCTTCCCTGTTTGTTTCTAGGAACAAATTTGCTTGCAACTTCAAACTCATACTGCTGCAAATTACAGAGACCAAAAGTTCAAATGAAAAAAATCCCTTTTCAGATAACTATCTGAAGCTTCCATATTAGGTATAATGATTTTTTTTCCCCCCAGGATTAGGACAGATTGCATGGGGAGCCCAGGCTTTCATAAAGAGGGGGGTGGGAATTGACTTGGGCCTTCATTTTCTCACAAAAGGCACAATGCAAAGCACATCTGTGAACATTGCATAATTTGTTATGTTCTACAAAGAGGTGGGTTTTTGTTGTACACATACCAAAGCTATTTGGTACTGTTCACCAATAATCTCTATTCAGGTCCAGAAAAGAAATTGGTCTCAGAAGAGTGAAAGGAGAGTAAATTTTTCTTTAAAAATTAGATACAGATTATCGCTTCAAAATGCAGGAGGGAATTTTACAAGTGACGGTGCACTGATTAGCTTTCCAATGGACATCCAGTCCTTTATGAATCACATACTAGCTGTGGTCAACTGTGACCAATGTGGTTTATTACTCTCCCGAAGAGCTGAACTGAGATTACCCATCTAATTTAACTGAGAAATGTTGGGTGAACTTGAACTGTTTCATGGACATGAATGACCAGAGAATTTATTTGATAAGACATTAAAGCCTGAATATGGTAACTATCTCTTTGATGGTTTGATACAGTCATTTCTTTAGTTCATTAGCAAGTCTCTCGTAGATTTTTGTTGTCGTTATTATTCTTCGGGTGATTATGTGTGCAGCTGAAATGAAAAATGAATGTTTCTGTACAACATCACTAGAAAAAATTTTAAAACTTACCTTTACCGTAAATACTCATGACAGTTTTTAATGTAGTCTGAAAAGTGACATCAACTTTCAAGGAAAGGAAGCTAATAGTAGTAAAATTGTGGGCAAATTAATAAATCCACTGTATTTTCATGTGATAGCCCCTAAATTATTTTTAAATGTTGTCTTCTGATTTCATTTATTAAAGGGAAAAAAGACTTCAGGAAGCTAACACCCTTCACATTTTCTTTGTAAACTTGGGAACTTTTGTTGATGGCACCTCAATGAAACATTTAAGATCACTTTATCAATTACACAGCACACAAGGCAGCATCAGATGAAAAGGTGCTTTCTCTTCGTATGTCTGTTAACATTTAACATAAATTCTGCTGTATTCCCAGTGACCAGTGCTAAGGTATAATTTGGACGTTTGCATCTTTTTAAAAAACTGTATTTAAATACGCTAGTTTTAAAACTGCTCAGAGAAACTTAGAGATGTAAACTCTTAAGAATAAATGACAAAAATCCCACATCGTGTTCCTAGTGACTCTTTAAATGGAATTTTTCATTGAAACTTTGTCATTAAAATAGGAAGGCCTTTTGGTTGTGCCCATACAAGCATAATAAATTGTATATGTTTGTGATACTGAATGACTCTTGCCCATATGCTGCACTGCAAAGCTACATGAATGAGGCATTTACCAAATCAGGCCCACCACATTAAACAGAAAAACAATCTTTATTCATGGTAACTTATCAGTTTCAATTAATCAACCTTAACAATGGAAATTCTGATGTGTTCAAGCAACTTGAAAGCAATAGGTCATCTTGAGGGCAGCCATGTTGTGTCTTTGTGCCTAAGGTTTCAAACAAAGGGACATCTCCAATAAATATACATGCATATACATACATACATGTGCATATATATACATACCAATGGATGGCCATATCTATGCCAGTTACACCAGCCAGAACGCATGTTAAGTGTTTATGACTTTTATCATAGCGAATGTAATTGTTTTCCTCCTAGTATACTTTTTGAGCTCTGTAAGTGTAAACAAAAGGAAAGAAATTTCCATTGGATGACCATCCTTTCAGTTTCTGTGCTGCTATGTGAATAGCATTGTGCAGACCATTCCAATGGTTTTGAAAAGGGGTAACCATTGGTTTGATTTGGTTACACGGTTTAGTAAAGCACTCCCTCCCACTGCCTTAGGGTCTGTGAAAGGTCTGTGACCTGTTTAGAACTGCCAAGTGAAATGTCATGTCGCCCCTCCCAAATGGGAGTATCTGCATTCATTTGATCAGTATAAAAAATGATTGGGGATGGTGAGAGCAGTGCTTTTGAATTGCAATTTATAGCAGTTTACAAAAATGCACATTGTTGGAAAAGAAAACATGGAAGTGTTTCTTTCTAAATTGCATTACCTGTGAAATGTCATTAGTCTTTTAAGGATATTTACATCCTTTTTTAAAATTATTATTTAGGAGGCTTACTTCAACTAAGGAAAATCAGAATTTTATTATATGATCATTTTTTTAAATTTGTGTTTTGGTTCTAATACCAGAATTTAAGGCACACAATGTGTCCATGTTCTTAGGATAAACATAATTTGTTGTCATTTCCAGTTATTCATTCTGTAAGATGATCTTTGCTAATCAGTTGCATTAGTGGAGGATTCCCAATTATCTTTCCCAGATTCTAGAGGAGATTCATTTGCTGGTTGATGGTCTTCTCTGCTGGATTTCTAATAGGGAATCTGAAACCACAGTCATATTTAATTCTCCCAGGTCTCCATCATCCTTTCAATGGTTTACTAATGAAACTTCTTCGTTGGATGAATACTTTCTAAATTATTTTACCTGTCAATTCATCTACATGTATGAACAGTTTCACAAAAGAAAATGTTATTTCTTTTCATGAAATGCATACAAGAGTCCATGAACTTTATCCTGAAAGTTAAGGTAGGATGTTCAAGTTCATAAGTCTTAATACAGCCACTTGGGTTTCTGAGGTCTGGAAGTCTTGAAAACTCCATCTCTTCACCTTAGGCAGTGGGTAGAGTCAGACATTATTTTGAAGAATTCTATCAGGAAGAAAAGTTACCCCAGGAAAAAGGCCTCAGAACTTCCCTGGCTCATAATAGGAGGAGAGAAAGAGGAGCCCTGCTTCAGAAAAGACTTGACCCAGATACACTCCCTAGCACTCCACTTTGAACCTCCCAACCATTGAAAGCTGAGCTTGTCACGTTTTTATCTTTGTTCATGTTAAGCCTTGGAATGACAGCCCGGCTCTGTGTTCCCCTCTCCCACTGCCCCCGCCGGCCGTAAGTGTCCACATTGACACCTACCGGTGACCGCAGGCTGCAAGTCTTTGTTGCCTTCTCCACGCTCCTGGCTTTCACTGGGATTAGCTCAGGGCCTTTGTTCCCCTTCAAAGCTGGAACATCACATCCCATGTTGTGGCTTTCCTGTCTCAGACCCCCAACGCTTTCCTCACAATTTACACACCAGGTAAGTGTCCCTCCCTAGGGAGCAGAGAGCCCAGCCTGGGGTGAGGGGTGGGGAGGGCAAAACCTCCCCATCCCCAGCTTTAGAACCCCCCCCCACCAAGTTGATTTTCTTTCCTTCTTACTCAAAATTTTCTATTTCATAAGGAGGAAAGATTGAAAACACAATGGAAATGTAAACCCGAGTTAGGTCCTTGAACCCAAACACAAGTCCACCCCTGCCTTGTTTTAGTCTCTTAAACGGCTCCTAATTCTAGGGCGGTAAACTTCGGGAAGAAGATCATTTACTGGCCCTGGTCACAGGCACATCAGACCATTTCTCCAGTCTGGGAACAACAGGAACCCTATCTCAGGGGAAACTTCACCGGCACACGCTCCTTTAAAGGCCTTGGAGGAGCTGACCGCCAGACTGACCTGCCCCACCCTCCCCTCCAGTTTACTGAGGAGGCCCCCCCAGCCGGGGCTTGGAGAACCCACTAAAAGTGAGGCAAAGAGTCAAAGTGTGTGGGGAGTGGTTTAAGTACAGTTTACAAGGCCTTGGAGAACCCACTAAAAGTGAAGCAAAGAGTGAAAGTGTGTGGGGAGTGGTTTAAGTACAGTTTACAAGTACTTTACTTAAGTAAAGCAAATTACACCTCTCTTCATCTCTCCCTCTGTTTAGTGAGGTCAGAATATCTGGAGGAAGAATCTCCGGAGGAGAAGCAGTCGACGCCCCAGAACACCACAGAGAGCGACACGGCTGGTCCCGAGTAGCAGCAAAGAACACTGCGCTGCTCAGAGCAGGGGGTGGGGCGGGGGCAGGAAGAGGGCCCTTACCACCCTGGCGTAAGGCCCGCCTCCCTGACGGGGGACACTGTCTTCAAGGCGTTTCTAACCTAACTGTACCGTCTTCAGATGCCGCATACTCATTGGCGCATCGCACTTGAAGAGAACGCGAAGTGCGCGCTCTGAGCGCGCTTTGTGCGCACCTTTCCAAACCCTTCAAGAAACCGCTGGCTGGTGAGCGGGGCGCACAGACCGTGAGCCGCCGCCAAATCCATCCGGGCGCCCCCTGGGCTCAGCGGGGCGCCCCCAGCGCGTTAGGGTGGGAAGGAACGAACTTCAATTAAAACTTAAAAGCTTGAGGCACTAACCCTGTGTCATTCCCTCTCTAATCCACCTGGAATCCCTGTAACGCTAAGTCAGACTGATTTGCTGTCTACTCATCCACCAACTGATCCATAAAGGCGTACCAGAAAACCTCGCAGGAGATTTTAAATGTCTTCCAAGGAGGTCCACTCTTACATAGGCGCGGGGCTCCTAGACATATCTTAAACGCCGTAAACAATTTTTTAGTAAGTGTGGAAACTCTTTGGGGTTGTGTTTCCTGGTAAGTATCGAGATGAAGATTCACGCATCTCTTCTTTCTGAATGTCAGGCACCATTTTCTGAAAGACCGGTTTGCTTTCATCCGTGCGTAATGGTCAAACCAGCCCTTTCGGTTCCCTTGTCTATAAGTCAGGCTCGGTCTGCAGCCCAGTTTCAAGATCGTAAGCTCTGGCTTACAGATTTATAAAGACGTTTATTAAATCTCAAGAAATATATTTGTGGTGGCTATCACATAAAGCTGATGTACTCTGGTGCAAAAGAAAGCTACAGAGGCGATTTGTTTGTGCGTAAAAGGCACCAGATTTAACTGGAGAGAGACGTGGTATTTTCAACGCGAGGACACAGGGTGGCATAGCGCCCTGAAGCATTATTCGAGCTTCATCTACTATGCACTATATGCCACCGTCTCCAAAGGAGTGTTGCCCTAGAAACTTGTTTTAATCTGCTGCTATATATCAACACCTTGTTTTAGCAGTCCTTGGCTGAATTACAGTTACACAGTTTGGCGCTTCTTTCAAATTTCCTCCCATCAGTTTGGCTAAAGAAAGGAATTTTTCTCCTTTAGAAATGAATTGGCTTAATTAGTAAGTAGATTAATGGCAATTGCTGGTGAGTTGGTTTCCAGCAGAGTTTCACCAGAGAGGGTTAATCGGAGTCAGGTCTGGAAGCTTTCCCAGAACTGGCTGCCAGCCATTTCCACCAACCAATCAACCCTACAAGAAGCGGAGGAAGTGAAATAGAATTTATATTCTCTGGGCTGTTATCCTGGACGGAAATTCCTTGGAAGCAGCCTCCTGGTTGAGTGTAGGATGGACTATTTCACTTTAGAATTTCCAGAGAAACCTCGAAAGGTTTCACCTTCAAGATTTATCTGGGTACCAAAGAGGAATTTCACATGGCACAATGAGTGACTCTACAGAACACTGAGGGCACACTGAAAATGCTTGTGAGGCTCTTAGTCAATTTCAGGTTTTACAGAAGTTGTGCAAACCTCCCAAGTTCCTCCCTAAATCTTATCTACCAGAAACTTTTTACAAACTTCAGTTGTGTGTTCTGCAGCCTTTTCACTTATTTTTTCCACAGTGATAAAAATGCATTCATAGTTTAACTTGCAGCTGCATTACTCTTGCAAAAAAAAAAAATCCCTGCTGAGAAATGCATATAATAGGAAAAACAGATCGGCTGGACAGCAGTGTAATTAATGCCAGAAAGGGCTGAGGCCGGTTTCATAGTTTGTCTTTTGAGGATATTAAGACGAGACCTGGTGAAAAATGACGCATGCTTTAGCATTTCAGAAAGCTGGCAACTGGCAGCGCTTTTCCTTTTTTCTTTGACTTTCTGCCTCAGAACAAAGAGGTCGGCAGAACTAGCTAGGTTGTAATGAGTTCTATGTCCCTAGCACATTAAGTGCATCATGGAAACATATTGTATCGAAATAGTTTGGAGGAGAATACCGGGGATGAAAGAGAATGGGTGCTTTGATCAGCTCCCTGGGGTCCTGAGCTTGCACAGACTGACTTGCAAGGCGTTATTCAGCTCCAGCTAGACACACTTACAACACCATTCAAAGAAATTTGCATATCTGTAATTTATCACATTGGTCCAGAACATTTTTGCAAGGTAAATAAAAGTTGGCTGAATAAAAAAAATCAATCATCGCATATATAGTGGAAACTGTGAAGCCTGTCTCCATTAAAAGCATAAATAAATATGTCCATGAAACATGATGATTTAGAGGCTGATTTTATTATAAAATGTCCTTAGAGCAACAGGTTATGTGCTGACAGAGTGGCTGCCATTTCTTTGTGCTTCTACTTTAGGGCAGTGTATGTGCAGCTTAAAGGCAGAAAGTTGAATAGATGTGTGGCTATAACCAGCCCGCGACATGCAGAGCAAAATTAGTACACACTTGGAGGAGATATGAAAGATGGTTCAATCTCCTTGGTGTCTGAAAATTCTAAGGTTAAATTTCATTTCTTCTCCTGTCGATTTCGTTGCCAAGCCCTGGTTGCTGAATTTAGAAGCTCAAAGGGATGAAACATCCCGACATCCGGTCAATAGGAAAACTTGCTTTGGAATGCCCCATGAGAACAAGTGAAAATTTAACAGGCAGGCATTGTTCTGAGTTTTTAAACAACCCAGTTAAACAGCAAACAAGAATCTTCAACTTGACCTTGAAAAAGGCTGTGGGCCTGCAGATAATCTATCAAACAACTGTGGATGACAATGATATATTTCAAAGTATTGTCAGATGAAAAGATTGATAAATTTGCTGCTGCGAAGGGAGAACTTTGGAAACAGGCACAGGCAATTTACCACACTCTCTCTGCAGCCTCCTTCTCGGTCCTCGCCCCCGACCCCAACCCTACCCCTCCACCCTCCAGCCTTGCAGCCAACTCAGAGGAAGAAGGCCAGTAAATCAGCACTGTAATATTTCTTAAGGGGCACAGAAAAGCTGTGAACAGTACTTCTCATATTAAACGCAATATTTCTTTGCTTTCGTGGGGAACAAAAGTCATAGCAAGACGTCTTTATGGCCAATTCAGTCAAAGGCGCATCTCCGTTCCCCCTGCAGAAAGGTCAGTGTTGTGGTGTTTGGTCCACCGAGGGGGTGTTTTCACGCTGAAAACTGAGCCAGCTGTCCCTGTCACACCCTCGCCATTGGGGAGCACGCACTAGCTATGGTTATTAGGCACATTCTACACCTGCAAAAATACCGATTTCCAAGACTTTTCAAGGAACCCCTCCCCAGTTCTCATGCCCCCCTCCTCTTTCCTCTACTACATTTTGACAACACAATTCAAGCGCTGGATGAAAGCACTGCACGCAAGAGGAAGGCTGGGGAGGAGACAGCTCAGCCAGCCCCTCGTGGTGTCTATTGAGCAGCCATCAAAGAAACAAGGCATCAAGGATGTTTTCAAAAGTATGGAAAAACTTCCAAATAATTGCTTAAAGGCATCTCACATGTTATTTCCACACATGCTGTTGAACCCCAATATTTAAATTTATGCACCAGTGTTAGGTGTGTGTTGGGGGGGGGGTGTAGCCCAGAGTCCTTCCTTGAGAAGTGGTTCTTTAACAAATTCTACTTGGAGTTAGCATGTCACTGACCAAGGCCAGGAGATAATTTTTTTACCCCCCAGGACTGTCCCAATTCGAGTCCACATCACTTTTTGAAAATCCAAATGCCAACACACTGTTGCTATCCATGTCACAACGCTTGTCCAACTGGATTTCATAATAAAACTCCTTCTAGAAACATCCACTCCTTCTCCCAGGAAACCAATTCCATAGGCTGGCACTCCAAAGATAGGTGACTACCTAGCTATTTGGGAGACATTCTGTGGCCCAAACAAGAGAGGAGCTAAAGGGGATCCTGTGCAATTGCTGAAAAGAAATCGGTAAAACCCGAAATAATTCAGGAAAATTCAGTCTAAGGGTGAGAATATTTCAGGCGCCAGCTCTTCCAAGATAGGAGCGGGGGAAAAAAAACTATCGTTCTCTAGGAGTACTTGGGAGTGGGGTGGGGGACTAAAGAGTCCTATCTGGCGGAAAGGGGTTGTGGGACGAGAAGGAAACAAGGGAGGGTTCAATGAGTCCGTGGTGTGTTCCTAATCCAGACCTTTGTCTAGTCCTTCCACTCAAAGTAGAAAGAGATACGGAAGTCCCCAGAGTGGCCAAATGCTGACATGCCCGGGACGCCTTGGTTTTCCGGGACAAAGGCAGGGGTGAAGCACACCGCGTGCCACGAGAGGCAGGGAAAGGGTGCCTCTTACTAGCAGGGACCCTAAATTCTTCCTGGCGTCTGGGGGCTTCTGCACAGCCCACCACCACCAAGCAACGCGCCGGCGCCTCTCCAAAGCGACATCAGCGCAACAGCTTGTTGGGAACAGGTGCCGACCCCCCCACCAGGGAAAGCGTTGGCGTGAAGCGGCGTGGGTCTGCCAAAACCCAAGACCCCCCAGTGGAGCAAGGGGAGATTCCCAGGTCTCCGAAAGTAGGGGCGGGCTAGAAACCCGCGCCCCGACCGCTGCCGCTGTTGGCGCTGGCGCCTCGGCCCAGAGGCAAAACCAGCTCGCCGCAGCCTGCGCCCTGGGCCACGGGACCCTCTGCAGGCGGCCGTCCGAGGGCTTCCCGCCCGGCCAGGGGGCGTTGTTACCCCGGGTCTCCCCAAAGGAAGCCTTGGGTCCCATCTCCTGCCCTCCTTCAGGCCGTTCGGCCCCCTCTCTGCTCGCCGCTTCCTGGAGCCCCTCTTGGAGACTTCCATGCGCAAAGATTGCAGGGCTGCGGAGAGCCCGGT